>NC_142516.1:184867500-186067500 GCF_057876585.1 Rhinolophus sinicus | reverse complement strand
GGGTTGTATTGAACCTATAGATTGCTTTGTGCAGTATGGACATATTAACAGTACTGATTCTTCCTGTACATGATGTTTTCCATTTATTTGTGTCTTCTTTCATTTCTTTCATCAATTTTTTTTTCCCTAATGTACAAGTCTTCCACCTCCTTGGTTAAGTTTGTTCCTAAGTATTTTATTCTTTTTGATGCTATTGTAAATGGGATTGTTTTCTTAATTTCCTTTTTAGGCTGTGTGTTGTTAGTGTATAGAAATACAACTGATTTTTTTAATGTTGATTTGGTATTCACTACTTTGCTGAATTCACTTATTCTAATAGTTTGTTGTGTTTTTGTTTTTTTTTTTAAATATGCAGAGTATTTAGGATTTTCTACATGTAAGATTGTGTCACCTGTAAACAAAGATACTTTACTTCTTTTTTTCTGATTTAAATGCTTTTATTTCTTCTGAACTCTTGGGCTAGTATTTCCAGCAATATGTTGAATAGAACTGGCATCGTAATTTTGTTCCTGATCTTAGACGAAAAGTTTTCCAGTTTTTCACAATTCAGTATGATGTTAGCTGAGGGCTTTTTATATATAGCCTTTTTTATGTGAATTTGCTTCTATTCCTAGTTTGTTGAGTGGTTTGTTTGGTTGGTTGTTTTTTCAATCATGAAAAGGTGTTAAATTCTGTCAGGTGCTTTTGTTGCATCTATTGGGATGATCATGTGATTTTTATTCCTTATTCAATTAATGTGGTATATCACTTTGATGGAAGTTCATATGTTGTACTATCCTTGCATCCCAAGGATAAATCCCACTTGGTCGTGGTATGGGATCATTTTAATGTACTGTTGAATTCAGTTTTCTAGTATTTGTTGAGGATTTTTACATCTTGATTCATCAGAGTTGTTGGTATAATTTCTTTTTTTTTTTTTTTTTTGTAGTATCTTTGGCTTTATTATCAGGGTAATGCTGTCCTCATCAAATGAATTTGGAAATGTTCTTTCTTTGGTTTCTTGGAAGAGGTTAAGAAGGATTGGCATTGATTCTTACTTAAATATTTGGTAGACTACACCATTGAAGCCTTTTTTTTTTTTTTTTTTTTTCAGTTTTTTGGTTACTAATCTAATCTTCTTACTCATTATAGGTCTGTTCAGATTTGCTATTTCTTCATGAATCAGTCTTGTTAAATTGTATGTTTCTAGAAATTTATTTCTTCTAGGTTATCCAAATTGTTGGTATATAATTGTTTATAGAAATCTCTTATAATTCTTTCTAGTTCTATGGCATCAGTTGTATTGTCTCCTCTTCCATTTCTAATTTTATTTACTTGATTCTTCTCTTTCTTATCTTAGTCTAGCTAAAGGTTTGTCCGTTTTTTCTTATCTTTTCAAAAAACCAATTCTTAGTTTCATTGATTTATCCATTTTTAAAATAGTTTAATGTAGTGTAATTTGCAGAACATAAAGTTCACCCATTTGAAGTATATAATTCAAAGGTTTTTAACATATGTACAGAGTTGTATAACCATTATCACGGTCTAATTTTAGATTATTTTCATCATCCAAAAAGGAAACTTTGTACCCATTAGCAGGCTGAGCCATATTTAACTTTATAAACATTATGGACTTCTGAGAATCTATTTTTGACTGGAATGAATATGATGAGCTTTGAGAACCAACTTTGACTGTAGTTGATATGATGAATTTTTGGATATGGTTTAATGAACAACAAAATTCACTAAAATATATATTTTATTGTTAATAACTTGTATAAATTTTTATTGTCACTTAGAAATATCTTTAAGGGTAGTTTTTATCACTCAGAAATATTTATTACGAAATTAAGGCTTAATATTTCTTTGCAACAATACATTAATTAAGTAAGCTGTGTTGATGATATTGATGTGGTGAGTAAAAGAGTGACGGATGACAGGAAGATGAAATGTATCATATTATGTTTATGGAACAAAGTACCAGGCTGTAGGGGAAGGCGCAGATCAGATGTGACTGATATGTTTGGGGGATCATATCATGAAAGTCTTGCTGAGAAAAATACTGAGGATAATTTATGATAATTAATTGGTTACCAGATTATTTTTCGATAACAAGTTCCCCTTGAGGAAAAAAAACATTAACTTTTAAATCTACCTTAAAGGGAATTCTTGAGTAAAAACTTTCCAGGAGTCATAAAGTCTGCTTTCTCTTCATTCTTTTGGAAAGTACCCATAATTCTATTCCTGAGCCTTTAGCAAGAATACATTAAAAAAAAAAATCTGTCCTTTATAGCTGATGACAGATGGGGCGTCATCAAATGTTATTTCTCTCCATTTGGAACTATTTGTCATTGGTAATCAGTTGCCTTCCAGATCTTTCTTAGCCATCAAGAAGACCCCTGTCTCCCACACATGGTTCTCTCAAACTAGTGACTTACAGGCATATGAGTGTAGTCCATGCAGGGTACGTCTGTGTTTTCATTTCTGACATTTTCTGCCACTATAATTGTGCCGGTTACTGTGAGACATACTTTGTTTGTTCTTCCTGGCCGTAACACACACCATCTTATTTAAAATGAGCCTTCCTAGGACTGCCTCGCAGAGGTCAGCTTCCAGAGTAGTTGAAATTGTTTTATTTTGGCTTCCTTCCTACAGTTAGCCCTCATCAACCTGCCCACAAAACAAATTACCAAGAATTCTTTAATAATACAGTAATAACATTCATATATGAAAATGACTATTGACAGTGATTGATTGGATATAAATGACTGAGGAAAAAAACCTGCAGAATTGGCAAAAAGGAACAGAAAGTGGTGACTGAACGTAATGTCAGAATCTTGGAGAGCATTAGGGAATCTGTTTTTCAGGCCAGTGTATCAGCAGGAGGGAAAGCAGTGTGACATTGCTGGAACTCGCGAAGGAGAGCAAGTGACCATGCCAGGGATAAGCCCAGGCTTCTGGGCAAAGCTCCCAACTGCTGAGAGGTTCCCTTGTTTTGAAAACTGTACGAGTAATTGTTGTTAAGTCACATTCTGCGGTTGCTAGCACTGTGTGCGAAGTGGCTTCCCAAAAGAAGCAATGCTAAAATGCATTAGAAATGATGATTTAAGATTGAAGTGCCTCTGTTGAAATAACCTAAATTACAGGCTGCAACATTTGTTTTTCCCAAGTGGCCGAAATCACTGACTTAAGCTGTTTAAAATGTCAAAAACATATACAGTAGTCCCCCCTCATCTGCTGTTTTGCTTCCCGCGGTTTCAGTTACCCATGGTCAATCGTGGTCCAAAAATACTAAATGGAAAATTCCAGAAATAAACGATTTATAAGTTTTAAATTGGGCGCTGTTCTGAGTCGTGTGATGAAATCGCGTGGTCTCCAGCTCCGTCCCACCTGGGACGTGATCATCCCGTGTCCAGAGCATCCACGCTTGTATGTGCCACCTGCCCATCTTTCACTTAGTAGCCTTCTGGGTTATCAGTCTACTGTCACAGTATCACAGTGCTTGTTTATAAGTGTCCTTTAATTTACTTAACAATGGCCCCAAATTATAAGAGTAGTGATGCTGGCAATTTGGGTATGCCAAAGAGAAGCTATGAAGTGTATGTATGTATAGGAAAAAATGTAGTGTGTATAGGGTTCGAGGCTTTAGGCATCCACTGGGGTATTGACATGTATCTCCCATGGATAAGGAGGAACTCCTGCGTTCTTAGTAAGGTTGGAGAGTCAGCCATACTTCGGGGAGCACCATAGGTCTTCATCATCTAAGGAGAGCTTTGCGACCACAGGGATTGTGACTTGGTTTGTCTCACTGTAAATAAATTCAGAACGACTGATGCATTCTGACATCCGGACAGGACTGACCCAGGGATGCAACTGAGTCATGTTTGTGAGTTTCTTGGTTCAAGTCCTTTAGCGTATGTTTAGCAGTTAACAGTTAAACATTTAGACTGAAGGATTGGTCTTCGAAGTATTAAAATTCTTGATGCCTAACAGATGGCTCCAGCTACGCATGTGTGTGTCCGGGTAAACAGAGCAGCTTCCCAGGGCACCGTTGCATGACAATGGGACATCATTGATATAAATGAGGAGCATGGCACCTGTTAACAAAGGTTTCCACAGGTAATGCTTAATTGATTGGCAAGACAAAATTTCTTTCAACCCCCTCACAGGATGGGAGCAAGATAACAAGAATTGTTGACATTGTTGAACTATTTCTACTGAATATTTTCATAACAATAACCCAAAAAAGTTGATGTTGCTGAACTATCTCTATTGAACATTTTGCACAGTGTTACCACAAGCCTCACCACCATCCTAGTTTAGAATAACCTGAATTTGGCAATTCACTGTCAGTTGAAATTTTTATACTGAGTAGTATTTTAAATAGATTTCTTTATTAGAAATGAGTGATTTATTTTTATTCTCTAAATTTATAAGTTGTTAGTATGCTTTATAAGAATTTGCCTAGTTTGATAAATCATAAAAGTAAACTGAACTGAAAAAAGAACCAGAGAAAAGTGGGAAATGTTTTGACAACACAGAAGTAAAAAAAAAAAAAAAAAAAGACAAGAAAAAAAATTTTGAAATTCATTCTGTAATTTTGTAACTATATCTGTGTGAATGACCTCTGCCCTCATGAATATGAGTAACATTGTCCAATAATGACCGACAAAAAAAATTGTAAAATGAAGGAGGTTGAAGCAAGTGAAAGTGATATCTTTATTCAGTGCATGCACTAACTATTAACTAACCATAAATAAATCCACACTTTTTTTAATAGAAAGTAAATTTTCCTAACTCCACTTAATAAATGTTGAGGAAATACTTCAAATCCGCTAGTCTGATTAGGTACCAAACCTTTTGCCATTCTGGGACATCTCACATGATTCAATCTCAATGTGGCAGGGTGTGTGGGGGGGGGGATGGGGGGAAGAGAGAGAGAGACGAAATACAGAAATGTACAGTTGAATACACAGTACTAATGTGCATGTGATTAGATGGGTCCCACTTTGGAAAAGCTAGAATCCATTTATTATCTGCAAAATTTTGCAAAAACATTACATAAATGCCAAGAGCATTTTGACTTTATAATATAATATCACACTGGAGAAATATCTGGACTCTATCCTGATAGGGCAGATGGTCGATATTATGTGCTAAGAATAGGCACTTCGCAATTCCCAGCGTTTGGGACTCTGCCACGTATATCTGAAATAGGTCAAAGTGAAACTCAGGAGTTTCGTGTAGTTATGAGAGGTGCAACATTTCAAAACTGGGAGAGTCATAGGAAGTCATTTTCTGAGACAATGTTATTAGTAAAGGTATATTTGGAACCGGAGACTAATTTATCTGGCTTTTGTCTGAATGAACAGGAAATGGAAACAATTATTTTATGAAGTCCCCAGGAGTCTAGTGGAGTAATGTTTTTTTTCTTGTAACGGCCATTTTAAATGTTTGTGTTGATCCCATCTTTCATTAATTTTTATGCCACACTAAGTAAATAAAAGTTACCACTTTTCAGTGCAGGTACAATATGTGTGCTGGCTTTAATGAGAACCTGCAAGACTGAAAAACAAGAATTCCATAACCTGGTTTATGTTGTAAATAAGAGAAGAACTTTTTTTTTTCAGTTGCAAGTGTGAAGTTAGATGGGGAGAAATAATCAGATGCTGCATGTATCATGCTGTATAATCATTTCGCCTTTTAGATGTGAACCATAGACTTTCATCTGCTCACAGGTTTGTCATTAGGTGAGAGGAAACAGCATCCAAATGTGTTGAGACTGCTTCTAGAAAGCTCGAATTTCATTTCTGCCATAACGTAACCCAGGCCCAGAATTATTCATTATAACTGAAATGTAAACTATTTACATAAATAAAGCATGACTATTTGATTAAATCAGAACCACTGGGTGGAGAGAATTTATGAAAACAATAAGGAACTTTTAAGCTACCAAACTATTCAGTCACAAATGAGTTATTACAAACATAATGAGTGCCTTGTGCAGGGTGAAAGAAAGAAAATTATCTTCACAGATACGCACACACAAAAAGGGATGTTGTATGCGATAGGTCGGCCGGTAAAGGCACGCACATGGTCATTCAGGCAAGTTAAGAAAGTTTTTATTGTAAGAGACAAAAGTTTATCGGGCTGAACAAAAGATGGCTACAGCCTGGGCTGCGTGTCTAAAGACTTGCAGCCCCAAAAGGGTGGGTGAGGAGGGCTTTGTAGGGGCTGTGCTGACAGGGTAGCAGAGTTTGACAGAAAATGTTGATTGCCTACAAGCCAGTAGCCGTTTTGTGGCTTTTTCTGTTATCACAATTTTGGCTCTGTCTGCAGGGGCAGGCCCGCGCTCATGGCTCTGACTGTAAGTCAAGGTCTCTGAGACCTGACATTCAGAGACCTAACATTAAGTCAAGCTCTCGAACATTCAGAGACCTAACAGTATGATTTGTTGGTTTGCTGACCCCAAAGAGGAGCAGTATCTGTACGTGTCACCCAGATCAGAGGCAAGACTCAGGGACAGGGAAGGTGGCAGATCCAAGACCCGCCTGTAGAGAGAAGAGGCATGAACGGACGCTCACATGTATTGAGGGCCTTCTCTGTCACTGCGCCATGCTAGACATTTTATGTGTATTGTAACATGGGAAGAACAAAGAGAGTGAGCAGCAGAGTCACTGGCCGAGATGAGAAGGAAGGGGTGGTGTGATCTGTGGGGAACGTCGAGTGATGAAAGGGCGGTGGGTAGCTGGCCCTGATGTCAGAGCACAGCCAGCTCTGGAGACTCCACAGGAGAGGGTTCCAACCCATACCTGTCCTCTGTGCTGACTCAGGCAGTTCTGTGCTCATTCAAAGCACATCTGTCACACGGGAGGTCTTTAGCTCATATGGGGGATGGGAAGAATGGAAAAAGGCCAGAAAGTGAACTGACATCAGGGGTATTTATATCTGTCTCTCTGTCCATCTGTCTGCTCATCTATCCATCTGTCTGCCCATCCATCCATCTGTCCATCTGTCCAGTTCAGGGAGGCAGAAAGAAAGCCCTTAGCCAAACCCTGTGCTCAGTAATCCTTAGTTCCCATGTCACATTCATTTCTAACTACAGCTGTGTCTGTTGTTGTGGCCAGGACAGCAGCTCGTGTTCATACAATGACCTGAAATCGCCAGGGAAAAGTATAATATTCAGTGTCCTTTTTTAAAGAAGGTAGACTCAGGAGAAATGTATTTTAGAAAGATTTCCATCTCTCCATTAGAATGACGATCCTTAAGGAAGAAAGCATCTCTTCTTCATCTCCATATCCTCTGACGTCTAGCACAATGTTTTCTACATAGTAGGTCCAATATTTGTGACAGTGAACAGAATAGAAATCATTTTAAGGTTGGGGACAAAAAGAATGTTGTTCCGAATCCAGTATTCCTATTATTAGGGGACTCAACCGGAAGTGGTGCATTGCCTTACCTGTTCTCCTACCCCGCTCGCCCTCAAAATAAGATGATGTTTTTATGTCTAGAATTAAGGATTCAATTACCGCAGTGCCTTTAGTAATGAAGAGAATGAGTTCCTGAGACATTTTTTTTGGAACATTGAACAGAGGAAGATATTGTAAACTTGGAGTCACTGGAAGGAATTGTTCTCTACAACTCCAGGCAGAGGCTCCCCTATGCCTGCTTTTCCAGATGATTCTCAGCTCAGTGACTTGGGTGCCGGGAGCCCTTAGCCTCGTGCAACCCCCTGAACTCAAGGTGGGACTTAGCCAGATGCAACTCGGGGATGAGGCCTGGAGCCCTTCCAAGGTGTCTGTACCTGGGGCCTGGCCAGGGCACCCCCTATCCAGCCCGGCCTAACACATACCCGTGAAGAGACACAATTTCCCTCCGAGAAAATCAGCACTGCAGTAGGCTCTTGAATCGGCTCATTGCAGTAGGTTCTTGAGTCTGCTCTGCGATTTCCGTGACCATATTTGTCCTGATGGGTGAGCTGTCTCCTCCTTGAGCTTCGTTTTTCATAGTTATAAAATGTATTATACCTGCCCCGGAGAATCATTGGTCAGATCCTATACAGTAATTAGTCTGATGTGTTGCGGGGGTGGTAAAAGCATCATATCCACATTAGGCCAGCCTTCTCTTTGTGGCCAAACCAGTTTTGGTAGCTTTGCTGCCAAGAATGTGTTAGGTTACTACCACTGATTGTGGCTGACAATAAGAAAAATTGTGAGGAACTTTTTACTAATAAGCTATGAAGTTATAAACGAGTTATTTAGGGTATATTGGTAATTCCAATGCAAGGAAAATTAGTGTAATTTATGGAGCGTGAACCTCTTTATACCGTAAGTACAAAATATACTCTTGGCCTGATTTAATCCAATGCTTTGGTTCCAGCATCTTCGTCAGAGACGCGCACACCTTCCCAACAGAATGATGCCTGCCTCCGTGGTATTCAACAAGCTCACTAAAACGCTAATATTTTCACTTAAATCTAGTTAAGACCCTATTAACACTCTTAAGTGGTTCGGCCATGTTCTTTTTCTGATAGAAACATTTTACTTACCCCAGAGCTGTCTTTGTGTAAGAACAGCATTTTACCTCTACAGGACCTTATAAGCTTGGTGTTTCCTTCCGAGCTTCTGTTAAACTGTTCCTTGAATCCTAAAAAAAAAGTGCTTTCTCATTCTACACAGTATATTTTAAAGGACCCCAAAACTTTTCCTACAACTTCATGCATAGCATGCTGTATCACCTGCAGTTTAATATTTGTTTTAAGAAGTTACAATAAAAATAAAACCAGCTGTGTCACGCTTTTTGCAATTTACCATTTGCCTCCTTTCAGTGGAGAGGAGCCCCCTTTATGAACCAATGAAGTAGGCTTGAGAAATGGCCTGGCTTTCTAAACCACAGAATGTGTGCATAGATGCTCTGAAAGTAGAGATTTGGAGTTCTGGCGTTCTTTCAATCTGCTCAAGTATAAGAGTCATTCAATAAATACTTAGCTTCTAGAATGTGCCAAGCACTCTAGGTCTTATAGGAAAAGCATTGAGCAGCACAGACAAAAACTCTTCCTTCCTCAAGCATATGTTCTTGGGTGGGGGAGGGTATTATATTTTTAGGAGAAGACTGTTATGCTAGTAATTTTGGCTCTTGGGGGGAAAAGCTCCAATTTTCAGCATTTGCTGACCATGGCTGATTTCAGCCTACTGGTGTGATGTCACTGAATGGGAGCTGGGAAGAGAGGGGCCTTCCCAATCAGCAGTCTGGAGCTGGGGAGAGCTAGGAGAGGCAGCCAATAAACAAAATAAGTGTGTAGAATATGCACCGTGTCAGGTGGCACTATGTGCTGTGGAGGGTAATAACGCAGGGGAGGGAGCGTGGGGGTGTTAGAGGAGGGTCGCAGTCATAAATATGGTGATCAGGGAAGGCCGTGCTGAAATGGTACCTTCTGGGTAAAAACCAGGGAAGTGAGGGAGCAAGCATGCAGAGGTCTAGGAAGCAGGTTCCAGGTGAAGGGAACAGCCAGGGCACGATGGTGACGTGAGGAGGTGCCAGGCATGTTTGAGGGAAGACAGTGAAGCCATCATGGCTGTAGATGAGTGAGCAAGGAAGTAGATGTGGGAAGGACTCAGGACATTGTTTAAGGACTTCATTTTTTCTCCAAGTGAGATGGGAGACTTCGAAGGGTCTTGGGCAAAAGAGTGACACAGTCTGACTTAACATTTTAATAAAACCTCCAGTGAGACTAGACTACATGGAGAAAGGGCCAGAAACATGGAGATTAGTTAGGAGCTGATGTAATAATCCAGGTGAGAGAGAGTTGTGATTGGGACCAGGACAGTTAGATGTGGTCATATTCTGGGTTCATTTTGTGCTAGAGGCAGCATGATTTGTTGACCGAGTGGATGCATGGTGTGCAACAGGCAGAGGTGAGTCAAAGATGACACCCAGGTTTGGGTTTAGGAGACAGTCAGACCTAAGGTTTTCGTTTGTTTCGAGGTCAGACTTAGATTCTGGTCCTGCCTTTGTCTCTCACCGGCTGTTTGTTTCCTGTCGGGCAGATGTGTAGTCTTGACCGTGGGTGATCAGCAGCACGAAGGCAGGGACATGCTCTACTGCTTTACGTCATTGCCTCCCTGGTGTCCAGCACAGAGTGGGCACGTGCTAAGTATTTGTTGAGTGAATGGTGTCGTTCCTTCCTCCATAGTTTAGTTTCCATAACTGTGAGATCTAAATAATATACCAACTTTACAGATGGTTTTGAAGACTAAATGAAAAGTGATGTGTCCACACTATGTTGTACCTCCAATCAATAGAAAACATTCCTACATGGAGGCGGCAATTACTATTGGCCATATTCTGTGTCATTTAGGACACTGACGTGGGAGGGACCACATTGTGGACATCCAGAAGGGAGCCTTCTTCGTAGGAGAACTAATGGTGGCTAATTCTCACCATCTTCATTAAGCCTGTTTCACTAAGAGCCATCTTTTGAGTAACTCAAAAATAGAGGCCTTGCATGTCTAGAAGCCATAAAATGCAAACCACTTCAGCTGAATCACTGCAAATAGAAAGGATGTGTCCTAGCCATAGGACAGAAGCAAGAGAATTGTCCCGTAGGAACCACTTTCTACGCATACATGTTGCTTACCATGATGATGGGTGTTTTAAAATGGCACCTACTCTGGGCTTTGGGAATAAAAATGGAAGGACTGTGGGATATTACAAGTACATGATTGAGCAGTGACTGAAGTGTTTGAGAGACAGTATGCTTGAATTGTCATGGTAGCCAGAAGCTGCCAAATAGGTCCCCCCCACCCTCACCCAGATGTCTAATGTCTATAATATGCTCTAACTGGTGACAGAGCCAGATGTGAATGTATAATGTCATTTTTTTGTGTCCTTAAAAGTGTAGAAAATCTTTTTAAAGCCCAGAGATTGAATTTAGCTAGGAGTGAGCAAGTAAGAATTTGGTAGAACATCTGTGTTTTGAAGTTTGTATTTCAGGCTGTATATGAATACCCAGTTGCCTTCTCAGATGAGTGTATTCATTCCACACGTTCTGGGGAGGAATTCCTAGACTCTGTTAATAAGCCCATGCCTGGTAATTGAGACGACAGAATTTCAAACTGTCAATAGGAATCTTCCTTTCTTGTGTTATGTCTTAGGTACCAAATCAGGCTAATGACTGGTAAAGAAAAGAACAGACAGGAACTGCAAGTAGCTCCCAGAGTTGATTGTTTCACGGAAAGAACTTTGCTTTGATTATACCATTTCCCCGAAAATAAGACCTAGCCAGACCATCAGCTCTAATGCGTCTTTTGGTTCAAATATTAATATAAGACACAGTGTATATTATATATTATATATTTTATAGTACAGTATAGTATAGTAAAATAAGACTGGGTCTTATATTAATTTTTGCTCCAAAAGATGCATTAGTGCTGATAGTCCAGCTAGGTCTTATTTTCGGGGAAACATGGTAGCTCTTCAGTAAGTGAAATTGTGTATATATATATATATATATATATATATATATATATATATATATATATATATAATAAGTACATTTGATTTTCACAAGTGTTTTATTTTGATTTTATATGAGAAAGCTAATGTTAGCCAACATTTTCCTGGGAAAATACCTCTGGTGAAGGTAAAATGTAACCTCCCTTTGCCATTGTCTCCAGGACCCTGTGAAAGAATGTTCCCTGAGCACCATAACATGTTAAAAGAGCAGTCCACAAGTCTTGAGAAAGAAAAAAATATAATGTTCTATTAATCTGTGTGAAGAACAATAAACAAATATTTATTGCAGTTATATTTTTTCTGGTGACTGGGGGGTGAGAGAAAATAAGGGAGAATTAGATTTTTTTATAAGGAGATCAAAGTCAGTCAAGGAAAAAGAAGACTGTAGGAGAAACTGATGAAGAAAAAAATAATAACTCCATCTACCTGGTACGACTCCATGAAACTTTGTGCTTCCCAGACCTGACCTCATTTGGGTTCTAGTTTCCCTTCTCACTCAGTCCCCACATAAAATCCACTAAGCCCCACGCTGACCCAGGTGTGCACTCACCCCTTTCTGAGGCACCATTTCTCCTCTTAGCTGAGGGTCTAGCCCCAGGGAGGTGGGGTGTGTCAAAGTCATCTGAGATCCTGCTCACTGCCTCCTGTTCTCCACTCACCTTTCTGATAAACCACCCGAGCCCTTCACCTCTAACCACCTCCCTAGTGTCTGCTGGCTCTTCCGAGACAACTGTCTCGAAGGGAAGTGCCTCTAAGGTAAACCATTTTTACGTCCCTTTTGGTTCTGTGCAGAGTTCAGCCTGATGAACTGTTTAAGCAGAAGCTGACCTGTGGGCAGTGCAGTTTAATAGAACTTTCTGCGATGGCTGAAATGGTCTGGGTCTGTGCTATCCAGTAGAGTCGTAGACAATAGCCACTCCGGGCTACTTAGACGTAGATTAATTAAAATGCAGTGAAAGTAAACAGTCAGTTCCTTAGTCACACTACCCACATGTGGCTCGTGGCTGCTGAATTAGGCAGCACCACTTCTAAAGGATTCCCAGTTCTGAGGGGAATGGGCCAATTCTGGTACCCACCATGCTAGACCTGGGCTGAGAGGAGCCCCAGTGAATTGTGGTCTCGAGGAAGCCATGGTGAGTGCAAAGGTGCAGCAGGTGGCCATTCGCCGTGTTCCCTATAGTGGGTTCTGGAAGGGAGCCGTCCACGGTCACCCCATTACCCACCTCCCAGCAAGTACTGGTGTAGCCCCAAGTATAGGATTCAGAGTTCGGCCTGGGTTTGTATGCTGGCTCTACCAATAGCTACTGACTAGACCAGGGCCAGTTATGTACCTTCTCTCAACCTTGGTTTCTTCATTCTCAAAATGGAGATAACAATACCTACTTCCCAGGGTTGTTGTGAACATTCAGTGAGATAATAAATGGAAAACAGTACCATGCCTGGCATATCCTAACCACCTACTTTATTAGCCTAAGATTAGATGCTGTGGGTCTTATATCAACCTCAGCAACCTCTTCCTACAACTTAAGCAAAATACTAATTAGCCTTTTGAACTGCGTACTAAATAAACAAAAAGATAATTTAGGAATCGTTGCTACATTGCCTAGACCTTTCAAACACATTGTTTTGTACAAATATAACTATCCTTATATGAAGATGCCTATTTTGAGGAATAATGTGTGTGGGCATGAATATGTGTGTAAAGACTAATATTTATTCACACTGTTACATCAGGCAGGCACAGTCTAGCTAACAGAGCACGTGAAAAGAAGTACTTGACCTCTGTTTGTACTTGGCAACCCAAGCCAGTTGTGTTTTCATCCCTCTCATTCACACTTGGTGACAACTGAAATCCCCTCTTCAAAGAGTTGTACCACACTTCCGGATACGGCATTCCGGGTTGCAAAAGGAGGAGGGTTATCTGATGGGGCAATATCTCTGCATCTTGGGAGAATGTCTTCTGCCCTCTTTCCTTGCAATTCCACTTTCACCTACCCGTGCACAAGTGGGGCATGGTGTGGCTGGGGCTCCGCAAGAGAGCAGCTCATGTGGGGGCCATCTCCTGGCTGACCTTGTAGAGACACCACTAGACCTAGAGGACAGGTGGATTGGATACCGTCCAAACACTGGAATGGAGTCAACCAGCTGGACTTCCGCTTTCAGTGTGCCGCTCAGGTCAGTCACTCAACTTTTGTGCAAAACAGGTCGTATATTTGACAGGAGGAGGAGGTCAGGAAGCCAATATGTACTGAGCGTCCTCACTATGACTTGTTTTCAGTAGTCCAAGACCTTCTCCAGAGGGAAGGCTGAATAATGTTTTCAAAAGGGGTGCCTGTGTGTGCTGGGCTGGGGGTGGGTAGTGGCCGCAACAGGATTACAAATCCAAATGGGTCCTCAAGGGGGAGGCTGCCTCCCACCCTCTCTGAACACTCTGTCGCTTCTCCTCAATTCCCTTCCCCTCCCAGGTGACCTTTAAGGGCTTTTTTGTGTTGTTTTATTTTTGTGGGTTCACCACTGGCAAGGTAACCAAGAGAACAAAGATGGGGCGTTAGCAGCTGCCCCAGAGACTCGGAAGGGTCCTACGCAGCTGTCTCGCACTCTTTCTCTCTCTGCTCACTCCATCCCCAAGCAATTTTATTTCTGATCCCATCAGTAGGTAAGGCTATGGAATTGTTTCTTCATTTTGGTCCTTCTCTCTGGAAATGTGTAGACCTGAAGATACATTTTGGACGAAACATAAGAATCCCTTTGCCAGAAAAACAATCCCCCTTTTTTTCTTCCCCCCCTCCCGCCTTCCCTCCCTTCCAGATTGCATTTTTAGCATAGAAAAATCTATACCAATAAGTTTTACATATTGATGTAAAAACAGAAATTCAACCAAACTAGTTTTGAGTAATTAACTTAAATCACATACTAATAGATATTGATGTTGTATTATTATAGGAGTAAATCAAATGGCCTAATTCTTAATGTTTATTTCCTAGGATTTTGTTTTCCCTTCTACATGTATGTTTTTATTAAAACAGTGATAGTATTTTAACTTATGTGTCAATAAAACCACATGAATGTTCCCATAAGTTACTTAATCACACATTTTTACCTGTCCCAGATGCTCAAGATTTTAAGTTAGTGCTTATGTGCTAAGTTATGTTTATAAGGACTGAATGTTTCAGGAAATATTGATGAGCTGATGTACAGTAACAAAAGTCTTAAATCCAGAAGTTACTTACATTTAAATGGATATCTAATTACAGGAAGTTGTACTGGCACACTTTCATGGGTTCCTTTCACATTTCATTTCTAGTCAAAACGATGTTGAAATGATTTTTTCCCACTAACATGAATGATTAAAAACTTGCCGGCCATACACCGTGAAAAACAGACACCGAGTGTTGTGATAATTAGGAGTAATTAGCTGTCTGGAAGAGGCTCTGGGAAGCTTTTTGAAGTGGTCTGCAGGCCGTTCCTCCAGTCACATCCATTGTGGAGCTCCCTGGAGGCAGGGGCTTCCAGAAAAGGTGACACCTGGCAGATGTGCGGGTTATGGGGAGGCCTTCAAAGCCAAAGCTGTCTTTTGACTTCAAAGGTGCCCTGGGAAGAGTTACCTCAAACTTATTAGCCCAAACCATGATTATCACATAATCCTTAGGCAGGATTTGTGAATGGGACCTATACGATGTGCTTTTATCTGAGAAAGGACTCCGGTGGGAGGGAACCAAAGACATACCTGTCCGAGTCCCCAGTTTTGCCCAGAGTTTGCTGCTCACACCCTTCCTCAAGTGTTCTTTTTAGAATTTTAATGAAATATTTTATACGTATAATGAAAACAACAGAATATGTATTTACAGGATAAAGAATAGTGAAACAGCATCTGTGTCATCCAGCCTAAGAAATAGAGCATTGGAAATCAAATGCCTCCTGTGCCCTCTTCTCCAGTTTGATCCCCTCTCCTCCTTTTCCCACCAAAACGCTTTTCTGTCTTACGGTTTTACTATATATATGCATCTGTAGATGTACTGTTTTATGTGTTTTTGAAGTTTATATAGAGTCATACTCGGTTTTGCTTTTTTTTAATTCATTACTTTCCTGAGATTTATCTCTGTACGTTAATATAACTATACTTTACTATTTCTCCCTGCTGTGAAATATTCTATTGTTTGTCTATTCCAAAAGTTTATAATGATCTATTGATGAACTTTATTTGACATGGTTGTTCATGGTTTCATTTTTTTTTCTACTACTACAATACTGCTAGGACCTTTGACCTTTCTCAAGTCTCTGATGCATAGGTGTATGTATTTCTCTGGGGGATATATTTAATTATTGATGTGATTAGTCGATGGGTACGTATATGTTCAAATGTAATGCTAAATGATTTTCTAAAGTGGTTGTAGAAATTTACATTTCTACCAGTTCTCAGTACTCTGAGTTACCAACATTTGAAAGCTAATTCTTCCCCAATCCTGAGTATCAAATGGTATCTCATACTTTAAATTTATATTTCTCTGGTTCTATTTGAGCATCACTTCATAAGTTTATGGGCTGTTTGTGTTTCCTCTTTGTTGAAATATTTCTTCTGACATATGCAAGTTTCTTTGTTGGGCTGTCTTTATCAGTTGATATACAGGCTTTCTCTCTATATTCTATATAACATCCTTTGTGCGTTTTACTTTTACCACATTTGTGGATTAACCCCTCACTTTCTTTATGGTGTGTTTTGGTAAAGAAAATTTTAATTATGATGTATTTCTGGTCATTTTCTGTTGCTTATGTCTCATAATCTCTCTTTTACATTTTCCGTTTTCTTTGTCACTTTATGTTTTAATCTGGCTTTATTCCTTCAGGTTTGTCTTTTAGTTTACTGAGTTTTTTTTCCAAGTATATTCTAATTTGTAGTATGAACCTATTCTGTTTACCTGAAAATAAGACTTAGCCAGACAATCAGCTCTAATGCATCTTTTGGAGCAAAAATTAATATAAGACCTGGTATTATATTTATATTACATTACATTACATTTTATTACCCAGTCTTATAGTAAAATAAGACTGGGTCTTATATTAAATTTTACTCCAAAAGACGCAATAGATCTGATTGTCCAGCTGGGTCTTATTTTTGGGGAAACACGGTATAATTGAATTTTTAATATCAAAATTGTTATTTTCTAAAAACATCTAGTTTATCTTTTAAATCTGACTGAATATTTTTGATAGTCATTATGTTTTTTATTTCTTTAGCCACTTGGAGCATAACTATTTTATATTCTGCATCAGATAATGTTAATAGTTGAGGTCATCGAGGTTTTAAATCTTTGGCTTGCTGATAATTCTGACTTTCATCCATGGTGGTTTGGTTCCTCATCTTCATTTTGTAATTGATTATGAGCTCATATTTAGCTGAGCTCAATCTGTGGGAACTATGGAACCCGTATTAACTGCTATGGACCGAACTGTGTTCTCCCCCAAATCTGTATGTTGAAGCCTTAGCTCCTAATATGACTATATCTGGAAATGGGACCTTTAGGAGGTAATTCAGGTTAACTTAGGTCCAACAGGACTGTGGTCTCATAAGAAGAGGAAGAAAGAGCGATCTCTGTCTCTCTCCCTATTATGTGAAGACACGGGAAGGTGGCCCTCTGCAAGCCAGAGAGAGAGCCCTCACCAGAACCTGGCTGACGATGTTGACACCCTGATCTCAGACTTCCAGCTTCGAGACCTATGAGAACATACGTTTCCGTTGTTTAAGCCACCCAGTCTGTGGTGTTTGTTATGGTGGCCTGAGATGGCTAAGACATTAGTGCTGATTTTTCCAGAATAGACTTGCCTGTGCTTCAGTTGGGCATCAGGGAGTGCTGCCAACTTAGGGCAGCCTTTGTTTAGTTGTTTGGTCTGGGGTTTTCCTGACAGCCCAAGTAATGTAAATGTGAACTCCACAGCCACGTGAGAACTGGTCTCCTGTTGTAGGTTCTAAAGGGAGACAATTGTTGTTGTTATTATTATTATCATTATTATTTATCCTGGGAGCAGCAGGGACAGGTAGCCTCCCTATCTATTTCCGCTGCAAAGGGTGTTAGCTGCTAGCACTCACTGTGACTCAGAGCGTGTTTCCTTCATGCACAAGCTGAATCTAGGATTCTCAGGCTTCATAGCCCTTTTTGACACCTGTTAGTATCCAAAGCCAGGCGGGCTGCTTTTAGTCATTTGTTCTCAGGGAAGCCTCAGGCTCAGGGTTTTTATTACCATTCTGGTTTTAGTTTGTGGGTTCCATTCTCTGTTAGTGTCCATTGTTTTCTGGAGAGCTCAGCAATGTGTTTATATGTAAGTTAGTTATAATTTATCCAACATGTAGGTGTGTTTGACTGGAGTCTGGCCCAACGAGTCAGCAATATAAGTCAGGTCCAATAATCTTTGTCTTTAAAATACCACATCTTCCTCATCGCACTTCAGGCACGTGCACTGTAGTTAGGAAACAGCAGACTTCAGTGTTGGAAAAAACCATATTTCAGTCTCATCCATTGGGTTTAAATCTTTGCCCTGGGGCTGGGCTGGGATGGACTGGAAGGCTATCGTGAGCCAGACCCTGCATCCGCATATCCGCGTCACCAGAGCGGCCCTGTTTTCATTATTTGTCGAGATCCTGAGTAGAATTTCCACTGCCAGACCGAATCTTGAAACTAGTGTATGAGTCTTAGGTTCTTCTGGGTGAGGAAACTACAGTTCCGAAGCCACATCTCTAGGAGGTGTGGGGGAGAGGCTCACGTAAGACTTTCAGCCCCAGGTTCCTCCCCCACGTACCTGACATCAGAGGGCTAGGTCCTAGATCGTTACTGGTCCACATCACAGGTTTGTATTTTGATCTGATTCTTATCTGTTACTCTTCGCAGCGTGGTATGGATTGCTCAGCCATACTCCTGGCAGAGGAAAGAGGATGAAGTATAAGCATTAGTGTGATCACTGATTGACATTATTGAGTAAAAGAAATGAAGATGTAGAGGGTAGTATGACATTTTTGATTTACTAGCGAATGACCTAAGACTGTGATCCAGATTGTTTTCACTCCAGATCCACTCATATTTATACATCTTGTTTTAATGAGATACTATCAAATCTATAAATAGTGTGTCAAAAAAATTTGTTTTTAATGTGTATGCTTCAGTTTTGTCAGGTCAATATAAGAAAGTGAAATGAAATAATTTATTAAAATGATAGAACCATAACTAATCTGGATTGAGATTTTTTTCCAGGAACCAATTAAATTAACTTTGTATTTATCTTGTCCCATTTCACTTCAAAACCTAATTTGGACCTTCATTTCCATTGCTTAGTCAGAAAGGCAGATTAACTTCAAAAGCATTCTCTGCTCTCAACTGTGTCTTTCTTATTGTAGATTTAAAAGAAAAATAAAATACACAGAGGTTAGTAGAATCACAGGAGAACCCCTAAATTATTTCCACGTCGTCTGTCTAAATCATTATCTCTGGTGTATATAGCTTCTAGAATGAAGTTGTATCAACTGATAGTTAAAAAATGAAGTTTATTCATTTTTACTTAGCATCAAATTGTCACCTACATTAATAGATCACGTGTTTAAACATGAAGAAAAACTGCTAGAGGATGTTGTGAGCTGGGATTTGACTCGAATGGCTACACGTCCACATGAACCCAGCTGTCCGCATCAGGTAGTTCTTTGCGAAAGTGTGAGGTTTTTCTTGTTCTGGAAAAAAAAAAAAAAAATACTGATAGACTGTCCCAGCCGTCATAAGGAATGGAATTGACATATAAGTATTCTGCAGGTGAAAAGCCATTCTCACTCCGTCCGTCAGGGATATGAGTCAGCAATATAGGCTGTTATGAAAAGGCGAACACCATCTGGGGCTGCATTCACCACAGCGTAATGTGCAGGAATCATGAAATAATCCACGCACTGTGCTCCACATTGATAAAGCCCACATTGGAGTCTAATTTCCACCTCTATATTTGAGACACAATATTAGGAAATTGGAGATGGGCCAGAGAAAAGGAATGAAAATGACTTGAAAGTACCAAAACTTATCTAGGCTGGAACTGAAAGAAAGTGGAATTCTTTGTAACCAAGGAGGGAAAGCGAAGGGGTGGCACAAGACGTTCTGAGTAGGTCTCCATCTATAGTAGGATTGGGACTGGCAGCTGCCTCTTGTCCTGAATCTGTCTTTTAAGGTCAAGTTCTTAGCACTCAAAATAAGTGGCCATGATGGCCAGCGCTGGTTGTTCTTGTATCACTTCTCGAATCCAGCACCTACTCAATGAAAATATAGGAGTATGAGGGCATGGTGTCTTATTGGGTTCATTCCCAAGGTAATTCCAAAACCAAATATGAGCCAGAAGGAGGGGAAAGCTAGGGCAGGCATATGCCAGAGGCCATGAGATGGGAAGGCTTGTGCCTCCTATTGGTCCAGAGTGAGGGCTGGGCGACACACTGTGGGGATAGAGATGGAGAGAGCTTCCAGCCTTCGAGGCGGTCACTGCCAAGAGCTTGCCAGCACAGTTGGTTCAGTATGGAAAGATACGTAGGAGTTTGCCAGTTAGACACGTGGTGGGAGAACATCAGACAGACAGAGTAAAGGTGAGGTACCAAGTGGGAATGGAATGCTGGGTGGAACACCAAGTTTGAACAGAGAGCAGAGATCAAAACTGGGTGGTTAGGTGGGTGTCAAAATACGAGGCCTTTTTATCAGGTAAAGAGACTTAATTGTCATTCTGTTGTCAAGAGTGAACCATTTGGCTTGAGACTTTTATCCGATCTGTGTCTTGTGAGCATCTTCTAGGGCAGTTTGAAGACCGTCGTTGCCCCGGTTGGGGTTGGAGGAGAGACTGGCCTGAGCAGACTCAGAGAAACTAGGGAAGGATTCTCAGGAGACAGCTCTGTGTCGGGGAGTCCCGTATCGTGGAGATAACAGATGGGGGGTGCATAAAGAATTTAGGGGGCAGAAACAAGAGGTCTTGGCTGGTCAAGAGTGATCGATGAATCTAAAGATGCTTCAAGGTGGTACCATAGACTGAGAATTGGGGGTATTAGTATCCTATTGCTGCAAATTACCCCAATTTAGTGGCTTAAAACAATAAAAAAATTTTACCTTACAATTCCAGAAGTTAGAAATCTGAAATAGGTTTTATTGGGCTGAAATCAAGGTGTCAACATGACTAGCCTCCCTCCAGACACACTAGGGGAGAATCCTTCCTTGCCTCTTCCAGCTTCTAGAGGCTGTTTACGTTCTTTGCTTCATGCCCCGCTTCTGTCTGCAAAACCAGCCATGGCCAATCAAGTCTTCACCACATTGAATCACTCCAACGCTGACTCTGCAGCCGTCCTCTCATAAGCACCTTTGTGATTCTATTGAACCCACCTGGAGAATCTCAAGGCCTTCACCAAATCACATCTGCGTCATCCCTGTTGACAGATAAGGTCACAAATCTAAGGTTCTGGGGATTAGGATGTGAACATCTTTGGGAAAAACTGAGTGGCCATGTCAAATCTGAGAAACGTATGTTCTAAAGGAGGGATGGATGAACGTGAGGAGCGGGGGAAAAAAAAGTAATTATTAGATTTCCCTGCCAGGAAAGAGCTAGGTATGTCATCTTCTGTACTTTAAAATAAACTGTAACTCTTATATTCAGAATGAACCAGAAATGTGTCATTTCATTGGATTTCATTGCTTTTGAAATTGTACCCAGAATAACAGGTTTATGCTGAAGGTCCAGTTCTCAAAAAGTGTATCAACAATGGCTGGAGTATGGCCTTTTGGTACGATTCTAACCTAAAGTCGGTTTCTCATGTTAAATGTCATAGCCTCTGCTCGGTGTAATATTCTGTTCTTGGCAAACCTTCTGGTGCAATTTTGATAGGACGGCTGACCCTGCTGCACATAACAAATGACACGTACGTTCTTGAAACCCGACATTATGACTGTCTCATGAGCTTATACATTTTCAGTGAAATTTTAGAACACAGATTAATATTTCGGCTTTAGGAAAATGAAATTATGAAGAGGGTAGATGAGTAATGTGTAGGTGTGTGTGTGTGTGTGTGTGTGTGTGTGTGTGTGTGTGTGTGTGTAGGACTGGCTTCCAGACCAACAATCTAATGAAACCACAATTCCACCCTGACTTCTTTAGTCATTCCAACCTC
The DNA here is from genome assembly GCF_057876585.1 of Rhinolophus sinicus. Classification (NCBI taxonomy): domain Eukaryota; kingdom Metazoa; phylum Chordata; class Mammalia; order Chiroptera; family Rhinolophidae; genus Rhinolophus; species Rhinolophus sinicus. The sequence continues at coordinate 186,045,845 of NC_142516.1, read as the reverse complement.
CATGCCTTAAATTGATGGTTTTAGCTGCTTTTTGGCTTCTGCAATATCTGTTACTGTCAGCTTACTAGCTGGCTAAAGGTAATTAGAGTTTCTCCGTCTGGAGCTTGAGTGCATTTCATGCTGCCATGATTCTGGCTGTGGGATGATAGCGGGCTGGCCTGGCTACTGTCCTGAGGATTTTCAGACTATGACTTTTCATTCTGTGCACAGACAGTCCCATTTTAAGGCAAACCACTCCTCATACGTCTTCAGCTTGCTTTTGCTTGAATATTCTTAATGTGTGTGTGTTCATACACCAGAACACACAAGTGGGTGGACTTGTGCTTCGGTGTCATTGGAATACAAAGGTACATAAAGGCATGGCCCTCACCCTCAAAGAAGTTTCTAGTCCAATAGGGGAGGTAGTGACTTTGCAGGAACACCTCTTAATGGAGGATTAACTATGATGAGTGCTATAAGCGAGATAGAGAAAGCTTGTTGGCTGTTCAGCAGAAGGAGAGGTTTCTGATTGCAGGGAGAATCAAGGGAGCTTTTCATATGAGTTCATATTTAAATTTAGTTTTGATGGGTGGATAGGATATTTAGAACTGGAAGGAAGTTTGGGCCCATGACATTCCAAGCACAGATAGAAAATCAGCAGAGGTCAAGAGAGAAAATTGCGTAAGTACTTAGAGGACATTGAATGACGTGGTGTGACTCTCCTTGGAGTGGTGGGATTAATGTGGAAAGGAAAACTGTCATGCTCTAAAAAAACACTGAATGCTGTGCTAAGTGAGGAATTTGGTGTTGACAGATTTCTTCTTGAGTTTTTTATCTTTTTTTTTTTTTTTTTTAACTCTTTACATTCCTGAAATAAACTATTTGGCTGTGTGTATTTTTATTTAAATTGGATTCTATTAGTCAATATTTAATTTTAGAGTTTTGCATTGATATGCCTAAGTGAGTTTGCTCTGTAATTTTCTTTTTGTTAGTCTGTCAGGTTTTGATATCAATGTTACTCTTGCTTTATAAAAAGAACTTGGAAACTATCCTCTTTTTTTCACTTATGCTCTGGAAGAGTTTAAATGGTATATTGGAATTCTGTTGTTTTAAAGATTTGGCAAGTTGAGCTATGAAACCATCTAGGCTGTGTGTGTGTGTGTGTGTGTGTGTGTGTGTGTGTGTGGTTTTGGTGGTAATTAATTAACAGCTTAATAGTTGGTAATTCATCTTATTAGATCTTTTCTCTCTTCGGGAGCTGGTTTGGCATACTGGTAATATGGTCTATAAAATTACCTCTTTCATCCAAGTTTTGAAATTTATTTGCATAGTTAAGCAGAGACATTTGTTATGATTTAAAACTGCTGTGATTTATTTGTGTTATTTGCCTCTCATTGTTTCTTACTTTGTGTAGTTGTATCAGCCTCCCTCCTCATTCTCTTTGATTTGGTTAGCTAACAGTTTAAGTACTAGCATTTTGATTTATATTTATTAATGCTCTACTCCTTTTCCTTCCAATTAATTTATATTTATGTGTATTAATTCCTTTTTTCTGCTTTCTATAGTTTTCATTTCCTTTAACTTCCAAACTTGGATGCTTTATTTATTTTTCATTCTTTCTCGTTTATTAATAAACTATTTAAAACTATGAATTTTCCTTTGAGCACTGCATTAGCTATCCTATGGGGTTTTTTAATACAGTTGTTTTCTAGATGTTCCTTTACTTGACCCCAGAATTATGAGAGAGATTTAATATTTTCAGAAGCTAGGGCATATTTTTTCTAATTTTGTTAATAATTGATAGTTTTATTACATCATGATAAAGAATGTTTTCTATACTTTCCTATTTAGGGGAATTTATTGATGTTTTATTTGTGGTATAATACGTTGTGAAATTTTGTGCAGATTTGATGGATAGGATAAAAGGACCCATTTTCTCTCTTTCCAGGGTGCAGATATGATACATACTAACTAGATCTACCATTTTAATTATGGTATTCAGATATTCTATATCATTGCGTATTTTTTTGTCCACTTGATTTATCACAAATAGATAATTTTCTGCTCTTAATCTGTTTCTATATTTTCTCCAGTGTCCCCTACAGACATTTTAGGTAGGACAATTTTTCATGCTGAATGGCTGTCATGTGCATTGCAGGATGTTTAGCCTCCGTTGCTTCTACATAATTAAAGCCAGTAGAGTCTTCTAGTTTATTTTAACAACCAAAAACACCCACTAGGAGACTAGGGACAGTATCACTTGTAATTTACAACCACTTTATGATTGGAAAATATGCTTTTAACACTTCTTTTCTTCCTTATATGATAGTTTTAAATGTCTCGTGAGAAAATTTAAGATTTTTAAAAAAATTGTTTTTAACTGTGTATGAAAGAAATAGGTTTCTTTTTTCCTGTCTCTTTCCGGGGATTGAATGAAATAGTGATGCCAGAAGGAGCCATTAGAAATCAGAGATTACTAAAATTGCTTGGCTCAGGCCCACCCCCTTCTAATATTCTGCTCCGTGTTTGTGTACAAGAGACTACAAGATGTACCAAATAAATGAACTCTTCCAATAGCCTTAAAATAAATCTGAATATCATATTTCAACAGAGTCCTAACTTTTATTACCATCTGCTGCAACTAATCTCCCAAAGGGCACGCTGTATTAAACTGACAAGTTCTTGAATGTAAATATTGCATACTAAGTAACGTATATACATGAGATTTAAAACTTCTCAAGATTCTAAAATAAATTCCTAAAGACTCCAGCAAATTTCTGTCCATATAGCACAAAAAAACCATCAGAATTTCACTGAGAGAGGGTGGAACCTTACCTACAAAAATTAACTCTGGAGTTTTTTTTTAACGCAAGATGAGCTTACTAAATGTTGTGTGCAAACAGTGTGGAAGGAATATAACAATTGCGAAGCAACTTTTGGCTAGCTCATAAGAATTGGAAAGAATCCCCCCAAATGTGTGTGTAGGATTTGAAACAGCTTAGCTGAGGCTAACACATATTGACATCAAAGTCTTTTGTAGGGTGTTTGAAAATGACTTTCACTGCTATAGAAAGGAGAATAAGTGTGTATTTTTAGGTTTTCACCTGACCATACAGGAACTGTTCTCAGTGCAGCTACTCTGGTTGGCACTTGAACATACCTCACAGAGAAGCTGGTCCAAATTTACCACTGGAGAGAATTAAGTTATACTCTGTCTGCAGATGCTCGTAACATTACTTGTTGGTGCTAAAAGGTTCATTATTATTTACAAAAACAAAAAAGCTGAAGGTCAGCTGAGCAAACACACAGAGATTACTAATTTGTAGCGAATTAGAATATGATAAAAATCTACTTACCATAAAAATTAACACAGAATGCCATTTAATTGGTCTTTTCTGGAGTAGCATGGGATTTGGTGTATCTCAGGGACGTGAGTGTCCCAGGTTATGTCCTAAAGCCACACATTTAGGAGAAGCCCACTGATTCATTCTTTCCCTCTGAACTCAGATTTAGATTTTCCAGGTCTCCTTTCCTTTCAAAGACCCAACTATCAGCTGCTTGCATATGGGTGTCCTCCCCCCACCAGACACACGCACACACACACCCTCGCCACCCACTCTGCCCTCCGTGCTGGTTGTATTGGTGGCCATGTCAAAGAACCCTGTGAAGCTTCTTGTCCCTACGCTAGGGCCTCTTTGGGAGAAGCTGGCTTGTTCCCAGTTTCTTATCCCTCTATCTGCAGTAAGATATCAGCTTCTTTGAATTAGGATATATTTAAATTCTTCCTTTTCCATTAAGAACTATAAAGTGAGTTTTTTTGGTGTGGGTTTTTTGTTTTTGTTTTTGTGTTTTTGTGTGTGTGTGCTTAGTTGGTTTTTTGGTTCATTTGCAGATCTCAGGTCGTTGCAATTTCTCCCCTTTAGGCTTGTTCTTAGTTTTCTTTGTGATGAGTCTTCTAAGCAAGCCTAACTCTTTGTGTCGCCAAGGACACATGTGCTGTGTTCCCATGTTCATTCACCCCTAACTCCTTGTAGTGTCATGAGGAGATCAGGAACATAGACACCAATGGTCAGAGGTCAATGGAAAGTTCCCCACGTACAGAGAACACATGGACTGTCCTGTGAAAACAGTCCAAGTGCACGTGCTGGGTACTGCAGGCTGATATGCCCATTGTTTGTGCATTCGGGAATTGTGCTGTACACTTCTTAGCTTCAGTTTGTAGTGTGCGCCATGACCATAGAATCTGAGGGTTAGAAGAGTAGGAAGGGGATGTTAAAAGTTATCTAATGTAATGCCTTTTTCTGATGCATAAATTTCTCTCCAGTACCTCTGTCAAGTGGACAATTAAATCTCTGTTTGAACACCTCTGGGTACAGATAACTCACTCCTAAAACCATTTGAGGATAGAAGATCCTATATTTTGTTAAACCACCATTCTTTTCTCTGTGGCTTCATCCCATTATGGAGTTTATATTCAGTGAGTGCTTTGTAGGTCCCAGACACTGTTCTATACTCTTTTCGTCTTCAAAAACCCCTGTGACGTAGCTAATTAATACCTTGAGTTTATGGATGAGGAAATCAAGTCATAGAAAGTTTAAGTAGCTTATCCGAGGCTGCAAAACTTGAAGAAAAAAACAAAGGAACTAGAATTCCTATGTAGGCCATAGGATATCTGGTCCCATGCTCTTAATTAACTGAACAACACTCCATAAATCTAATATGTCTTCTAGAATCCTGTAACATTAGTAAATCTTCCAGTTTTGAAATTTTATAAATCACTGGGACAAGGAAATGGGGTGTGGAATTAAGTCAGGTGATTGTATTTGGATTTCTCATTCATTCATTCATTCATTCATTCATTCAACAAAGGTACCTACTATAGCACTCTGATAGATGCTGCAGATAGAGCAGTGAACAAGACATACCAGCCCTGCTGTAAGAGAGCTTGCATTCTAGGACAGGGAGGCACATGTAAACAGCAAACAAGAAAGTATCAAATGATGATCAGAGGGAAATCAAACAAGGTGATTTGATTATAACTGTTGAGTGACTTCTACTTTTGATGGGAAGGCCTTTCTGAGGAGGTAGCATTTGAATTGAGAACGAATATTTGGTAGTTTATTCATTATGATTAAGGATTAGAAATAAAAATTTTCAAACGTCAAAAATTTTGGAAACAAAGGAAAATCCTCTTAGCGCATAAATATAATACATCCCCCACCCTCCCAATTTACTTCTTCTGCTTTATCTAGCATACAGGTAAATTTGAGTTAGCTCTTACTGTGTTTCCCTGAAAGTAAGACCTAGTTGGACAATCAGCTCTAATGCACTTTTGGAGCAAACATTAATATAAGACCTGGTCTTATAGTAAAATAAGACCGGGTATAATATGATCTAATATGATATAATATGATATAATGTATAATATGATATAATACCGGGTCTTATATTAATTTTTGCTATTCCCAGTTGAGATAATTTTGTTGATATTCCCAGGTTGTACTTCTATCTTTTCCAACCAGAAGAGGAGCCAGCGGTCTCATCTGCCTCGATACCTGTTCTGTGATTTGGTGACCTTTTATAGTTCTTCCCAAATCATGTTGAGGTCCGTCCATCTTGCTTGTATTAGAAGCCAGATGGTTTCAGATGGCTGTTCTGTGCAGTCAGATAAACTAAGCAAAACTGATTTTGTTTTGTTTTTTCCCCTCCTTTCTCTCTCTAATTATGTATTACATGCACATTTGATTGCTCATAGAATCAATGAAGCCTCTGAGTCTCGCTTCCCTTCCTCTATAGTTTCCCATTTTAAACAGTTCTTTGTTGCGGTACTTACAGTAGGTGTGACTTCAAGGACGATGGTTGTACTCTCTCAGGACTGTGCGTTAGGATGGGGCAGGGAAGCAGAGAGCTGTCAATTGACAGGGAATGCAAGCGTTTGAAGTCACCTAGGGATGCTCTGAATGTTTGAGCTTTCTGTCTAGAATGCTCCTCCTTACATAGTTTGCATGGTTAAAAAAAAAAATCCTACTCATCTTTGAAGATTTAGCTAGAATGCCACCATTTCCTCTTTTCAAGCTTTTCATGACATCTCCTTTTTCTTCAATCTGTGCATGTCGTCCGCCTTGCCTTGGCCTCTCTCCTAAGCAGCTGTGTCCTGGATACAGCGATATGGCATACGGCCTCTAGTGCGTTGTGGCACGCACACACTTGTGTACACGCAAATGTGGGCTACACTGAGATCCTCAAGGTCAGGGACCAGGAATCGTGCCATTTTCTTGTTTATTTTATGATTATTACTTTTTTAATTGAAGTGAAATTTGCATACCCAAAATTAACAATTTTGAAGTGAACAGTTCAATGGCATTTAATACGTTCACAATGTGGTGTGAGCACCAGATCACCACTGCTAGCTGTCTTGTTCCAAAACATTTCCTCATCCCAACAGGAAACCCCATACCGTGCAGCAATTGTTCCCTGTCCCTCCCTCCAGCCCCTAGCAGTCACTTGTTTGTTTTTGTATCCTCAGGGCCATGCATAGTACTTGGCTCAGAGTAAGTGTCTAATAAATGTTTATGAGAATGATGACTGCATTACAGATTTCTGAAAGGAGAGGAACTGTCTTCATTTAAATTGCTTCATTCATTCCCACTCTTTTGGACTGATCAGCGTGAGCCAGGCAGTGACTGGGGACAAGGCGTGGAGTTTACGACAGAACCCAGAGCTGTTCAATAGAAATACTATGTGCTCCATATATAAGGGTAGGGAAACCTTCTCGTAGCCACATCTATTAGTTTTCTGTTATCGCTGTAACAATTGCCACAAACTCAGTGGCTTAAAACAACCAAAATTTGTTCTCTTTATAGTTTTGAAGGTCAGAAGACGCGTGTAGTTCTCACTGGGCTAAAATCAAAGTGTCAGCAGGATTACGTTCCTTCTGGAGGAATCCGTATTGTCTTCCAAATTAACATGCGTCTCACGCAAAAGCACATTTCAATCTGGACTAGTCGTAGTTCAGGTCCTCAGTAGCCACTTGTGGCCGGTGGCTGCCGTTTTGTACTGCAAAGATCCAGAGGGATAGGCGGACACTGAAAAATAATTACAAGTGTGACATGTGTCAGGAAAAAGTCCAGGGTCCTGCACCGTCATGCTGTACAGAGCCCAGCCTTATTGTGAGGTGTGGCAAGGTTTCCTGCAGAAAGCAGAAACCTGGATGACGGGATTGGGTCTTACACACAGAAGGAGACGTTATATGCTTCTGCCCCACCAGTTTAAAACCCTTAAATAGCTTCTGCGGTCCTATGACAAAAGTCCATGCTAAAGGTTTGGGGCCAATCTAAGTAAAGAAATGGTGGGATTATATATGCATTTCTTCAACAAACAATTACCATGATTGCTTTTAAGATCCCATTTTCTTCATTCTTAACATTTCTCCCTGAGTGGTCTTTTTAATTGAAGAAAATAAATTTCTTCTTGCATTGTTTTCTCACACAAGTTTCCTGTTGGACCACAAGGTTAATACATTTCAACAGAATGTAAGTGATTCCGTTTTTCTCTTTTTAGTTTCTAGGCACTTGCATATTACAATACATTTCTAGGATGTGCGTTCTTAAATTCTCCCTTGCCCAGGCACTTTCCCTAGCTACAGTGAGGGTGTACATTCTCATTCTTGTAACAACAATAGACTGTCATGCCACCTGAGTTTTTTGATTTTACAGAACTGGAACCTGGCAGAAAATTCCAAATGGCTAGACAGACGTTGTATTGGGTGAAGAAAACCGTAGCTGGCACTTTGCTAAATTACTGAGAAATCTTTGTTTTATTCTTCTTAGCCCTGCTGTTTTGAGCCGCTGGCATAAGTGGTCACTTGTAAATAACCTGGGTCTAAAAGCATCCTGTACATGGGCGTCTCAGGAAGAGGTGAGAGGTGGATGGGTCCGCAGGAAGGTAGAGGCGCTCCTCAGGGAACGTTTAATGAAACGGATTTTCGATGGTTGGAAGATACAGACTGAATGCTGCCTATTGAGATGTTCTGTGTCACTTGCCTCTGTCCAGAGAGTAGCTCATGTATTTTCCATTTGTCAGGGGCAGGGCCTGGACAGGAAATAAATCAGCAGCAGTGTAGTATCCTGAGATTTACCTTGTTTGTTTTATGAAAACCATTTGGCAAACTTTCCTCTCTCATCTCACCTTATAAGCAGGTACTACTTGCTGCTTTTTCCAAGGCAGACTCAGAGATTTAAGGCATCTAGTGGAGTGAAACTTCCCGTTCTCATGAAACCATCAACAGAGAGAGACTGCAGGGCTCGGCCGCCTTCCTGGAGATCTTTATGGTGATTTGTCCTCAGTAAATTATTAAAAGGCCAGGTGATTGATGCTTCCAGCTTTTCTTCCAAAATCTAAGATGTTTCTTCATTATATAGGTGCTTAAAACAAATTTTAAATTCAATTTTAACGCAATCAATTCCTACGAGACATCTGAGCCTGTTGTGTCCCCTTTGCAGGAAAGCTCTTTTCCTCCTGACCCCTGACCCCCTCTGCCTGCCTCTCAGCTGGTTAAAAAGGGGCTTCTCTTGAGTCTTCTTAGTCCTATTTGCCTTCTGTAGCCCATGACCCCATTTATTGTTTTCTGTTTCAGGCCCCACATTGCAGAAACTTCCACAAGGGGAAGGAAAAAGAACATCCAGCTTTAATTAATTAGTTCATTTCCCTTCCGATCACATTTCAGTACGATCTAGAATTCCCAGAGCATCAAGTAGGTGCAGGCATCATGCTATCTGGTACCTCTCCACATGGATGCCAGTCCTGTTGAATAGCCTGGGTTTTGCACACCGTGTGTTTCTGTAATGAACCCATGCAAATATTCTATTCGTGCTGTGATTCTTGAGGGGAAAGCCGCCTATTATGATGAAGTATGTTTGTGGGAAACCAGTGGTTTCTCCTTACTGAGAATTCAAACCAACAAACGTTTACATAACACAGGTGCCCTCACTGGGATTAAAGTAAAAAACAAAAGCGTATGTTTTGGTCAGCAGTTTTAGAAGTCTTAGAATTCCAACCGTCCTTCCATCTCATGGTTTTGGCTATAGTGAATTACAAAGATGAAAAACTGGAAATGGTACGCCTGTTGCACACATGAAACCGTTTCCATCAGTGTCTTGTAAGCACTGCTTTTAGCCCAAAACATTAATTTTGTAATAGTTGATGTATTGTAAATACATTGGAGGTCAAATTAATAGAGTGGGTATATGCCATGGGTGCTCAGGCTGAAAGGATTCTTTCATTTGCATAATCCATTGACAATGTTGCACTTTTTCTAATTGGATGAGAAAAGCTGTTTGGTGGTTGCTTCCCTGACTGGCATCTCTGTAATCTTTTAAGACCCCAACTCATCTGAAAAGCCCTTCCCATGGGCTCTTGTTTTTCCCTATCAGATTGACACGTACAATATTACATTTTAAAAAGCACTTAGTCTGTCACAGGCAGGCAGCATTAGCCTTGAAGATGTGCCGTCTGTGTTGTCATTTCGAGGGGAAATTGGTTAAATGACAGGGGAAATATGGCAGTTCAGGAACAAAATTCTTTCTATGTTTCATTTTCTGTTCCAGTCATTCATTTCTCTGTCACTAACCTCATTAGGTCAAGGGCTTACAGGCATTTTGTACAAACTCGGCATATGTTTTGGTGACAGTGCTATGTGTTTTAACATCTGAAGGGTGATTTTATTTCCTGTTTGGGAGGGGGGAACGATAGTTTTCAAATACCTCCCCTGTTTAACTTGAAAAATTAATATTGCACAGTGCGTTTTGCCTCAGGGAAGCCTTTATAGCAGGATGCTGATGTTTGTCTCACTTTTCCCGTGAGTCAGCTCCTGCAACTTGTGCCAACAGCCGTAAAGACCGAGCAACTGAATTAACTTCCGTGGCAAGACTGATTGGTAAGGATCCTGTTCCTTTATTTGTCCTAAACTTATCAGGCATCAGAGGAGAACAGTCTGCTCTGGGTTTGAATCTTTAAGGAGTGTTCCTTTGTTGGAATAATAATGGAAAAAATTAGTCAGATTCACGCTGAAGATGCGCTATGAAATGAAACATCTGTAGCTCCCTGTGGTGTCTGGGTCACACTTGCAGGGCTGTGCCGCCAGCTTACGTCTAGAATACTTCATCAGTACCGAACAGCTGCTGGTGGGAAATAGGACATCGTAGCAGCAGAGCCTGAGAACACACACATTTCTTTATTCTTGCGCTGACAGCCAATACATTGCATTCATGCTAATTATGAAAATGTCACGCCCTCTCTGGAATACCGGTACGCGTCTGGTAGCAAACCTTGGCAGCACCGAGAGGTAAAAGTCACACTAGCTCCGGAAGACTTGTACAACACCGTTCCCATGATCCAGATAAATAGCTCTCTCAGTGTTAGCAAGTGGAAGTGAGGGGAGGGAGAGGCCTGAGAGTACACGGGGTTCTAAGATAGATGTGTTTGAGTGCCTTTTGGTTGCAGACACCCAGAAGGATGCTAATTCATCCAGGTACATCAGTCTTGTGAAACAAAAAGTCAGAGATAAGAAAAATGAGCAGCACGAGGACATGTGGCAGTGACATCCAATGCGTCCTTCTCATCAGCCGTCATCACTACGCAAGCCTGATGTTAGTTTTCCATGCTTTATGCCATTTCCTTGACCAAGCAGAGAGCCTTTGGGGCACGGGTAGCAGTTAACATCACGCAAGTTTCTGTTTCTTTCTACACTGCCTTATATGTTTTAGCACCAAGGAGATACTTCTCTATCCCCATGTGCCTCTAAAATTTTTAAGAGAATCAACGAATGCATAATTTATACCTGTCCCAGAGGGAATGGAGTGACTCAGTTATGTCAATAATGGCATGATGTTAAATTTCATCTTACGCAAGAGGTGATCTTTATGTGAAAACTGTAAGGACTGGCCTCAGGGGTAACCAGATAATGATCCTCTAACAGCAGGGCTGGATCCCAAAGGGATTGTTGCTGAAAGCTCTGGGGGGTCAGTTTTGCCCTTGTGAATCGTGGTTGCCACATTGGAACACATAGCAACTGACTTCACTGCACAGAACACATCTTACCTCTGCCTCTGGAGAGTACCCGCTGGAGACCTGTGTCTCAAAAGGCAGGTGAGCCGAGATTTCCTGTGCAAGAATTCAGGACAAGGCTGAGTGAGATTTCTGTCTCCGGCAGCAGCCAAAAAATTGCTTTCTCCGCTCTGGTCCCGAGGTGCTGACTGATGAAGCAGAGGAAATCCATTAGTCCTAAGCCACGAGTGCGGTGACCCCCATGAATCATCATTGTTTTCACGGAGCTCAGGGCCTGGAAACCCTCGTCGCCCGAGCTCCTGGTATATGGATTGTTGCAAGTGGAAAGGTCCCCGAGCTTCCTAGGGACAAGAGAGCAAAACAATATTCTGCTGTATTCGGCTTGGTTAACAGTTTCTGTTTTGTTGTTTGAGCCAAACAGTTCTTAACATTTGCTTTCAAGCATTTTGTGGCTACTTGTTTTTCAATCTGAGAAAATTTAGGTGCAAAGGTACAATGTCTTATAATGTGGTGGGGGAAGAGGCTTATATAAACCTAGAATTCCATTCCAGCTGGTGGAATTGGGAGGGATTTTTTTCCATGTTGAGTCTCTATTTTGTTTTTTTTTATGTTTGTCTTTGTTTTTGTCTACATGTCTATAGGTATATATATATATATATATATATATATATATATATATATATATATATTATATACACACACATTTTTGTTCATATGTAGCAATTTTCATTCTGTGGATCCCTCCCTCGCTCTCCCTGATGAGATAGCCTATATTCTCTTCCTTTGTCTTTATCCTGGGAGAGTTTTCTATTGTATTACACTGTTGATCACCTCCTTCTATCTGAAATCCTCATTTCCTTTTACTTCTGAGATGTCTCTAACTCTTGGTCCCTCCTACTTGTCTGATATGCACACGAACGGGCATATCTCCTTTTATTGCTCTTCACTTTACGATGCTTTGCAGATAAAGGGTTGTTTACAAATTGAAGGAAGTTTTGTGGCAATCCTGAATTGAGCAATCTATTAACATTTGCTCACTTTGTGTGTCTGTGTCATATTTTGGTAATTCTCACAATATTTCAGACTTTTTCATTATTAGTATATCATTATTAGTATTTCATTATTAGTATAGTTATGGTGATATGTGATCAGCGATCTTTGATGTTATTATTGTAATTATTTTGGGGTGCCACAGAATGTACCCATACAAGATGGAAAACTTAATCGATAAATGCTCCACTTACTAGCCATTCCCCTGACTCTCTCCCTCTTCTTGGGCCTCCCTACTCTCTGAGATGCAACAACATTGAAATTACGCCAATTAATAACTCTACAGGGGCCTCTAAGTGTACAAGTGAAAGGAAGAGTCGCATGTTTCTCACTTCAAATCAAAACCTAGAAATGATTAAACTTAGTGAAGAAGGCATGTGGAAAGCTGGGATAGGCTGAAAGGTAGGCCTCTTGTACCAAACAGTTAGCCAAGTTGTGAATGCAAAGGGAATGTTCTTAAAGGAAATTAAAAATGCTATTCCATTAAACATATGAATGATAAGAAAGTGAAATAGCCTTATTGCTGATCTGGAGAAAGTTTTCGAGGTCTGGGTAGAAGATCAAACCAGCCACAACATGCCGTTATACCAAAGCCTATCATGTTTCCCTGAAAATAAGACCTAGCCAGAAAATAAGCCCTAGCATGATTTTTCAGGATGTCATCTCCTGAACATAAGCCCTAATGCGTCTTTTGGAGCAAAACTTAATATAAGACCTGGTCTTATTTTCGGGGAAACACGGTAATCCAGAGCAAGACTGTAAGTCTCTTCAATTGATGAAGGCTGAGAGAGGTAAGAAAGCTGTAGAAGTAAAATCTGAAACTAGCAGAAGCTAGTTCATGAGATTTAAGGCAGGAAGCCCTCTTCATCACATAAAAGTGCAAGGCGAAGAGGGAGAACCTGCAGCAAGTTATCCAGAAGATCTAGCTAAGATAATTTATGAAGGTGGCTGCACCAAATAACAGATTTTCAGATGTAGATGAAACAGCTTTCTGTTAGAAGAAGGAGCCATCTAGGACCTTCACAGGTAGAGAGAAGTCTATGCTTGGCTTCAAAGCTTCAAAGGACAGGCTGACTCTCATGTTGGGGGCTAATGCAGCTGCTGACTTTATGTTGAAGCCAGTGCTGTTTTACCATTCCAAAAATCCTAGCTCCCTTTAAGAGTTATGCTGTATCTACTCTACCTGTGCTTTGTAAGTAGAACAACAAAGCCTGGGTGACAGGACATCTATTTACAACCATGGTTTGCTGAATATATTAAGCCCACTGTTGAGACCTACTGCTTAGAAAAAAAGTGTTCCTTTCAAAATATTGGTACTCATTGATGTTGCACCTGGTCATCCAAGAGCCTTCATGGAGATGTACATGAGATTAATGTTGTCTTCATGCCTGCTAACACAACACTCATTCTGCAGCCCATGGATCAAGGAGTAATTTTGACTTTCAAATCTTATTACTTAAGAAATACATTTCATAAGGCTATACCTGTCATGGAAAGAGATTTCTCTAATGAATCTGGGCGAAGTAAATTCACAGCCTTCTGGAAAGGATTCACTATTCTAGATGCCATTAAGTAAATTTGTGATTCATGGGAAGAGATTAAAAAAATCAACATTAACAGGAGTTTGGAAGAAGTTAATTCCAACCCTCATGGATGACTTTGAGGGGTTCATGGCTTCAGTGGAGGAAGTAACTGCAGATGTGGTAGAAAAGGCTAGAGAACTAGAATTAGAATTGGAGACTGAAGATGTGACTGAATTGTTGCCATCTCCTGATAAAACTTAACGGATGAGCAGTTGCTTCTTATGGATGAGCAAAGAAAGTGGTTTCTTGAAATGGAATCTACTCCTGATGAATATGCCGTGAACGTTGAAAGGACAACAAAGGATTTAGACTATTACATAAACTTAATTGATAAAGCAACAGCAAGGTTTGAAAGAATTGACTCCGATTTTGAAAGAAATTCTGTGGTAAAATGCTATCAAATAGTATAATATGCTACAGAGAAATTGTTCATGAAAGGAAGAGTCAATCAATGTGGCAGACCTCATTGTTGTCTGATTTTAAGAAATTTCCACGGCCACCCCAACCTTCAGCAACCATCACCCTGGTCAGTCAGCAGCCATCAACGTCGAGGCAAGAACTTCCACCAGCAAAAAGATTAGGGCTCAGACAATGGTTAGCGTTTTTTAGTAATAAAATATTTTTTAAGTAAGGTACGTACATTTTTTAAGACATAATGCCATCTCACACTTAATAGAATACAGTACAGTGGAAACATAACGTTTACATGCACTGGAAAACCAAAAAATGTGTTTGACTTGCTCTATTGCGATATTTGCTTTACTGTGGTGGTCTGGAACTGCACTCACAAGACCTCCAAAGTATGCCTGTATACAATAACAAACAAATGTTTAATGATTGATGAAAGGGATTTAGAGATTATCCACTTCCACTCCTTCAAATCTCAAATGGGGAATTAGAAGCTTTCTATTTCTGTATCTCTTATTTAGCAGTCTCTTTGAAAGGTAGTTTTAAGGCTTTTAATCTTAAACACAGGTTCTCTCCTTGAGTTCAGATCTAGTAGAGAAGCAAACAACACTGGAGTCAGACAAATGGAGCATACACCGTAAGTTTTATTATCCGTATGGCTGAATTGGAGAATATGGCTTATATCTGTGACCACATGGGCTTCTTAATACAGCCTCATTGACATAAACTCACCCCTCAGTTACAGGCAGAGCTAGACAGCCCCAGTCCTCCCTAGCTGTGGCAGGCTGTTGAAAACATAACAGAATAGGAGGTCCCGTGCCTCTTATGAATTTAAGGGAGGAAAGTGATGAGCTGGAGGAGCTCAATTCTCTTTCCCAAACACAAAAATCCAATGAATTACTCCTTCCCAAGGAGAAGTACATAAGAAGGCAGAGAATTATGTATCATCTTATGAAGTTGATGTTCCTTCCCTCTATGGAAACATGGGAAATGGGAGGATAAGCATTCATCAAGGGTAGGAAGTGTGGGGCCATTTTCCTAAAGACATCTTGCTTCAAGTATAAAATGTGTAAAATATTGCAATGGGAAGAATAGAATCCTTCCTGCTTTTCTCATGTGCTAATTCCTTTTCAACATGCTTTCCATCTTTCTTCTCCCCTCCCCCTCCCCCCGACTCCCCACCCAGGTGGCCACTGAAGGCTTCATAATTAAGCCATCTTTCATCTGGACTCCGAGTCTCTGTAATGAGTCTGGATGAAAGATGCTCATTCACTCTAACCAACTGCAGTCTCATTTTTCCTGGTCCATTCCTGCCACTGAAATTGCTCTCAAAGACGTCTCACTTTTCCTTGCACTTTGTCCCCGAGTTGTAACAGTCATCATCTCTGTTTAGTTTTCATACCACTTGACCATTATGAGACACTAGCATGGTTGATGCCTCTTCTTACTGTAAATTTTCAATGCCTTTAGCCTCTCAAGTCCTCCAGGGTCTTTGATATCTTCCTCTTTCCCAAAGTGTGCCTACATGGCTCTTTTCTTACCTCCTTTTCTTGTCTTGTGTCAGGTCCTCTTCATCCATCATGGCTTCCACTACTACCTCCGTACTAATGAATCCCAGATGACTGTCTCCAACCCCTTTCTCTCGCTCTAGGCCCAGATTTCCCAACTTTCTGGTTTCTTCTGGGGCACCTCTTACTGGGACTTTGGAATTTAAACATCGCCAAATGAAACAGATTGCATCTTACAAAACAACTTGCTTCTATTTTTCATCCCCTCTCTCTGTTCATGTTATCTCTAGTCCCTTTGCTTCCTAAACTGAAAATCTTAAAGGTATCCTCAGTTATATTCAGTGTGTTCTAAACCATGCTGGGTGCTAAGAAAACAGAGACAAATGAAGACAAAGTTCCTGCTCTCCACCAGTTCTCAGGTAGTAATTTAAATTCAGTAACAAAGCTTGTGATTGGTACAACTATAGAAATATTTATGGGAGAGTTACAGAGCTAACCCATAGAAGGGAATGGCTAGCTTTTTCTTGGGTGTGGTATGGGGTAAGTTATGAACTGGATTTTCAAAACCAAGTTTGAATTTGTCAAGTGGTCCAAAAAGCAAAACACCATGTGAAAAGACATGGAACTAGAAACATGCCGATGTGGCCAGGGAGCTATAAGGGGGCTCACTCTTAGGGGATGAAGATGGGTGGTACATGAAGCTGAGTGGCAGCAACAGGGGCCAGATGGTGAAAGATAATGTGTGCACTGCTAAGGAGCGTGTTCTTTATACTCAAAGTAAACTATTTTAATAAAGGAAGAGGCATTGTCTAAATATGCCTCTCCATGCAGTAATGCGAGGACTCTTCTTCTGCTGAGAGTCTCACCCAAGCCTATGGATTACAATGGAAACTCAGGAGAACAGAAAATAGAGAATAAGTGGCAAGTTGATTAACAGTCTCCTGGATGAATATCTGGAGTTCTGTCCATCTGCCCATCCACCCATCCATCCTATCTATTCCTCTGTCTGCCGTGGCTGGGTTTTATATGCTTGTGTGGCGTACTTTATAAGAGAGCTCAGTGAGAATAAAGAACCAGGGATGAGACAGACAAACATGATTTAACACTATTACAGAAAAGATCATTTTAATAGTCATGTCACTTGGAAAAGGGTGAGGATGTAGTCAGGAAGATGCCTTAAGGAACTACTCCAAATGAAAGGTTAAGTGAGTGGCTGAATAAATGAAGGGATACATTTATACTTAAGGTCAGAAAGCTATTTTACTATCTCTTACCTAATTTTCAGCTTTTCTTACAAAGAGACCTCAGCCACATTGCATACAATCATGGATTCCATAAATGTTTATTGTTACCTACTCGAGCTATCAACCTAGAGCATTGGACAGACCTGCACCCATAACGGACAACATGAAATCATGCACTCTCTGGCCATATTCAGCCTCAGAATTCTTCTCAATTCAGACCCGTAGCGGCCACTACTAATAGGTCAAAATTGGCTTTTGAAATGAAGTTTATTTGCCTTTGTCTGTCTAGTCTCATCAATAGAATGAGTCTCAAAAACTTAATGATTGTGGTGATGAAAATAATAATTATATTAATGGACGCAAATCAACAAATGGAAGTAGGAGCCTGGATTTCGGCAGACCCAGAACTGCACAGCACTGCAGCTTCAGGGCCCGCCCCAGGTGAGAGGCTGGCAATGGCCAGAGCCGGTGTAGCGAGCACTTCAGGAGCTTGTGACTTCCTTACCTGTACTGCTCTCTCTTCTCCCAACCTGTGATCTGCCTTCACGCCTAGAGCCTCAGGTGGGTTGGGCAGATGGAACACAATGTTTCTGGCAGGAGGTTATCATGCTGACACTGGTTTGGTTAAAGTATGATTTTTCTGTTTCTTAGTGACAGAAATGGCCAGAGGAGTCTCTGACTTCCTTCCAAAGGTGCCCTGCCATGTTAGCTGAGGACAACTCTTCATTGTCAAAAGCTGCAGTTTTAATTCAGATACTGGGTGTTCTTAGTGTGTGCTATTCTTCATGGGCCATGTGCTCCAAGCCAGCTGTTCTAGAAGGTTTCATGCATATCAGGGAAGGGGGTAAACAATTTCTGGATTAGCCTTTTGAAGCAAAGAATTTATCTGACATCTTTATTCAAAATGCTATGGCTGTAGTTATATACTGTCCGATTTCACTCAAGTTTATAAATAGTAGTGCCAGTTGTCAAAGAATTGAAAAAAGAGTGTTACAGGCATATCTCCTTTTATTGCACTTCACTTTGTCACTCTTCATAGATGGTTTTATTTATTTATTTTTTTACAACTTGAAGGTCTGTGGCAACCCTGTATCAAGCAAGTCTATTGGTGCCATTTTTCCAACAGCATTTGCTCATGTTGTGTCTCTGTGCCACATTTTGGTAATTCTCACAATATTTCCATCATTTTATGATTACTGTATTTGTTATGATGATCTGTGATCCGTGATCTGTGAGGGATCATTTGTGAAAGGAAGAGTCAAACAATGAAGGAAACGTCATTGTCTTATTTTAAGAACTTGCCACGACCGCCCCAACCTTCAGCAGCCAGCACCCTGGTCGGTCAGCAGCCATCAACACTCAGACAAGACCCTCCACCAGCAAGAAGATTATGACTCATTGAAGGGTCAGATGGTGGTTAGCATTCATTTAGCAATAATGTGTTTTTTATTTATTAAATGTATTGGGGTGATGTTGGTTAATAAAATTATATAGGTTTCAAGTGTACATTCCTATAACACATCATCTCTGTACAGTATTGTGTGTTCACCAACCAGAGTCAGTTTTCCTTCCATCACTACATGTATTTTTGACCCCCTTTTCCCTCTTCTGCCATTTTCCCCACCCCCCATTACCCTCTGGTAACCACTAAACTGTTGTCTGTGTGTTTTTGTTTGTTTGTTTGATTGTCTTGTTCGTTTGTGCTTTCAGTTTTATATCCCACCTATAAGTGAAGTCACATGATCTTGACTTTTTCTGCCCGACTTATTTTGCTTAGCATGAGCATCTCAGGACCCATCCATGCTGTCGCAAATGGCACTATTTCATCTTTTCTTATGGCCAAGTAATACAGTACTTTTAATTAAGGCATGTGCATTGTTTTTTTTAGACGTGATGCTATTGCACACCTAATATACTACATTATAGTGTAAATATAACTTTTGTATGCACTGGGAAATAAAAAAATTGTGTGACTTGCTTTATTGAGGTATTTGCTTAATTGCAGTGGTCTGGAACCCGACCTGCAATAGGTGTGCCTATATTCTACTTTAAGAAAGATTCATCACCTAGAGATTTTTTTTTATAGTAAGTCTTGTAAGATTTTTGTAAGTTTTTTTAATAGTAAGTACAACAGATCAGCATTTTTATAATAGGGGAGCATTTTCTGTCATATTTAGAGACACAGAGTAAACATTTTTAAATGTTAGAAAGCTTTAAAGGCAAACAGACAGGAGTCTCATTAGACAGCAGACTAGCTAGAATTCACAAATTGAAATATCCTGCCATAAAGTTTATTGGAAACAAGAAACTAGGAAAAGGCATGTATGCAATTCAGTAAATATCCAGCTCTGGGGTTTTTAGCTTGTTAAGCTCAAAGATGTTTGAATCCTTCCCTGACTCATGTTAGGGTGATTTATAAATCTAGCTTGTCAATTCTTTCTCTCCCTTGAAGCTCTGACTGTGGGAAGGGAGCAGAATAGACATGCAGATTAAATACCAACCCCTCCTTTCTGAGGTACTTAGCTCGCTGTCCCTCAGTCTGTCTCCTCTAAATTAGGGACGTACATCATTCTCGTTTTCCTATTTTCCATAAATATATAAGATCAATTAATTTTTTGGCCACATCTAGGCAGAGGTAAAATTAACTTTGGAAGTTATGTTTATCATTTGGGGCAATTAATTTTTTTTTTTTTTAACAAAGTGTCTCTTGGCAAGCAGTTTATTTTTTTGCATATAACTTTGTCTATTTTCAAACATATTAAACATTAAAAAAACTGTCATATAAATGTTAGGTAAAAGTGATAGAACTCAGACTGAAGATCACATGATTTTTAAAACAATAATAGAGGTAAAAAGATTACAAATGAATGCTGACGTGGAGAAAAAGCATTTGATGTTGTATTAAAATGTGTTACTTTGATAACTCTTCAGAGTGACGTGTAAGAAATAGGTTCTGATATTGACCTTCTTGTTAAGGATTTGGTTATTATCTGGTTTTTACTCCAAGCTTCCAAACCACTAATCACGCTATCCGGTTTTATTTGTGTTTTCTTCTCTATCTGTCCTGGGGAGTTTAGAAAAAAAGTTCCTGGAAACATCAATCAGGAATTGATATGGGGGTATTTTGTTCAGATTATGAATAAACACATTGATTGGTTGAATGGAATAGCATTTTCCATTGGCTGTCTTTACTTCTAGGAGCACAGATTGTTTCATTCATTCTTATTTTCAATGGTCTGGGCCGGGTCACTGAAAAAATAATAGACAGGATTTTAGTCATATTAATAGGCATAATAAAACAGCTGCAATATTAATAATGACAGGCCCTTAAATTTCACAGTAGTTAGTTTATGCTTTGCGAAGCATTTTCAACACACATGAACACTTAATCTCATTTTAGGTAAAATATAAAGAGCGTTCAGTAAGTTATTAAACTTTTCAAAGACCTCTACCTTCTCTTATAATTATTCTCCTCTCAAGTGATCCAGTCTAGGTAATACTAGTATGTTCTTAGACTTCATAGCTTCTAGGCTTAGCTGTTTGTCTTCCAGAAATAATGCCTCATTCCCCACATAACTAGTGTTTCTTCTGGATTGCTGCAGACAGAAAGATTTTAACAACAACAACAAAAAAAAATCACGTTCTAATAGAACATAGATATGCGATTGCCATTGAGAATAACAATTCATGTATTCCAAACCCAGAAATAAAACATATTTACTCACCCTGAGTGTTCATCTTCCTTAGAAATACTGGTAGAATAGAATTGATGTGATATAATAAGTATAAAATTATTTGACCTGTGCATTGATAGTTTGCTGTAAAATGACCTCACCTAAAATGTTCCAAATGCCTTGAATTTGTGGCCAAGCTCATTGAGTTTACCCCTTATGACTGTGGAATAATCATCCTTTTTGAAGAAAGCAGTTTGACCTCACAGAGAAATTTGGTCTTATTATTTTAAGAATAAAGAAATCTAATGTCAAACATAAACTGGCAAATTAATCCATGCTAATAAATAACAAATGGGAAAACATGTAAACCTTAATCCTTCCAAGGCGACTCACTTATAGTCAACATCTGTATAAGAGGGCGACATTTTAGTCGTAGAAACATTTTGTTGAAACTTGGCTTATAAAAACCGGCATTTCTTACATTTCCTATTCTTAGTTACCATCAGCCACAAGTTATTTTAATACTACAATATGAATGGTGATTATAAAGATGAAGCATTTAAAATTGAGACAATAAGTAACATAGAAAAATCTCTTTAAAAATTATCGTAGTAGGTGAGATTCGTTTTCCATCCATCAGTGTTTTTTGTTTTGCTTTTTGGAGTGACCCTAAGGGACATTTACTAGGATGGCATGTTTTGTTGTAGTCCTTGTTTGTTTTTACATGAATCTTAAAAGGTTAGTGATGCCCAGCAGTTGTCTTAGTTCCCCGGTCTTGGTTGACACATAGCTCACCCTGGGATTTTCTGCTGTTTCCAGTTGCTTTTGTCCAAAGTGCACATTTGAAAGCTCACAGATGAAAATAAGGAAAGAGAAGGCAGGAATCTTTCCCTTGACTAAGCAAATGATACTAAAATTCTACTGAAGATGGATTGAAACCCTGACCCTCACTCCCTACAGTGTGTCTTTGTGGGTACTGGAGCTGTGACCCCATGGCTACCCTTCACCCACCCAGGCCTTTCACTTGTCTCCCCTCAGGCTTTTGGGATCCTAAGACCCCATCCTGGATCCATGGGTGAGAGAGAGCCCCTGGCCCTGGGAGCTTCTGAGGTCCCCAGCCTCATGCATTGTGTGTCAAGGGCTGAGGAGGTTAAGCCTGTGGCAGGCTCTGCCGACAAAAGCTGCAGTAGGCCCAAGGAGGGAGCCAGGCATGTTTGATGCCCAAAGCTGGGATTCAGAATTACTTTCATTCAGGAAGCATTTTCTGTCACTTCCCTCTTGCTCTGCTTGAGGCTCGCTGGCCCTCACTTTTTCTTTTCTGTGAATGCACCAGCCTTTCACTGTTCTCTCTGCCTGGAACTTCCTGCCATTTATCTTCTTTCTCATCATTTAGATGTCACTTCCTCAGAGTGGCCTCCCACCCCATAAGGACGCTTACTTTGACTTTCTCCATTGCACTGTCTGACGTCACCTCATCCATCCCTTTGTTTATTCTTCTGCTCTGTGTCTCTCATTACTCCCCTTCCCCACACGAAACAGAAGCTTCCTGACAGTACAGACTTTGGTCCTCTTTGTTCACAGCTATTGTCCCTCTCTTAGAGTGATGCACTGGTGGTAGGAGCCCGTCAGATGTTGAATGCATGAATGCATGAATGAACGAATGAACAAATGCATGAATGCATGAATGAACAAATGAACAAATGCATGAATGCATGAATGAACGAATGAACAAATGCATGAATGCATGAATGAATGAATGAATGAATGAATGAAATAGATGATAGTGTTAGGACTCTGCCTTAGCAGGATTTATAGGGGCTGCAGAAGCCAGCCTGGAAAATTCTCCATCCTGCACAGAAGGACAGGTGTTTCTCTTTTCAAATATTTGCCTTAGAAATAAACTTTTGGAACACAGCTTTCCTTTCTTAAGTTAGGGATTAGCTCTACTTCTGTGAAAACAGCTGATTCCGTTTATTAATTGAGAGCAAAGAATAAGTAAACATTTTCTTATTTAAATAAACAGAGTTGATATGTATGAGAGGCTCACTTCTTGGCAAGACGCATTTTTGAAGTTATTTCCTCTTTCTATCCAAACACTCACAGGAGTTTCCTCACTGTCCCTGAGGTAACGTAGTGATTTCCTTAAGGCTCGCCCACCTTTGGAACACACAACATTTGTCTTTGCTTATCGTAGGCCTCCTGCTGCATTCCCTCCCGGCTGCTCCGGGGCGCCCGTTGCTGTGGCCACACAGCACATGAGTCTTACTGGGCGTCGTTATGCGCTCTCATATCACTCCCTATATTAATTATTGTTAACAGGCCACGTTGACTGAAAACTTGTGAGGTGCCAGGCACTGCTCTATGGAAGGGCCCCTTTCTCCCTGTAGCAGCCCTTTGATGTGGTTGCTCTCATGAATTCAGACACACTGTGCCTGTCATGTCCTACGGATAAGGAATCAGCCCCATGTAGTCAGCTGGCTCTCGGTGGCACAGTGACCACACCGGGGGGCAGGTTTGCACCTTGCAGCTGGCTCTGGTGCCCATGCCCCTCCTCCCCATCTGAGCAAGTACAGGTGAGCACACCTGTCATTCATTCCCTGCATACCAGCCGCAAGTCCAGTCAGTGCCCTGCACTGCATACGCTCTCAACATTGTACCTTAGGGATGATGAGAAGAGGGAGATGCAAGTCCCCCAAACCTAAGATCGCGGGCAGGCACGTGACGATGCAAGAGGAATCCTAGCAATCTGCTGAATTCTTTCGTCCGTGAAATACTCATTTCCTAGACCTGTGTTTCGGTTGCACACTTTGCTCCCTCACTCCTCCTCCCAGAATTGTTGGTAGGGATGGAGGGGGGACAAATGAAAGAGTAATGAAATTTTGTTTATTGCCTTTTGAATGACTTCTAGATAGAAGGAGCAGGCGCGTTTGGGTTAGAATGCCGACAGAATAATACTGGAAGGGGTCCGGTAAGAGTGAGCGTTGTATAGAGCGCTGCCGTGGCTGTGGAAATGGGAGAGGCTTTCCAACAATCAGTTCTGGTGACCTTGTTATCTAAGGTTAGCACAGCACCCAAACAGTGCAGATCACAGTTGGCACCACACAATCTGTGTCTTATAGTTACCGAGGTATTGTTTAGAATGTCTTCTTTTCTAGAAGACTGATCCCCACCAGAACAAAAAACAAAAACAAAAACAAAAACAAAAAAAAACCACCAAAGTTAACAGACAAATGGAAAATTAGGAACAGTATTCACCATAGATACAACAGATGATGGGCTCATTTCCTTGCTAAGTACGTAAGGGGCTGATATATATCAGCCAATAAAAGTAACAATCCAGTAAAAGAAAATAAGTAAAGAATATGAATGGTTATTTCAAAGGAAAACACAATGGCCAAGAAACATGGCCTCATTAACGATGAAAGAAAAAAAAATAAAGTAAGATAGTATTTTTAAATTGTCCATTTAAAACAATTGATACTACGCAGTGATAGTGAGAAGCTGTCACACTGTTGGGAGGAGTGGAGGTTGGTGAAATATTTGTTTGGAGGAGTTTTAGCTCCGTCTATGTAAGATATGCAACTCTAACAATAGGAAAATATATTGCATCTTCTTTTGTAATAATTAAGACTTGGAAGTAACCTAAAAGTATACTGGTAGAGATATAGATATTACAGCGACCTGTTGGATAGGATGCAATGTACCTGTTAAAAAGAACAAGTCAGGGTGGCAGGTTAGCTCAGCTGGTTAGAGCACGGTGCTAATGACACCAAGGTTACCGGTTCAATACCGGCATGGGCTACTATGAGCTATGCCCTCCTTAAAAACACAAAACAAATGACAAAAAAAGAGTAAGTCAATCTCTGCCAGTGATATGGACCAATGCTGCAGGAATTTTCTACATAGTGGAACACATTGGAATAAAATAGCAAACGTCTCTGTATAGTTTCAGCATGTGCCAGCAAACAGGCATGTGTGTCAATAGGAAGATATATATGCTCATATATCTATATATATACAGCACGGGCTGTACATGAAACTACATGGTTATTACCTCTAGAAAGTGAGACTGGTGGGTGGGAAGCCTACACGTCTTGCTTCATCTTTTGAACCAGTTGAAACTTTTATTTTAATCATATATTAGTTTTAAAGAAAAACCCTTGGTAGAATATACTTAAAGCACTTTACTAAAAGGAGAATATATGTCAATGTTTTTAAAAAGTTACTTAACCCAGAGAATTAAATTTTTTCCTTATGGTCCACGCTTCTGGTATGTTGTACTTCCTGTTAGAAATTAAAGTTTCCCTTGTTATAAAAGCTCAACACCATATATTTTGCTGACCTTCTCCATGACTCTCATTCCTACCACTGTTCTGGATGGTTCCTTTCCTGCTGTATTACCTTTGGCAACTGACTCGAAGGAAGAAATTCCATGTATTTTCCACAGTTATGAACCTTGGTCTCCTGTTAATAGTTTTGGATATTTATGATGTGGAATAATTTATATATACACCTCAAGAACAATAAAGAAAGCATATTCAAATATGTACTCCTTTTCAGGAGTTGTCTGACCTGCCTGAGCAACAGTGAGGTCTAAATCTGCAGAATCTACAGTGGGTTTGGGGCCCATAGATTTAGTTTGAAGTTGCCTTGAATGCTCTGTTCACTCTGGTGTTGTGTAGAAAGTAAGATTGTGCACAGAATACTGGATTCCAGTGCGGTTTATAAAGAGCCAAAGCCCCAAAATGGTTGTAATTAAAAAAAACAAAAACAAAAAAAACAACTGAGCACTGAAAGTGAGAAAACAGAAAAAAACAACTATAAAAATGCCAAGGATGCATATGTTTGGAGGGGCTATTTCTGTAGCCTGTGACCCTTGCACATTTCAGGAATCAGCAAGCCAGAGCGTGTGTCTAGCTCGAAAGGTGACCCCTGCTTCCTTGGGCAGCATAGCCGAGCTCTGTAGGCCAGATGTGTGGGTGTTTGCCAGACGTTGCTGAGTGAGTAGTGCAATGAACAGCAAAAGTCCCCAGTAACATATTTTTACTCTGTTCGTGTCACCTATTTTTATTATAGAAGCCAAATGGTTTGCAGAGAAGAGGGGTAAGACATAGGGGGGCTGAAAACAAGAGAAACATTTTCTCATGTTGCTTTTGTCCTCTCTAAGGGGCAAACTATGGTTAGAGGCTAAAAGTAGACAATTGGTTAAGTGGCAGAAAAGAAATACTCTCTTGTCAGAAAGATACCTCAGTCCCAAAGACTGTATCGGCCAGCTGGTACAGGGCAATCTGCTACATGACAAAAAAACAAAAAAAAAAACAAACCCTGCAGCTTTCTTATAAAAATCCACCTCTATTTTGTGTATCTTTCGTTCGTTTCCCATTTATAATTTGCCATAAGGATCCATTTTGTCCTTTATCTGGAAGAGTGAAAAAAAAATAAAAAAATAATAAATTGTCCAACCTGTTTAGTGTTGAAAGATGGAAGTGTCTCCGTGTCACAGAGGCCAAAATAAATAAATGAGAGCCTGCCAGAGCAAGGCGGGTCAGTGACTACTGCAGTGGTCAGCGATAGGAACACGGGCTCGCGCTGACGTCCTGCTAACCCAGACCATCCTGCAGCGTGCTGGCTCCTTCAGAGCTGTGCTGCCGTCTTACTCCAGCCTGACAGCCCGTCCAGCCTTGCTCTGCCTCAAGGACCTGAGCGACCGGCTAATTGTTTTCAAATTAACTGCTGCCTGAACATGGACGCCCAGAGGAACAGCTCACACGCTGCAGACTGCAAAACCTCTTGCCACCAGTCAAGCTGCATGGTCAACACAACCAATGATGGGCTTTTGGCTGAAAGACTGAAACAGTTAGAAAGGTGGTTATGAAGAGTGAAAAGGGCAGCTGCCGATGAGAAGCCTAGCAAAGACGTCCCCTGTTCTCCCCGGAGGCTCCTGAATCCGCAGATGCTGCCTTCTTGACAGCCCAGCGCCATGTTGGGTTCCCAGCCTTCAGAGGGGTCACAGGAGCAGCCGTCCTGTGAGGTGGCTCACGGTGCAATCTCACAGACAGGACGCCCTCCGACCCTGTTGTGATTTCTGACTCTTTGTTGTGTCAGTGGGTAGTAGGCCGAGATTTGCTGAAATGTTATAAGGCAGGAATTATGTATGAGTGGGGAAGCGCGTTAGTCCTACCGTGTTTCCCCGAAAAAAAGACCTAGCCGGACAATCAGCTCTAATGCGTCTTTTGGAGCAAAAATTATTGTAAAGTAAAACTGGGTCTTATATAATAATACAATATAACATAACAATATAATACCTGGTATAACAACATAATATAATATAGTATAATATAATATAATATAATATAATATAATATAATATAATATAATATAATATAATATAATATAATATAATGTAATATAATACCTGGTATAATATAATATAATACCTGGTATAATATAGTACTGGGTCTTATATTAATTTTTGCTCCAAAAGATGCATTAGAGCTGATGGTCCGGCTAGGTCTTATGTTCGGGGAAACACGGTAGTCAGTAGCACAGGCCCCATCAGCTATGACCTGCTGACCCACAAAACTCCCTATATCTTGTTGCTCACCATTCCTGGTTTTTCTTTCAGCTGCCAAATGAATGTGCTTTTAGCCCAGCTCCTTAAGCGCCTGGGACCCCGCAGTTTTCACTGTAAAGCGTCTTAGGATGTTATCCTTGCTGGTGATGGGGAAGGTGGGAGCCGGCTGTTTCAGCGCAGCGAAGCTCCCGGTTCGGCCCGGCGAGGATAACATCCCGAGCCAGATCAGCCAAAGCCACCGTGCTTCTCATCTCTGCCATCTTTGTCCCTGCCGCAGGGACATCCTCCCGATGGGCGGTCCTCTCTTCTGCACTCAATTCTATGCCTGTTAGGGCGTGTCTTCTACCAGAACCATCCTCCCAGTGCCCTTTCCTGAAGTTGCTGCTTGCTCCTAGGTCTTCTGAAACCCGTTTTCCATGGAGTCCCGGTAGCTTCAGTCTCCTTTATGGAACCCCCCCCACCACCACCACCACCTCCTAGCCATGAATGAAACATCTCTCTTACGTGGAGGATACTCTTGCTTTGCACCCACAATGCTCCCCGACTTGGAGATGGCGAGAGCGCCTGGCTGTCCAGTTCTTCTCCCGCCCTCGGTACCAGCTGCCCCACCTGGGGGCTCCTCAGTCCTGCCGCTGCCCTTCCTGCTCCTCAAGGTGGACTTCTCTACCCCTCGCCACCTCTGATGTGCGACGAGAACCTTCCGCTTCACATGGGACTGCATGCGTTCACCTACTTGTCCTTGCTTTTCCTACTGATGGAAATATTTGTCATTTTCTTTTTCACCTACTTAAATGCTTTTTAGCTCAGATCTTTCACCCTCTCCCTGAGAACCCCTGCCAATAGAGATTTCTTCTTTAAATCTTACTGTAGCCACTTTTTGGTGCATAATTATACACAGTGCCTGTGACAGTCAACTTTTATTTTGTTTTGTAGTTTAAATACTGTAATGCCATTTACCTTTTTAAGTGTTTTGTGCCTTACGTACTTAGATTGTCAGGCTCTTTGAGGGCAGAACCGTCTGGGAACTTTCTTTGATGTAATTAACATCAAACTTCTCTCATATTGAAGGGTCTGTTAAATGTTTACTGAATGAGAGAAAGAGTTCACCAATCATGGAGAAATATTTTAAGATGTGAGGGAGCCTTACCTTCTTTTGTTGCTGATTTGCCTTTCAAAACCAATCTCCTGATGTGGCGTCTTAGTTCCGAGCTTGAACTTGCTGTGGGAGTTGAGAAAGCTGCAGTGAAGTAATTTGAGCTTGGAAGAAAAAAACATTTTAAATTACACACTATAAGTCCAACGTCAAAGCTGTAGAAGAGTCAAAAATAGTGTCAATATTTATGGTCATCTCTACAGAGAAAGAAATGTAGTGTCCTTAAGGGAAAGCCCAGTGTTCACTGGAAAAAAAAAAGTTTCTTTTCTCTTTTGTTGCATATTAGAAAAGAAAATTAATTTGTTCTCTAGTTAAAACAATTAGACAACTAAGCCCAGTACCTTTTCTTTTCTTTGTTTCTTCTTCCTTTTTTTTTAATTGCTTGCTTGTTTTCCTGGAGGTATCAAAGAGAAGGGGAGAGGTTAATGGTTTAGAGAAAAATAATATTATTTACAGTTAGCGCTCACCATGGGGTGCTTCAGGCTGTGCTTCGAATGTCTCTGTGGCATCAAAATGTTTTTCATTTTAGGGAAGCACCCCCGAAGGAGAGAATTCTAAGGCAGGGGATGTTTATGGAGATCGGACGTGTGATATGCGGGAGGAGGTCGGCTCTGACTGCTGAGCTTCCCTTTCCTTCGATTTCTCTTGCTCTGTGCTGTCTTGGTAACGCAGTAGCCAACCCTAGCTGCCGTGGAGCAGTCATACATGTTTACCAGCTGCCAATTATAAACGTGCGCCCCAAGCGTAGCAGTGTTCTTTGTCTTGCTGCTTTTCTTCCTGCACTAATGATTCACAAACTCTTAACACATCCAGAATTTGGAGCCTGGTTTTGTAACTTGTCATTTCCTTTGTGCACCAATTAAGTCTTTGTAATTTCAATTGAATTTTATTTTCCGATTTGGACACTTCCATGTGGGGAGACTGAGGTTTTCTCCATCCTGTGTCAGGGCTTTGATGCAATGATTTATTAAGGTACTCAGAGAAATATCGATCCTGCTAATAGCTTCTATCTTGCCACGTAATGTTTTCCATTTTACTCAGTTGAAAGACCATATTCCCTTTCTTGTCATCTGATTGACCATAAACACTATGGCTTTCCCTCTGCAATTATATCACTTACCAAAGCAGTGGGTAACAGTCAAGTATTTATAGACTAATTAGTCAAGTCCACATGTCTAAATAGAGTCCTTACATAATACACAGAAGTACTGTACATTTAGGTACGAGGCAAAGAAGCAAGGGTTGAGAACACCAATGGTTGAGGACACATATGCTACTGATGGCAGTTGTCTTCTGTGTGATTATTAGGACACAGTGAAGGAGATGTAATAATAGCACTTTTCCTCTATAGCTTCTCTCTTTGATCCTAACTTCTTTTTATTTATGAAAGCTTTGGTATATCCGTGGATTCCCAGTGTATTTTACAGTCACTTTTTAAAATTTGTTATCTCAAGGTACCTATGTTCAGGAACATATCATTTAGCACTTGAGCTCTTGGGTAAAAAGACATGATAAAAATGGAAACATTTTGTTATAGAGAAGGCGACTTTGTATTTTGAAGTCTTAATTATTGTCTAAGGTATAGTTAGCCCAATTTTGAAAATAAGAGAAACGTTGCTGATGTAACAAATTATAATGGGCTAGGAGTCAGAAGACCACGTCTGGTTCCGGGCTTTGCAACCAGTCACTGTGTGTCCTGGTAGTGGCCATATAAGTCCTTTGGGTACCAATTTCATCATTTTGGGACTAAAGATACAAAATATTATAAGAGTCAAAGGAGATAATGAATGTCCAGTTAGTTTGTAAATTGTACGGTACTATAGAAACATAACCCTTTTTTCCCTTCCCCCCGCCCCAGCTTTATTGAGATTTTATTGACATAAACATATGTAAGTTTAAGGTATACAATGTGATGATTGGATACACACATATATTATGAAATGATTACCAAATTAAGGTTAATTTACACCTCCATCCCCTCACATATTTACTTTTTTCTTCCATGTGGTAATAACATTTAAGATTTACTCTCTTAACAGTTTTCAAGTCTGTAATACAGTATTGCGAATTATAGTCACCATGCTGTACATTAGATCCCCAGAACTTACTCATTTTATAGCTGGAAGTTTGTACCGTTTGACAAACATCTCCGCTTTTCCCCCACTCCAGCCTCTGGCAACCATCATTCTAAGCTCTATTTCTATGAGTTTAGCTTTTTTAGATCCCACTCATAAGTGAGATCATACAGTATTTGTCTTTCTCCGTCTGATGTATTTTACTTAGTGTAATGCCCTCAAGGTCCATCCATGTTGTCACGAAAGGCAGAATTTCCTTTTTTTTATGGCTGAATAATGCTGATTACACACACACACACACACACACACACACACACACACACAGACACACCATTTTCTTTATCTATTTGTTTGTTGATGGACACTTCCATAGTTTCCGTGTCTTGGCTCTTGTGAATAATGCTACAATGAACATGGGGTGCATATATCTCTTCCAAATAGTTATTCCATTTCCTTCAGTTACATAATCAGAAGTGGGATTGCTGGATAATCTGGTAGTTCTCTTTTAATTTCTTCAGTACCCTACATACTGTGTTCCTTACTGGCTGTACCAATTTACATTCCCACCAACAGGTCACCAGGCTTTCCTTTCCTCCTCATTCTCACCTCGCCTTTCTCTTGTCCTTTTGATAACAGCCATTCTAACAAATATGAGGAGATTATCTCGTTGTGGCTTTGATTTGCATTTCCCTGATGGTTAGTGATGGTGAGCACCTTATCGTATACCTGTTGGCCATTTGTATGTCTTCTTTGGAAAAATGTCTGTCTGCCTATTTTTAAAGCAGATTGTTTGTTTGTTTTTTTGCTATTGAGTTATGAGTTCCATAGATACTGTGGAAATTAACGGCATGTCAGATAGATGGTTTGCAAATATTTTCTCCCATTCTGTAGGTGGCTTTTTTTTGTTTTCCTGATTGTTTCTTTTGCTGTGCAGAAGCTTTTTAGTTTTATGTTGATTTCTGCTTTTGTTGCTTGTGATTTTGGTGTTATATCCAAAGCATTGTTACCAAGACGAGTGTCAAGGAGCTTTCCCCCCAGTTTTCATTTAGCAGTTTTACAGTTTTGGGTCTTACACTTAAATCTTCAATTTATTTTGAGTTAATTTTTGTGAGTGGTGTAAACTAGGGGTCCATTTTATTATTTGCATATGAATATTCAGTTTTCCCAGCACCGTTTGTTAAAGAGACTTCAGACTTCCGTTGTGTAGTGTAGGTACCTTTGTGAACAATCATTTGATCAATATGCAAGCGTTTGTTTCTGGGCTGTCCATTCTGTTCCATTGGTCTACGTGTCTGTCTTTATGCCAGTGCCATACTGTTTTGATTACCGTAGCTTTATAATAAGTTTTGAAATCAGAAAGTATAAGCTTTCTAACTTCGTTCTTTTTTTCAAGATTGTTTTGACTATTTAGAGTCCCTTGAGATTTCCTAAGAATTTTAGGATGAATTTTTTTTTTTCATTTCTGTAAAAAGTACTATTGGGACTTTGGTAGAGACTGCATTAAATCTGTAAGTCATTTTGGGTGGTATTGTCATCATTACAACATTAAGTCTTCCAATTCATGTACATGGGCTTTCTATTAATTTATTTGTGTCTTTTTCAATTTCTTTTATCAATGTCTTATACTTTTCAATGTAGAGATCTTTCACCTCCTTCATTGAATTTATTTCTAAGTATTTTATTAGTTTTGATACTATTATAATTGGGATTGTTGTCCTTATTTTTTTTTCAGATAGTTTGTAGTTACCGTATAGAAATGCAATTGATTTTTGTATATTGATTTTGTATCCTGTAACTTTACTGAATTCGTTTATTCTAACAATTTTTTGGTGTGATGCCTTTTTTAAAAAAAACCATTTACAATCACATAATAGGTAATGAAGGGTTTCTTATGCGCTAACTGTAGACGGCAATAGGGTTGCAGCCTGGACTGCTGCTATGTAAGTAAGGTTTCTTTCTATTTTGGCATCTGTTGTACCTTCTGATTAGATGTATGTCTGGATCTTCACCTATATCTGCCTGTGTCATCCCATATACACTTTGGAGGGGATGGAAACTCTCTTTGCAATCTCGAAAGGAGATTATGGGATCTCTTTGGAAATAACAAGGAATGCCTCATTCTCCAGGACCCACTTGCAATTTTTTGTATTTTACCCCAAGTGACATTAATGCACTTGGAAAGATATTTTGTGCTGTTTCACAGCATTCTAGGCCTAGAATGGAAAAGACAAACAATACTTCAACATAGCTGCCTTAAGTAAACATCACTGCGTGCCTGATTTATGCCACACGTTTTGTTGGTCAATTTTCCTGCATTTCCTTTAATCCCTCTACTTGTCATTATTTGCAGGAACTAACAATTTGTAAAACCAGAAACCAAAGCAAAACTGAATCTTACAAATGACATCAAAAAGGACGGAGCAGACATATTGAAGCGAGCCAGCCAAGTGTGACCTTTCTCTTGCAACTTTGTCATCAGGGCAGCCAAGTGGCCAGCCCAGTCTGTCTTATGGGGTAGCTTTTTTTTTTTTTTTTCTTTTTTCTTTTTTGGTTTGTTTTCTTTCATTTTGGAAAATTAAAATAGCTGTGGATGGTGGTTGTCCTACATTCACCTTAAACTTTTGCCATGACTTCTTCTTAGACGGCTCCATGTAATTTCTCCAGTTCAGTATATAGAGGTTGTAACTACAGGTATATAATCCTAAATGAAATAGTAACATTTCTGTTCAACTTTACTGTCATGTTTCCTTTTTATATGTTGTTCCCTCTCCTGCTGCTCCCTCTCATCTGTCTTTAGGTGCCTACGGTGTCCCATTTTGTTTCAGGACCTCTCAACCCCCTGCCCACTCCTCCATGTTCAAATTCCCCAGGCGCCAACATTACCTGGCCCTCTCAGTGTCATTATAAAGTGCTAGTTTTTATCTTATTATGGCTAGTGAAATTAAGAAAAAGTCATAGATAAACTCATTCACAGTAAGGTATCTGTGACCAACGAATTCTGCTGAGGGAGTGTTTCCATTTTAAAGGAGAATGATAGTCTTCAGATGTGCTACTTATTTGGCTAAACGTTCATCCATCCACTTATTATTTCAGTAGATAACTGAGTGCCTCTTCTTTCCTTAATGTATTCAGACAGATAAAGGACAAAGAGGTCAGGTGGACCTTTTTGAGTGGGTTGGTCCTGGACCTTACATTATGACACTGGCTAAACCCCTGTGTCAGGCTTTCTTGGTCCTACGGTTTATATGCAGGTGTGGCCTGATCCTACCTCCTTATTGGCAGCAGCGTGTCAGATCGAGTGGAAAGAGGGAAAACACATGAGCGGAAGCAAGCTGGAGCCTGGAGAGGGAGCCAGACAAAGGGAGGAGAAAGTGTAGCCAGAGGATTGAATTATTTAACCTTCAAGATCTCTTCTGACCCTAAAATTTTGTGCACATGAGAAAGAAAAAGGGAAGAAATACCATATGGAATGAAAGAGATGGAGGGGGTTCTAGGAATATAGTAAAAGGCTGATTTTTTTGTTAGCTAACCGCCTCCAGGGCAATGAATATATGATGATGTGCTGTTGACCTCCCACAGCAAAGGTGAGCCCTTGTCTGTGGCTTCTAGGAGTTTAAAGACCCACTGGTGTGAGGCCTCCTCGGCTTGCCCCTTCCCTGACGTCAGAAAACATCTCCCACTGTGAGGCTGAGGCTGCCCGTAAATAATACTTCAGCATCGTCTTCTTAAGCATTTTCCTGCCTCAGCCAGAGCCTGCAAAGAGGGTGGGTAAGAGACCAGCGATCTCTCAGGGCAGCTGGGCTCAAGGTCCCTGCTCCTTTCTGGCAGAAGCTGGAGATGGCATAGGCACCGAGGCCTCAGTTACAGACAGGGCAGGGCCGCAGGACATCAAAATACAGAGGCTCGGGACAACACCCAGCTCCTTATAAAAGTAATGTCTTCTAAACTGAAGAAGCAAGAGATGGGCGGGGGCTGGGGGGATTTACACGTGTTTGTGAAGAGAGTTTAAACACACTCAGCTTACATATATACACTAAGTCAAAACGGTCTTGTGTGTGTGAGTTGGGCCCATCCTCTCCTGGAAGGAAAAGAGCTGCACGGAAGCCCCTGGAGGCGAGAACAGCTCTGTGGCCGATTGTGCTGCCATGATGTTTTGTGCAATTGAGTGGTGTTAAGATGCCAAATGCTCTTTTGCTTTGCTCACCAACTGTTGCAGCTTATTAAGCCTCTATCAAATTTGACAAAATGATAATATACCTTTTAAGGTGAAAAAAATGTTTTTGATGTATAAAAATGCTCTGTAGCTTTAAAAGGTCAGTAGCTTCACGGAGCAGAAATGTGCCATGTAATTTTTAGAGGATAAATAATCCCCAAACTTGATTTCATTGCTCCATTTTGAAGTCTCTCCATGGACGAAGGTCGGCTATGTTCTGTGAGAGGTGTGCTGTGCTTGGAGGAGAACTTGAGAAAGCATTTCTTGAAGTAGCATCTGCAATTTTGATTTTATTTAAAAAAGCCCCACGTGAAATTAAATTTAGGATTGTGTGTCCTTTTAAGAGTTATCTAAACTTTCTGAAAAAAGATCTTTTGAGTTATTATAGTTTTGAAGGATGTTGTTGGGGTAAAACCATCACACTGGGGATTTACTCTGTAAATGTGTGTTGCTTATGATGTGAACTTTTATACAATTGAGAAACAGATGATACGAAACCCTTGCCTTCGTAGCACAAAATGGTGATGTAAATGACCGCTGTAATTTATCAAAAGATTCATCAGACAGAGACGATTCGCTTTAACACAATAGAAACCATAGCTCTTTTGCTTTGAACAAATATCCTGAGATAGCTCTTCGGATCTTCGACAGAAGGGGGAGAATTGAACTTCTTAAAGCACGTAACTGTGGGAAGGTGCCTTAACCTCTCGGAGGCTCCATCTCCTCCTGTATAAACTGGCCAGTAATAATTTAACTCGGAGAGTTTTTGTGGCAGTTGGCTGAGGCTCTGAGCAATGTAGTTGCATCTTATTCAAGCAAGGCTTATGTGGACCTCAGCTGCGGTCAGGAGCAAGATGAGAAAGATGTGTGCTCGGAAAGGGCCTTCAGAGGCCATGAACAGACCCGGAGGGTATTATGCTAAGTGAAGCAAGTCCAATGGAAAGGGACACAAATCCTATGATTTCACTCATATGAGGAATTTAAAAACAAACAAACAAAATGTGCCTTTGAGAAAGACAAATACCATGTGATTTCACTTACATGTGGGCTCTAAAGCACAGAATAAGTGAGCCAACAAAACAGAAACAGATTCAGAGATATAGAGAAAGAAAACCGTTGGTTGCTAGATGGGAGGGTGGAGGGGATGGGGGAGAAGGTGAAGAGATTAGAAAGAGCAAATTAGTAGCCACGATATAGTCATGGGGATATGAAATAAAGTTGGGGAATATAATCGACAGTGTTGTGAAGATTATGTAAAGTGCCTGATGGGCACTGGACTTATTGGGGGATCACTTCATAGACTGTGTAGATGCCTGACCACTGAGCGGTACACCTGAAGCTGACATAGGATAATATTGTACGTCAACTATAAGAAAAAATATATATATACGTATATGTAGTCACGGGAGGTGGAGTATAGCATACGGAAGATAGTGATATTGTAACAGTTATATAGGATGTCAGAGGGGTAGTAGCTTGGGGGAGGGGAGTTATCACTTTGTGAAAAGTGTAAAAAACAAACAAAACCAAACAAAAACAGATTTATAGATATGGACAACAGATTGATAGTTACCAGAGGGGAAGGGGTGTGGAGGGAGGGCAAAATGGGTAAAGGGGGTCACATGTAGACTTTTGGTGGTGAGCGTGTTGTATACAGATATCAACTTATAATGTTGCACACCTGAAAATGACATCATGTTATAAATCAATATTACCTCAATTAAAAATAAGAATAGCAAATGTGGTTCTCTGCCTACTTGTACCATCTCTAGGGAAGTCCTACACAGCCCACTATCTCTCCAGCCTGAGACTGAATTGCCCAGGTGAGCTCTGGAGGAAGACGCCATGTTTGTTGTCTGAAATCCTGCACATGGTGGGACTCTGCATGTGTGTAAGAAACCCAGCACCGTGCCTGCGCAGTTAATATCATAGTGTTTCCTTGACCCTAGCGCCTTGGTTTCGGGCTTTCCTGGACCAATAGAACCTGAATGTGGGATTCAGTGTAGGTTCAAACCTGGATCATGAGAGTTCAACTTGAAGTGGATGGTTCTGAAACCTGAGCTGTTGGAAGTGGATTATTGTGCGATAGTCTGCATTTTCATTGGACACTGAGGACGAGACATGTGGGAATTATGCTCAGTATTTCATTTATGTTATGTGTGTGTGTCTATCTATCTATCTATCTATCTATCTATCTATCTATCTATCTATCTTTCTATCTATCTATCTATCTATATCTAGTGGCTTAGCAACTTTAGTTTATAACAGGATTGCTGAGCATAATCACTGTGCTGTTTATTAGATCTCCAGAATGTATTCATCCTCTAGATGCAAGAATGTACCCTTAAACAGCCTCTCCCCATTTCCCCCCACCCCCAACCCCTGGTAGCCACCATCCACTCTCTGTTGTTACAAGTTCAGCTTTCTTTTAGATTCCACATGTAAGTGAGATCTTACACTGTTTGTCTTGTCTGACTTACCTCACTTGGCACAGTGCCCTTAAGGCCCACCCACGTTGTCACAAATGTCAGGGTTTCCTTCTTTCTCATGGTTGAGTAATATGCCACTGTAAGTGTACACCATATCTTCTTTATCCAGTCGTCCATTGACAGACACTTAAGTTGTATCCATGTCTTGGCTACTAGGAATAATGCTGCAATGAACGTGGGAGTGCAGATATTTCTTCAGTATCCTGTTTTCATTTTAAAGTGAACAATTCAGTGGAATTAGGGCAGGGTTTTTGCAGAAGGAAGTATTGGTGCTCAGTTTTCATGGGCTTATGGTGAAAAGGGAGGAAACAGTTAAAAGGCGGGAATGGTATGGGACATTATATAGAATTTGTTGGTCTTGCGTGGCAGTGTGCATTCCTTTTTTGGTAGTAGCACCTCAAGTTTTCCTTTGGGATCCAGGTTTCTTCCGAACCTATAAAGTTCAAGTGGTACTGACGTCATCTTCCAGCTTCAGGGTGGGGGGTTTAGGCCCCCAGGACCAGCCAGCCATTCAGAGTATTACGTCCTCACCCTGCAGACCCCGGAGATGGCATGTGAACCAAGACAGCTTAATAAGACCCAGTGCTAAAACATTTGTGGAACTCATGGAAAAAGGTTTTGTTTTTTTTTGTTTGTTTTAAATGTAGGTTGTTATATGATACAACATAAATCTGGAGCTTCTGGTAGTCATTCTGCCTCCATTAAAGATAAGCTGCTTAAAAATGAAGCCAGTGCAGAGAGAGGGTAATGGAATTAACAGATGGAGAAAGGTTCTGATAATATAATTTAGCACCTAGATTTAGACATACCTGAACCCATATCACTTGGATGTTTCAGTTAAGTGTGCCAATGAATACCCTTTTTCACTCTAGCTACTTTGAGTTAGGTTTCTGTTATTTTAAACCAGTATAGTGCTAATAAAATGTTTTGTTTTGTTTTAAGAATTGTTTTGCTTTCAGGAAATTTTGTTAGTTTTGATGTAAAGCAAACAAACAAACAAAAAAATGTGACAGCTTCCAAATAACCCTGTTTCCCCGAAAAGAAGACCTAGTCGGACAATCAGCTCTAATGCATCTTTTGAAGCAAAAATTTATATAAGACCCGGTATTACATCATATTATATTATATAAGATATATTATATATATTATAGTAAAATAAGACCAGGTCTTATATTAATTTTTGCTCCAAAAGGCACATTAGAGCTGATTGTCCTGCTAGGTCTTATTTTCAGGGAAACACAGAAGTATGTTTCCTCTGAAAGGGATGCTTATTTCGTCTCTAATATGTTCCAATAATCTGACATTTAAGCTCCGTTCTAAAACTGTTACCTTACTTCAGAACATAATTTTCATCAATTACACTCAAAAAAGTCTTTAACCCAATTTTAGATCTAGGAACGCACTCGTTTTAGGTAAAGCGTCATTTGGTTTTTATATGCTCTCTAGTTGCCCTCTTGGCGGGAAGGACTTCGGTTCCCAGCACGGCTGCCCCTGGCAGTGGGAAATCCAGGCCTGCACACCGAGCGTAGGCCTACCTTACCTGATGGCACGTAGGGTCTCAGACCTCTCTCTTCTGGGGGTCGCAATGCTATCTCACACCAGAGACTCCCACTTTCCCGAAGCACCTGTGGGGAGACCACCTCTTATTCAGTCTCCGTAAGTCTTGTGAACTATCTGAAGTGTGCATTTAGGCAGAATATAGATATCTGATCATTATTGTTAACTCAAACTACTCATTTCAAATAGTAAAATTTCCTGAGTTGTGTGCTCACCATTTCAAAATGGAAGCACTCCCCATGGACGGAGAATTGAGCCTCCGTTTGTCTTATCTGGTGATTACTGAGCAACTGCTCTTTCAGATCCTTCTCTGTGATGTCTTTATCAGTTCCCTGTTTCAATCAAAGATAAATTTTATCTTCACACATCACTGATGAAGTTTTTTAAATGTTTGCTACCCTTATACACATATCTTGTCACTTATCTGGCAGCACAAATTAAGTTCACGTGTTCTCCTGCAGGCTTCCTGGCTGTTTGAAACCATTTCCTTTCCCTAACCTTGTCTCTGGTTTCTTTTCATCTAAGGAAACCTAAGCAGATACAGGCTTAAGAATATTAACGTGACAAAAGTAGTTGACTGTGTTAGGAAAATCTTTCCTCCTGGAAACGGAATTCAGTCTTCACTAATGAGCCTTGTTCCCAAGCCGGTCTGTGGACCTCGGGTGGGTTCTTGGAGACCTTCACTCGGATCCAGTTCAGAGAAGAGAAGATGGGCCCAGCCTGCCTCTGGTGTGATTTAATGGTTGGCTGAGTGGCTGAGCCAGCTTAACAAATGATGAGCTTGCATGCTTATTGAAACAACAACCCCAGATTACTCCAGAGGGAGATGTTGACAGCTCATATGGGAAGAGAGGCGGTTTCGTCCAGCCTGGCTTAACCGTGTCAGAGAGACTTTGCAGATGGCACTCATTTCCAGGAAATCCCATCTGACACCGGGACTGGGCCAGTCCATCTCAGGGTTGTTGTGAGAAGGATAATTTAGGTTCGGTAGTAGAGTTTTGACTAGTTCCTGATTCCTGTGTCTTGCTGTTGAAGCCATTTTACAATATAAGAATGTTAAGTGAGAGTGTGGTGGTAGGTGAGAGGTCTTTTTTTAAAAGATAGGTTTATTTAGATGTAAGTGATTTGTCATCAAAGTTCAGTCTTGACTGAATCACAAATCAGGATAAAGCAGACGTCGGGGGTGCAGGGAATGTATCTCTGTGCCACTGATTCTGCAGAGGCCTGCAAGACAAGTGGTGAGCTTGCCTTAGAAAGTGGTGAGCTGGAAACATGCAGTGAGGGCCCAAGGACACTTATTTTGATTTAGGTCCCTTCTGATGACCTCCCTTTGCTATTAGAGTGACATGGGAGCTCCTTCCCACCACCCACAGCCCCTGTGGGGTCTGCTGCTATTGCACTGACCTCTTCTCAAGCCCCTGGCCCATCGTGTACCAGGCTCCGGGTATGTACTCCCCGCTTACCCGGAACAGTCACCACAGGGCATTTGCATCTGCTCCCTGAGTGCTATTGACTAGAACCAGAGCTTGGCAGCTCCTTCTGATCTTCAACTTTCAGCTAGAATGCCACCTTCCCTAAGATGGCGTTCAGTGCCTTCTCCAGACCTGCCTAGAATTGCCTCCACTCCATGTCCAGTCACTCTGTCCAATGACCAGGTTGTACCTCCTTCCTAGCCCTTATCACGATTTGAAATTAATTTTTAGCTTGTCTATTTCCTGTCTCTTCCTACTACAATATATAGTCCAGGGCCTTACTCACCGCCATATTCCCAGCACTTATATATCACCTGGCACAATCTAAGGGCTCAATTAATAATGAACGTTTGAATTTTCTAGACCTGACTGAATGCTGATCCATGATTGTGTGTATCAGACGTTCACAAACAACGCTCTTGCCCCTAGCCATTGTAGGGGAAACGTCAACCAATTGAAATGCCACCCCCTCCTTCCCCCCTCCAACCCCACTCCTGCCAGAGGTCCCTGGAGCTCACACTAATTGGCTGGTTTTATTGGGTAAACGAGGAGAGAGGACAGCGGGTGCTAATAATAGACATGCATTTCTTGCTTGGAGGTGACACCTTCCTCTGAAACACCTTTCTGACTCAAACACCAATTGCCTTTTCCTCACCTCCCTCCACCCCCCCCCCCCCCCGTCCCCTGCCCTGGGTATATGCACGTTGTCAAATACAACAGCATGGACTTCCAATTTTTAAAAATCATCCAGTTTCTAAAAGTTTCTTGTCATTTCTCCACATGTGACCTTTGGGTTTGCTTTGTGAAATGTGTAATCCTGCCACCTGGCAGAAAAGCAGGGAGAGAAGCAGGACTCTAGGAAAGCCGAGTCCTCCCAGTGGACCTTTCACAGTGACTCAGGGTCCCCAGACTAGGCCTGTGACCCAGGCCACCACAGGATTCCGTTTCTTCCCTCTCCAGCCCACGTTCCCCGCTCCCTCCACCCCACCGGGGTGTGTGATAGAGGAAACAGAAAGAAACCTGACAAAAAGATTAGTTTTGTGAGGCCATTTGATGGCAGACTAGACAGCAAATGCCACCCTAGAGTCAGCTGGAAAAGCTAGACATGCAAGAATTGTGTTTTCATTGTTACTTTGAAGATGGTAGGATGGGAAAACTTGATAGCTTCATACACATATAGGTCCTTTAGAGATGAGTGTTAGTTTCCTGAGACACATGCAGCCTGTTTTATGTGCAGGCACATTTGGTTTTCATAATACCTGGAATTCCTTTGAGATGGCAAAGAAATGTCACTGAACATCCTGCCCCGCTCCTCCCTCAGGTCATGAGAGTGGGTCCACCTGTGAGGTCAATTGGACAGGTGCTCAGAGATGCCCTGTCACCTCAAGGGACTAAGAAGTCAGAGGACAGAACAGTGGGTGCAGATTTAGGAGTGTGAGGGGTTTCTGTGAGCACAAGAAAGGAGAGAAAAGGGAGGGGAGGGGAGGGGAGGGGAGGGGGGAGGGGAGGGGAAGGAAGGAGGGGAGGGGAGGGGACGGGAGAGGAGGGGAGGGGAGGATAAAATAGAAAAAAAAATAAAGAAAAGAAAAGAAAAAAGAAGGACTGGCTTTGGTTGGGTATGTTTTGCCCTAGGCTTATTTCAGAGCAAAACAACTGTTCTCTCTTATCAACTCATTCTTTCCTTTGGAAGATAAGCAAAAATATCACTCTCTCCTCAGTCTAAGTGCTCTGCTTGTCTTGACCGGCAGGCTTTTCAATTATTGGCTTCTTCCTGGAGCAGAGATGCATTAAATTCCTGTCAGGAAAGATGGCTCTTACCTGATGCATCTGGACTTTGTTCTCTTTGTAGTTGGACCTGTTGAGAGGGGGTGTTTTCTGTTGAGATTATATTCCCAGTCCAAAAAAAAAAAAAAAAAAAAAAAGTCAATGAGCTAACATGGGTGTAAAAACATGGGTTCTGGAATTATTTTGGCACTAAGTATACTCTTTTATTAAAAACACAATAGCACCTTTCCTTAATTCAATGCTGCCAACTGTTACCAAGCATCTACTGTGTGTCAGGCCATGTGTAGCACTCGGGATGAAAGGAGATGAAATGTGCTCGTTATGAAGGTAGAAAACAAGATGCCAGGAAGAAACAGTGGTGTGCTTGGGTTCTCATTTTATCATAATTGAAAATAGTCATTTATTGAGCACCTAACTTTCAGGCACGTCGCACGAATCATCTTTACTCCTTGTAACAATCTGGCTAAAGAGAGTGTATTAACTTTAATTTACAGCCAAACAAATTAAGGGTCAGAGAGGATGAGTAACTTTCCAAGGTTCCTCAACACGGAAGTGATTCTGATTCATTGTGTACTTTTTTTTTTCCAGTTGGACAATAATTTCATAGTGAAGCATTTTAAATAAAGCTACCTTATGCGCCAGTTTTAAAGACCATTATGAAAGAGATGAACAAAACAGACATGATCTTGACAATCTGTAAAAGCTCAGTGAGCTAGTATGTGAAAGGATGGGTGAACTATTTATCAGAGGATCAACATATGACATAGACGGAGACTAATAAGAGATAATTTCTGAAAAGTTAGAAGCAACATTTTCTTCTCTGGTCCATTATTGGAAACAGGATTCAAGTAAAAACCTGTTTTGTTTTAAAGGGGTAAAACCCAAGGAAAAAGTGAACAGCGGGTCTCTGATGTCGACCAACTTTCCTGTCAGAGAAGAGGCCAGAGAACCGCAAATCGTATCGTTCAGTGATTCATTTGTAGTATATACTGTAGCATCCAGCATCTTTTACATGACAAATCAATACACACACATTTATAGATTCTCAGAAACTACGCTCATACACGTGCGAAACAAGAGTTTCATGAAATATTGTGTCTCCTGCATATGAAATACTTTGACATCTTATATTCTAGTTAATAGAGTAGGTTCCAGTCATGATCCACTCAGTAATGGCTCACAGCATGATGTTTGCGAAACAAGGCTCTGTCTAATTCCTCAGTTTCTTGCCTCTCCTCTCTTCATCCCTCAACCCTGGAGAAATATCACAAGCACAACTAGAAGCACTAACACACTTCACCTTCCTTCGCCCCCTTCTGTGTTCCCCATTCCCAAATACAACACCCATGACCCCCCGTTACCCTCCGCTCATACCTGTGCTCTAAATACCAGGGGCCTCTGGCATCTATACCACTTCCTTTTTGCACATGAGGGAAAGGTCTCATTTGTCACTGATGCTGTGCAGTTTGATCGCTGTGGGATTCCCCCCTCTCCCCAGTAAATGAAGCTTCTCTAACAGTCAAAGAAGAATTCTTTAAATTTTTTTTTTTTTTTTTTTTATTGGATGCCTTTTCATCTAATTTTTGTACCTGGAAAAAGAAAAACAGACTTTGTTACTCAATAGTCTTATAATTCCATTAGGAACTTTATCTTTTTGTTTTAGAGAAAGAGGTCAAAACTTAAAAACCTAAATGTAAGGCAGGGCCGACAAATGATTTGAGAGTTATCATTTCAATTACAAACACGATGGTTTTTATCATGGAAATCTTCATTTGAAAGTATGGGTACTGAAGTTTTGTGTTAGGGAAAAACTAATTGTCTTTCACCCGGATCGTCTATTTCAATTTTGGCTTCTCATGAAAACTACAATAGGATAAGAAGTTGAGTGTTTTACATATTTTAGAGTCAGTGTTAAATTGGTCTGAACCACTGAGGGTTTCTAACCAAACCTCGTAGTGTCTTTTGTGAGCGGAATAGTACAGTATACAATGTCATGCACTCTTTACTTTTATTTAAAATCTTTTTTTTTTTTTTTTTTTTTTTTTTTGCACAAAGACTGCAGAGGAAAAATACTGAAGATAGATTGGAGTTTGATTATGGAACTATGAGAGATTTTCCTAAGCTTAAAGTTTAAAACTTTTATTAAATAGTGGCAATAAAGTAATAAGAGTAGGTTTGATAAATGATCTATAAGTATGAGATTTCACTGTAGAAATATATTCACTATAAAAACTTCCCATCAACATGTTTTTTTTGAGAATCATGATGGCATCCTAGAGACCACTCTCTCCCTCACTCCCCACATAAAGAATTAGTATGTCCTATTCTATCCTTAAAGATACCTCAAATCCATCTGTTTCTGTTGCTCAAAGGCACCATTTTTTTTGGGGGGAGGTGGGGAGGTGGCGTCTTTAGGAGACTGAAATGGCTACCTTGTCATCCAGCCCACTTTCTTTCTTGCCTTCTCTAATCGATTTTCACCTTAGCTGTCCAAGTAAACTATTAGTAGCACAAATCAGACTGTGACGTTGCCCTGTGTACTGGGAAGCACATGTCTCACACAGCAAACAACCCATGAAGCTCTGCAGGATCCAGCTTATGCCCATGTCACTAATGTCACCACTTCTTGCCACACTGGCCTCCTCTCCATTCCTTGAACTCACTGAACCACTTTCCTTCTCAGAGTCTTCCCACATACCTTGTGATGTCAAATATTTTTGAAGTTGGTATCGATGTTCAGAAAAGCTAAGTAGATGGTGAGATGACAGACTTAAATCTAAATATATTAGCAATTGCATTAATTATAAATAGACAATGCTGCCGTTAAAGTACAAAGATTGTCAGATTGGATAAGGCCCAACTTAATGCTACTTTCAAGAGATATATCTAAAATATAAGAATGCAAAAAGGTTGGAAGAAAAAATATGAGGAAATAAAAACATGAAACACAAATACCAACATTCCCCCTCTACACCCCCTCCAAATAAAAGGCAATGTAATTATATTAATACTAAGAAAACTTCAAAGCAAAAAATTACCAGATATCA
Organism: Rhinolophus sinicus; assembly: GCF_057876585.1. NCBI lineage: Eukaryota > Metazoa > Chordata > Mammalia > Chiroptera > Rhinolophidae > Rhinolophus > Rhinolophus sinicus. The sequence continues at coordinate 186,000,970 of NC_142516.1, read as the reverse complement.
AAAGGATCTTTTACACTGTTAAAAGTTTTAATTCACCTGCCAACTGTTATAATAATTCTCAAATTTTAGCCACTTAATAATATGAGCTAATTAAAGCAAAATTGACAGAACTATGAGGAGAGAGACAAAGAGTCACAGATAGAAGAGATTGTGATATATCTCTTTCAGTAATCAAGAGAACAGACAAAAAGTAAGCATTTAGAAGGTTTGAACAATATAGCAAACTTTACTTGTGGACACACAAAAACATTAAACACCTAAGTTCAGATAATCATTTTTGTCTAGTATACATGGAATATAGAAATAAACTTGACCAGATACTGAATGAAAAATCAAGTCTCAAAATATTTGAAAAGGTTAAAATCTTACAAATAATTAAAAATTCATCACTACTTATTTTAGCTACATCAGCAACAATAATCTTGAAAACAACAGTAACATGTTGAATATTTCTATATTTAAAAGTTGAGACTTATACTGCTGAATAAATAATAGGTCACAGAAGAAATCACAGTGACAATTAGAAATATTTGGACCTGAAAACGAATGAAATTTTGACATATCAAAATGTATAAAATGCAACTAAAGCCATCTTTGAGGGAAATTTATAGCCTTAAATTCATATGTTAGAATAAAGTCTGAAAATTAATGAATGAACATCCATCTCAAAGTCTTAGAAAAGTAAACTAAAAGAAAGTAGAAGGAAAGAGAAAATAAAGATAAGAATACAAAACAATGAAAATTTAAAAACAAATATGTAGCTGAGACCATTATCAAAGCCAAAAGTTTACTCATTAAAAAGTCTATTAAAATTGGCAAGCTCAAAGTTTGGAAATGTACATTGATCTACTGTATATAATACCTTGAGTTTGTTTATACATCTGAGTTTTTACACTGAGGATAAACTAACTTTAATTACATTGAAAAAAGATTTTTTTTAAAGGGAATAAACCATTGGGCTAAATCTGTATAAGTGGGCTTTTTAATTTCTGATGTACAATACAATTTTATACTTGTATCTCACTGTATCATATCTGATTACAGAAATTAAAGCACAATTTATAAGCAAAAAAAAAAAGTGGCAAGCTCAAACAAGGAAAAAGAGATTCAAATAGCCAGGCAATTAGGAATGAAAAAAGGAGATATCATTATAGTTTCTGATAGACATTGAAAGTATAATAAGAGGATATTATCAACGACTTGAATAAGTATATATTTTTGTGAAGCAAATATTAGCAAGTTAAGTCAGTTAACATATAAAGAAGTAATACACGAGCAAATTGAGTTTAAACCAGGGACACAAGATTGGTTTAATGTAATTTTCCACACTAATTTTATAAAGGAGAAAAATCATATGATTTTTCTCATTATATGCCAATACAGTGTTTATTAAAATTCTAGGTTATTTTATGATAATAATTCATAGTATACCAGAAAGGAAAGGACATTTTCTTAATCTGAAAAGGGTATCCACCCAAAAGTCTACAGTACATTTTATGTATGTACACCCCAAATCTACAACTAAAGCCAGTGTCCTGTCAGGTGTCCTTCTGGCCTCATTCAGACCTGGAATGCTGTTCCATTTGACATTTAGTTGCTTACTTTCTCTGTGGTTTCATTAAAAAAAAAAAAAAAGGTGAAATAAAAGGAAAATGAAGGAAATATTTTGTTTATTTTTGATACCATATTGAATGTCTATAAAGATGGTAAGATTAGATAAAATATATCATTATGATTTTAAGTTAGGCATTGCTTTAAAGAATGCCAGTTTCACCCAAAATGCAGAGTTGGCACGGAGGCCCAAGCCCAGAAGACAGGCCAAGGTCAAGCCCTCGTACCAGCTGAGAGGAACCAGCTAGTACTGAGAGGATGGGTCGCTGCTGTGGGGCCAGGGAAGCTGGGTCCACAACCCAGGAAATTCAAGTTAATCAAGAGAGGGCTGTTGTCTAATTGGAGGACAGAGGCTAAATACCCATAGCATGATTTCTGCTTCCAGGTCTTTGTGAGAATTCTGCCTCCAGGATGTTAACTGTGGCCGGATGAACCCTGCCCCAAACAACCCTTAGACTCCAGGCAAATGAGACAGTAGTTCTTCTACTCCTTGGTTGCAGTCAATAATAATCCAAGAAAATTTTTATGTCTGTGGTTTATCATCATGAGAAGACAGAAGAAACATTGATTTTTAGCGGTTTCCTCCACCTGGTTCAATACTTTTGGATATTGTGTCTCACATCACGGGGTCTTTTATAATTTAACTTGAGAGCTTATTAGTTTCCAGTGAAATATTTTGATATAGTTGTCCTAATTCATAGGAACAATGCTGAGAACTACATTGAAAACAAAGTAGTTATTATCACAGTCATCATTATAACTTCTGCATGTTTTCTGTATTTCCCAAGCCACTTCATTCTGGGAATAAAAACAAATCACAATAACAGTTGCAAGACGGCATTTCCTTGGCTCCAACTAGTTCTCAGATTCCTCCAAATAGCTTTGGCGTTTCCCGTGAGCGTCTCGCGTGTGTTCTGTGAGCAAGTCCTGTCAATTGCTGGTAATCACCAGAAAGTGTATTCCCCTCCACGTTGGGGAAGATTTCCAGTTGCTGTGCTTCCTATGTCATTGGTAACAGAGTTTCTATGCTTTCTATTGATGCCCACCCAAGGATGGCAGAGCCTCACATCCAGGGCACTGAGATACATCCTGGGAGTGTCATCTTCCGTAAATGGACCAGTGCTACCAGATAAATGCAACTGCTGTCTTGCGTTCTAGTGTCCCACTGAGATTTCAGATAAACCCAGGACTCCTGCATGCCTGATGGAACAGACTCTCCATACTCAAACAGTAGACGTTTTCTTCTCAGCCTCACTTCTTTTTTCTTGTATCATTGTCCCTTGTCCTAGAAGAAAATTGTTTCCTTGTCACTCCTTTTCCTTCCATTCCTGTTCTTGGTCCGCCATGTAGATTGGTCCAAAGAGACTCCATCTGTCAGTCCTCCAGACGTATGAAGTACACCTGACTCAGGGTGCACAGGGCTTCAACTCAGACACAGAGCGCAAATGAGTACCCTCCTAGGTGTGCCCCCACAAAAGAAGGAACAGCTTTGTGTTTTTTACAACTAGATCTTTAAAACATTCCTTCACGAACAACTAAGATTGTGGGTGACGAGAATAATAGATGTTATGGAAGGTGATGATATATTTTGAAGGAGGAAAGTTGTCACGTAGACACTTCTCTGCCTCCTTAGCATTCTGGTTTGGAATGTGTATTTTTCTTGAAGAAGGTTTTACAGAATTGAGAAACTATGGAGTTCTTTTGTTTGTTTGTTTGTTTGTTTGTTTGTTTGTTTTAAGTGAAACTCTCTGCTTTCTAATAGTCCAAAAACTCATTCTGTTCTATTCTCTGTGGTTTGAAGGCTTTCAGCAAAACAGGGGATCTTGTTTTGTTATTACACACAAGTAAATCAGCAATAAAATTCCCCAAAGCAAATACGGTAAACTTTTCTATGCTAGAAGACCAAATTCCTGAAATGCAATGCTAGTTACCTGCTTCATTAAGAAACACTAGTATAGACAAATTTTATGAAAAAATTATGGAAAGCAATTGGCTAGAGAGTGATTACAGAGGTTAATCTGTGTACTAATTGGCTTGTTTAGGATGTACCACCAAACCAGGTTCACCAATCATTTCCAGTGTAAGTAAATGATACAACATTATGGCAATTAAAACATGATTTACTTTTCTACCATGTTTCTACACTAACTTAAAAATTATCATTAGGGTTTAATCCAAATCAGCAAAAATGATACAGCATCTGAATGGAGCATTTACTTTTCAAGTAATTTTTCCTGCTGCCGAGTGTGTGGAATGGTGCAAGACCAAACTTCATATCTGAACTGCAGAGCTTAAAGGATATTCTCGTAAGGCATGTGCCTTCTCTATCTCCCCTACTTATTCATGCTACAGGTCATTATTCTAGTGAATGTGACAGTGCAGTCATTCATACCGTTAAAAATTATCAGGTGTATGTGCAAATTATAACGTTCTTCCACAGAGGAAGGAACAGAGCTATATCACGTGATATAAGAGGGATAAGCAAAAGTCACTTGATACAATAAGCAAAATAAATTATGTAGATTTTTTTTTAACTGGGGGATTTTTTTTCCCTTGCAAGATGCTTATTTCTGCTAAATTAAGACTTTCTAGCTAACACATAACCAAAAATGCTATGAGACAAGGTAGACTGATGGTACATGCTGACCACAGGCTCTCCCTGGGCTGAAACTTTGAGCCCTGAATTTAGAACATGGTGACGTTGTCAGCCCTCGCCTTTCTGAGGCCCATGGGAAGCCATTCCACTTGTACGATATTTTCTCTTTGGTGTGAGAATAACTTTGCCACAACATGCTTGAGGTCCCAAAACAGAGAACTTGGGATGATGATGACAGGGCAAGGTGGCAGGGAAGTAGAGACTGAGAAGACCCAGTTAGGACAAGTACAACTTCCGGTGATGCTGGGGGAAATGAAAAGATGTGTCTCACTGAGTAGTGAAGGGGCACAAAGAGTGCCTCTTGCTTTGGGACAATTTTTTCAGATCTGAGAACTTTGGGATGTCTTCTGATTGCACTTTCGTTTATTTGGGTGTGCCTATGAGCTCCTCAGTGATAGGTTTCAAGTGTTTATTCAGGTCCAAACACAGTGCTAGGCACGTAGCGGTTATTAAGTGTGTGGTGGTGGCAGTGGGGTGATGATGATGGTGATGATGATGATGATGGTGATGATGGCAATAGCTACAGCAGCAAACATGTATTCACTGAGCATTTTATATGTACTAATATTTATATGTACTAACTATATGTATTAATGTTATCTGTATTACAGTTGTATGGAGGCATTATTTTCTTCCATTCACAGATGAAGCACAGAGTTTAAGATTTTTGCACTGGGTCACACAACTGGAAAGTGATAGAGCTGAGGATCAGATCTCTCTGATAATGAAAACAGTACAAAGATGCACATTGTTGAATGAACTATGGAGTAATGTGAGCACTGTTTCCATTTACATCCATGGACCCAGAAGCTGTGTGTTTTGCATTAGACGGGGGCAGGGTTTCTCAACCTATTGACATTTTGGGCCAGATAACACTTCATTGTGGGGGCAGTCATGTGCATTATAGGGTGTTTAGCAACATCCCTAACTTCTCCCCACTAGATGCCAGCCATACACACCCCTACTCCCTTCCCCATTGTGGCAACCAAAAATGTCTCTAGAAGGCAAAATCATTGCCAGTTGAGATGCGCTGGATTGAGAGTGCCGCCTTAGGCGTTGACTTCAGAACAACCAGTTCCTACTGTGGTCATCTGGGAATATTGTAACTTGCAGAGACTAACCTAGAAGATCTAGCTGACATTCATTTACCTTCCTCTGTGATGGCATTACTGTTTTCACCCTCTAGAAGTTAGGGGAACAGGGTGGGGAACAGTTCTCCTCCCTCTCCCCGCCATGATGTTTCCTTCTATTATAGAAGAATAGGAAGGCAAAAACATTATCCTTGGAAAATGATGAGAATCTATACACAATCCACAAAAGTCACTCTCTTATCCTGGGAGAGGAAAAGAGTAGACATCTAGGAGAAGGGCCATGGATGAAGGGCCTGCAGTAGGGGTGGGAAGGGTTATAATTCATTGGTTGCAGCAAGACCGGGCCTAGTCTTGAGAACACAAGTCCATGGCCAGATGCAAGCTTCCTCGGCCCAGAGGAAGTTGGGAGGAGGACCCAAGTAGATTGTTACATACCTCTCTCTTAGGTTTCTTGAAAATCTCTATTTATTGAGTACCCAAAGTCTGTTGTGATTGACTCATAAAACAGAAGTGATGTCTGATAAGAAGGGTGTGGTTTGATTTAAAATAGGAAGAGCCGTGTGCATATTTTTGGAGAGAAAATTCAACTTCTGTATTTGAGACTCACTAATGAAGGTTCCCATATTCACTACATGATAAAATACAGGCTTTGTAGTTCCTGTGTGCTGTTTTAGAACCTTATATGGCTGCACTGTCATTTAGTTCTGTTCTCCTTAGCATTTTGGCCTCGATAACCTGGACTGCTTAAATGGGTATTCAGATACCTCTATAACAGTGAAAATTTCTAAGTATTAAAGGGTGCGTTTTAGGGAGAATGGTCTGCTTTAAAGTTTCTTAGGTAAGGCTCCAGGAGACTGTTCGAGTTTAATGAGGCTAACTCTGTATGTATTTAATTTGTTAAAAAAAAAATTTAATGCATGAGATAATGGCATTTTATGGAATTTATATGCTCTAGGACTCTGGGCAGATTTGCTTTTCATTCTAGCTTAATAAAAAAATTAGTGTAGATAATCTTGATTTAGAAAATCAGTATTTATAGAATCAATAAACTAGACCACGAGTTTGTAGTATCACACAAGGTGTGATCAAACAATATGGTGAATGTTTAAATAAAAAACAATTCATTAGAGTAAAAGACACATTGCCATTAATCCCCCTCAAAACACTCCCCCTCACTTCGAACACACTTATCCCGTTGTTCTTGCCACTTTCTGAAGCAGTTCGGGAAGTCCTCTTTCATGGGTGTCTTTAATTGGACTACCATGGCTGCCTCGGTCCTGAATTATTTTGATTTGGGGGAAGACCCAGGAGTCACATGGTGCCAGATCCAGGGAATAAGGTGGATGAGGACACACCATAATATTTTTATTTGACAGAAATTGCCGTATACCAGAAGTGATGTGTGACATGGAGCATTGTCATGACGGAGGATGATTTACAGCACACTTTAAAACACACCTTCTGAACCATCGCTCACACCTGACTGACTGAACCAAACAAGTTGAAACTTGTCACACATTGTTACTAAGGTTCCATGCGCCACTTCCCATGTTGAAGATCCCTGCCTTTCTGTTGGATGACACTTTGTAGCAGCAGTCACCATATTTTTGATCAGTGCGGAAAGGCTGTGTGTCATACATCGTTTCTGGTATGGCAATTTCTGTCCAATGAAAACATTACAGTGTGTTCTTATCCACCTTATTTACTGGATCTGGCACCATGCAACTTCTGGCTCTTCCCCAAAGTCAAAATGACCATGAAAGGTAAACGTTTTGAATCAATTCAGGCATTGAGGCAGCCATGACAGCAGAACTAAAGACACTCACGAAAGAGGACTTCCAGAACTGCTTCAGAAAGTGGCATGAACAACAGGGTAAGTGTGTTCAAAGCAAGGGGGCGTATTTTGAGGGGGATTAATGGCAATGTGTCTTTTACTGTAATACATTTTTTAATTTAAACATTCACCGTATGTTTTGATCACACCTCATAAATATATTCTTAAGTGAAAAAAAAGAGGCTAATGTAAATAATACTTCTAATTCATAAAGGACCATGCGGGTCGGAGAGTCAGTGAGGATGGGAAGGGAGTGAGTAACAAAACTAAGGTGCTCATAACTCAACCTACCTGTCAATCATAAATTATATATATATATATATATATATATATATATATATATATATGTATGTATGTATGTATCTCAGAAACTTAACATGAGTTAAAGGAAAATATAATTTGACTTTTTAAAATAAATTTGTATGTCAACTTCCTTCAAGATATTTCTATGGAGATTCTAGGGAAATTAGACAAAATAGTGAGGAGAGAGAAAAGCTAAGCAGACGATGAATTCAGTTGTGTATAGCTGGGAACACTAGCCTTTGGTCCTGTTCTTTAGTCTGGCCTGTGTCTGGGGGAAGGATGTGAGATGTGAGCTGTCACTACTCACTGGGGGCCAACCATTTCCTGGGCCCTTTAGCATATACATAGGAGTCCTTGCTTTCAAGAACTGTGTATTCTGGAGTTAAATAAATTAAAGTATGTCCATTAAAAAGACCACTATGTTTTTGTTAAAAGTCGTGTTGGAAGCAGCATTTCCCAAACTTTTTGGTCTCAAGACGTGTTACACTCTTAACTTACTGAGGACTCCGAAGAGCTTTCATCCACACAGTTTATGTCTATCAATATTTGCTGTATTTGAAATTAAACAGAAAATGTTAATATATTTACATAGTTACACATTTAAAAACAACAATAAACACATTACCTTTAAGATAAATGACACAGTTTTTGGAAGATATATTTTTCAAGACAAAAAATATTAATAATGAGAAGGTTAGTGTTCTACATTTTTGCAAATCTCTTTAATAGTTGACATGACTGGGTTAATAGGAGACATTTGGATTCTCTTACCTGTTTCACCGTTCAGTCTGGTAAGATACGTTTGGTTGAAAAATATAAAGAAAATCCAGGCCCATAAATGTCGCTGAAAAGGGAAGAGTATTTTAATAGCCTTTTCAGATGACTATGGTTGCTGTTCTTTGATACTGCACCAAAAAGTCAAAAAATGCCTTCTTTTTAAGACTACAGCACTTTTACCCACTGTTGCCTTTGCCCAATCAGTGTTAATACCAACTCTGTAAAAAAGACAAATTACATTTTAGTATTATAATGAAAATAGATTTGACTTCCCGGACCCCAAAAAAGGACCTCAGGGATACCTAGAAGTCTGCAGTCCATACTTTGAGAACTGCTGTTATAGAAGCACATTTTAAAATGTGGGGAAAAGTCCACTGCATATTGTTTGGTGGAAAAGGACAGAATTGTCCAATGTTTTGAATAAAAATATAGTAAAGCAAAAAAACTGGAAAGTGTATGTCAAACTGTTAAACAATGATAATATTCAGGATAGAAGAATTATAGGTCATTTTATTTTCCTCTTTTTGTTTATTTTATAGAATTTTCTACAGATAATATTTGTAACAGAACAGTTCTTTATTCTACAAGTTAGAAATTAAATATTTTGAAAATTTAAGCAAACTACAAAACCTCACGTAGTCCATTACCCTAATAATACGGTCTTGACTCCTTTTTTAAAAATTTTATTGTGCTATGAAAACACTATAAGATCCACCCTTAGTTTTTTAAGTATATGATGGGGAATTGTAACTACAGGCATGGTGTTACACAACGGATCTCCAGAGCTGCTTTGTTTGTGCTTCTTGCTCATTTTAGTTTTTATTCATTTGTATTTATATTTTGAAGTGTTTTTCATAGAATATTAGAAAATCCGTTTTCCCATTTGTTATTGTATGTGGCCAAGAAGCTTTTATTCTAATTATATATAAAATATTAGCTCTCTTATTACTGGTACAAATATTGGCTCCTATAGAGATGACTGGCTAATCTAAATATGGTACCCGATGATATTAGTTAATGCAGTTTCTTCCTAAAAGGAAGTCACAGTGATTTTTCATTAACTGAGTTTAAAGAAATGTAATCATTACATTAATACTTTATAATTTTAGATCATAAATTATGCTAATTTGATTTTAATGGTTTAGTAAATTCCTATTTGCTCTTAAAGATTTAGAAATAGCCAGAGGTATTTTAGTTCAGGCAGTTTTGTTTAATGTTATTGTCGCTATAACTACACTCTTTTAACTTTTAATCATTCTCAACCTGGTTTATTCTGCACACAACTTAGGGCTAATGTGGGAAGATAATTATTTCCAAATTCTGGTGTTGCATTGTGTCTATGTAGGAGAGATTTCTGCTGGTTGACATTAAGCTACGTCTATTTTCTAAGCCGTATAATTTCATTTCTTAGTGTCGTGTGTGTGCTGAGCTCTAGATGAGGGCATTTTAACACAGGTGAACTCTGCAGGGACACTCCCGGTGGCTTCCTATGAGGAGTGATAAGCAAGGAATAATTGATTGGCAGCACTCCTTTGTACGTCTGGGGTCATTCTGGAGCAATTTTGCTCTTTAGTTTGGCAGCATGTATTAGTATTTAAAATGCACATTCCATCTGCTCTAACAGTTCTAGATGTCGACAGTAAGACAGGAGTCCTCTGGGTAGAAGGGATCACAGAGTAAATCCCCCAAACATCTTGTCTACTCTGATTATATACTTCAGTTCTTAACGGTGTCAGTGTCAAGCTTATACCTCCATTGCGTCACAGTTTTTATGAAAGCTGGTAGGTATTGTTTGAAATACTATGAACATAGGATGCTTTGTTTAGTTACTTCATGTCTGTTCACATGTCACATGAAATATTAGGTGAGCATTAAAACACAGCGTATACACGGGAGTCCTCTGAGCTTTAATGATTGATTCAGAGAGAGCCCGAGTCACAGGCATTCTTGGAGTACAAACTCAGACAACTCCAGTTGGACAGCTTAGAGCGACAGCTTCATTCATAGTTTGTTTGTTGTTTTAATAGTTACACAAACAGTTGTTAGAATATTGACTTTTTAAGTTAAGTGGATGCTGGCAAAACTCTGCCTGGGATTAAAACCGGCTCCTCCACTTTAGTAGTATCGTTTAGGAAATTGTTAGCGACTTTCTGTCAATGTCTTTATCTGTAAAATGGGAATAACAATGTTTGTATAGGGATTAAATTAGCTAATACACTTAAACTACTTAAAACAAGCAGGAAACTTTCAGCATATTTTAACTACTATTATTAGTAGTCGTATTATAATTCTTTTTTTAGGTAAATACACCATAATGTTAAGCAATGCCCCCAAATTTGTGCATTAAGCAACCTAAACCAAAATGCTATATTAGAGTATACATAGTCTGGGAGTCACGTTTTGCATACTCTGGCTTCATTAAAGTCTGTTTCAAGTGTAGGAGAACATTAAAAATAAGAAAATGAAGATGGTAGAGTCAGAGAAAAGAAAGACATACTAGTAAACATGTAATTTCCTAAATTAAAAAGAAAAAAGTTGATGGAGTGGCTGAATAATAAAATGAAAATGTTGAATGCCAAAATGGTGAATTGGAAAGTTAAAGCACTACTTCCAAAATACAAAGCCATGAGAAGAGTGAAAATAAGAGAGAAAGTGGGACATGGAAAATCAATCCAAGAGGTCAAACATTTATTGACTAAGAGTTCTAGAAGGGAACAGAGAAAATAAATAAGCAATAATCAAAGAAATTATCAGCGAAATAACAGAAGACAATTTCTCTAAGTTGAACATAGACTTATGTCTTGAGATTAAATGACTTGGCCAGTTGCCAGCACAATGAAAGAAAACAACCTATACTTAGGTGCATCTGATGAAAAATTTCAGAGCTCCTAGGATAAAGAAAAAACTAATTTTCAAAGATGAAAAGTAAAAGTGCTATCTAAGAAAGAACAAGCATTAATTATGTTACCAGACTGCTTTTGGCCACACTGGATTCTGCAATACAGTGAAGCATAAACTTTTCAAGTTGTCATGGAAAATTATTTTGAACCTAGAAATCTCAAACATGAAGGTGGAAGATATTTAACTTACAGAGCTACCACAACAAAGCGAAAAACAAAATGTGTGGTAGAATTAAAAAATGGACGATAAAGTCTTCAAACTCATAACAATTATGAAATTTTACATTAAAATAATATATTTTATATCAAAATAACAATGAAGATTTTTATCTAATATCTTGATAACCCTTAGTGTTGGTGAGTATGGGAAATAAGTACTCTCTTATGTACTTTAGGTGAAATTATAGTAATTTAATACAGTCATTTGGAAGATAGTTTGGCAGCGTATATTAGTATTTAAAATACACATTCCATTTGATCTAACAGTTCTAGATGTCTATAGTAAGACAGGAGTCCTCTGGATAGAAGGGGTGTGTACTAGGGAGTAACTGTGCAAGGGATAGGACTGGGGGATCGGGCAAAGAACGTCATCTCAGGGGTCTTCTCTACCCTTTACACGACATAAGTACTTATGTCAAGTGCCCCAGAATTCAGAAGGAGAATGGGTCCCGAAGTCTGTCAGCGGCTACATCAACGTGAAGGACGTTAGGCTTCATCTACTACTACGGGAAACAAACTCATCTGCTCAACAGAGAAAAGGTTGAGATGAATCTCCTCCAAATTCAAGTAAATTAAAGCATGCAGTTTTGAGCTGAAATGAAGCTTGAAAAGTTTCAACCCCAAAGGAAGCCCTTTTGGAAAATTATGACAGAGTGGAAATTGGGTTATAATGGAAGTCTATCTACTCTATAATTTTATGGTTTTCCAAACGGTGTATCATCTCACTTTGCATTGTGTTTACTTAATTAGACGTTTGAAATATGGAAAACAATATTTAGAAGAAAGTAGAACCGTAGACTTAATGAGACTCACACAGTATAAACAGAAGAGATAAATTCAGGTGTCTTTATATTTTAATCACACAAATAATAATTCTGATGTAGAAGGTTAGCTGGCTCTCATTGCTTTTTATCACTCAGATTCTTTATGACATACATAATATCAGTTTTTTGTTCTTGCAAGAGGCATCAGGCTAAATGACAGAAGACAAAACCAAAAAAAAATGAATTATTTTTTTATTTCTTCTCAGTTGGACTGAAATTAGCTATGTAATAAACTCTACTTGTATAAGAGTTTAGAGATACAGGTCCCAAAATCAATATTTAAGAAAAATACAAATAAGTTCTCCTTTCCTTAAGTAGCATACAGTAGAATTTTTAGAGGAGAGAAAGTCCATAATTGGGGGTTTATGGGAAGAAATATGAAATTGAGTGTAATAAAACATAGTAGTCATGAAGTGACAACAGTTGCCTCTGGAGTTGTGACAGCATGACCTGAAGCCTGGAGCACAAGGTCTGGCACGTAATACCCAATACCTAGCTAATATTACTTAAATTCGTAATTTATTTAGCAAACTTTGATTGTGCGCTATGTGTCTGACACTGCAGGGCGCTGATGTATGGGGCTTTGGGGGAAGAAGGGAACCAGGGAGGTTATCTGCTGAGCCAGATACTTCAGAGCAAGTAACTATTCCAAGTGAAGAAGAAAGTAAAGTAAGCTGTACTGTAACTGGGTGATTTTCCGCTTTAAGACTTTGCACTGGTACCAAGAACTAGGGTGTCCTTCAGTCAGTGTGAGCAGGGAGGGAGAGAGAAATTGCCTATTAATATGAATTTGTTTTAGACTATGAAAGAACTTTAAACCCAAAATGCCCCACACACCACTGCTTTTTTTTTTTCTTTCTTTTTCTTGTTCTTCTAGTTCAAAGAGCATTAAAGTCTTCTTTTTTCAATATTTTAGAAAACTGTGCCTTTCAATTATTACAGAGTATGAAAAGCTCGTTTAGAAACATTTGTTCTTTTTAAATTTTTCATCCTGGGTTTTTCAAGGCCAGAATAAAGAATGAAAATAATGGGTAAGAAACAAAGGCTTTCAAGTGCAAGATGTAGAGGTTCTAATTAAAGGATGATGAAAAAGTGACTAGTCCTCCAAATCTTTAATAAAGCTAGTTAATTCTCCACTAATGCTATAGGAATTATGTTCTAGTGAGCTGGGACATTTTATTCATAATCAGCAATATTATGTGCTTTTAATTAGGAGTTGTACTTCCATTTGTCGGCCACTACTGAAAGAAAAGTGATACCGCACGGTATCCTACACTGTTTCATAATCATCCTCAGAAAACTTTACATATCAAGCCTGCATAGAGCATTGTTTGCTAAGAATTGTATGCATCAAACCAAGAGACACTCTCTCCTCTAGGAGTACATCATCCAAAGTAAATTATGGGCAGGTTAAGATTCAAGGAATTAAAAATATACATTGCTCAATGACCCACCAAATGGGAGAAAATGTTTGTAAATCATATATCTGACAAGGGATTGATATCTAGAATATACAGAGAACTCCTACAACTCAACAACAACAACAAACCAAACAAGTCAACTAAAAAAAAAATGGCGAAGGACTTGAATACACGTTTCTCCAAAGAAGACACACAAATGACCAATAGGTATAAATAAGGTTGCTCAATATCACTAATCATTAGGGAAATGCAAATCACAGCCACAATGAGATATCTCTTTGTACCCCTTAGGATGGCTAGTATAAGAAGATAATAATAACAAGTGTTGGTGAGGATGTTGAGAAATTGGAACACGTTTGCACTGCTGATAATATAAAATGATGCAGTCTCTATGGGAAACAGTATGGCCATTCCTCAAAAAAAGTAAAAATAAAATTACCATATTATCCAACAATTCCACTTCTGGGTATATACCCCCTCAAAATTAAAGGAGGGTCTCAAAGAGGCATTTGAATATCCATGTTCATAACAGTATTATTTACAGTAGACAAAATATGGAAGCAACCCAATTGTCCATCGATGGATGAATTGGTAAACAAAGTATGATACACCATACAACACAATAGTAAGCAGCCTTTCAAGGGAAGGAAATTCTGGCACATGCTACAACATGGATGGACCTTGAGAACATTATGTTAAGTGAAAAAAGCCAGTCATTGTATGTTTCTACTTATATGAGGTAGCTAAAGTAGTCAAATTCATGGAAACGGAAAGTAGAATGCTGGTTTTCAGGGCATGGAGGTGGGGAAATGGGGAATTGTTGTTTCATGGGTACAAAGTTTCAGTTTTTGCAAAATGAGAAGAGTTCTGGAGATGAATAGTGGTGATGGCTGCACACCAGAGTAGATGTACTTAATGCCACTGAACTGTACAGTTGAAAATAGTTAAGATGGTAAATTTTATGTTATGTGTATTTTACCACAATAAAAAAATTAAAAGTATATGTAATTTGACATTAAATGTGAAAGGGTAGTTGATGAAATGAGGCCTTTAAGCACAAAGTCAAATTTTTTCTTCCTCTCTCCTTCCTTCCTGTCAACGTCTTCCCTCCCTCCTTCCTTCTTTCCTTTCTAATATTTATCGAATACTATCGAAGTGCCTTGTATTATTCTCGACACCTGGGATATTAGGTCAGAAACAAAACTATTCTTCAGACCTCATGTTGCTAAATAACTCATGTGAGTGGAACCAGATAAAAAACACATTCACTAATGCATGTATAACTGAATTTCAGGTGGTGATGTTATGGAAAAAACAATAAAGCAGGGTAGAAATAGAGAAATGGATGCGTGATTTTAAGTAGGGTGCTAGGTAAGTCCTCTTTGAAGCCTGAAAGAAGAGGGACATATCTGTGCAGATACCTGGGGGAAGAGTATCCAGGGAGATGACGCGGCATGTGCCAAGGTCCAGAAGCTGCAATGTGCTTGATGTGTTTGAGGAAAGGGAGGATTCCAGATCACTGGAGTAGAGTGAGCAGAGCAAGAGGGAAAGTGGACTTGGGGTGGATAGGACGTGGGGAGAGCAAAGGTGTCAAGATGAATCCAAAGATTTGACCTCCACACCTCAGTGAGTGGCGGAAAGTGCTGCTCACCAACATAGGGACCCAGAGAGGAACACATGACCATGGTGGGACCCAGAGAGGAACACATGACCAAGGTGGGGACCCAGAGGAACACATGACCACGGTGGGACCCAGAGAGGAACACATGACCACGGTGGGACCCAGAGAGGAACACATGACCACAGTGGGGACCCAGAAAGGAACACATGACCACGGTGGGACCCAGAGAGGAACACATGACCACGGTGGGACCCAGAGAGGAACACATGACCATGGTGGGGACCCAGAGAGGAACACATGACCACGGTGGGGACCCAGAGAAGAACACATGACCAGGGTGGGGAACAAGAGATTGGTGCCTCATGTTTCCAAAAGAGCATTTGGCAAATATGCTTGTCATGAATGGAGTTAGGCACGTGAGCAAGTAATGTGTTTGCAGTGTCTGTGTGAAGACCTTGACGTGAGAACTTAATCGGAGGTCCATTTTCAGATGTCATTTATCAAACAGTGAGTCAGAAAGGCTAACGGTTAACTAAATGGCTCTGAGCGTGGGGCAATGTGAGGAAGGCTGTTGGGTGGCTCAGATCATTTCCAGAAAATTATACTGTGGCTCTAGCCGTGGAGGATGGACACGAAGAGACACATCCCATAGGTAATGTAAAGAAAGGAAGGGGAAAGCTCTGCATTAGAAGCTCGTGTTTGTGGTGGGCCGTGCCCCTCCCCCTGCATGCAAGTTCCCCCGTCAAGAGGAGAATCTGGTGATCCAGTGGCTCCATTTTCTGGGCTAATGACAGTAGACCAGATGGCACTGATTGATGCTTGATGGTTATGTTTACCTTCTCTGAAGCTGGAATGACCCCTCGGAGGTCAGGAATGTAGTTCCATTGTCTTCCAGCTCAGGGACATGGGGCTATCTGAAGGTGGAGGGGGCCTGAGAGGGGGGCTAAAGGGACAGTACTCCGTCATTCTACCAGAGCAGCTCTGCATGTATTGAAAGGGTTGTTTCCCTGAAAGATTTTGCTTAAAAATAGTTTCACTGCTATGAGGAAGGCTAAAAAGTCACTGATCCTGTTCACTGACCCTTGTTTGTCCAATGAGAAAACAGCAACAGTGAGATAGTGGTGTCCTCTTTATTCTCGTCCCCTTTTCCGTGGTCTCCTCTTTCCCATTTCAGTAGTTACTGTGGATTTGCAAAGGAATGTTATCCTTGTAATCTTACTGCCAGCGAATGGAGCAGACAGGGTAAAGCATTATTTAAAAAACAAGCACTCAGGTCTCCTGCCTCTAACCTGCATCTCAGAACTAGGCCTCCTGTCCTGAGAGCCTCCTGCAGGGCGTGGCCAGGGAAGTTGAGTTTTTATTAATAAATAGGCACCTGGGATGATGGTGGTGCAGGTGGGCCTGAGGCCACATTTCGAGAATAATCAAACTACATTATTATGTTTTTTGTGTGTGAAGGAACAACCCACGTAGTGGGGTGGGTCAAGAATTATCATTGAACATTATGGATAAAAACCAGATCGAGATCAAACGACACACCAGAGGAGGCCATGCTACTGTGATGTGGTTGAGACCAAAGTTCTCACTTGTTTCCACAAAACCATTGCTTTCCAAACACAAGTCTACACAACAGTGACTTTGCATGTTTGGTTTTCTTCTGTGATCCGTAGTGAAATGAGAAAAACATAGGACAGCATTGTATTTTATCAAGAATCTCCATTCATTCTGAGATTCTGTTCCTCCAAATGTTTTTGGTGTTAAAATATCCCTTTTATGACATGATGGTAATTGTATGTAGTAGGTTCTTTTTTTTCTTTTCTTTTTTTTTAATGGCACAAATTCTGCAAATCTGGATACCAGTGCACTAACATCGGTGGGTCTACCTAAAAAGAAAGCACAGGACACAGAGTAGAGCTTTGCCCTCCAAGCCCCTCTCCTGGGAGCCTGGCTGGTTCTGTCCGAAAACCACTGATGTTGTGGAAGCGTATCAGGCAGGAGTCCTGAGACCTAGATTCTAATCTTATCTCATCACTAATTAGCTATGTGACTGACAAATGACTACATTTCTCTGGGCCTGTATCATCATCTAGGATTCTGTGTGCTTAAAGATGTATTGCTATATTTTGAAATAAGGGAAGTATTAAAATGGATTAAGGGCTGTTTTCCTTCATTATGAGTAATTCATCAACTCTACCATATTTGTATGAAATGACTAATACAATTTTTTATTAAAATTGCGTCCAGTACACGAAAAGTCATCAAGCCAATCCTGGCTTACCCAGAGTGGGGTTTAATTCAAAGCAATCGCCATTCCCTAATAACACAGCTCTCTGTGGCTCAGTAGGAAAAATACTGAATTATCTGAATCGCGTTAGTGCAAGACTCATTTTCTTTAATTTCCCTGTTTTTAAATTGAGCTTTTGCTCACAGGAGCTGGCAGTGAGGGGTGTGCCCTTGAGCACCAGCGTCTGACGCCTCAGCAGGTGGACCCACCTTGGTAACCGTGTCCTGCTCAGCAGCTCTGGTCCACAGATAAATCTTCAGAGGTGTAGGATGTGATGCTATTCATGACTCATACACATCGGTCTCCGTGGTGTTCTATAAATACTTAAATGTCACATCAGCGGTAAACTGAAATTTTCATTTGGGGCAGCTCTCTTGCCTCGCAGTCTTTCTTTCTCCGTGTATTCAACCAGCACCTAAGGAGCCTGCTCTGTTTGCTGAACGTTGAACTAGGTGGTGAGGGTGCCATCCAGGACCTTGCGGAGCTCCTTGTCAGGGGGAGGAGTTAGACTTACAAATAAAGGATTCGAGTCCAGTGTCAGTGCAGTATGGACTATGTTTGTTTTCAGTCTTTACACTCAAACTTGTGTTCATGTTTGCTGCGAGCAGTGGCCTCTCAGGGCACAGTGCCTTTTGGGGTAGGCTGGAATGTTGGGGTGGAGGTGTCATAGGTGGGCACAGCCCCCTCCGTAACCGTAACCCACAGGCGCTGCTCATGCCTTCCCTGCCCGCTACTGCCCTTTGTTTTTGGGAGGACGACCATGAGGTGGCTTTGGACAAAGAACTACTTTGGGACCCAAGGACGTGACGTGTGTGCAAGCTGTGCAGGGTATGGTGGACTCTGCTGCCTTCCTTATTGGGGTGAGGCAGTCACTGGTCTCACGAGACAGATAATTTGGGGGCAGCCCCACCCGTAGGGGCGCGGGAACCACAGGCCCAGGGTGACTGTTGTTGAGCAAACTGGGATGAGGGGTGCCACCAGTCTTTGGGCGGTCCTGACGGCTGCTCTCCACAGGGACCGTTGTGTCCTGCGTGACATGGATGCTCGGGGTGCATCCAAATGTGTCTGCTAAAGGAGGCTATGTCATTGTTCTAAACTCGCCGCCAAGTGTTTTATAATTCAGTTGGTGGTGTCAGTAAAACATTGGAATTTATCTCTTTATGTCTTTCATTATGTACCTGTAAATATATAGAAGTTAATTATTCTCTTATAGGAAAAGCCTGTTTACGGACACAAGAGGTCAGTGTACCTCGTGCAAAGGGTCTGGACAGAAGTCAAATGACGTTGACTTGTTCACAGAGCTCCCACCGAGAGTGTGGGCCCGAGCGTGTTCTTTTGTTTGCAAAATAGTGATATGTTCTTGTGCATCCCAATGTTAAGGAGAGCTGTTTCTGGCAAGGTATACTTACAAAGTTCGCATGTATACAAAATTTGTATCATACCAAGCTTCTGGTGAATGGTGAATTCCTGGGAGACACTATTGAGAGTAACTACCTCCCTCGCCTCCCCCCCGCCCCTTTAGCAAAATTAGAAAGCATCGTATTGTTTAGATGTGGGGAATGACATGGGTTAAAATACGGCCCTACTCCTTTGTTCCCTCCTGCTTTTATCTGGGAGGGGCTAGGAGGGAAGGACCTGGGGGGCCCCCGTGCCGCCCTTCTCTGGACTCCTAGGGTAAGTATAATTGATTGTGCACATTTGGCATTTGACGGTACATCAGAATCTTTGTTGCTTGTCAGTCTTCCCCCAGTACTGCGGTTCCTTAAGGACAGGAATCTTACATAAGTACATCCTGCCCCCATCGGTTTACGATTATTCGTGTGTTTGGGGATGGATGAGTGCAGTGACGGAGTGAAGCAGTGGGGCCTTCTGAGCGAGACCCACCTTCCCTCCACATCTGCCAGCCCAGGGTAATTTCAGATAGCCAGATCATCTAGATAGTGAGTTACGTTTCTTTACAGTGAGATAGTTGACATTAATTTAAAACAAACAAACAAACAAAAAACAAACATGGCACGGGACAGCCATCATTATAGCCTTCTGGCTAATCACTCTTGTGATTCATTGGACTCCAAGTGTCTGTACAAACATCTCTTCCCCTCACCCCAATCAGCGGAGCCCCATTGGGCCTCTCTTGGCCCTGCCCAGTTGTCACTAGTATTTCTGTCCCACTTCGCTCTGCTCAGTGGCCGGGCCAGTGTAGCAGCTCCTATGCCCTGTGCCCCCCACTTGGCTGCTCTCCTCCTGTGTCTTCCACAGAACATATCCAGGTGTTTGGCTCCTGTTCTCTTGGGCACAAGGACACGAGACTTTGGGGACTCGAGTCCGGGTTTGAGCCCCAACTCTACAATTTATTAGCTTTATGACCTGGGACAAATGACACTTCTAGCCTCACTTCCATCATCTACTAAAATGAAAATAATCAAACCTACCTCACAGGGCAGCAGCAATTTAATAAGGTAACCGGTAAGTGTTGCCTTTCTCTCCCTTTCTCTCTCCTGGTCTGATTACATGTGAGGGAAGGGAATGACGGTACGTTCTTTCTGTGGTGTAAGGAGTAGGTGCAGTCTTTATATTTCAGCTCTCAGAAGTAATATCACATGGTTTTGAAAATACGGATGATCTGTTGAACTGACAGAGATGATGCCAAATCCTCTGCAGATAATAAAGAAAAAAAGTGTAGGTTTCTGCACAGGACAAAGTTACTTTACCTTCACTCTGGTTAAAGTTCTGGGCGCCGTGCTAATGCCTTATAATGCACTTATGAGAAGGATTATAGTGGTCCTGAATTCTTACGCTAGACCTTTAAAACGAAATCGCTAAAGAATGGGCCGCTTGGGTTTACACAGTTAAACGTGGTTGGAGATTCACTGCAGAAGCGTGGAGTTCTGCCATGAGACACAGTTGTGCCATCACCTTTAAATGTGGCCCATTTTAATTGCTCATCTTCTCAGGTGATGCTAAAGCAGCTGGCCATGTGGGGCTCGTCTGTGGTGATTTTAGCAATCTGCTTTGGCCAGATCCCTTTTTCTTTTCTTTTCTTCTTCTTTTTTTTTAAACCAGTACAAATATGCCACCCTGAAAAGTTCCTAGCAGCTTAAATTATTTATTAGCTGTCTTAGTTTAGTACTTTTCTTTTTTTAATCCTGACATTTAAAGAGGAAGAGAGAATTCATGGACGGATTACTTTTAAAGAGTGATGGTCAGTGCAGGTGAGTCGGTGCCCAGAGCGAGCCCGCTGCCATGACTCCCTGTACGTGCAGGTCCCTGACTCAGCGCCTGCCTCTTCCCGGCCTTTGCATCGCTCATGACCCTGGTCTCTTCGCTGCTGGGGATGTTGCAAAACATCCTGGGGCCTAGACCTGCTTGCTGTCACTCCTGTCCCCTAAGTGCTTACATCATGCTTTCTGTCTTAGTCCCACCTTCCCCTCAAATGGCCTCTGCTCTGCCTGGCCAAGGGCCATCATAGCAAAGTCTCCACGTTCCTGCATCAGTGTAGCTCATTTGATGATAGTTTTGTTCATGGGTCCTTACCCATGTCTCTTCATCTGGATAAAAAACCCTGTCCAAAGAAAGATGATGTCATATCCTTTTGTACCCCACCCAACTGGCCTGGTTTCTTCTGCACAGTAGGAAATAAGACAGTGTTTGTTAGTAATTATCTTAGTCCGTTTGGGCAGCTATAACAAAAATGCCATAAACTGCATGACTTATAAACAACTGAAATTTGTTTCTCACAGCTCTGGAGGCTGGGAAGCTCAAGATCAAGGCGCCATCAGATTCCATGTCTAGTGAGGGCTCATTTCTTGGTGTCTTCACTGTCACCTCCAAGGCAGAAGACAAAATGGATTTTTCTCAGGCTTTTCGTTGTTGTTGTTGAGTAAGAGCGCTAATCCCATTTTTGAGGGCTCTCCTCCATGACCTACTTACCTCCCGAAGGCCCCCCCTATTCTAATGCCATGACACTGGGCGCTAGGTTTCAACAGAGGAATTTGGAGATGGGAGGGGACACCACATTGAGACCATACCAGTGACATGAGAGAATTTTTAAGAATTTAAATAAAGTATAGTTATGGAATTCTTAACAAAAAGCCTTGCCTTTCTGCTTTAGGGAATTTATTAGTAAGATAATTAGAACATCAAGATACCTTGTGTCTCTGTAGGGTGACTGTTATATTTAAGGGAATACAGGGAACAACCAGGGACGACACCAGTGAAATCCATTCCGGCTCAGGTTGCTGGGGAAGGGGCCCCAGCACCTGCTTCTGACTTACTACGGGGGGTTAGTAAGAGCTGGGTAGCAGCCAGTGTCACTGTGATGAAACCCAGTCACTGAGCCAGTTGGCGAGGTCCTTAACTAGGCACCGTCACCTTTCTAAACTAGAGTTCACTTATTTATTCAATTATTTGATAAACATTTTTAAAAACATTTGCTGTGGGCTAAGTGCTGGGTTCTGGAAACCCGCAGATAAACGAGACCTAGGCTCATGCAGAAAGCTCAGAGCCCAGTAGGGAGGCAGACACGTGTGTAGACACTTAAAATACAGTGTCAGCATTCAGGGACGCAGACGTTACACAAAACTTTGGGGGTCTAGGAGGGACTGAGCTCTCCCTGGAAGTCTGAGCCCATTTCCGTGTTCTAAGGACACGGGAGCAGAGACACGGGCATGGAGTCTGAATGCATCTGGGACTGCCCGGGGGTGGGTGGGTGGCACAGGTCTGACAGATCACATGGGGGGAAGCGTTCCTTTCACTCTGCCCCCACCCCCTACCCCCTTGCTGATTAACTCTCTTCTCTCCCCAGGGCCTGCTCCTGGGATCTGCTCTTTGCCCTGGGGTCTCCTGGTCTTTGCTTTCCCAGTCCCAGCTTGTCTGGCGGCCACTCAAACGCTCAGTGTAGGCTTTCTGCCAGGTGCTATGGGCAGACTGAGATGAATTACCCGTCTCTGAGCTAGTTAGAGGAAGATCCTGGAGGGTGGGTGGAAAGGCATCTCAGACAGTGGGAACAGCTTGAGCTGAAGCACAGAGGCAGGAAATGGGAAGCAATGATCAAAGTGATAGCCAATCCAGCTGTAGAGGTAAGCTGAAGTTTGTTTTTAGGTCAGAGAATCTGTCCATTATTAGTAGGCAGATAAGTTTTTGTTATTTATTTGTTTGTTTTTAAACCAGCTTGTGATGAATGCAGTGCTGTAGGCTGATGAGTCAGAGGGGGTGTATAGCGTGGATGGTAAGATTGGGAGACACACACACATGTGTTCAATAATGTTATTGAGTTGAATTGGATTGAATTGAATTGAATTGAGTTCAACTGAACTGAATTGAATTGAGTCAAATCGAATCGAATCTATTTCTCTTGTCTGGGTATGAATTAATCTGCATCTCAGTTGCTTTGACAGTACCTCTTGGGGAAACTTTTGCATCGTGATTACCAACCAAAAGGAAGGAACCACATGACTATTCACATACTTGGAACTAGTACCCAGGCTTTCTGTGTCCTTCACCATGTTGTCTTTAGGCTGCCAGTCTTTCATGTACTATGGAAAGGAAATAGGATTTGGCAAAGATTCTCGGTCTGGGCAGGGCAGAGTTCTGTCATACATTGCCTAGAATCACTCATTTCAATCTTTAATGAGAGAATGTTAAACTGAGTGGAGATTCCACTTTATTATATTTGCTATAACTTTTAAATGCTTTGGTGTAGACACTGTGGGGAGTGTGTATTGTATGTGAATTAATCTGCATTTCAGAAATGGCAAACTAATATCTGAAGCACGTAATTGAGGATATCTGGTTCAGGGTTCTCAGCTAGTATTTGGAAGATTTATGAGATGGTTACCATAAATATTCCAGCAATCTTCGTATCTACCTGGATGCCTTTCGAATGTGACCTGAGAGTTATTAACCATCTTCTGGGCAAGCCTGTCCTAAACTAACTAAAAGAGCTAGCTGAATGCTGCATTAGAATATCATATGTGCCTGCACTGAACTTTTGATCCAAAATGCTGCTGGAACACCAAAAAAGAAAAACAAAAACAGAGGGGGACTTCTCATGGGACTGATTACATAACTGTTTTTGTGTCCATTTACTAATAGATATTTGCATATGTGGCAAAATTTGTTAGCAAGCTTATGGGGGAGGAGACCTACAGGTCACACCTACCAGATGGTAACTAATATTGATGAATGATCGTGTTGTCTCAGATCCTATCGGTTCTCACAATGCACTTCCTGAAAGTGAAATGAATGAAAGGGGGGAAGGGAAGGCTTTCAAAGGAGAGGAAACCTTACTGATCTAGTTGACGAGTTCTTGTTGGTGAGGAATGATGGTTGGTTTTGTTTGAGGGATGCTGTCTTTGATCCTGTCTCCGTGCTCCCTGACTCATCCCATAAGATCCATTTGGAAGGGAAATAATGGTGTCTTCTTTGGCCAAGGGGCAGAGCAGAGATGATAATTGGCCCACCCTAGAGCTGATCAAACCTAGAACCATGGCAGAGGGCACTCACTCCTGAATTTTGGTCAATGACATTGGCGGGGCTTTATTTCATGCAATATGGGTTTCATAGAACCGTATGTTTCACATGAAACTTGTAGGGACCTGGAAACTTGAGGGCATTTTCCTTAAATCACCAGATCCCCAACGTCATAAACGTATTTTCCATCATAAAATATAATTGTGAGGAACAGTATAGCCTGTTTTATCTGAAACACATTGTTTGTTTGTGTGGCAATCTAAGCTCCCCATCACTGCATTGGCATAATGAGTTTAGCCTGTTTTCGTCTTAGGGTATTGTTTAGAAGGAAAAGTTAATACAGTCTGTTTGTATTAATCGCAAATTCCATTTTGTATTTCTTTGATATGCTTTCTTTGATGTGAAAGAAAAGACTAAATCTCTTTAAGAGGCAAAAAAAGATCAATGAGTCTGTTTAGCATGAGTACAATCTCAAGAATTTAGTAAGCTGCACAAGACGGGAAAGCTAGTGTTCTGTGTTTGGGGCTGCTTTGCTTGTTTAAGGACTTGAATTTCAACTCGGGTGGCTTCACAGGCATGTAAGAAGTTCTCGCCCTAAGACTGTAGAACATTTTGCAACTATCTTGTTGGATTTACTAGGTTACTGAAAAGCAAGTTAGATAAAATGCCAACTAGACTTTTCTAGAAGCATGAGCCAAAGATCCAAAGTACTACAGCTTCCCGCTTGTTCCCTATGTTCTCTTGCGAAATAATTTTGTTTTCCCCAGATGGCTTCAGTGATGATTCTAGAGCAGGGGAACTTGATCCTTCAGTAGCCAGGAAAGCAGAGCCTCAGAGTTTCTCACCTCTGCCAGCTGGAGAAGAAAGGACTCAATCCACAAGCCAAGCTGCCTGCCGCATTTGCGTACACAGTTACAGCACTGCAGCCAGCGTGCTCTGATGTGTACACCTCCCTTCATGCAACAGGAGTCCCAGAAAACCTGTGTCTAATTCACATTTTCATAGATCAATAGAGGATTTCTCACTGACTTAAATTATAATTTCAGAGCTATTTTATCTGAAATTTAATTTAGATTGATCTCCAGTTGGCACTAGCTTTAACTTTCTGCCCTGCAGGCTTTCTGTCCAGAAGTGAAGGCTATGTAAATGAATGCAGTGGTTTCGGAACCAGTGGCAAGTTCTGTTATAAAGCAAATAACCATCCCTTGCTTTGTATACAACCATGCGTTTGTGCCTCAAGCATCTGTGGAGCTCCTGCTCACCACCAGGCACCTAGGGCAGAACATGAATAAGGCTTGATGTCTGCACCTGGAGCGTTTTCGTTCTCCTGGGGAAGACCCAGCAGAGCTGTGGGTCTAGCTCTATGTCATTTGTGACAGGAGGCCCACCTGTGCTCCACCTGGGATTGCGGAGAGGACAACCTAACTCGTCCTGGACATCCAGCGAGAGTGTCCAGGATTTGTCAGAAGAGGAGGAATTAGCCACGTGAAGCAGGGGATGGGGGCCTACAGGACATGTTGGCAGAGGGGACAGAACAGGTGGAGGCACAGCAGCAGGCAGTCGGCGGACATCAGGAGTACCTGTGGGCAGCGCTGTCCCCGCACTTGCCATGTGATGGCGAATCGTTGGAGCTGCAGGACTGTCACAGCGGAGTGGCTGACACATGAACTCCAGCCAGCCAGCCTGGGATCATGTCTTGGGTGCGATTTGAGGCAAGTCCCCTTGGCCTCTCTGTGCATAAGTGTCCTCACCTATAGCATGGGGGCTATAATGATACCATCTCCCACATAAGGTCGTGGTGAGAATGTCATCAAGGAACAGGGCCTAGCATGTGGTAAATATTCTGTAAGTATTTGTTAAATAAAAAATGTGAGACCGGGAGGGTCAGGGCAGTGGCTGTTCATAAAAGACACTCAAATGATGAATGAAAAAAAAAAAAAATCCCAGAAATGTTCCTAATGAAAAGCTGACTAACACTCTAACTTTCAAAGCGAGAAGAAAAGATGTAGAGTGGCAGTTCTCTAACTCGACAGTGAATAAGAATTGCCTGGGGAGCTCATTAAAATGCGATTCTTCGCCCCGCCCTTCACAGATCCAATGCTTAGCTCTTGGCTGAGATCCAGGAATATGCATTTAAAAATTCACCAGTAGTGATGAATTACAGAGCTGTACACCCGAAACCTATGTAACTTTACTAACAATTGTCACCCCAATAAACTTTAATTAAAATAAAAAAACCAAACTCACCAATAGTGATTTTTAAGCAGAGGGTCCCAGAATATTTTGGAGGCACTTCCTATGTGTTTGCCCCTTTGGAGTATGTGAGTCACAGGGACTCAGAAGGCCTGTTCTGGTCCCAGCTGTGTCACTTCGGGTTCTGTGACCTCGATAAGTCGATTGAAGCTGGGAACATCCATTATATGGGAATAATATCATCGCACTGCTGTGAAGATGAAATGAGATGTGTATCTGAAAAGCATTAGTGAACTGGCCATTTTTAAGTGGGCTTGTTAGAAATGAGGGTGCTTCCTGGCAGACAGGAAGTCTCAGTCCTGATGACAAGGCTAGTTTAGGATTGCAGAGGGTGAGGGTGATCCACGCTGCACTTCTGGCCACTTTTCTCCAGAGAATCACCTACTCCTTCGATGGCATCTTGATTGATTACCCGGCTAAGATTCCAGTGCTCAGCAGACGCAAGTAAAGGGAGGTGTTGCTTTATAAGGCAAACCGTCCCATTATCAGGCAGCGCTGGTTGTCAGGAAGTTGTGCAGATTAAGGCAACATGGGCTCCCCAGTAGAGTTCTGCATATCGTTTTAGACAGGATGGAAGTGTTCTGAGAGCAGGCTGTTTGCATTGAGTGAGACCAGAACCTGAACTTGGGTATGGGAAGCACAGAGGAGGTGGCCAGCGGGGCACCGTGCACTGTCCCCCCCCCCACCCGCCCCGCTGTTTAAGTTAACATTCCCTCTCAACTGAGGGCTTTCGCTATGGCTACAAGTTCAAATACCAAGGTGAAAAGAGAAGGGAGGATTTAGAGAGAAATAAAGGATCAGAGAAGGCCTTTTATAATTTATTAAGATGAACATATATTTGACACCAGATAGAAACATTCTCCTAAAATGTCGTTGCTCCTGGTTTAGGAAATTAAGAGCTACCCCTCGGAACTGAATGTGATGGAACAAAATATTTAGGACTAAAAACAGAACAAAGTTTGGATTGGAAATTTAGGAGATATAAAACTGGTTTGAAGTGTATTTTATTCCAAAATTACCTCTTTGTCTCTGGAGATGAATCTGAGGTAGATTTTACGGCTCTAATCAACCCCCAAGGATAAAAGCTAATTATTACTCTCCTCTCACTGCCCGATACACATACAAACGTGTGGATAAATGTGTCTGAATGTAAACAAGCATTGCATTGATATATGCATTTCCTAGTTAAAGAGTTTGGTGTTTCCTATGAAAACATTTAATTATTTATATAATAAGTTAATGGAAAATTGTACTGTTGAAATCCTTAATTTTTCCTGAAAACTATCATTTTTCAAACTATGTGATCAATAGCTAAGGCAGAGCTTTGACCTGAAGGTAAAGAAGGACTTGGGATTTTTCTCTTTATTTATTTATTGATTTTAAATGTATTCGTTACGTTTGTGTTATTTTCCCCTTATTATAATAAGTCTTATAAAGAAAATGTAGATCAGAAGTAGAGATGTCGTCATAATGTTTGACCTATCATTTAAAAAGCTCTCCAAAATTTCCTGGTGGAGTAAATAGGCAGTTGCTTGTGTTTAGTTATAGACAATTCTTTGAGTTGCCAAGGTGAGATTTATGTTAAGAATAATGGAATAATATTCATATTGGTTCGGGGTGTGTTCTTAGACTTAGCCTTTCCAGTATTTATTAAAATGATAAATGACCAGAGAAGAGGGATCAAGGGCAAAGGATGAATCTCAGGAAAATAGGAATAATCCCAACGTAGGCCCATCTCTCCAGTCCTATTTCTTTTCTTTTCTTTTTTTTTTTTTTTTTTTTTGAGGGTGCAGCTCACAGTGGCCCATGCGGGGATCGAACCGGCAACCTTGGTGTTCTTAGCACCACACCCTAATCAACTGAGCTAACCGGCTACCCCATCCAGTACTATTTCTTGCCACTTCTCTCCTTGTCTACACACCAGCCCTTCCTTCTCTGAGTTTTTAATGTTCCTCACCCTCCCTTCCCCTAGTTATTTAATTATGCTGTTTCTTCTGGCTCCTAACTCCCTTCATTTTTTTTCCTTTCTGCGCCAGTATAACTTATTCTCAAGGCCTCAGGATAAATGCTGTTCTTTCAGGACTCTTTTATGATCGATCTCTCTCTTCCCCACCTAGCATGCTGGGCTTGGTTTACCCCAGCACCGAGCACAAATTAGGATTAGTATTATCCCTCTTACTTTGAGTCTCCCCAGCTGGGCTATAAACCCCATGATGCCTGAAACTCTGTCTTATTCATCATTATGTCTCTGGCAGTCGGGGCAAGGCTTGACACACCTTAGGTACTAGACAAATAATCGTTGTTAAGAAAAGGATAATGGATGAATGACTGGATGGATGGATGGATGGATGGATGGATGGATGGATGGATAGAATGCTCACAAAGAATGGCAGATGCCCTATGAATCAGTATCTCATTAATAGCAATTTGAGCCGGAAATTTGTTCTTCTTTGGTTCATATAATAAATACAGGTTGATTGATTTTTTTTAAGTGCCACACAAAACTGCAAGGGATAGACATCAAGGAAAATGTGAACATCCAGCTATGAAGCTGATAATATCACTATTATTTCCTTGGCCAGAACTAGGGTTGGGGGGGGCTGCACTGGATTTGGAAGCGCTCTAAAAATATATTTCTAACATTTAATTTTTTTATTGTAAATGGTTTTCTTTATTATGTGGTATGTTAGATGTCTCTAGAACAGTCCTGGCAAGTCTTTCAGTCAATTATATGCTCATTGGCAAAGTGTTTTAAAATATTTTGGTAAACTTTGGAGCTGTCTGCCATTCGGCAGTTCATATGACATTTCCATGTCAGTGTGTTGCTTTTTTATTGCATTTTGTTCACTCATCACTTGAGTGCTTCTTGCCAGCTTTTGTTCTCAGGATGGAATAGGTTTGAATTTGGGGATGAAAATACGCAAAATGGTATGAGAGCCTCAAACAGTGTTGTATATTCAGAAGTGTATAGTACAGTCAGAAGGAAAGCCTTAGAATTAGCTTTCTGGGTTCTGTTACTCTGGCAGGATTTTTGTGGAATTGTTTGTAACAGTTTAAATCTGAACAGCTATTCTTAGAACTCAACCTGATCTTATAAAAAAATAAATCATACTTCTGTATGAACATTGCATATGCATAAGTAATATACAAAATATAAACACACACAGACACACACACTTCTAAGTTTTACACTGGGATAATGGCATGATCATCTATGGAAAGGAAATTTCTGGTGATTTCTGCTTGGATCTCTTAGGATGAATCTGTAAGATCATTACAGTTTGAAGCAGCAGTGGCTGGTGACAGTTTTGCCACTACGAGGAGGTGAAATGATGCAGACCAGTGGCCTGACATTTCCCAAAGCACCATCAAAGAACAAAGAAGAATCAGTGCAATGGCAGATTGATTTATGCTTTATTTGGGGAATTTTAGAATTTCTTGGGCAAACTACTTTTTTTCCCCAGGAGAACCTCTTGACCTAATTCAGTACATTGTAACTGAAAGATCTTACTCACAACTCGGAATATGGTTCAGAAGTGGTATGGTGTTTCATTTTACTTTTAAAGTTTCCAGAAAATTCCACATCAATCTGATGTGTTTACATTGAAGTAAACTGACACCTGGATTTCAATACCAATGAAGCAAAGAGTCAATATAAATATATTGCACAAATTCTATCATTCGAACAATAATCATAAACTAAGCTCCTAAGAATGAAACTGCAATCTGAAAATATGTCAGCTTCCCCACAACAATATTTCTCAAGCAGATCTCACTAACAATTAAAACTGTTTTGCCTCTAAAGAAGCTCGTCACGTCCAAGTCACTTTAAAAGGTCTTCATGAGAGAGAGAACACATTTAGCAGTGTGCTTTGAAAAACCATGCAGAATGGATGGAGCCCCTGAAGCTGATGCCTCTGTGATGAAATGCCTCAGCTAACATCCATATTTTATCCAAAACCTATAACTTACTGAGCTGGAGCTCCACTGGGCTCCTTAAGAAGCTAAGTATGTAGAAGAATAGTGCATCAAGTTGAAACTTCAGGAATCCGGGACTATAAAATCTATCCTTAAAATTGTATGGCATTAGTAAAAAAAAAAAAAAAAGAAAGAAAATCACAGTCTGGACGTGACTGAATTTCCTTATATGTTTTCTGCATCCTGTCATAAAAGAGTAGTAGTGTCAGTTCTTATCAACGTTCTGTGTACCAGCCTCTGTTTCAGGGAGTTATGAGAGAGTTATGTATAGTAGCCCAGTAAATTCTCACAACATCCCCATAAGTTAGGCACTATGATCCCCCAATTTACAGATGAGCAAACTAAGCGTAAAAAGGTGAAATAAGTTGCCCAAGGTCACACAGCCAGAAAGTCAGGCTTAGAGGCGGAATTGGAACCGAGGCAGCCTGGTTCCAGAGTTTATTCTCTGAACACATGCATCGTTCTGCCTCTCACCTGCAGGAGGGTCTAATTACACAGGCTGTGCTGTTCCCAATGCCGGGAATGGCTCTGCCAGAGCCCTTAGGAGCTGGGCCCAGCAGGAGGGTAGGACCAGGAGGAACCACAAGGAGAACTAACACCTCAGAATGTTTTAGAATTTGCAAAGCAGTTTCACTCGAACTTGCTCCTTCCCTCTATACACTAAGATGATACATTTACGGAATACTTACATATGCCAGACACTCTTCTAAGTGAAGCAACATGGTAGTAAATGAGACAACATCCTTGCTTTCGTGGAACTTACCCACTTAAAAGGGTTGCATAGTAATTATACTGTTAATGACAACCATTGCTGTGTGTGAATGCATCAGAAACAAGAGTGCAGGCTGGCCAGACAGCAAAATCTTGTCCTTTTCTGATTCTATTGAGTTGGTGCAAAAGTAATTGCGGTTTTTGCAATTATTTTTAACCTTTTAAACTGTAATTACGTTTGCACCAACCTATTAAAAGGTTTGTGAAAGTTTACCTGGCATGACCTGGGAGGGTCCTTAAGCTCTGCTTTTATTCACAGCAAGTGATCCTATTGCATTTAGAGATTATTGTGGGGACAGAGTCCCAGAGCGCAGTTTCCAGGCTCTCGGCCTCACGTGGAAAGGTGCTGGCTCCGGGAGTAGATGGTCATCAGCTGTGGCTAGTTGGCCATCAGCTGTTACTGGTTAGCCATTAGTCACTGATAGAACTGCCGTGGCTAAGCTAGCAAGTGCGGACTGCAGTTAGCAAGGAGGGTCGGTTGGTTGGCAGAGAAGCGGACAGTGGGTTGTGGATCGTGTGGCTCCTGCTTCCTGTGTCTCCAACCCAGCCGCCAGCGAGACTATAGTGGTATGACTCCCCTACCTATGGCTCTGTTGTTGTTCCTTTTTGGCTTCACCATGTCCTGTGTTCTTGTACAGGGAGCAGGAGCTGAGACCCTGCATGACAATTATTTACTGCTTTTGGTTGTTATTCTATTGCAAAAACATTTTGGTGACTTCCTTCTGTCTCCCTCCCCTTCCCCCTTCCTCCTTGCTCTTACCCCCCACCATGTCCCCCTCTCCCTGTCTCCATCTCCATCTCTATATCCAGACAAAGTCTTCCCATAATGACTTGAAGTCTGTTACTACTTGTGAACCTTTCTAAGCCTTAATTTTTGTTAAAAACATATATGTACATGTTGGGTAAGACTTACCCAACCCTGAGAATATGTATCTGGAAACTTTGCAGCAGCTGGAAAATTCTCATTTCAGGAAGGGAGGGGGGCTGTGTTTTTTTCTTTATGAAAAGAAAGCCAACATTCATTTTTGAAGCTCCTATAAGATGGGAAGTATTTAAAGTCTGCTGTTTTATTTCAGATGTTGGTCTATATCGAATGACATTAGAAAAACACTTCATTTGAAATGTTTAAACACAGAGCAAAGAAATTTTGAAGAGGAATGAGAATACCATCCACAGTCTTTCTTATTTTGACATTTGTCTCCACTTCATTTTTACTTTTTCCACATCTGTGTCACAGAGTAGTTATTATATCCAGAAGATTCAACTTTGTGCCACACCAGGTACATCCCAGTGGTAGGGACAGAGCCCCAGAGAGCAGTTTCCAGGCTCTCGGCCTCATGTGGAAAGGTGCTGGCTCGGGTAGTGGATGGCCGTCAGCTGTGATTGGATGGCCATCAGTTGTAACCCTTGAGCCATTGGCCACTAATATAACTGCTGTGGCTATGCTAGCAGCAAATGGAGGGCTAGAAGGAAGATGATGGCTGGCAAGCGCAGATTGCAGTTAGCAAGGCATTGGTTGGTTGGCAGAGTAGAGGACGGCAGGTTGCGGATTGTGTGGCTCCTGCTTCCTGTGTCTCCAATCCAGCCGCTAGTGAGAATATAGCGGTATGACTCTCCTATCTGTGGCTCCATGGGTGTTCCTTTTTGTCCTCACCATGTCCTGTGTTCTTATGTGGGGAGCGGGGCCAGAGACCCCGCAGGACACCCTGCATGACACAAGTGACATAAATTCTGTGGTGTCCCAGCGTGCCTGAAGTCATTTGAGTTGTTTTATGTGATGGTGGAGGTATTGTGTCCTAGAAATGAAAGTTGGGATGTGGCTCACAGATCCTGAATCTGATGGGCAGTTTGTCATACTGCTTATTGGAAATTATAGATGAAATAAGTGACAAATTCAGGATATTTCAGGAGGGCTCCAATTTAAGCAGTCTTCCATTGCTGCATTCGTGAGCAAAAGAGACCACTCTTCCCCTTTCTCTGATAGGAGTTAGGGACCTTCATGGAAAGTCAGGAAGAACAGGCATTTACTCACCTCATATTTTTCACAAATACTCGTATTTTAAACACAATTTATTTCTTTTTTTATTTCTTTAACACTTAATATCCTTGAAGTAGGCTAATTTGTCATGGATTCTACAATGTTTCTGTGATAATGTCTGCCACAGGATAGGATTTGTAGAAGCATTTCTATTTGAGACTTTAAAATGCAGTATTTTAATTCCTGAAATACCAACAGGACCTTATTTAAATGCCATGGGCTATCCTATGAAGCACATAGTCTATTTGGATGATTTCCAAATAGATATTTTTTAAATGTTAATAAGGATTTCACATTTATTTTTCTATCAATAAAATACACATATGTTCTTTTTAAAATTGAAAAATACAACAGGCTTCTAATGAAAGGCTGTAGTTCTGGATCTCATCCCCAGATTTAATGAGCACAGAAAAGCTTATAATTTTTTTGATATTTCTGTGTTTATACTTGTATTAGTGACTTTATAGCTCTACATAGATTTATAGTATTGGTCGAATGAAGTATATGTGTATGTGTTTGTGTGTGTATAATTACCATTTCTTGACTCATCAACCTCAAACGTTACCTGTTGACTTATGACAGATTATTTGTACTACTGCCTCCCCACTCCCAATGTACTCACATTTTTCGTTCTTGTTTCCTATGTACCTTTAAATAACACACTTATTCTTGTATCTGTCTTATTAACTATAGACAGAATCTGATGATTTCTTACTTTGTAAGATGAAAATCTTACCCTTTGCATAACTTCTTCCTTTTAAACCTTCATTGGTGCTTTCAATCATATGTTAGTTAGTAAGGCTGATATTATTTATATTTGATTTTTAGCCATATTAAGACTTTAGTGTTTGTCTTAGGTTGATTCTAAAGATTATAAATTAATAAAAAAGTATTATGAATATGTAATTGTCAGTCACTGCTGATCAAAGTAGTATACTATAATTACGTTGACTTATCTGTATAGCTTTTTGTATTTCCTAGAGTTTCTAATTGCTTTTATTTTTCTTTGACTCATCTGCCTTTATGGCATGGCATCCTTATGTACCTTCAGCTTCTCAGGAGGTACGTAGAATGAAGCGTTTGTAATTCCTTCTTTTCTTGGGTACCTCTCTCTATCCCAGGCTGGAGCAGCTGCTGTCTAGACATCTTGCCTGGCATCGATCATCCCTGGATCCATGTCTCAGCTTAATTCCATATGCTGCTGAAGCATAGCCTCAGGAAGTTTCAAATGGGACATGTAGGAAGAGGTTAATATTCTGAATTTCTACATATTTAAAAATGCCTTGATTAATGTTTTAGCTAGATCAAGAATTGTAAGTTAAAAATAATTTTCCCTAGGAGTTTATGAGACATTGCCCTACTTTTGGCATCCAATATTTGCTGATAAGAAATCTGATTCTTATCCCCTTTTCCTCCCCTCAGATTTTAGAAACTTATTTTTAGGATTTCTTACTAAAGCATCTGGTTATGGTTCTTTTATTGAGGTGCCCTTTTGATGGGCATCTTAATGGGCCCTTTCATTCTGAAAACTCGTGACCTTTAGTTGTGGGAATTCTTTTAAATGATTTCTTTGATATTCCTTTTCTGTTTTTCTGCTTTGGAATTTCTTTAGAAATCTTAGTTGGGCCCTCTGGTTGAATTCTATGCATCATTTCTTCTGTGTTTTCCATTTCTCTTTCAATGTTTTGTTTAACTTTGGGGGGCGGGGACTTATTCAAAACTATTTTCTTGCCATATATCAATTTTTTTAAAAAAATTTGACTATTATACTTTTAATCTTCTAATATTCTTTTTTATTCTCTGATTGTTCCTTTTTTGTTTTTTTTTTGTAGAATCCTGTTCTTGTATTTTAGAGTTTTTAAAGTCCTCGTCTGTTTCCCATGTTATTCAGATTTCCTCAGAGGTCATTTTTATTTACCTGTTTGCTCATAGATGTTTATCTTTATATTTACCACTTTCTTTAAAGTCTGTCAATAGTCGTCATCCGAATATACGTAAGAATGCAAATTTGCCTGGGAACTCTGTGTCATCGGCGATTATAGCCGAGCAGCTACCCTTTTACAGTGTTGGTCAGAAATCTGGTGGTTTCCCAACAGGCTTCTCCAAGATTCTGCAT
Organism: Rhinolophus sinicus; assembly: GCF_057876585.1. NCBI lineage: Eukaryota > Metazoa > Chordata > Mammalia > Chiroptera > Rhinolophidae > Rhinolophus > Rhinolophus sinicus. Next base: position 185,965,802 of record NC_142516.1, on the reverse strand, counting down.
TTTTTGATCATCCCCCCTTCTTACACGTATCCATGTTACAGCTTTATCCATCTTCTGTTCAATTCTATCATCTAGAATCTTGCCACACTGTTTCATCCATTCCCATTTTCTTTGGTTTTATAGATTTATGACCATTTGTCTTCTTGACTTTAATATTAGTGGGAACCTGAGAAGGCGTGGGATAAACTGATGTGATCAGTTTGCCATCTTGAGCTGGATACATCTGGAACCACTACAAATCTCATGTCTTTTTACTGATGCCTGAGAAGTTAAGATGTGAAATAATGTGCTACTACCTCACTAAAGATAGTTATGTTTCTTTTACTTATTTATTTGCTAAGAGAGGCAGTAGCGTCTCCATTATTTTTGAAGTAAGAGTGGTTATGTATGTTAACCTTTGTTATTTGCTTCTTTTATAGTACCCTGTGTCTTCTTGGAAATAATTGTTATGGATATTACTAATAGCCATAACATTACTAATAAATTATAATGTTAGTAATGAATTGCTTTTGTGTAGGTCACTTTATAAAATTTGTTTATATTTAATTATAAATCCAAACCAGTCTAGACTATATCTCACAAAAAGGAGCATAAGTTCAGTTATTAATATAAATATAAGGAGCACAGACTTCCAATGAATCCAAACTTAAAGTGTGGAATGATACAACAACTTCTCACTTAGAAATGATTTTATACAGAGGGTGCCAAAAAATGTATACATATTTTAAGAAAGGAAAAAATTGTATTAAAATTGTAATGCAATGAATGACACTAGCATTCATTTGATTTATGCCACCTTTTGAGCGAACATCATACTACATTGCTACCATAACTCAATTCAACTTTGAAAAGTAATACATAGATAACATCACTTAAAATGTGCACTTTTTTTGGCCCTCTGGTATTTACCAAAGAGTTACAATGACATTATAGAGAGTTCCTATATACCCTTCACCCAGCTTCCCTAATGGTACCTGTGGTACCATCGTTACCTAACTGTGGTACATTGATCAAAACTGAGAAATTTATGTCGGTACAGTACAATTAGCTACACTCCATACTTTATCTAGACTTCACCTGGTTTTCAATTTTTTTTATTTTCCTGTTCCAGGATGCAAACTAGGATATCACAATGATTGTGTCCCCTTAGTTTCCATTTTTAATTTGTGATAGTATCATAGTTGTTCTTGTGTTTCTCATGAGAGTTTTGAAGAGTACTAGTCAGATAGTTTGTAGAATAATCCTCAATTTTTTTCCTGATGTTTTGTTATGGCTGAATAAAGGTTTTGGATTTTAGAGAAGAATACCACAGAAAAAGTATCTTTTTCATCATATAAAATCATCATATGGTATCAACGTTACTTTTACGGATTATGTGAACCTTGATCACTTGATTAAGGTAACATCTGCTAAGTTGATTCACAGTTACTATTTTCTCTTTCTATATCACATTCATTTCAAGCAATTCACTAGGTCTAACACATAGTCAAGGGGAGAGAAACGAAGTTACATCACCTGGAGGGAAGCGTATCAAATAATTTTGTATGTATATTAAAACTACCAGAGTAATTAAATATTTTAGGGGAGTACTTTGAGGCTATTTAACTCTTCCTCTTTAAATTTTTGCCCACTAATTTTAATATTCATCTTTGGATCTTGCCTGTAGCAATTACTACTGAGCATTCTAATAATTTTGTATTTCCCTCCTTCCTTTTACATTTTCTGCTTGAAATTCTGTAAGGAAGACACATTTCTTCTTTCCCATTTATTTATTTATTCAATCATTTATTTATACCCTTATGGACTTGTGGATATTTATTTTTTTATTCTTTGAGTTTTATGATCTAATACTGTCTTGTTTCTCAAATTGTTTCAGTTCTAGCCATTGGGAGCTCTTTTCTGTCAGTTCCCGTACCTTTTGACATGCCCGATCTTAGTTTGTATTTTTATCATTATTATCAACACTTCCATGCTTCCTGGCACTGTAAGATGTTCTAGGCTCATCCACAATAGGTGGTTAAACTAACCCACAGAGTGGACAAATCAATAATCTCATAAGTATTTATTCAATGCTAAATGACTATGCTAGATGCTATGGGAACAGTGAAGTTTAAGGTATAATTTCTGCCTTCAAAGATCCCATATTCTGTTTTCAGAGATAAAAATGCAGCAGTGAAAGATAATGAATAACACAAGGCAGTAGAAGATTAACTTAGTAAGGGCTGGAGAAGCTCGCAGAAGAGGAAAACATATCATTTGGCTAAATGTGTCAGGAAAGGAGACCCAGAGAGATGGATATAGCTTAGTCAAGTGAGTTGAAAGGAAAAGACTTAAGTGCATGAATTGTTATTATAGGGCATGAGAAGCAATAAGAGACAAAGAAAATCATCTTAAGTGAAATGGACAAATGTCTTGTTTAGTAAGATAAGATCAACTAAAACGGATACAAGAAGGAATAGAAAATAGGAATAACTCTATATTTGTTAAATTAATTGAATATATAGTTGAAAGCTGTCCCACAAATAAAATTCCAGGTCCAGGTGGTATCATTAGTAAATTCCTTCAAACATTTAAGGAAGAAGTACTAATCTTAAGCAAATACAGAAAATAAGAGTTCAGAACCACACTTCTCAAGTCATTTTATGAGATCTCCGTAACTTTAATACCAAGTTATGATAAGGGAGCCATAAATAAAGAAAAAATTACACATTGATATCCCTCGGACTACAGATACAAAAATATTTAACCCATAATCAGGAATAGAATACAGTGATATATAAAAATAATGATACATCATGACCAAATTGAATTTATTCCAGGTATACAAGTATGCTTTAACATTCAAAAATGAGTCCACATTAACGAAATAAAGTATAACAATTATATGATTATCTCAGTAGACCCAGAAACAGCATTTGACAAAATCGAGTACCTAATAATGATAAAACCTCACAGCAAAACTAGAAATAAAAAGGATCTTCCTTAATCTGGTAAAGATCATCCATGAAAAACCTACAACTAACATTACTGAGGCCATGAATGTTTTCTTCTGCATCAGAAAGATGGCATGGGTGTCCACTCACACTCATTTCATTTAACATTGTACTGGAGGTCCTAACCAAAGCAATGGGATTAACTAGTAAAATAAATTGTAAAGGGTTACAGATTGGAAAGGACAAAGTAATTCAATTCTCTCTGTTTGTAAATGGCATGATTTAGTATCTAGAAAATCGTAAGGAATCTCAAAAGATCTATGTGAATTTAGCAAAAATCTGTTGAAATTATCAAGACCTCAGAATACAAGGTCAATATAAAATATCATTTGTATACATCAAGAAACAATTGGAAAATGAAATGAAAAACAATGCTGTTGATTGACAATGCTGTTAAAATCATAAGATAATAATAAAAAATTGAATAAAGAAGTATAACATCTGTGCACTGAAAATTATTTTTAAAATTCTGATAAAAATTAAAGAATTAGGACCTAAATAAATGGAGAAATATATACCATATTCTAGAATGGAAGAATCAGTATTGTTAAGATGTTGTTTTTTCCCAAAATAATGTATAGATTAAATATGGTCCCAAAAGTGTGGGGTTTTTTTGTTTTGTTTTGTTTGGTAGAAATTGACAAATTAGTTCTAAAATTTATATGGAAATACAAAGATTTATAAAAATCAAACTTTTTTTCTCTTTTATTGAGTCAAACGTTTTTGAAAAAAGAATAACAATATTGGGGGACTCTCAATATTCCCTGATTTCAAGACTTACTATAAACGCATCAATAATGAAGACACTGTGATATGATATCGCACACCCTGTGATTTAAATTTGAGGCTAAGTTTAAAAATGGTGTTTCTAGATCTTGCCAAGTTTCATTAAAATCCGTGGTGTCATTTTGCATTACGGTTGAATAGAAGTGGATCCGGTGGGATATCGCATCTTTCTTAGTAGCAATACATTTTCTTGTTATCATTCCGTGTCTGTGTTGTTATGGTAGATACCTACTTTCACACCAAGTCCTAGAAAATCATGTCTAATTTCATGGACCTACTTTTTTCTAACGGGGCTCCTTTTCTAGCTTTTCAGTTATCATCAGAGGCTCTGTAAACACCCAGTCATTTGTGCCTGTTTGGCTGTGATCGATCTTGAGTGTTACCTTCCTCACTGAAGCCTTCTTGATCCCATCATCCCAGCGGAGAGGGTGTCCAACTCGCTGAAGCTTCAGAGCAGCCTTTGCTTCCCCAGCGTCCTCATGCTCCGTTATACAGCACCACCACGGCTTCCTAACATTTGAGTCCTTAGTACGTGCCGCTGGTTGTACCAAGCACTTTACATCTGTGATCTTACTTAATGCTCACAACAACCTGTGCCAGAAGTGTATCATGGCTGCACTTTGCCCACGAAGAAGCTGGGGTTAGAGTTTAAGTACCTTACCCCAGGTCGTGCAGCTAGTTAGTGGTGAAGCAGGAACCGCCCGCACCCTCCACCCTGGCAGTCTGGTCCAGACTCCGTTCTTTAAAATACTTATATATTAGTACCACCTTCTTATCAATTTTGACATCCTAATAGTATCCCCCTCCAAGGCAATAAGATGCTTCAGGGAAAGACAATCTTGCTTATTTCAGTATTCCTGGAATTTTCTGATGTATTGATTGACTCATAAGTATGCAATAAATAGTGGCTGAGTGAATACTTGAACATTGCCATTGGGATTTTATGGGAAAAGAAGTCTACAAGTTAGAGATATAACCTGAAACTTTGCTTTATGTAGTATCAAAAAAACAGAATGCTAGTATATGAGATTTTAAGAAGAGTTTCTAGTTATTTTGTATTCCTGTCATTTAGGTTAGATTCTACAGTCCAAATACCTTTTTTTGTCCATTCTTTGTCAAGCTTTGTTTTCCTTCTTTTATACAAAGATAAACTTTTTCCCCCATGTAATAATCCCAGGCTACAGGCCTGCGGAACTCTGAAAATGCTATCAGTGGTTTTCCTCTGTTTGTTTATTCATGACTTAAGCTTTCAGTACCAAAAAGAAAAGAAAAATTTTGAAAAGTTATGTGTGACCTTCCTACTCCATCATTCCCTAGTTCCCCCAATGCAGTGTGGATGTGAGCTAAAAGTTCTAAGACTCAGACAGACGTCTATGGCACTAAAAGCTAGAACTTCAAGGGAAATTGTCAGGTGGTTAATTGGTGGTCTGTGACCTTGAAACAGGAGTGGATGCTGGGGCAGCTGGTGGAGGATAAGCTGTGGGGCCATCTGTGTTGGCACTGGACCAACTGAAATATGTAGATATTGAACCAAAAACAGAATAAAAATCTAGACCGAGCCTTGCTCAGTCACTCTCAGCTGTTCAGATGGATTAGCCATGACAAGATAGTGACATCACTCCGTGGTACCCACAGAAGCTGTGGGTTCCTTTTCTCATTGCATCAGGAAAACACTCAGGAAAAGGCAGAGTTCTCTTTCACCAGAAGTGAAGGAACGTGGGGTATACGAAGGGACCAGAGGAAGACTAGACGTGTGCGTAGCTATCCTGGATGGAACTCAGCACACAAACCTGCCTCATGACACACGGGAGCTGCTGGGTTTCCAGTGAGTTCTCTCTTTGCATAAGGAGGAAAGGCAGGGGAAAAAGTGTGCTGCTTAAAGCTGAGTGTCTGTATTTCTGTGGAGCCTGACTGAATAAGACAGTATTTGATATAACACTGAAGCACATGAAGAAAGAACACTTCTTTATTAATTCAGTAATATTTCAATTAATTTAATATATTGTAGCATTATCTGTTCTCTTGTCAACTTTGTGAAATGTTTTTTCTAAATCACATAGGCCATGGAGTAAAATGAAGGAAAGAGCCAGACCCAAGGCCCCTGGGCTTTCATAGACCCGTTCTAAGCCTGACTGCTTTTCTCATCTGTAAAATGGGGCCACAACACTCCAATTGCAGGGCCGTTCTGCAGACTGAAGTGCCCCGTAGATGAAGCCCCTTGCACAGAGCCTTGAAGCTAGTGGAAATATTCCACAACACTGGTGTCGCTGCCCTTGGACACACACCCCACCCCCAGTTCTTCAATCCTGGCCGTTTAGATAAGAGGGAAAGTGGAGTTCGCTTAGTTTAATGAAATACTTCTGACCTTTAGAGATTCCTAAATACAGTACTGAAAGTTTACTGTTCCCCACCCTGCCATTTATGAATAAGGAGATTTTGGGGGTACAAAATTAACAGGCATTAATACCATTATTTTAATAATAGCAGTTCATGCTAATAATAGCGCTTTCTGACCACAGTGGCTGAGACTGGCCGTAATAGTACTTTGGACATATCCTAAAGGTGTGCTTTTATTTCCCTCCAGAGGCACCTGGCATATCAAAGCCGTACCGTCTTCCATGAGACTTCCTTTGTGAACAGCTTCCCTTTAAAAGACTTTTGTGAATATATTGCTTCAGTCAAGTCCTCAAAGAACGTGTTTGTCTTCTGATCTGCTGGTGATCTTAAGGTTTGTGTTAATTTTTTTCACTTGTCTCACTAATTATTAATTTTGAGAGATATTTTTAAAATGGACAATAGTATACTCTATTGCAATAAAAACCCTGGAAGGAGATTACGCAGAGAATGTAATCCTTTGATTTCATTGGGAGATGGACATAAATGAAAAGAAATTTGATACGCTGCTTCTCATACTTATTATTGTGTACTCTGTGGGATGTTACAAGGATATTAGAAATAAAATATCGCCCACATTGGCTTAAAACAAATTTTATTTCTGTATTCATAAATTCTAACTGAACAGATTCAATTAATTTATACTGTATGTCGACATGTATCAGATTTCGTTAACTGTGTTCAATTAGTTAAGACCTTGTGGATGAATTATATTTTGAAACACTGAAAAGCAAAACTGTATTTGTCGATAACTAGTATTATCATTATGACATTTTTCAAATAATAAAGTCTCGGTGGCCAGAATGTTTTAATTTAATTCTACCAAGGGCTACTAACCCTACGATTTATAATGGTAGAACAGGGTGGTGATTGTTTTGTTTAACGTGTGTATATTAACAGCTTGAAAATTTATTAACAATACTGTTGCATACTCAAGGGAAAAGCTTGCTAGCCAACAGAGTTGGAAGTACATGTTTTGCTGTTGAGATAGTACAAGTAAAACACTTTTATTTTGAAAGTGCTTTCTGGCAAAGACCTACCCAAAGGATAAATTCTATCCATGCATCTTTCATGGATGGAAAAATAAACAGGAGAGAGGGTACACCTTGGTATACTGAGTGGACGAAAACTAAACGAAGAGCAAGGGAGAAGGGACACAGTACATCCCTAGAATGACACATCTTTGCCCACAAGCATTTATTTCATTTGGTAGGACTTTTATTCTGTTCATGGAGACAAATATTTTCTCTCCTAAGAGTCCTTTGCTGTTTCTGTTTTCGTTTGTTTGTTTGTTTTTTAAATTTTATTTCTACTGAGAAATCAAAGTCGATTGTACTGCAGTGTGGGGGGCTAGATTCCAGTTTTCCCACTGCATCCTTCTTTGTTGGGCCTTGAGATTGACTCACTTTGAAGTGTGAGTAAGGATTAGGGGAGATGGTGGGTGGGAAGTTGTGCCTTCATCTTCAACTCAATTCTGTCAGTTTGGTAGAATATTGTAGTGCGTAGACACCTAATACACATATCCATAAAAACAGACGTGCTGGAAAGGCCTTGAAAACTTACCTAACTATTCCACCCGAGTCTACAAATAACACCCCACGTGAACTTTTCTGACACCAGTGAGAATCTATTTATTTTCCAACCTTCATACTCAGGTACCCACCTTCCTTTTGAGACCAAATATAGATGCTCCTTTCTTAGAAACCTTATTGTCAAGAAATCCTAAGTAATTCCTAATCTCCTAGCATGGCACTTTATTTCTTCTTCCTGTAAAGAGAGAATTTTGTTGGTCAGAATCCCCCTGTATCATCATAAACTTGAATCATCCTTTTTCTCTTCAGGAGAGATAAATGCATTTTTGTGAACTTTTCCTATAAAACTCTATAATCCAAAAATGTGTTTATTCTCACAGCTCTTTTCCAAGTCTCTTAAATTCTCTACATTCCACTTAAGCTTAAGAGTTCAGACTTTTTTTCCACAGCCTCTCCAATACTTGTAATTACTTGTCTTGTTGATAACAGACATTCTTAACAGGTGTGAGGTGGTATCTCATTGTAGTTTTTATTTGCATTTCCCTACTAGCTAGTGACTTTGAGCATCTTTGCATGTATCTGTTGGCCGTTTGTATGTCTTCTTAGGAGAAGTATCTATTCAGGTCCTCTGCCCACTTGTTAATTGGATTGTTTGTTTTTGTTTTTGTTATTCAGTTGTGTGAGTTCTGTTTATATTGTACATATTAGCCCCTTATCAAAAGTGTTGTTTGCAGATGTCTCCTCCCATTTTGTTGATTGCCTCCTTGTTTCTTTAATGGTTTCTTTTGCTGTGCTGTTTAGTTTGAACCATATGATTTCACTTTTTTTGTGGGATATAAAACTGAAAACAATAAACAAGACAAACAAACAAAAACTCATAGACACAGACAACAGTTTAATGGTTACCAGAGGGTGGGGGCAGTGGTAGATGAGGGAAAAGGGGGTCAAATATATGGTGATGGAAAGAGAACTGAGTCTATAACACACACAATGTGATATATAGATGATGTATTACAGAACTGTACATTTGAGACCTAGATAATTGTATTAACCAATGTCACCCCTGATAAATTAAAAAAAAAAAAAAAAAATAGAGTCCAGACTGGTTGAAGGGACATTAAAAATCATCTATTGGTGTTTCTCAGTGAGTCCACTGTTGACACTTATGATGCAAGGTTGTCCCATGGATTTTAGAACAGTTAGCAGCCTTGGTTCCGGAAACCAAAGACCAATAGCTTCCCCAGGCCCCTCGCCCCCATTGCATTTCCCTGCAGGGGAGGACCAGGGCTGCCCTGAGTATAACCTTCTCACTTAGAGTTCAAAATACTGAAATAGGCAGTTGAGTTAAGGGTGAGCTGGGCCGAGACCGTAGTTTTTAGCTTTGAGTACCATTCTCTTCCCATGCCGTTACATCTCTATTCTGGGCTTATGTGTGTTTTTCAGCTGTTTAGAAACACTGATATGCACATGATGTTTTTTTGGAGAGCCAGGCTTTCTAGTTTGGTGCTTAAAGGAGGTCAGTGTTGTTTGATACAGGTACGTGGATGTAGGAAAGATAATACCAGAACTCAGTGCAGGAAAATGTCAGAGAGAGGACAACTCTGGAGATTTGGGAAAAAGACAGGCCCCAGGCCCCAGAGCAAATGGTGGGGCTGATGTTGTAAAGGTCCCAGCTCAGTCACTGAGAGACAGAAGGGTAGAAAATCTGAAAGCTGAGAGAAAACTGAAAAAGGTAAGTAACAAAGGAAGGCTTTTTCATTTGCTTTTCACCATGTGGCCCAGTTTCAGGTCTCTGCTCCATGGCACAGAATTTTGGGGATCAGTTTGTGGGGAGCTCTTATGGCCCTTGACTGTAGCCAGTATCCCTGGCCGCCCCCCTCCACCCCACCGCCCTCCATCAGGCTTGCTGTCTTCCTCACTTTGCCCCCATTCTGTTCTTCATGCATGCAGAGAATAGGAAATGACTTGATGACTTTTATTTCTCTGGAGGCTTCCAAAGTGTGAAGTAAAGTTTTATAAATTAAAAGGAAAGGACTTAAAAACAATTCAGCTTCAGGACGTTTCTCCCCCAAAAGCTTTGTTAAGGCTCTTGAGACATTTACCGTTATACAAGGAGTTTAAGGCAAAACAAATTCTCATTCACTATTATTTTGTCTGAATTTAACATAAGAATTCATTGAAGTCCCTGGTACAAAGGTTACTTACTAACAAAATGAGAAGAATTCACGACTTAAAGATAACATTCTAAGAAGGGGTATTTCGGTTGTTATGGTGGATTACACTTAGTATCTGCCTTACCTTCCAGAAAATACACACAGTAGGTACAGAGTTGAAAATGAGAACTGAATGAAAGGACTCTTTGCTCTGTTGTCTAGTCAAATGAAGACTCCTACATAAGATTTATCATCTATAAAAAGGCTGCATTTATGGAGATAGAAATAATAACATCAAAGCATCCCCTTTTATTGGATTATTTGATTATTTAAAGCATTGTGGCTAAGTTCCTGAGCCAGATTATTTAAACACGGTGATTTTCCTGTTCTGTCTTCTTTTGTGCACAGGACACCAAATTATATTTGACTTCTCAGACTTTCTCATTTCCTGTAATGCACTACTAGTCCTATAAACATGGAAGAATAAATATCAGCTTTATGAGACCATGTTCCTCCCCTAGTTGAAAAATAAGATATGGTAAAAAATACAAGGATGTAATATTGAAAATTATAAGTCAATATGCCTTCTTATTGGGGTATATATCTAACTCTAATGCATGGAGACTACTTTTTCAGAAAAATGTGTGCTGTGTAATACCACTTATTTACATGATATAGTTCCACCCTCATATTTAAAACAATACATCTCAAGTTACTCATGCCTCACCAGTGAAATGTTTCAGACTTATTTACCACTATGAGAAAAACAAAAACAAAATTGTTTGGCTCCTTGCTATTCTCAGAGTTACATATGATGCAGTTAATAAGATATTTGTGGGTTCCCTTCCTGCTAGAGTTGCCCAGCATCTAATGAAAACCTTGTAATTACATTAGAAAATGTTTAATGGCAATTTTGAAAGGAAAGGAAGTATTTGTGAAGGGTTTAAAAAAAAAGTCAATTGTGGTCTTGCACAACTAATCGGTAAGTGTGCAAATTGTAATTCCAAAATCCATACTCTTAGCGTACATTTTTAGCAGCATTGAAAATGTGGCATCCATTAGCTGTGTCTCTTAAACCTCATATTCACACCCTGTAAGGCCGTGAAAGAGTAACTTTCCTGGATGGTACATGAGTTGAAACACTCTTTTAAAGCTAGAGGATTCATCATAATTATGTTCAGATAATTCACTTCCATCTAGACATGACCACCCATTTGCAGAAGTGCCACTGACATCATATCAGGGACAGTCTTTTCTTCCATATTAACTCGCCATTGTTCCTCTGGCTAAAGATGGAAAATAATCAGCCTGTGTGTTCTGGGCCCAGGAGTAAGAAAATTGGACTTACCAGAACAGCTCCTTCTAATGACCTAAATTTCTACAGCATTCTTCTTTTAAACCATAAAATTTAAAAAATATATTAACTAAAACAACTTCTAAAAATGTTCAGTTACAGTTGACATACAATATTATATTAGTTTCTGGTTATTCATTCTTATTATAAAGTAGTTTAAACCTACAGAAAATAATAAACCTATGTACCCACCCCCATATTTTAAAATATTGATACCACTGTATTTGCTTTGGAGTCTCTTTTGTAGAGTTAAAAAAACTTGCTAACCTTCCTGTTCATCCATCTCGAGATAATATAACTATTACATATAGATAGACATCCATACTAACATAAGTCTATCTACATATAGAGAGAATATTATGTACATACGCCTCTGTCTTTTCCTACTGATTTTTCCTATGAGCAGTTTCTAATGTGACTTGACCAATTCCATCGCAGTCAAGTATCATTGTGTCTAAACAGTGAGAAAAGACAAAAGAAATAGAGCAAAGACAAACAAGAGAGAATGAAAGAAGGAAGAAGGGATTACTCCCAGTCCTTGGCCTCTGAGGTTCAATCGGTGTCAATGAGTTACGTACCATGTTCATAATTTCAAAATCTGTCTCAAGTTAAATGTTTGTTTAGTGTCTGGTGCCTTCAAAAAAATATATATTTGTACTTTTCAGTAGATTTTTTTTAGGGTTATTTTGTAGGTGTTTTGCCTAGTATGTGCTAAATAAATGTTTGTTGAATGATTGAATGCATGAGCAAAGTAGTAAATATTTGTAGAGGTTACAATAATAAATAGGATGGTTACATGGTCCTTTGACTTGGAGGTATTTTAGTGTTCTTGGCAATCATCTGTCATCTACTACAACACTTAACTTTGACATTTTAGACCTCCTGTGATTGAAAACTGAGGTCTACAAATAAATGAAAGATCAAAGTTAACTGAGAGCAGCAATTCCTAAGAGTTATTAAAGTTAACGTCTCTGGTTAGGGCTCCCAGATTATGCAGGGCTCTCAGAGAAAGTATCCATTGCCTTAAAATTTTAAGAGCTACAGGAGGTCTGACAATAAACTTTGCAAACTTGGTGCAACGATGTTGCTAACCTCGTTTGATAGAGAGATTATTCATTATGAATGTGTACCACTTGGACAAACAGGTAACCAAATTTACTATTTGGAAATGCTGAAAAGGCTGCACGAAAAAGATGAAAATGACCTGAACTTTTCACCAACAATCTACAACTCTTGCATCACGACAATGCACCAGCTCACACGGCACTGTCTGTGAGGGAGTTTTTAGCCAGTAAACAAATAACTGTGTTGGAACACCCTCCCTACTCACCTGATCTGGCCCCCAATGACTTCTTTCTTTACCTGAAGATAAAGGAAATATTGAAAGGAAGACATTTTGATGACATTCAGGACATTGAGGGTAATACGCCAACAGCTCTGATGGCCATTCCAGAAAAAGAGTTCCAAAATTGCTTTGAAGGGTAGACTAGGCACTGGCATCGGTGCATAGCTTCCCAAGGGAAGTACTTCGAAGGAGACCATAGTGATATTCAACAATGAGGTATGTAGCACTTTTTCTAGGATGAGTTCACGAATTTAATTGTCAGACCTCATATATCTTAGAGTTTAGACTATTCTCAAATTCTGCCCTGTTTTGTTATTCTATGAGAGCAAAGCTTTTTTTGATCAATTATATTTGTGTGTATGATTGTGGGCTGAGCCACTTGACACCACTAAAAAAATGCAACTTTGAAAAATTCGAGAGAAAAAGAAATTATTTCTAGAACTGACAGCCTTTCCTGAGTTTAATTCTCACTCTTTTAAATTATTTATTCCCTTCAAGATACTGGGAATTATTAGACTGTAAATGATCTTGCCACTTGCCAAATTCAATTTTCTATATGAAAAGATTAATAAGTATTGAGAATTTACTTTTGGTCTCCCTTGCAAGCAATGTTCTGGAAGTCAAATTTGTAGGGTTTTTTTCTTCATTTTTGTTGTATTTGATGGAGTTCTCTTCAGCGAAGACTTGTGCCAAGTTTAGTTTTAAACAGACTTTTGTGATTGAATGTAAGGCCTCAGAAGTAGGGTTTGTGTCAGAAATTCTTGCGCTCAGTGGCCTATCGCTGCCGTGCTGGGAATCATCGTAGCACTTAGGATTTAGGTATGTGTGGAATCAGCAGAGAAATGCTTTTCCACCTTGGTCACATATATTTTGAAGTAGAATTTGTTCTGGTGCTACCAGTATTCCCTGGGTGAGATTATTAGTACTATTTTCTAACAGTAAATGTGTGCTTTTCTTCAGTGTCCATAATAATGATAGATCTACAGGTGGCCTTTGCTTCCCATTTGGTATATCTGTTAATAAGTGTGATGGAATTTCGGCAAATTGCACCATCTTTATTTCTGGCGGATTTTACTTTAGAAAATCAAATAGCTGCTTTATCCACCTGTCTGCCTCCAAGTGTTGCCTGGGCACTCAGCTCAGATTATCGCCAGATGGGCAGCCCTCCTTCCGTCCTCCCCTTCCCCTGTGGGCGCAGGCTCTCGGGAGCCGGAGTGGAGCCGTGGGTACAGCCACACCAGCCAAGGTGGAGCTGCATGGAAAATGAGGAAATGTAATAGGACAACTGGTATCCTTCTACATTTTCTGTTCCATTTCTTTTATATCAGGGTGCATAGAATTTTAAAAGAAAGAAGCCAAAAGGAGGGAGGGAGGGGAAAAGGTGGTGGGGGGATGGGAGGGGAAAGAAAGAGCGAAAGGAAAGAAGGAAGATAGCTGAGACCCAGGATGGCTTGGCAGAAATGCGATTGGTCATTATGTTGGATTATAAATTTTTCACATATGATTTGAGAAAAAGCTGTTAAAATTTAAAATGTAATGGAGAAGAGTGAGAAAATAAGTGTGATCTTTCAGTGTAATCTCAGATTAGAAGGTCGGCAAATTCTTCTTGAGTAAATTGAAATCTGAATTTAGGTTCTTAATACAGATACGGCTGTGCAGTGCATTATTCCAGAAACTGTTGAAGACAAAAAGGTGACTCGGTCTAGGCAGAAAACAAAGCTTAATACGTGTTAGGAACTTAGAAAAATTGTAAATTTCACTGTGCTCTTAATACTTGAGACATAGACATAAATAATTAAAGACAAAGAATGTCAAGGATGCTTATGAAAGAGACAAAATTAATATAGGGAAACCTTCCTATTTGGGTAAACTAAAGAGAGCACACTTGTTGAAATTATGTGATGATTAATTTCAAGGACAGTTATGCACTTTCAAGTAAATACAGTCATATAATCTCGTGGCTAATAAAAACCTCAACAAAACAATAATGAAAACCTCACACTGCTTCATGAATCCTTAATTTCCCCCAATATTACTCTATGATGACCTACACTGGGAGGAATTGCAAAATTTGGCCTTTTACCCTCGTAAGTAACTTGCATTAATTTAGAAAACATTGGACTCACCTAAAGTCAGTGGTCAACTTTATTTGAATACAGGTCTTCTAATAATACTTCTTTGACAAATGCATTACTATTTAAATTGAAGGAAATTTTAAATATTACTGGTGTATTGGTGGTAAGACCCAGAAGGATGGTTTCCAAATGACTATTTTCATTTACATGTAACATTTTATTTCTTCTTACCAGTAAGGTTTCACTCAAGGGGAAGAATAGTAAGGCACTGAAGTACAGGGCACTTGACTCATGGCTGTGTCTCTACTCAGGAAAGAGGGTATAGAGTGCAGACGTCCCAGCCCCCGAGCCTGGCAGAGAGAAGTGGGAGAAAAAGATAAGAGCTAAGAGGTATTGCTGACCAGCTTTCTTGTTCCTGTGACTCCTGAATTTCACTTGCAGCCAGTGTTCCTTTAATTTTACCTTTAGCTGATATTGATAGTACAGGGTGTGTGTGTGTGTGTGTGTGTGTGTGTGTGTGTGCATGCACGTGCACACACTAGAGGTAAGAGAAGTTTATTTTTTTAAATAGACAAAAAGGAGTGACATCTTTTTATAGAAAGACATTTTTCTAAATTCTTCCCTGAAAGAAAGAAAGAAGGAAGATACGGACATTTGAATAAATACTATAAGTGAAAGTGTTCCAGATAAAATATCTGAGAACATTTCCATTCGTTTGGAATTTTTCACACACACGGAGGACTGCTATTGACTGAGCAATGTCATCACTGTTAGACGTTCCATCCTAAATTTGAGCAGAGAAGGTATAATCCCAAAATGAAGTGAGTTAAGGGAACGGAATGTCCTTTACCTTTAATTTAATTTTTTGTTGTTGTTCTTTTAAAGTCCTGGGTAAGAATCCACTTATTAATCACGTTTTCTTAGAGTTGTCACAAGTATGTATATTCGACAACCCAAAGGGCAGCAGTCATAATAGATGAAACAGTTTTCAACATTCTAGAGCTCAGTTTTCTTATCAGAAACATTACTCGATTGAAAGAAAGTAAAAGATATCACATTAAGAAATTCCACTTGTATTTAAAATATCTATTTATAAAAATGATAATACTTATAAGAGCTATAGAAAATATAATTTATAAAAAAACGTATTTTTACTTTTGCACTTATCAGCAAAGTGAGACATGGTGCACATAAATTCTGCTCCTTTTTACCTTTGAGAATTCCTGTCACTTGTAAAAGCATGCTGTTACTTTATACATTGATTGAAAATGCTAAAATTGTATTTTTAAAATGAATATTGGAAAAGGAGGTGGCAGGATATAAATAGCACTAACCTTTCCTTGCACTGCACTTAGAATTTTTTCTTCTACAATGACCTTCCCAGCTCATTTTGTTTATGTCCTAGAGGGCATGCATAGAACTTTGCCCAAGTAGGCTATGATTTAAATTTTCGCTAAACAAATAAACAATAAAATTAGTTAAAGGTGACCTACAAAGGTGAATTTCCAAAAGGCCCATAACTTCAGTGGGTTAAATACCAGCCAGCAGGGAAGGCTCTGGGAGGCCTAAGCCTCCGTGTTCTCCTTCCACGTTTCCTCTCCAAAGCCCCAGTCTGTCTATTGCGGTGGCATCTGGCAGGCTTTGTTTTCTGGGCCCAGTGTGCTCCATGCCATGCATTTTCCTGGAATGAAAGTCTAGGAAATACCATTTCTAAAAATATGCTTTGTGGGTTTTAAAAAATGTATTTCCTTTCTACTAGTACATGTACTTAGGGGTCCTAATAAATGACATTCACTCACAGGGAAAAAAAAAAATTACTGTGGATCTGGGTTCGTCTATGCAACAAACATAACTGCTTTAACAAAGTGCAACCATTGTTTTCTTCTTTTCTGGTAACATTTTATTTTTGTGGGTTTATGGCCCTGGGCACTCTATGCTGACTGAAAACAGTAGCTAAAGCATTTACCCAGGGTTTATTTATACCAGGAATGGTTCTTTACGTAGATTAGCTGGTAGAGTCCCTTACCAGTCCCATTTTATTTCATGTACATTTATAAATACGGAAATTAGGACATACACTGTTTATTAAAAACGTGGTCACGTTCATATGGCTAATAACTATGAAGCTGGGATTACTTCTTTTTGTTTTTTAACTTTTTTCTTTTATTGTGAAAGACTCATTTTTAAGAATTTTTTTTTCTATTGCAAGGTTTTAGTTTGAAAATGTTTAGCCATATAGGAAAGTTGAAAGAAATTTGCAGTGAACACTCATATATACCTACCACTGTGCATTATTCCTTCCCTCTCTCCACCCATGAATCCATCTTATTTTTGGATACATTTCACAGTAAATTGTAGACATCACTACAATTTCCCCAAATACTTTGGCATATGTATCATTGCTTAAATTCAAAGTTTATGATTCGTTAAATAAAATTTTTAAGGTAAAATTTATGTATGTATTTACATAAAATACACATCTCTTAAGTGTACATTTCATGAGTTCCAACAAATGTATACACCTGTGCCAACCAAATCTGTATCAGCCCAGAAAGATCCCTTACACTCCTTCTAAGTCCGCAGAGTAAATCAATTCAAGTTCTAGAACTTCGTATAAACAGAATCATACACTACATACTCTTTTGTGTCAGGTTTGTTTCACGTTGTATGTGTTTCTGAGATTAATCTGTTCTTGAGTTTATCGGTCGTTTATTGCTATGTCTTGCTGAGTGACATTCCATTGTATGAATGTATCACAGGTTGTTTATCTGTTTTCTATTGATGGACACCTGTGCTCTTTCCAGGTTACGACAATTACAAATGAAGCTGCTATGAACATTCTTGAACAAGTCTTTCTGTGAACATAGACTTTCATTTCTATTAGGTCAATACTCAAGAGTGCAGTTTTCGTCATCGGTAGCTGTATATTAAGTTTTAGAGGAAATTGCCAGATCTTTGTCTCAAGTGGGTGCACCATTCTACATCCCCACCAACAATATGATAGCTGTAGTCGTTCTACATCCTCAACAACATGTGGTGTTGTCAGTCTTTTTAATCTTAGCCGTTGGGTGGTTTATAGTGATATTTCATTGTGATCTAATATATATTTTCTGTGCTGACTAATATGTTCAAATGTTCTTCATGTGCTTACCTGCCACTCATATATCTTCGTTCGTCAAGTATCCACTAAATCATTTGCCTAGTTTATATTGGGTTTGTATTTGTATTATTGAGGTATAAGAAATACATATATATATATATAAATAAATATATTTGGTTGAACAGTTAAGTTCACGAACTTTCCACTGTGTAAACGCATGGTGGAAAGTTCGCGAACTTAATTGTCTGAACGTGTGTGTGTGTGTGTGTGTGTGTGTGTGTGTGTGTGTGTGTGTGTAGAGAGAGAGAGTGAGATGTTCTATGCAGGAGATTTAATTCTTCCAGTACTAGTTGTTGAAAAGACTTGCCTTTCCCTATTGGAATGCCTCAGTGCTCGTCTCACGTATCTAATGGCCACGTGTACGTGTGCATCTATTTCTGAGCTCTCTGTTCTGTTCCATTGATTTTGCTCTTTATGCTGTTACCACACTGTATTGATTACTGTAGCTTTATAGTAAGTCTTCAAGGCAGATGGTGTAAGCCCTCCATCCTTGTTGTTCTTCTACAAGATTGGTTTAGATTTCTTAGTTCTAAAATGTTATATAGATTTTAGAATCAGCTTGCCAGTGTCTAAGAAGCATCAGCGTGGGATTGGTGGGATTATGATTGGGACTGTGTTCAATCTAGGGCTCAATTTGGGAAGAATTGATATCTTATCAACATTGAGCCTTCCAACCCATAAGCACACGTGCTTTCTCTGCGTAGATAGCTCTTCTTCAGTATTTTCTAGTTTTTAGTGTAAAATTCCTGCATGACTCCTGTTTCATTCATTACTAAGAATTGTATGTATTTTTAATGTTTTACATGCTCAACATCATTAGTCACTAGAAAAATGCAAATCAAAACCACCAAGTACCACTTCACACCCGCTTGGATTACTATAATAAAAAAGACAGGCAATAACAAGTGTTGGTGAAAATTCCTCCTACATTTTGGTGGGAGTGTAAAATTTCTGTAGCCACTTACCTTGGAAAACAGTTTGGCATTTCCTCGAAAAGCTAACTGTAGCGTTATCATTTATACCCTACAATTCCATTTCCAGGTACAGCCAAGAGAACTGGAAATATATGTTCACACAAAATGCTTGTATACTAATATTCACAGCAATATTATACCTAATAGCCAAAAGTATAGATAACCCAAATATTCAGCAACTGATGAATGGATAAAGAAAATGTGGTGTACACATATACAACGGAATATTAATCAGCCAAAAAAAGAAATGAAATACTGATCCATGATACAGTGTAGATGAATCTTGAAAACATTATGCTAAGTGAGAGAAACCAGACACAAAAGACCATGTATTATATATATTATAATTCCACTTATATGAAATGTCCACAATAGACAACTTCTCTCTCTCTCACTTTTCCCATCAAATCACTTAAGTTTATGCATTAATCTGTTAAAATACTTATGAAATTGATTCCTTCTTTATTTCCATAGCTGCTCTTTTATTTCAGGTTCTTAATATGCTGTGTGGAGTATCACAGCATTCTTCCTAACACTTACCCTTACCTTAAGTTTTAGCCCCTCCACTCCATTCCCTCACTCTATCTCAGAATAATGTTTCTAAAAATATAAATAGAATTATGTCACTTTTCTACATTAAATAATTTAATGGCTTTCTCTTACAATGTTTATTTTCAAGTACTTTTTCTATTATTTTAAAATACTTGAAGTCCGTTTTCAAAGAAATGTCAAATACTGGAGTTAAACAAATAAGTAAATGAATGGTGGGAGCCATGTTTCTCCCCATCAGGGCATTTGCAGATAAGGAGCCTAGTACTGAATTAGACATGTCAGTGTGAAGTCATGTTTAGCTTAATACACGTACAGATGGGCGGATGCAGAAACAATTTTAACTATGTGCATATACCTGTGTATTTCCTAGCTCTTTCTGCTGGGAGAGCCTGGGGGGCAGTGATACGCCAGTAGCAACTAGTACATTACTGCCCAGATCTTGGTATCTAAATGTTATCCTCCAATAAAAGGAATTAGGGATGTTTAGAGAAATGGCTAGTTCTAGCGCTGGGACAGTAAAACTCCAATATAAGCCTGGAGCATCTGGTATGCCCTAAAGCAATAAAGTACTCATAAAAAAACAAAAAGATGGAGCATGTCACAGGGCGTAAGAGCCAACCTAACAAAGTTCCCACTGGCCAAAGCTGGAAGACTTTGAGCAACAAAATAGATAACGTAATATTGGATTACAAACCAAAGTATAAAATAAACCTGAATTCATGCTAATATCAGTAAAGGGGTGAACAAACAACCACATGGAGTAGGAGGGACAAATCTTTCTTGTAGAACAATTCCAAGTAATGTAGATGGCTAGAGCTCCCTCCAGGAAGTGAAGCTTGCGCTCACCCTTCAATATGGCCTGGACTTACTGAGTTCCAAATAACAGAGTGTGATGTAGAGAGGGAAAACAGCAACTTGACAGTGGCGACACCTGCTCAACATTGCATTAACCAAGAGCTCAAGGTTAGCATCGTAGGTGATGTGTCTTTTTTGACACCAATGCTTCCTGATATGCTGTGATGAAAAACGCACCTCACCTCTGTGCTACTCCTCCCCGAACCCATAACCCTCAAGTCTAGTCATGAGGAAAACATCAGACAAACTCAATGTGAGGGACAGTCTATAAAACACCTGGCTCGTATTCCTCAGGACTGGCAGCTCATGAGTCACCAGGAAAAACCGAGAGGCTGCCACACATCAAAAGAGACCAGAGAGACATGAGGACCCAATGCCATGTGGTGTCTTGGAACGGAGGAAGTACATCAGTGGACAAATCGGTGAAACGTGAATGAACCTGGAGTTCAGTTAATAGCAGCACACGAGTGCTGGTTTCCGGTTGTGACAAATGCGCCATCGCACTGGAAGATGTTACTACAGGGGAGGCCTGGTTGAGGGAGGGGTTCATGGGAATCTCGGCATTATCTGTGTGCCTTTCCTGTAAGCCTAACGTTATTCCAAAGGAAAAAGTTGTTTAATAAATGTAGAAGGCCAGTGTAAGCCAGACAGTGGCATAGCTGCTGGGGTTAAAGTACCATCGCAGGGCCCAGAGACCTGCCTGCCTGGCCTCTCCCTCACTCCCTCCCTCCCTTCCTAGGACCCCAGGGTCCTCTGGCCTGTGTGTTGCAAACTGCTGGCCTATAGAATTAAATCCAAACTCCCTGACACTTCTAGAGCCCTTCGTCTTTTCACCCTTACCTAGCGTTCATCTTCATCATCTGTTGACCTCTTGCCGCCTATGTTTATTTCCTTCATATATTCTGAAGGCAGTTTCTTTTCTTCAAGCAGACAGACCATGACCTTCTTATTGATTGTGCACTTGCATTCTTTTTAGCTCAAAAGACTTTTCTCAAGCTTGTTCAGCTTCACAAACTCGTTTTATGCTCTCTTTATATGGTCCTAGACTTCGGCTCAACAGCCCTCTTGTCTCTGAAGTCTCTAAGGGGGAGGGAGGTGCTCTGAAAGTAATTCTACAGTAATGTATAGTCACTCGCAGTTGTCTGTCTGCATCTCTGTCTGCATGCATCTTTCCTCCAATAGGTGAAAAGCTCCTGAAGGAAATGACAGCTTCTCTCTATGTCAAATATCAAGCATGGTTTCCAGCACATAGTAGGTATTCAGAAAATGATGGATGGATGGAGGGAGGGGTGGATAGTAGCAAGTTTATTGAAATTAAGGTGTTTCCTTTTCTGTAGCATTTATATTTATTTGAATCTAGTTATAAAACTACACATTCAACATTTTAATAAGCAAGTTGATCCCAGTTTGCCAGCTTATAAAGACAAGCATTGGATTTTCAGGAATCAGTAGTAGTTTTAATTCAATGAGTACGTGTATACATAACATTGAGACCGGTTTGGGTTTTGTTCCTTTAAATAACAAAAATGCTGCATGGTGTATGCTTTACAGTAAATTAACTCTGTACTGTCGTGTTGCCTTTTCAGTCTGCCTACATTTGAAGGAGTTGTCAGTAAAGCTGGTCGCATACATTTGTCATCATTAGCCATCCCAAGGTGATGCAGGTGGCCCAGCTATTCTCAGGCACTTTAATTTGCCAATTATTGTACCCACGGCTAAGAACAGACAGTGATTAGTTTCACATTTTGCTCACTGGGCAGCTTAATGTTCTTGTCACCTTACATTGAGTTTTAAGTGTGCAAAGCGCAAAAAATGTCAAACGTGTTTCTCAGATTTGGGGTGTGTGTATCATACCTTATAATTTGAATTGCTTCTGGATGTGGAAATTAAAGAGCTTGATTGATTAATAAAAGAACCAGATAAAATGGCAAAGTACGTGAAGGAAAATAACTTGTGTGTGTGTGTAAACACACACATACATACCTGCATACACACACACACACACACACACACACACACACAGAGGGTGCCAAAAAAAAAATGTATGCACATTTTAAGAAAGGAAAAAACTATTAAAATTGCAATACTCAATATATACTGAAAACAAAAGGTGAATACAAGTCATGTTTGACTTCTGCAATTACAAAAGGTGCTCAAAGTGGTTCCCATCAGCGTCCAGACACTTCTGATATGGCGAACTACTGTTTGAGCAGCGTTGACCAAAGTGTCCACTTGTATACATTTTCTTGGCACCCCCAGTACATATAGATATGTATATACATCTAGATATAGATCTACATATAGATATCGATATCTGTATATACCCAGATGTATCTTTTTTCCTTTTCTTTCACAGAAGCACCATTTGTTAGCTTTTGGAATCTAAGTGGTAGTTGATGGCTTAGATTACTACCATTTAAGGAAAGAAAGAGAGAATGGTAGGATCTTTTTTATAAAATAGCATTCAATCTTAATAATTGCCTTCTTTGAATATTCTCAGGCAATACAGGTTACCCAAAACGCAGAATAAGATACATCATTTTTTAATATAATGAATATTCATTACCATATATTTTGGACAATTTTGCTCCAGCTATGTATTAATGCCTTGTTTTCAAAATTGTCATAGAAAGGTAGAAACGTTCCCTTTGGAAAAATCCAAAATGACACTGGCAGTTTTGTCTGCTGTTCTTTTGCTTAATTGCCTGGGAGTGAAGGTGACTCATTTACGGCTACTTACCTTAGTGCCATTATTAGCAAAAGAGATTATTTAACATTATAGGAGGGCATGGGAAAATGTCAGGCACACTGCATCCCAAACCAAACTTTATTTGCTACCCTCCTGAAGAATTTGTTTGCATATAATGTTGTTCGCACCACTGATAACAGCAAATGTATTTAATAACTACTCAGAATTAATATGCTATAGTATGCATGGCTGCCTAATTTAATTTATCTCTGATTAAGCCTATTATGTTTGAGATCATTTACAGAAGAGATTTTTTTTTTGCCAGCTGTAAGCTTATTTGAATTGTAATATAAGTTAATAATGTGTGAAATAACTAGTGGGGCCTACGTCTAAATGTTAATTCTGCCAACTGACTTCCTGAGATGATGCATACCCGGGACATTCATTGGCATTTAGTTAATATCTTGCATGAAGACCAGATCTTGGAATGAATATAAAAATTCATTAGTTTAGGAGGCAAAGACAAATGGAACAGTGGTGCTTTAATTCTGAAATGCAGAGAAAAGGCCATCCCATTGTAAAAGTCCTGAGAAAATCAATGATTGGTAATCACAGAACATGACATGTAAGAGAACACATAACCTTTCCGTGATTTTTGTGTATTGCCTCAACATTAAATAATCATTTGATGAAATACGAGTGGGAACTTCGAGAGCTTGGCAATGATCTCTGCAGCACTGGCCTTGATCCCTGGTGAGTGGGTCTCTTCAGTGGGCCCCGTTCGAGAGAGGGACGGGACTTGTGCAGTTGCTTGTCAGCGGCTTATTGTCCCGGTTACAGGCCATGCTTGTCTTTATGCTTTTGTTGAGCCAACTGTTTCATCTGCCTGCCCGATTCTTCTTCCCAATGTCATGAGCGGTTATCGCCCAAAAAGTGATTCGGATAATTATGTCCCCTTTCTAAGCAGTTGGCCTCTTAGAGCTCTAGGTATCACTAGATGTAGTTGCATTGCTTAGCATATAAACATTATTTGTATATAAGTTTAAATGTGGTGATGTGATTGCTTCTTACTCACCCCAGTACTGCCTTTCTCCCTACTTGGAATGCCTTTTCTGGCCTTCACATACCATATTTCCCTGAAAATAAGACCTAGCCAGACCATTAGCTCTAATGCGTCTTTTGGAGCAAAAATTCATATAAGACCTGGTATATCATATCATATCATATCATATCATATCATATCATATCATATCATATCATATATCATATCATATGTAAGACTTGGTATTATAGTTTAGTATAATATAGTATAGTATAGTATAGTCTATAAGACCCGGTCTTATTTTAATATAATTTTTACTCCAAAAGACGCGTTAGAGCTGATGGTCCGGCTAGTTCTTATTTTCGGGGAAACACGGTAGCTATTCTACCCAGGCCTCACGACCTTCTTGGAACCCTACCTGTGCTGTGCAGATTCCCAACCATCTCAGGCCGTAGCCGGTTCCTTTTTGAGCTCCTTAGGAGGCGATTGGCTTGATCATTTCGTCACCTTCCATGTATCCTACAAGGAATGCCCTTCAGGCAGAGGCCTTGAGTTTTAAATCTTTGTGTTCCCACAGTGCCTAATACAGTTTCGTGTGCAAAAATCACGTCAATAATTGTGGTGATTGCTGATCAGAATGAAAATATGACAAGGGAGAAGCTCGTATATCATGGATCCTACCTGGGTGAATCCGTTTCAAGTCAGTTTGTGGATTCCCATTTGTTTTAAATGTGAAGTGGAAACTCATATGTAATATTTAAAAAGTCAAAGATCATAATGTAGATTTCTCCTCGTTTTGAATGGCTCCTGCTAGACCTACACTCGTTTGGATCTCAGAATGAATTGTAAAGCAGTGTTTCTTCGCCCTGGCTTACATTAGAATCGGGCAGGGAATTTCAAACACAGATGCTGCTGGCTGGACTCACCTTCAGACCAAGTATATCAGAGGATAGTATCATCTTTCTAAAGCTAAACACCTGATTCTCGTAAGAAGCCAGACTGGAGAACCACTGGTGTAAGGAAACGTAAAGGTCATTAAATCCATTCATCCATCTGGTATTTGACTGCTTTCTACAGCTGTTTAGCAGTGAAAGACGCGTGCTTCTGAAGGAGGACTGAAATTGCAGCTTTTTGATGCAGGCATCCATCGCCACATGCAGGCCTTCTCGCCAGCCACCAAGCAGGGTGACCCACTGTGTGGCTGTGTCGGCGACTGTCCTGTACTAACATGGCAAGTCCTGCACAGTGGGAAGCCCCTCAGGACTGGCAGGCTAGGGCAGCCGGGCACCCTGCTGCCAACACACTCATTCGTTGCATACTGCAGAGTTCTGTTTTGATCAGTTTTTTTTGCTGAGAAGAAGCAAAAAGTATTTTTTGGGGGGAGACAGAATATTTAATGGAAAAACAGAAATAATTAGAACGCTTGAAAACCTCAGCAGCCTTAAGGTCAAAGAGATATATCCAGAGAAAAAGGGAAAACGTCACAACGGGCTCCTGCAGAATTCCTGCAAGAAAGATAAAGGAGGGGCTTTGTTTTATGTAGTTCATTGGAGAACATCAAAATATTCGGTCACTTTTATCTCTGCTATTTAGATTAAGTAAGACTGATTTTGTACTGTAAGAAGGCATTAAGTGAAAATCTCAAATTTGTAAATATAGTCAACTAAACTATATGTTCCTTGAGGAAAGTTATTTTTACAATTAGGAAAACAGACATATTCAAGGCTATGTGCAAAGTTAGTGACAGAGCGTCTGGCTCCTAGATCTTTTTTTGGTAGGTTCTTTGGCCTCTTTCCTATTTATTATACGTCCTTTTATTCCCACTAACGTTTAGCACGATCCCTTCCTTTCAGATGAAAGTAAATGTTGGTACATTGATAGAAAAAGGGAAAGTATTTTAATAACGGAAATAGGTTTCAACAGTTTAATTTATAATTGTAGCATTAAAGATTATTCTTCATGGAACCCCATTTGAGTTTTATTTTGGTATCACGGTATAGTTCTGGAGCTTAAGGATTAGTTTTTTCCAGTTATTTTCCATTCAGGTCACTGGTTGATCACTGAGCAACCAGTCCAAGCATCACATGGTTGATTCATTGTATTCATTGATTGTCAAAAATTGTCAGTTGGGTCTCAGGCATATGACCGTCTTCATTACCAAATCAAATCCACTGAATTCGCAGCCATTCAGCCACTGCTTTGGGGATCAGCTGCCCATAATACTGATGGATACATAGGTGAAATGTGATACTATATTCTTAGAAATGTCTAGTCTCATTATAATCGTGGTAGATTTTTCTCCCGCTTGAAAAGAGAAAGCATAAATGAATAAAACTTCTGATATATTGATGTGTTCCCTTTTCTTCCCTTCACTAAAGCATTTAGCTGAAGTTGTAAAACTCAGAGAAACATACTGTGGGATAGGAAATTGCAGATCAACTCATCCATCCTTCACAAAATATGTTAATTAGTAGCACCTGAAAAAAAATGTGGGCAGCATCTGTAGGCAAATAAGTTTGTAACAGGCCAGGTAAAACAATTAAACAGCTGCCTTGAGTGGGGAAAAGGGAGGGCTTGAGAGGAAGTATGCACGTTCCCAAATTATCTAGCCACAGACCTCTTATAGTGAACATCTGGAGAGACTTCGTCTAACCTTCTCATTTTGTAGTTAAACAAGCTGTGTCCCAGAAAGGTTAAAAAATCGATCCAGAGTCAAATACTTCCCTTAATTTTTTTCCAGGCCTCCTGTTTCCTCCACTTGCATGTTGCTTCCCCTAATTGCCTGTAAGCACTTTCCCCATCGCTCCTCAGTAGCTGAGGCTAATTCCATTGACCAGCTTCCTAGTCTTGCGGTGCCAAGAAACAGAAGCAGAAACTAGTCACTTTGAAAAGATGTACTTTTAAAGTTTAAGGTTTTAGTATCTTCTCATGGTCTGATTTCAATAGCTCTTACTAATTGGACACCTGCAGTATGCCAAGTTCTTTATATGTATTATATGATTTAATCCTATTAACCTGCAAAATAGGTAACAGTGTGCCCATTTTTCTACTGGGGAAATGATTAGCTCCCTGAAGGTCATACATTCAGTAAATGGAAGAACTGGGATTTAAAACAAGGTCCATCTAACTAGAAAGTCTTTCATCTTATCGAACTCAGAGATATGATTACAGCTACATTAGAAGTGATGGCACAGTTATTTTTTTTTAAAAAAAAATTATTGGCCCACTATTGAGTATGGCACGATACAGAGATAATTACATAATTTCAGATAGACAAATTTTTAAGAGATGTACTCAGGAAAATAAAAATATATTCAAGTAATGCATTAAAAGGATAACCAGCAAGTTGACTAAAATTTGTTTTGGGGCTGAGACAAGGAATGCCTACATATTCACATTAGCTGCACATATATGTGTGCTTTTCAAGCCACAGTATATCCTCCAAGGCAGCAAAGGGAAGTCCATCACTGGAAGGTGATCTGGGCATGTAATGGTGAGAATGTCTTATGTGGGTAGGTTTTTGCTGGATAACGGTGCTTTTCACGTGAATTTGGGGTGTGCGTTGAATGAGTGGAGTTTCACGGTTGATATTCAGTGACATCAGTTACTTGCCAGTCTTCCAAGTGAGTGACCGTCGCTTGCAGTTATCTCAAAGTCAGATGATTCTCTGAAGTCTCTCATTTAATAAACTTACATAGCTTTTCTTTATTTATTTGGGTCAACCCTCTTACTTGTCTGTTTCTAAATCCTTTTTTTGGCCAGTTTCTTTTTTCCCCTTTCCCTCCCCCCTCCCTCCCTCCCTCCCTCCCTCCCTCCCTCCCTCCCTCCCTCCCTCCCTCCCTCCCTCCCTCCCTCCCTCTTTCCCTTCCCGTTTATTGAGAAATTGATGTGGCATCTGCCTCAAATTGATTTTGGGTCCAAATTTCTGGAGCCAAGATAGCAATGAGATGTTATAAAGATACATTTATGGAAGAGTTCAACTTACTTTGCCTGGTGACTCCTAGAAAATAACAGAGAATTAAAATGATTTTGTTGCTGTCCTCCCTGAAATTAGTGGTTAGGTAGTTAGTAGTTGATTTGGGGTCACAGCTAAATTTCTTAGGATAAACAAAGTAGTCTGGAGTGAATTACTTAATAAGTACATATAATTTCAACGTAAAATTTGTAAGACTGGAAATTGCATCAAGGAATCAAAAAATTATGATGAGCTAAATAGAGAGCGAAGAAACAAGGAGGAGATGCTACTGAGCACAACTGCCAGCAGGGTTTGGAAGATGGCGCCGTAATGGAGGCGGAGGAGCTGAGGTGTGCTGAGAAAAGCTGCAGACATTCTCAGGAGCCTGGGCAGCCTCCGGAGGGCGCCCGGTGAGGGTGACACTGGAAAGGGGGCACTGGTTAAAAGTAGTTACAGAGTAGTTAGCAGTAGTGAGTGGAAGGTGGTGTGTGACGTAGCCTGTTCCCTCCCTGATTACACTGCCACTACCAAGGACCCAACCCTACTGCAGGCCTGAGGGATAGTCTTGGGCTGCATGGAATCACAGATGCTCTGGACTCAGGGAAACTAGGTCCATGGGACACAGGTGAAACGCGACATTGAGCAGGTAAGACCTGCCTGGGCTACTCCACACGTAGCTCCCGGAGCACCTGTAGCCAGGACACCGATAGCCAGCGACAGGCTCTTTAGGCAGGAGAGTGAGGGATTTTCATCTAAAGAAACTGAATAGCCCACAGAAATGACCTGACTGGCATTCGGAATCCCCATCGATATGGCTAGGTGGCTCGCCCGGCTAGATGGGAGTGCTTCACGGGGAATAGGCACACCCTGCCTCCACGCAGGGTTTCCAGTCAGTCTTGTAGGGACTACCTGTCCCAAATATAAAGGAGTTTTGTATTTTCTTTACACACACACACACACACACACACACATATGTGTGTGTGTATATCCATATATTTAAGGTATTAATATGTAAATAAATATAATATATATGAATGTCAAATATAAATGTATAGTGAAAGGGTCACCAGATATTTGAGTATAGCCCCCCAACATAAAATATAGAATAAAATATAGAGATCAAAACAGAGAGAGAAAGAAATGGCCTGGGGGCTCAAAAAAATACAGATAACTCAGGAAACAAAAGAAACTATTTTAATAACCTATGATACTTTTAGAAAGATGAGAGACAGTATTATATCTGTAAAATAAAGAGGTCACCCTATAAAATAAGGAATAATCAGGAAATAAGAATGAGGTCTTGGACAGTAAACATAGTGAAAACATGCAGAGGTGTAGAAGATAAAGTCTAGTAAACTTTCTAGAAAGTAGACTAACAGGCCAAGATGGACAGTGGGGGTGGAGGGAAAATAAGGTACAGAATGTAGTGGATCAGTCCACAAGTTTGAGCATTTTACCACATAAGTTCCAGAAAGAGAAAACAGGAAAGAGTAATGGGGAGACAAGTATGAAATAATAATACAAGAAAAAGAAATCAAAATGGAATAACAAGAATTTACAGATTAAAAGGGAAGAGAAAGTACCCAGAAGAATAGATAAGAAAATATCCTCTTTAAGATTCATTACTATGAGAGTTCAGAACATCAGGGATTAAAAAGCAGATTTCGAAACCTTCCAGACCAATAAAACAGGTCACATAGAAACAATCCGGAATACCAATGGCATCAGACTTCTCAAATGCGATACTAGAAACTAGAAGACAGTAACATAAAGCCTTAAAAGTTCTGAGGGAAGTGACTTTTTTACTTAGAATTCAGTTATAAGCTTAGCTACGTAGCAAGCATGTGTGAGAGTAGAATTAAGACATTTTCAGACACATAAGGAAGGTCTCAACAAATTTACCTCCCATGTACCTTTTCTTAGGAAGCTTCTAGAGAATGTGCTCTACAAAAATGAGGCTGTAAACCAAGAAAGAGGAAACCATGGGATCCAGGAAACGGGGGACCCAGCACAGGCGAGAGGCACAGGGATTTCGCAAGATGGTGTTAAAAAGAAGCCCCAGGACAACAGGTGGGCAGCTGGCCTGGGAAACCCTGTAGATCAGACAGACTGAATGGGAGACTCCGAGAGGGAACAATAGATGTGACAAATTGACTCACTGGGTTGATCACATAGAAATGGTTTCCACAGGGCTAATGGAGTTCAGAAACAATTAGTAATAGACACACACAAAAGAAAGAAATAAGAGACAACATCAGGAAAACCAAAATATTGAACAAGATGGGAAGTGTGTTCTTATGCTACATGGCTCAATAGTAACAGTATCACGTGGTCATAATAATAAACCTAGAATATCAGTTTAACCCCCAATTTCTACTTAACTTCCTGGAAAGATGGGGCAGGAAAGCTTGTTGGGAAGTGGTGGTGGGGTAAGAGTGCTACATTTCTTTTTATTTTGCACAGTAGTGAGACATTAGATAATCTATAAAAGTGACTAAATTAAGAAATATCACTATGCACACATTACTTAAATATATGGAAACAAATAACAGAATTAAAAGTTAAAAGTGGTTCCGTCTCCCATGGCGGGCGGGATTCATCCTCCTTGGGGGAGGGGGTAGACCTGCTGCTTAGTCTCCCTGCCCTGAACAAGCCCCTACATCACCCAAACTGAGAACACGTGTTGGGGCAGCATTCGTACCCATACAGGCAGTTACTCACTCTGGCGAATAAACATTTCATCATAGAAGCAGCCAGAACAAAAGTGGTTTCCTCTGAGAGAGGAGTCGGGAGGGCCATTGGGGGTGGGGGACTCCTGGATTAGGTTACGGGCCTTACCATGTTGTTTGCCTTTTTCACCTATAGACATGTATTACTTGGGTAAGTATTAAGTTGGTTTTACAATTCTCTGGAATTAGAAATAGAGGTTATAAGACCAAATCACACAAATTCCCCTCCCAAAAAAAGCAAACACGAAAGCAGGAAGACATCGATGGTACTTTTCTTGGTATCTTCCCCAATCCATGGATATGTCCATTGTCTGATAACAGTCGATTCCACAGCTGCCCCTGCCAGTCTCACTCCAGCCAACATTTCCTGTCGTCTACAGGGCTGCTCACATCCTGTGCCCACGCTCTGCTGGGCCTCTTCCTGTTCCCTTTACGACACCTGTCTTTTCCCTCACCTGAGCCTTGCTTATAGCGCAGCTGTCTCTCACCTTCCATTCGCTTGTTCTCTCTCACCCTGCCTCCCTCCCTCCTTCCTGTTGTTCCACCTCCATCCCTACCTACTCATAGCTCACAGGCATCGTAACATTCTCCTCTTTCTCTTAAATCCTGTTGCATCAACCTTGGCACCACTTGCACACACTGCCTTCAATCCCAGGTGATTTTTAACTTGTTCTGTCTGTTAAGAGCCTAGAAGGTGGCAGGGGCAGGAAGCATATTGCACTGATATGTGTCCCTCCTGCAAAGCCTGGCGGATGCTGGCATATTCCAGGTCCTGCCTCAGATAACAATTAAAGGAATAAATTTATCTTTCATTAAACGTGAAATCTGTTCAGACGCATGGCCCAGAGCTTAACGTGTGTATCGACGTCGATAAATATGAGTGGGAAGTCAGGATTTTGTGTTTGTTTCTGTTGGAAGGAAGCTGACGTGCTTTGGCCTGAGGGGAAGATTGTGCTCAGAGCCCAAAGGGTAAACTGCTCCCCAGAACTTGTGCTCATACTTTCCTGCGAGGAATGTGGAAACTTGTCACCTGGAGGGTTGAGGTTTCTATGTGACTCTGCACGGGTTACGAGTAAGCTGGCACTGAGGAAAATGTAAGCGAGATCTCCCCTCAGCCTCTGGGGAGAGAAGTGCCCGGATGTGGCCGTGACCCTGATGGACAGTAGCACCACTGCAGGTGTGGCAGGAAAGGGAAAGCTCTCAGGGGGCCAGTCCATTAATATCAAAAAGGAAGCCCTTAACTGCTCCATGACACCCCAAGGTCACGTGGGTAGAGCATTGCAGCTTGGTCCCTTCCTACTTCATTAGGCTTTAGCCTGCACCCTCCAAGCCTCTTGAGAACCACTCAAATTACAACTGTATTCATGCAAAACATTCCATTTGTGGAAGTAACAACATGCCCTTCAGCATTGGCTGTGTGCAAACAGTGGGGTGCTGTGGGGACCTTAAAAAGAATCAGGTGGAATCTCCAAGTTCTCATCTGGTGAGGGCTTTAGCATACACCCCTAAAGGAAAAGTGAGCGTGGCGTGGGGTCACTGCCTTCATGTCTGTACTCAAGTACCGTCTTTTCCATGAGACCTTCTTAACCACTTTATTTATAATTGCAAATGTCCCCCCCTTGTTCTTGGCTTTTTCTTCATTAGCATTGATCCCTGTTTGACGTAATATATCTTTTACTCATTTGTTGATGATCTGTCTCCCCCACTGGAATGTAAGCTGCATGAGGGATTGTGTGGGTTTTATTTACTGCACTGTCCCCCAGTGCCTTAGAATGATTGGATGAATGAATTTGTACGGGAAAGTTTATTGTTTGCCCAGAACAGTTCTGGAAGGTTCCACAAACCTAACTCAATAGTAATCCCTGAGCAGTGAAACAGGAATCTGTGGAGGATGACTGACTCTTACGGTATATATCTTACCATGTATGTGTATCACTTTTTAGAACGAAAACACTAGCTTAATAGGGAATCCCATTTAAAGTGTTTCTCAAATGGCTGGGATGAAGTACAAGTGATTTAGTCAGCACCGATTGTTTCTCGTTCTGAGATAAGGAACACCATTCAGAATCTCTCTTCTTTCCGGAAGTCAAGTTGTAATAGACCACAGTTCAAGTCCATGGACTTGGTATTTCATGAAGCCTTTACCGACAGCCTTTTCTCTTCCATCACAGTGGCGCCATCCATACTTAGGTGGGGGGGGGGGATTTTTAAGTCAGGTACATTTGTATCTTCTGGTTTTTAGGTAAGTGACCCGGGGCAGGTTACTTGACCACCCTGAGTCTCAGTTCCCTGACCTATAAAATTGGGATCAAGCAATACCAGATGAAACCTGTGTTCTCAGTGCCCAGCAGTATCTGGTTCGAGGCAGGGTTGGTTCCCTTTTCCCTGCAGAAGATGACCCAGTGAGAGGATTTAGTGATATCTTCAGTCCTACCTACTGCACATGTGGTCCCAGCATCACCAAGGAGTTTGGGAGAAACACACTATCTCAACCCCCACCTGATCTGGTGAATGAGAATCTGTTTAACAAAATACCAAGGAGATTCCTGTGCGCAAAGAACTTTGAGAAGCTCTGTTTTTATGTTTCTCAAGCAGTGTTTCAGACAGGCTCCTACTAATCATGTATTTATTTTCTGTATTTCCTGATGTGTTGACATCTTAGGAGCTCAGGGACCCCAGGGGGAGGCACTGTCCTTCCCAGGGTTCCCTAATTCCTAGGGAGAGCAAGCCATTTGCCTGGGAACATGCCTTTGCTATGCAAATCAACCAATCCAGAGTCCATGCCCCCACCTGCCTCCTTTCCTCAGGCTCTAGAATGCTACCCCCTGCCCTGAATCACCCCAGGGCCAGGTACTGGACAATTAGGAACCATGCCTATACCTGGGAACCCATTGAAATCAAACCTATCCAATCCTAAACCTTCTCACCCTGCCTGGCTCTGCCTTTCCTGTGGAAACCATAGTAAAGCCTCTTGCCCACATTTTGTCCTCACTCCCTCTGCTCCTGACCCACTCCAGTGCCTCTGCGTGTGGCCCAGTGTGGCACTGCCTGCCCTCCTTCTCTGGGGAACCGTCAATTGCAAACTATCTTTTCAATGCAAGTTTTAATTTTCAATGCAAGCATCTCCTATTCTGTTGTCCTCACCATACCGGAGTAGAACCGAATCCCGGGTACATTTTAAAACAAGGCTTCTCCTTTAAACTCTTATCCTAGTTTAATGCCACTTGCCACCCCTCCTGCTTCACCTTGGCAACTTCAGTTGCATTTGGAGAAGGGTGAGAGTGCCCAGCAGAGCTGAAAGTACGGGTGGGGCGTGGCTAACCGCTGAAACCTAGGATGCTTAAGCCACCTCATCAGCCTGCACTACTTTTAAATAAAGATGGTTGGGAATAACCACGGACAGGACTGTAAATCCGCTTAAAGTCGTATGACTACGTTGAATACCATGAATGCTCCTTCAGCTCAAGCTTTGAGCACTTCAGGAAGTGCTATTAGAAATGATTAAGACCTCCGAGATAATGGAACTGTTTGAATGGAAACACAAACTTATTGGTAGTATTCTGAGATGTCAAGGAAATAAATGAAAACCTGCGGTCACATCCATCGGTTTCTCCCTGTGGCTTCAGGTGGAGTCACTCTCCCCAGGGGGCCGCTGTGATGCTACCCAGCAGCTCCCCTCCCCCATTTGCTTTTTACCCCTTGGCTCTTCTGTTTTGAAAATATTCTTGAAGCTGAGGTTAATAAAAGTAAATACTAAAAGAGCATAAAAGGAACTTTTCTCCCTGTGACTCAAAGGAAAAAAAATACATTGACATTCTGAAATAGGTATTTCAGAAATATCCCACTTTGTTAGGTAAGATGATAAGAACAGAAGATAGCAGTTTTATAGTAACATTTCCCTTATGAAAGGCTTACTACAGTTTTATTAAGAAATTAGAATTTGACTAGCAGCTTTTAATTAGAAATGTTAGACAAGGCGGTTTTCCAGTGTTTTATGACTGTCAGATTTGTTTCCATAAAAAGTAAATCCTTAACACACACACATAGACACACACACACACACACACACACACACACACACACAGTAAGTATGTGAGGTGATGCTTGTGTTAACTAACTTTATTGTGGTAATCACTTCACAATATTATATATAGCAAATCATCACTTGTACACTTAAATGGATACAATTTTATTTGGCAATTATACCTCATCAAAGCTGGAAAAGAAATTAATAAATCTGTTTGTTATGACCATAAAAGAAACTTTGGCTGCAGATAACCAGGATTTTGCTCCCCAGAACTGGCCGTATCAGGTTCGATATACTGCCCAAGCAGGGTCTAAAATGTGACTTGGGAACTGGGTGAATGGCAGCATGTCCTGAAACCACAGCCTTTTTTCTCAGTAGGTATTTTGCTTGATTGCTCCTTGACCCTTTTCCAAGAAACCTAACTTGCCCAAGGGAGTCTCGCACAGGAAAAGAGTGTTTGCATCTACTTAGGGAACTGTGCCTGTAATAATGGCTAATTTAGAAGGAGAGGACAGAATGGAACGGAATGGATTGATAAGCCAGTTTGAGCAGGCCTAGAGCAACCTGGGCCTCTACCTCATAAAAGCAGCTGGGCAGCGAGCAGCTTGTTGCACCTGGGTCTGGGAAGACCCATCTCCACTCAACAAGCGTTGTCTCCGTAAACTCCCTGCAAAATTCTCTTACCCATGCCTCAAGGCACGCCAGCTCGTCTTAAGTTTCTCTTACACTTCTAAGATGGTGCGGGTTTCTCGGTTCAGCCCTGCGGACCCCAGTGTTGAAATCGCTCTCCCAGGTATGTTTCCCATTTTAAACTTCGGGGAGTCCTTTAGGTGACAGCAGAGTGTGTGGTGGCAGGGACGCTGTGCCCTCAAGTTAAAAGCACTTTCTTGGTTGCCAGGAGAGCTAGCAAATGTGCCTGGGCGTGGATTCTCTGGAAAGAGAGCTCGACTCAGCTTCTTTCTCACTTACTGAGCTTAACAGAACCCAGCAGTCAAAAGTAGGGAGCTGACGTCTCATTTAGCAGAATGAAGGATGAGTTAAAGCCAAACAAACAAAAAAAATAACCAAAAAAAAAAAAAAAAAAGAGTAAAAGAAATAAAAGAAACGGAATATGGCCACTGCCTAGCTCTTCTGTGCTGCTCCATTTCCTGTCTTTGTCTTTTTCCTCTTCACTTTTCTGCCAAGAAAATATGGTCGATCTGTCTATAACCATAGCCTCAAGGCTAGCAACATACTGAAAGGGCAAAGGTGACAACCAAAAGGTTCTTAAAATAAATTTAAAAACCGGAAGCTAGACTAATTTCTTTATGTCAACTTTCTTTGCTATTTAGAAAAATATAATAATAAAAAAGGTGAAACCATTGACCATATTTACATTAGCAAGGCTGAGTTTAAAGTCCTGTGTATGCACAGGGGTAATGAGACACCTTTAAAAAAAAATTAAATCTGTCTTTGCACAATTAGCAAATTATTAAACAAGCTTTCCTATAAAATCTGCAAGCAATTGCTTGTTTCCACTAATAAGAGAAGATGTTTTACAAGGTTCACGCTGATTGATTGATAAATGCTGATAAAATGAAAGCAGGGCTGAAATGCAGTGTACCAGCTGTAGTATAAATTACTTTTGTTCAATAATGTTTCAAGTGGCTATATATTCATGGTTTACCTTTCCATAAATATTCCAATCTTCTTTGAGACATCCAGTGTGCAAATTCATCTCTGAAAATGACTGCCAGGAACCAGTTAGGACGGGGCATTTCTATGTCTACATATGCTTTTTTGCTCAATTATGAGCATAGATTGCTGTGCACATTTAAAAAATGGACGCTTTATATTTAATGTGAAATGAGCGCTACCATGTTTTAATACACTTGGAAAATCACGTTCCCTCGATTGACCAAAGTGTAATGTTCCCTACATTTCTGAGTAGCTTTACCCACACTAAACCTCTCACCGCTAGCCTTACACCATTCGCGAAAAGCATTACATTGTGAGCCCTCTGCCATCCGACTGTTGTGGCAGCTGTGTCGGGTTCCATGGGAGGGCCTGGTGCAGGCTGCTTCTCACTGACGGGGTTCCAGACGTCGGAGATGCTTGTCCACACCCAGATTCCTGTGGTTGCTTGTGAGTGAGCAGTGGGTCAGCAGGAGCTCCTGCAACTGGGGCCAAACCCGAAGGAGCAGAGTGTCCCAGCAGGATGGGACACACATTAGGTCACAGACCGTCCTGCAGAGTTCTCTCTCCTCTCCTGTGTTGTCCATACCTGTGGGAGAGACCCCACAGCTACTGCCTCAAGAACCCTCGAGCATGCAGATTTAGGGGTCCGACCAATCTCATAGTTTTGTCTGGTCATCTTAAGGTGACCCGCCTCATCCAAACTCCTGGGAAAGTAGATGTCCCCCAAAGGTGCCTTTGACATACTTTTCTCCACAAAGTCATTTCAATTCAGCAAATACGTACCCAGCCTACTTTGAGCCAGGCCCTGTGCTGGGCCCCGGGAATATAGCTATAAAGCAACTGATTATCCGGAAGGAGCTTATAATATCCAGTCATCACCTTGAACATTTGCAATTTGTTATTTAAAAGATATCTTTACATAAACTGTCAAAATGTCTTGCGTCCCTAGCGTGTACCAGGCACTGTTCTAGATGGTCAGTAAACATTCTAGACGTTTCCTTTCTTCAGGATTTATCAGAGACCACCAGGTTCTGGTGGCCCTCTAACGCAGGCTTTCTCTTTGAGCTACCTCATTGCCGGTTACCAGATAAAAGTTGTCCTCAAGAATATGGCAGCTGCCGGACCTGGACTGAGACCAGTGGAACCAAGCAGAGACCACCACTCTGAACGTAGTCAGTGGGCGCACTGCCCTCAGGATGGGCATGACGATTATGGGCAGGAATGTGGGGCCGTGTGATGAGGGAGTTAAGGATGCTGAGAATCAAGCTGATTTTGGAATGTGGGTCACAGTAGAAGCAGATTAAACTGGCAAGTCAGGGCTGAGGGTTGGGCAGAAATTGCATTGGGCTAGTAAATGGTACACGTCCAAGTGATTGACTGGACGGTGAGGACAGAAAGCTGACTAGTGATGGAGGTCATAGAGAGGCAGCCAAGAGATCAAAGCAGGTTAACAAGCGTGTGAGTTGTTAGAGCCATCAGCCTCATCAGCACTGGAACATTCTGAAAGAGAAGCAGCTGCTGGGATGGGTTCAACCATCAAGAGAAGCAGCTTAAGGATCATAAACAAGGAGTGAAGTCTCTGCCACTGAGAACTTGGTCATGAGAAGTAAAATGTGGTGCCAGTAGTCTGAGTCCCAAGGCTGTCTGCAGGACCAGGAACATGACGGAGAGTTTCTGAGTCTGGGCGCATGATGTCCCCTCAGCCCAGACGTCACTGTCAGTGTCTGGCAGGCAGTAGATACTCCACAGTACCCCACTCAGCTGACCTGGATTCTGGGAGAGAAGGAGGTTTCCAAAAGGAAGCGATTTTGACGTAGCAATAAATTAAAAAAAAAAAAAAAATCCAATTAAATTGCCCTGGCACCTAACGGAGGGGAGTCAAACACATGAGAAAGATCGTTTCTTTAAATGATACATACATCGTCCCGTATTTATGTTTGTTCCCTCCCTTGGCTGTGGAATGGCATTAAGTAAGAAGGGGGCAGATGGGATGGAACCTGGGAAGTTCTGAGAGTGTGTGGTCAGCTGGTCACCGGTCAGAGACGCTTTCCTTGCAGGAGGATTTGGAGAGAAAGAAATGAAACAGGCAGGGTGAAGTGTCTGTGGAAACCTCAGTAAGATGCCAGGCTTTGGCTGAGGTCCACCGGGTGTCTCTCCTGGTTTTCCATCAGGAAGGGTCTGCCTGCCAATCAGCTCACCTGCCCTGAGGCTCTTATGTTTGTGGTGATAGCTGCCAGTAAAAACAGCAGGAAAGTTGATTCCGTGCAGCCTTACAGAGAGTCCTGTTGTGCTTGTGTTGTACATCACACACAAATATTGTAAAACACACTCTTTTAAACAATGTCCTGCATCCCTAAGTTGGGTCCGTTGGCTATGACAAAGCTGAGCCGGGCAGCAGTTATGCCCAGTGTCCTCTGAGCCCGGGCCATCCCTCGCTCTGCACGCCTGTGCCACCGTTCTCTGACTTGACACTAGGTGGGGCATTGTTATTATTACAGTGGCTCTACAGTGTGGATCTATAAAATCCAGAAGGATGAACACATTTCTTCAGAACCTAATATTGTGCTACTGATTCAGAGAACATTCTAGAAGGAAACAGCTAGGAAAAGTGTCTACTCCCAGCCCTGACTGTTCATTTTTACCTGAGAAAATTGTGACCAGCTGTCATGCAGGGCGGCCTGCAGGGACTCAGCTCCTGCTCCCCACACAAGAACGCAGGACATGGTGAGGCCAAAAAGGAACACCCACGGAGCCATAAGTAGGGGAGTCATATCACTATATTCTCGCTGGCGGCTGGGTTGGAGACACAGGAAGCAGGATCCACACAATCTGCAACCTGCCGTCCTAACAGCAATCCGTGCTTGCCAGCCACCATCTTCTTGCTAGCCCCCATTTTCCTGCTAGCGTAGCCACAGCAGTTATATTAGTAGCCAATGGCTCACTGGTTACAGCTGACAGCCAACTAGCCACAGCTGATGGCCATGCAATCACAGTTGATGGCCATTTACTACCTGAGCCAGCACCTTTCTATGTGAGGCCAAGAGCCTGGAAACTGCTTTCTGGGGCAGCAAGTCAGCAGCAGCCCCAGATCTGGACGCCAGAACCCAGGGCAGCCCTGGCAAGCACGCCCACCGCCCGCACACCTGGGAAGAGGTGCGGGTGACTCATGAATCTAAGAAGCCAAAGGCTCGGCTCTCAGAAGCTGCCGTCTTTTACACAGAGGATAAAAAAGGGTTAAATCTCCAAGGCGCGCCCCCTAAACAATTCTTCCTACAACTTGACTCTACATGTGGACGACTCAAAGCAAAGTCAACAATGAACACAATCCACACACTTGCTCTGTTTATCTTTTCAACTCTCTCTTGCACACGCAGGCACACTCGTCACATACACATGCACACTCTATCTTTGAAAAAAATAGCAATATGAATGAACTTAATTTTACACAATATAAATAAACAAGATATGATTTATTGCATATTGAGTCTAGCTAGCCTAAACCCCCTCAGGTTTTTAACTCTGGTTTAATTAGCTTCAAGGCCCCGTGAAAGCCCATCCCAGTCTGTGGTCTTCTCGGTCTCCCAGCCACTTAACCATCATCTTCACAGGAGTGTTAGAAGCCTGGGGGCTTAGAGCCATCGCCTAGGACCCAATTGAGGACAGAGACATCCCAGAACCCATTTCTCTTTCCAGGTCTACCCAGGGGACCTCCCCTCCGCCCCTTGCTTTTCCCTCTGTGGCAGAGGAGGAGTCCAGCCTTCATCTCCACTGGAGAAATGCATGTGATTAAGTTATTGAAAGAACAGGATCAGTTTCTCCTCGCTCTCCTCCCTTCTGACTATTCATCCTTTGAGACCAGACAGGTTCCGGCACAGAGCAAAATGCTTATAAACCCTGTAGTTGATCACCCTCTGCAGACTTTTTTTCATAGCAGGCCCGCGTTCTTAAAAAGGTTAATGTAACTTGTGTGTTAGGCACACGGAGAAGGGATAACTGTCGAGGTTGCTCTTTCTTATTCAGTGGTAGCATCCCTCCCTCGGGGGCCTACAGAGCCAATTCAGATTTCCGTTTCAGTTAAGGAAGCTGTCTCCCTTTCTCTGTTTCTCCTTGAGTACTTGAAGTCCTCTCCTTAGTACACGTCTAGGGTACTAGCGATGAAGGGCAGGCTAGTAAGAAAGAAGCCATCTAGCTTGTGATTTTTATTTCATGTTGGACGTTGCAAACTTAAATCTTCTTAAAGTAAAGTACTTTTTTTAAAGTCTCACTTAAAGAAGTTGGCAGGTATGGGCTGCTCTTCCCCCCCACCCCCCCGATTTGGAATGCTCCCTCTGTTTCGTTTCATCATTTTCATCCTTTGAGACCCAGCTCACATGTCACCTCCTCTGCTGGGCCTCTACCCTGCCTCCTCCCAAGTCCTCTTCCAGATGTTCGTTCTTCATTTTGTGCTCCCAGAGCATTTTATTCATACCACTAGGATGCAATCCCCGTACATTACAACCAGTTGTATATGTGTCCTGCCAGCCCAGGGGTGGGCTCCTCCCGGGCAGGAAGAGCGGACAGTGCCTGGTTCATCTTACGTCGTGGAGCCCAGGGAATGGTGTGCGTCACGGGTCTGTACAGATTTATGGGGTTGAATGAAATGATGTCAGCACTAGCTCTTTTAATATAAGGGTTCTGAGGTTTGGGAAACTGTATCAAGTGAAAGCGTAATTTAAAAACCAGACTCTCCAGAAAAAGTTTCCTGAAGACTTTAGTTTTTATGTTCTTATTTTTAAGGGGAAAGACTCGCCACATACTACCATGTCTATGAAAATAGTGGTTATTTATTTGCTTCCCACATCTAAATAGGATAGAATTTTTTTTTAAATCACAGATTCACTTTGCTTTACACAAAGAATTATACATTCTAGAAAGTTGTGTGTGAGTCTAACGGCTATAAATCAAATTATGCATTAAAATGCATTAAAAAACAGATTTCCAAGTGAAAAATATCTATATAAAAAAGATAGTTTCTGAATGTATCAGGGAATTTGCCTATTATAGAGAAGTATTTTTCCTAAAATGATAAAGAAAGGCTTTCCTGGACTCCAATCACAATTTAGCTGGCATTAATTTCATGCTTTTCCAGTCTGTTAAAACACTGGGCTTACTCCTAAGATTATTTTTAATTTATGCAACAGAGATTCTTGGTTTTCTAAAGTGAGTAACTCCTCTCACTGTCATAAAATTGGTATGTATTATGTATTATTTCTGGTTCAGTTAATACAAAATTCCTCGCATGGGAATTTAATGATTTTAATTCGCATCTTATTGGAAGGAGTCCGTATAAGTAAAAGCTTGAGGTGCAAGTGGAACAGAGGACTGACGAGGATGCCCACGCAGAGCAGAGAAAAGGACTCCGGGAACACATCTCCACGCTTGGAACTGAAGCTTTATATGAGGTGTATTTAAACTTTTCCATGGTCCTTATTTCTAGCTTGGTCCAAAGGGAATTGTTGAGAGGTGCAGAGTAGTGTGGGTTTGGGGTTATAGGTTCACAGTGACTGACTCAGGCAACCAGTGTCCCTTTGCACTCAGAGCAAAGGCCACTGCTGCCTCTCTTTTCTCCCAGGGGTGTGCACAGCAGAGGTGCTTTAATAATGCACTCAGGGAAAATCATGTTCTGGGCTCTGGAACTATGCGTTTAACACATTCTCAGCAAATGCCACGTGCAGAACCTAGGGCTTTTAGACCATGCATACACAAAACACTCGAGCATTGACCTTTTTCAATCAACAATACTGGAAATGTTGAGTACCTTTAAAATTCAAACCTAGCTATTAAAACGTGCTGTGGTTTTCACGGCCTGCTGAGACCTGCCTGCACCAGCACCCAGCTAATCTGGGGTCTGGGGAGAGCTTGGAACTCGTCAGACTTGGTTCTTCTTTACTGCTTTTAGCTCCATGCATGGAAGCTGGGGCCACGCTGTTCAATTCTCCCTCCATAAAGGTGTCCTTATTTCCCAGGAGACCTTTCTCGCGTCGGGACATTTGTATCGCGAGCATCCCGTTTGGACCAGCATATATGCCTCCACCCAATTTCAATTAAGTAGTAAAACAGACCTTTATTTATTAGAGTTTTATTTCGAACATAAATATACCCTCCTTCCTACTGCTACTTTAAAAAATGTTTTTATTGGCTGTGTCTTTTCTCCTAAAACGAATCTCTAAGGAGAAAACCCCCCACCTCCTTGTGAGATCTCATCCAACTTTGATGACTGGTCCTTGGGATCAGAACACACAGAGCTGTGTGGCTGCCTGGAGATGGCATTTACCAAATGTGATGGTTACCAGCTGACCTGCAGTCCTGCCGTGGGGCAGGTAGGTTCTGGGACGGGCCTCCAGGTGGGAGAGCTGCATCTGATCTAGTCCACTGGATTAAAAATTAAAACCTGTTTAGAAGCAAGCTGCTCACCTCTAGCCTGGAGCCTCTAGTAGCATTCCCAGGTTAAGGAATGTGTTTTAAGGTAATAGTGTTTCCTTCCTTCTTGTTTCAATCTCCCCCCCACATATACACACACCTCGCACCTTTGCGTTACTTCTCTTTCTGTTTGGACACTGGAAATAGCCGTCATAATTCTAATACTCTGAGCCGAGATACTGATAAAGACATATAGCCTTTGTAAGAAATGACATGTAAATTTAGCTTAGTGAAAAGTAAC
The DNA here is from genome assembly GCF_057876585.1 of Rhinolophus sinicus. Taxonomy (NCBI): domain Eukaryota; kingdom Metazoa; phylum Chordata; class Mammalia; order Chiroptera; family Rhinolophidae; genus Rhinolophus; species Rhinolophus sinicus. Next base: position 185,922,810 of record NC_142516.1, on the reverse strand, counting down.
CTGCAGTCAGTTAACTGGAGTCTCTGGTTAATAGAGACTCCATTTTGATCTATAATTGTTCAGGGGAGATTGCAAATATTATAATATAAAAACAAGTTTGCATTGTAGAATGTAGCTAATACTTTGGATGCGATACGGAATTATTCCAATTTCTTAAACCTACATGTACGCATCCAGTACTACTGTGTTTCCCCGAAAATAAGACTGAGCTGGACCATCAGCTCTAATGTGCCTTTGGGAGCAAAAATTAATATAAGACCCGGTCTTATTTTACTATAAGACCCGGTCTTATTTTACTATAAGACCGGGTCTAATATAATATAATATAATATAATATAATATAATATAATATAATGTAATGTAATGTAATGTAATGTATTGTAATGTAATATAATATAACATAATATAATACCAGGTCTTATATTAATTTTTGCTCCAAAAGATACATTAGAGCTGATGGTCTGGCTAGGTCTTATTTTCAGGGAGACACAGTACTTACTGACTACGGGTTTTCAGAAGGACAATCTGAATACATCAAAAGTATCAGAAATGAATAGGGCAACTCTTCAGTCTTTCTTTGTCTTTTATGGTCATGACATTTTTCAAGTGTACTGGTTAGTTATTTGTAGGATGTGTTTGATTTGAGTATGTCTGATGTCGTCTCATGATTAAATTGAGGTTCTATCGTTTTGGCAAGAATACCACAGAGGTGATATACCCTTCTCAGTGTAGCGTATCAAAGGACATATGGTGTTAATACATGTTATTGCTGTATTACATGTATGACATCTTTTTGATAACTTCAGTTGAAACAATATTACACAGTTTAGTTCGCCAAATTATATCATTAATTAGAACATCGTATTCTATCATTCTGATGATTGAGGTTTATATTTAGTATTTTAATTAAAATATGGTTTTATATAATACATTTTTTCACCTGGTTACAATGATACTTTGGGGATTTTTAAATTATAATTAGCAGCTTTTAGAATAGTCAAGTTTTAGGCAAACGTCTAAGGTGACTCTGATTTTCAGTTTCTGTTCTGTAAAGTTGTGAGAATTCGATGACATGATATATGTGAAAGTTGCATATAGAAGGTGCTCAGCAAATTTTAGGTAAAATAGAATCTGATTTTGATTTTTGTGTAAAAAATCACATTCAATCTCAGAACAGTAAAATGTCAAAAAGCATCAGTAGTTAGTTAAATCTTGTAGGAAGTACTGTCAGCAAACGTTTAGCTGTTCAGATTTATAGAAGCACAGTGATCACAAGTAGGATAGAGATTTCTAACATTTCTAGCTCCTTAGGTTAGCCGCTTATTTCCACCTTTTAATTTCTGCTAATATGAAGTTTGGGTTTCCCGTAAGTTTGTCCTTTCACTCATTTATTTGTTTTGTGCCAAATTGTCAGACCTGGTAATTAACATATAAATGATATGAAAGTCCAGGTTCATCAGACTTTGAGGCTAAGACTTCTTACATCTAAATAAGGAACAAGATGTGGGTTTCAGTTATATTTCTCAGGTGAAACATCTGTGCCTGCTTTACCCTTTTAGATAAGTATCCCCATTTTTAATTTGATGTATTTTACATAAGGAGTTGTCTTATATACCGTGTTTCTCCGAAAATAAGACCTAGCTGGACAGTCTGCTCTAATGTGTCTTTTGGAGCAAAAATTAATATAAGACCTAGTCTTATTTTACTATAAGACTGAGTATATAATATAATATAATTAATATAATATAATTACTATAATATAATGTCTTATATTAATTTTTGCTCCAAAAGACACATTAGAGTTGATGGTCCAGCTAGGTCTTATTTTCAGGGAAACACGGTAACCTCAAAGTTCTTGGAGCCAAAGTGTTTCCTCAAAGTAAAAATTCTAAAAATAGCCCATCTCTACCTAAATGTTTTATTATTATTATCATTATTATTATTATTGTTAGTTCTGAAACCATTTTCTGGGTCTATAATATGTTGATGGACATATCTGTAGGCATATTGAAAGTGATGCAATGTGGCCTAAAATTTTTCACAAGAAAAATCCGGCTCATTGCTCATTTATCCACTGTATTTTGCTAGGTTCGGGCTAGATGCACAATAGTGAGTGAAAGAAACAGAATGAATGCCTGCCTGCATGGAACTCTAGTAGGAGAGACAGACGTTGGGGAAAAAAGGAAATGGAGAAAAATATTTATTTACAATACACAAAACATTATGAAGTGAAAGAACAGGTCGCTGTAAGAGAGGATGGCCATTGATAATGTAAGACGGGTAAGAAAAGATTCACCCAGTCAGAGCAAAGACTGCTCAGCCAGTGCTCTGTCTGCAGGAGCCCGAACTGGGGCTACCATCCCATGGTGTTCATGAACCTTGAGATTGGAAGATAGGGAAAGGGATCTGCAAACTTCCCACTCAATACTGTGCTGTGGAATATAGATCAGCCAGCTACTGCTTCAGAAACTTCAGGACGCCTTCTCCCCTTCCCTTCATTCTTCTAATTAATTAACCAAATAGTTATTTATTGACTAGACACTACAGTGGCTGTCAAATTTTGATGGACATCAGAATCTCCTTTGGAGCTGTTTTAAATCATCTCTGGACCTCACATCAGATCCACTGAATCCAAAATCTGCTGGGGGTGGAGACCAGCGTATGTATTTCGGAAAACGTCCTCAGGCACTCCAGTGCCCTTCAAATGTGGAGGGGCTGTGTGCCAGGCCCAGAGGCCCGCTCTGTGGCTACTGAAAGAAGCAGATATCTGCGTGGGGGACAAACATGCTTTCGTGCATTGTATAGACTCAGTAAAGGAAGCATTTGCTTTCTCTGTAGAAAGCGCACATCTCCTCCTTCCAAATTAAATTAATAACTTTAACTGTTCTTGCACCCTTTTTTAATCCACCAAGTCCCTCAAGCCAGAAACCTGAGAACAATTTTTTGATATTACCTTCTTGGACCATCACCGCCATATTACAGCTCACCTAATCCTGTCCTTCCGTCTACAGAAATAGCTTTCAGATCTGTTCCCTTCTCCACCTCTGCTGCCACTGTCTCATCTTGCCTGGTCTCTAGTCCTTGCCTCGGAGTAGGTTAACGCTCCTCGAGCTCTCTCCCTGTGAGCTTACACTCCCCTTTGCTATAAGAATTATCATTCTAAATTACAAATCTGATCCCAATTTACTCCATTGGGTCCCCATTGCCTATGGAAATCAAACTTTTAGCACAGCCGCTGCCTGTATCAGTATCATTCCTCACCGTTTCACCACTTGCCCCTCAAGCTCCCACCAAACAAAAACACTTTCTACACCACACCATACATTTTTCAGCTGAGTGTCTTTACCCGTAGTGTTGTTGATGCCTAAAACATGCTTTTATTTCTTTTTAATACCCACTCCACCTCCAATTTTCACCTTCATTTATCCTTCAAGAAAATATAAAGTCACCTCCACTGGCAGAGTTGATTAGTTCTTCCATTGTGTTCTTTATATTAAGCTGTGTTTTAATGAAGGCACCCACCCATTTATCTACATTCCTACCAATATACTGACCTACCTGCCTGGACCTCCTTTCTTTGGGAGTTTTTGTTGGCCTAGAACTTAACATGAAGCTACACATAGGAGTTAAGTAAATATTCACTGAGTGAATGGGGAAAAGAATGAATGAACCTGAAACCAGTTTGCCGTATCCCCTACCCATTGATCCTAATTTCATTCTTTGATGTATTATGTAACTAATCTAGACCATCTTCTATATCTGCTTTCCTTCTAATATATAAAGATTACTTTCATCCTTTATTTTTTTTCCCCAAGTTTCAAAGCTAGGTTGTCATTCCAAAACTGGCGCCAACTCTGGGGAATTCCAGTAGTCATGGGTAGTTTTCAAAGTTGCATGAACTTCTCAAGGTCAAATGAACTAATCCTGATAAATGTGTTTCAACCTCAGATTCGCCAGAGAGGAAAGTGGGTAGCGTTTAACCTACTATTATATCACCTTGGTTCCAGGATTGAGTCTTACACTTGCTTCTTGTTCTGAGAGTATCTCCTACAGTAGTAGCTATAATGTCTTCCCTCTCCCCACTCCCACCACCACCTCGGGCTAAAATTTCATGCTTGCATTGTTTATTATACCCTTCCCAGTTTATGGGTTATTTTGCTTGCAGAAGGAGACTCACAAAATGGGAGTCGAACAATTTTGTCATTTTTGTTATTTATTGTTAATGGCCTTCCCCAAAAGTATTTCTATTTTTTCTTCTTCCTCCCTGTCAGATGTTTTAAAGTATATACTATGTACCTTTGGTATATTTATCAAAATGTCCAATCCAGTCCTTCTGGATTTTGGCCTTCCAGTGTTTTTCTAAGAATTCTCCCCTCACTTCTGTGACAGTCTTGACTTCTGTGTCACTGTTTCTACTTATTTCTCATCCTCTTGGAATCAGAATTCCTAAGAGAAGTTCTTGTAAAGACATAATTATTTCTATAGTGGGATCTCCTTTTCAGTCACTATGGTTATGACTGTAAAAGAACTTTTACGGTGTTTTCCGTAAGTCAATGGCATGGATCTGATTAGAATTAATGTTCTCTGTCCTGATTTTTACGAAAGCCACGCTGGCATAGTAATTTTCTTCTGAGAGTCCTGTCATGCTCATGTTGTTACTAACTTTTCTTTGTACCCAGTCAATATTAAGGCTATTATGTGCTTCTCTGTTCTCAAAGGTCGCAAACAGCATCCTGCCATTCCAAACCTGGTTTAATTAAACCTGTGTGAATCTGCTCTCAATGACTTTACTTAAAACTGTCTTAAAATATATGATATTCTGTGTACTTTTTGGTCTTTTGTCTAATGAATTCTGAGACTACTTTCTATGCTATAAAAATGTGTTTTATTTTCTTTCTACTAAAATGATGGCTTTTATGCTTTGAGCAGTAAAATCCTAGTGTTAGGGTTTCTTGAGTTGGTGAGTAAATACATGTTTATATTGTCAAAATTATTCTAATCTTTTGAGTCTATCTTTTATAAAAAAGCTCGCTTTGGTTTTCTAGTTTATAAACTAGCATCTTTATATAGAAAAAACATTGTACTTAGGAAGCATGAATTTAAATCCCTTGACATTTTCCTCAAAGCAACATTTTAGAGAACGAAGCCACCATTGTTATTGTGTAGCTATGGAGAGCAATATGACGTGAATAACCTCACTTAAATATAAAGTGGTGAAGGGAGAAGCCGTCCTGCTGGCAGTAGCTTGCACACTTTGGGGCCTGCCATTCCTTTCTGGAGCTGCCCGCCCACCTTCCCTCTCCCTCTTCCTATCGAGATTATTTTTCATATTTCAAGATTCAGCCCATATTTCAAGATTTGTCTTCGCTGCGATGCTCCCTAACACCCCCAATGAAAATAATGTCTTTCCTCTCTCCTCACCACACATTTCTACATTTTAAAAAATTTTACTGGTTGCAACATATGACCTAGTGACCGACCTCCTATAATGGAGGCACATCGTTGTATAAATGGCAATAGAGACTGTTAGTAGGCACACTTTTTTTTTTTTTTAGCCACTGTAGTTTTTTTTTTTTTTTTTTTTTTTTTTTTTTTTTTAAGCATGGGTTACAAGAGCTTTCAAAATACCAAATGCATGTAATGTACATTTTAAAGAGAGAAATGAGATATATAGGTTGTATGAGTGACATTAGTTAATGTCTTGAAATACTTGTATGTGAGTCATAATTATACTCGCACACTTCAAAAGACCCAGGCATCATTTTTTAAAGGGTGGTATTTAAGTGAACCTGATGCCAGTTGCAGTGGCCAGTAGCTGGGCAGAGAGGACAGGTGCCAAGAGGATATTTTAGGAGAACTTGGATTCCCACAGTCTCTTCTCTCGCACCTGTTTGTGACATTGTCTGTTAGGACTGGGCCGGAGGAGACTGTGCATTTTATGCTGTTAAATAGAGTGAGTCCAGATGGTCAACCCATGTTCTGACCAGCAGGCTGCCCTGCATCTCAACACTTCTTGGTAGTTTCGAACATGCAATGCTACTACGAGTCCTGAGTTTTAAATTCCTCCTGGTCTAAAGCTTCCTGGCTAGAACAGCGTGGCCCATCAGTCTCCAGCATTGGAATACATGACAAGAAGAGAAATAAATGGTGTTTCCTGATGAGATAGTGTCATCAGTGATCAGATAAAGCCCTGTCATAGGTCTGTCCGCTGTGTACAAGGTACTGTGCTAAGGAGTTGATTATTCAAATTGCTCCCTGCCTTTAAATGTTGGGGAAACTAGTTGGAGACAAAACACAAACACACAGACACACAAAGAAAATAGCCACAAGAAAATGGGGCCTGTTAAGTGTGAAAGGGGCACTTCGGACACTGGTTGTTAGCATGCAGTTGTTCTGTCGTTTGATGGTGGGTACCAGCTTCACATTTTTTGCCATATCTGCACCACCAGAACATTTATTTACTTATTTATTTATATATAACTCAATAAAGGATCTATTTTAGCATCTTCCTAAGCAATAATATCAGCAAAATCTTACGGTTCTTCTCCTAATACATTTTCTTCCTGACACATATTAGTTTGAACTATGTGAAACTGCCAATATTTGACTAATTTTTAATCCACCGAAGCATCAACTTCATGTGGCTCAAAGTAAACAGAACTATTAAAAATGAAAATAATGATTTCATGTCTCACCTTCAACTCCCAGACATAACACCCTTGAGAAATTCTGAAGTGAGAGGGAGCAAGCAGTCATAAAGAGCTGATCTTGTAAGGTTTTACAGCCGAGGTGGGTCTTCATGTGAGCGCAGAAGGAAGGATGCAGAGGAGATTTTGGGAGCCATGGCCGTTGGGAAGGGAAGCACCATGAGTGGCAATGTATGGGAGGCAATGCGCCACCAGTGGGAGGCCGTATGCGCCACCAGTGGGAAAGGAGAGCCAACAGCCAGAGGCAGCGCTCCTGTCTCCTCTGATGTAAATGCTTAATCCCTGCATTTGTTTGAGAAGCATGTTTTCGAAGCATGTGGGCACAGTTTTCAGACCTTTCCGGAGTGTTCTGAAAATTATTCTCTTAATATCACTGATGCCTTAAGCAGGGTCAGGTATTTCCATTAGGGCATGTGTGGTTGTCAGCAAGATGACCACGTTGGAAAGAGATATGTAATGTCAGTCCAGGCAGTGTGAGTGTGACGGCGTGGCAACAGCTGCATAGAATGGGAGGCTCCATGCCACCTCCCCCCTTGGAGAGTCAAGCTCCTCTGGCTATGGAAGCCCAGTGAAGGTTCTCTTGCCAAAGACACCAACTGACGGGGGTGAGGCTCTCTCCAGTTCATTCTAGAAGCTCCCTTTGCCATTCCTGTGGACATCTTTATATCTTTCTGGCCCTTCCCTACCGTGCTGAAGACTCCAGCCTCAGGCTCTCCTCTTTACTGGGGAACCACCTGGCACATTCCTCTGAGCTTAGTGTGAGGGTGACTCAAAGGTCAGTTTCCCAGGATGAGTTTTTACAGTGCCATGCCCTCCCGGCAGGCCCAGGCTGAGCCTGGCCTGAGGTGTGTTCCAGCAGAGATCACCGAGGCATCTGACCACAGGCCATGGAACAATGTGAACTATATTTATTTGGAATGGAAAGAGGACATCTGTGCTCTTACGTGTTGAAAAAACTCCCCGAGTGTTTCCAGTGGCGGAAATGTGTCCTCATTAGTTTTAGAGCTTGCTATAATTCAGAAAATTATGGGTAGGCCTTATTATTTCCTTATATTTAAAGAGAATGAACTTGTATGTGTTTTATTGACAATTTATTGGTGCTCAGTATCAAGTGTTCTTTATTTGTGTCTGGCAAAAAGAACAAGGCAGGGCTGCTGCTCACCTGAGTTAATGGTGTCTAGACCCCACAAAAGCTTGAAGGTCAAAGTAGAAGCCAGCAGTCTTAACCACAAAAACAATCCATAATTTAATCTCAGAGCCAGGATGAGGGCTAAATTACATTCAAGTCCTTCAGATGTCACAGTCACTTTCTTTCTTGTGAGTCCAGGGAAACCATAATTCCTGGTGACGATTATATATCATTTTCCTTGAAGATACAGGAGGAATGAGCATGGCACACCACAGGGGCCACACACGAGTACCACGGACAGTCAGGATGCAGACACAGTGAGGTAAAAATGCTAGTAAGAGGTTTTACTGTGGCTTCCAAGGGAAAGGTCAGGTGAAGCAGGGTTTGCAGGCTTAGGATGGGCTTGTTTGAACAGTTCTGGGGCTCTGAGGTACAGGGGCTATCTCTGGTTGTCTGGTACCTGGATCTGGGGGATGAAGGCAGGGGGACAGTGGCTTGGTGTCTGAGTCCCCCAGAGGAAATGAAGGAGGTTATGCACTCTGGAGGGTAGTTTGTGTTCAAAGCGTGTGAATCCAGGTGTGTTGTTTGCTATCTGTAGGAATAACTACCACCGGGCAGGGCTGCCCCTGCAGTGTCAGCAAGGCCCCAGATGTCAAAACATCAGGAAATATACAAAACAAAAAACACAGCTAATACAGTATGTATGTGCGTGTGTAAATATGTACACCCACAACATACTCATCATATTTATTCAATGAATCTGGGGGGAAAGGGGGAAGGGAGGATGCATGTCTGCTGCGTACCAGACACTGTTTTGGCTGATGACGGTTTTAGCAGGGAAACCATATTTTAAAATTCTGCCTGTCCTTCGGGAAGGCCAACTTACTGAAGGAGTAATTATGTAATATAACTTCAGAGACTGAGAAATCGTACGGAGAAGAATTGGGCTGATAGAAGGACAGAAGGTAACTGAAGTTGTTGTTTCAGGTAGATTAGGACAGGTGTCCCCGCAGGGGGTGACACTTCAGCAGAGAAGGGACTAAGGGGAGAGAGCAGGGTTGTGCATGGGAACCACGAGTGCACAGTTCCTGAGAGCGTCTTGCTTGTCAGGCTTCAGGAAGAGTAGCAAGACCTGTGTCCTGGGAGCTCCGGGGGGACGGGGGCTGGAGGAACTGAGGGTGCAGAGGTGACCAGAAGGCAGTTTCTAAAGGAGCCCAGAGGCCGTCCAACAGCAAGGGGAAGCTGTTTGTGCAAGTTTCTGGGGTGCTAGAATCTTCAGCCATCTGAGGACAAGGGATTGGCTTTAGCCACAAAATGCAAATTAAGTAGCCCTCCCCCACCACTCTGTTTTCTTCTCTTCTAAACTATTAAATGTTTTGGTATTCATTTGAGATGGCAAGTTTAATAGCTTTCTCCCCAAAGTTCTGAATTCTATTTATTTATTTATTTATTACAGTTTTAGACAAATCAAACACAAATGTCTCCATATAACAGAAGGACAGCTTTAGGTCTTGACTGTTTGAAATGACTTTCTGTCATTAAGTTCCTTGGCATATCTGTGGCATTTAAATAAAATTAAATACGATTTCAAAAACTGCCACAATTCTGTAAATCTAGGAGTAGCAAATAGATCTATGAGCAATCAACAATTTGCTTTTATTTTCTATTAAATCATGGTGGTTTTTTGCACTTGTATTATTTACTGAATATGAAGTAAAATCCACTCACACTCCACTTACCATAAGTGCGCGCACAAAGAAAACCTCATTTCAAATCTAATTGTGGACATTGTTCCTTCATTAAAAATTCATAGGGTTTGTGACTGTATCACAGAAGTACTGGAGTCTCCATTATTTCCCCAGCTCCTTTCCCACTGCCAATTCTGATCAGAATTTTAAAACACCCATATCTACAAAGGTGTTTTCTCAAGAATAAGCAAACAAAAAAAAGGAGGAGAAGGAGAAGGAGAGAGAGAGAGAGAGAGAGAGAGAGAGGCAGGGAGGGAGGAGGGAGGGAGGAGGGAGGGAGGAGGGAGGGAGGGAGGGAGGGAGGGAGGGAGGGAGGGAGGGAGGGAAGGGGGGAAGAAAGAAAAAAAGGAAGGAAGGAAGGAAGGAAGGAAGGAAGGAAGGAAGGAAGGAAGGAAGGAAGGAAGGAAGATTATAAACAGAAAGACATTCTGACCAAAAACGCTGCAGTTTCCCAATGGAGTTTCAGTATATGTAGGGAACCAGACAACCTTCTGTTCACCCCAATATTGTGTGACTGCTATTAACTCTGTCCTCAGCTAACTTTAAATGTGTTATTAACTGATAGCCAGTTTACTGTTTAGTTTTAGGAAAGGGAAGCCGGAAGTAGGCTGCTTGCTCAGTGGCTTCTCTGCTCTGGTTCTAACACCTCCCCACCCACGTTAGCAAGACCTCAGTCACGTGCGACTTATTAATGCTGTGCACATGGTTTGTGGCCACGGCTGAGAAGCAAACAATGCTTTGCAGGTAAAAGCATGGGTCAGCCTCCACGTTGAGCCCCCGTTGCTTATACTTTGTATCTTTCATTGGTTTGGGTCAAAAAGGTGCAAATACAAGAAAACCAGTGAGAGTGTCAAATAAGAATAGGTAACTACGTATGACAAAACTGTGATCATATGACATGGAGGGAATACACTTTTCTGGGTCTCACATATTAATTTGTAACCATTGCATTACATTTAATATATTTCAAAAATCACCTTTTTCTCCTGATAATAAACTAATTTTTGCAACTGCGCTCAGCAAGGCACTTGCAAATTCAGAAACAGCTTGAGCTCAATACAACTCTTATTGGAAGGCTGCAACTGTAACCTCTATTTTATTCTGCATCACATTTTCATATTAATTCACATTTTCGCTTCAATGTGCTGCCCTTCCTAAAGTGGCCTGCTCATATCCTTGGTTGCCGAGTGTGTCATCTAAAGGCAGATAACATGTCCAAAAAGCGGCTCCCATTGTTGGCTACTGTTCTGAATTTCGTTTGCTGGATTAAGACAGCAAAATGACACTACAAGCTTTTCCCTCTGTTTGATCTACTGGACCAAAACAGCGAGGCTACAGTGAAACCCCTGCCACACACAGGTTCAAACCACCTGATTTATTATTCTGGCATCATGTGGACCAACAGTGAATTAAAACCCAATACCGATAGAAGAAGAAAAAAAACGGGTCAGAATATGTACTTTGCAGGGAGAATGGCTGGTGTGTCCTGGGGGAGTTCTTGCTGCTCTTTTATAATTGAAAGAATTCCTTTATGAGAATCTATCTGAAGGGATCTGGATTTTAACTATCAAAATGTCTAACAGCATTGTCAGTAATGTTTCATTTCTTTCAGTTTATCCAAAAGGCATTATGCATTAGCCCCTCAAATTACTTGTGAGATGAGGGCTGAAGGCATAAAGTGGAAAAGCTCAGGAAACTAGCCCATGGGGAACTTGTGACAGGAGCTCTCCTGTAATATGCAAATTGTGCTGCCACAGTTGCTATGCACATTTTAATAGGAGAGGCAGAAAAAGGAATGTCCGCAGATCAGCCCTCAGGTCTTAAGTTTACCTTTACTGGGAAAGAAAAGTGACGGTTGCAATGGCAGTGATTCTGGTAAGCACACCATGAGGCTGATTCATTTGTCCCTCACACAGTGGAGTAGACCCTTATGCTTCCAGCACCTCCACATGTCCGTGAGCCCTTGGAATAGGGATTAGAAGTTGGGATTTCTGGTTTACTCAGCTTGTGGCTCTCCCGAGCTCCACGGTACCTCTGCCTCGTCCGTTCTGTAGCTCTTGTAGCTCTTGTTCATGATAGCAGGCAGAAAGGAGTTGGAACCCGACTTTACCTCCCAGGCATCCCATTCATATGGCACCGACCAGCTTTTCCACTTTGCCCTCCTATCCCTCACTGTTGTATTTTGTTGGGTAGCAGAAATGTGGTGGGGTTTGGTGAATTGGAGATCACGAACAGGAGCTGTCTCCACAGGGATGACGGCTCGGGCAGTCCTTGAGGCTGCCGATGCTTACACCAACCTGTCAGCTCAACCACAGGTTTGCCCTCAGTATCTGTATCTGGACAAAAGTCAGCCCAGTTTGGGCTAAGGCGCCTGTGAGATCTTCTGATAAAACCTAACCCACTGAAACTCTCAGGCTGCAGGTCAATCCTAGATAGACATACTACACATTTGTCCTCTCCTCTTCTCTAGTGTGCAATCAGGATTCTGACTTTAAGAAACATGTGCTTCTCAGTGAAGGATGAATCTTGGGATATTTTCAAGCAGTGGTTTCTGCTGATTTGCCCAGATTCTTTCCCTTGCCTACTTTAGACCTGAAGTAGAGGGGTTAAGATGGCTGACTGGGGCCTGGGTAAGGATCATGCAAAGGTGTGACCCTTTTGTCACGCAAAGGCCTCCAGGTGTGATCACCTAGGAACCTCTGACCACGGCTGCACGTTGCCACTAGGCTGTCTCCTGGCACAGGCTGACGCTGGCATTTTCCCTCTGAGTACTCTGGTTTCATGTGTACTCTCTGCTCATAGTAGCTCCTCTGGTTTCAGCCCACTTGTCTTTCTTTTTTTTTTTTGGGGGGGGGGGCTAAGGGTTTGGGGGGAAGGAGGAATCTTACTGAGTTTCCTATCTTCCTACAAGCCTAGAAATATCCAGAATACAGTAGTTGTTGTTAATAGCCAGGCTCCTGGCTGGCTACACAGCGAGCTCAAGTCTGCCAGTGCCTCGTAATGTGCAAACGCCTTGAAGGTGGATTCTGTGTCCCACTCCCCACTAGATTCCTGATCTCAAGCACAGTGACCTGCATAGAAAGTGTTCAGCAGAGGTCTGTTGAGTGAATGCATCTCCCCGGGATGGAGCTCGCTCTTTTACCCCAGACTCCTCAGTCTTTAGAGGGGTCAAAGCAACAAGGACCTCATCTGGCTCTTTGTGGGAGACAACCTCAGTTCCCCAAATCTAGATCAGCAGGGGTCCAGGCTGAGACAAATGGAACCCTGGACCCTGCCCTACACTAGCTTTGGGACCTTGAGTAAATGATCCAAAGTCTTAACTTTTTAAATTAGTGTCAGGTGTACCAAACAATGTGATAGTTAGACATTTACACCCCTCACAAAGTGATAACCCCCCGCCCCAAGCTACTGCTCCTTTGACACCGCTTACAGTCTTAACTTTCTGAATCGTCGGTTTTGTTCATCTGTAAAAAGTCGCTAATGACGTCTGTCTCATAGGTTGTTGTGGGTTTTCATGAGATCAGAGATGGGGGACTGTTAGCTAGTAAGCCGCGTTCCCTGTGGGTGCATCTGGTGGAGGGGCGAGGGGATGATAGCCTCCTTTTACTTTATTAAGACTTCAGCTTTTTTAACTCATGACAAGCATTGGTGTTAGTAATAATACCTTTTGAAATTAAAACATCCTTACAAGAATATTAGTTTCCATCTACCCAGTGTACATTGATGTTTATTCTCAAATCCAAAGGATCAGTATCACTGCCTTTCCATGCAAATGTCACTACTAGAAAACAAAGACCTTTGAATTTGCCAGCAGTTAGGAATGGAAGCAAGAGATGGGGAGTCTGTCAGAATGAAGATGGTAAGCATTTGGTAATGGAGTGAGTGGACGTCTGGAAGGCATGCTGCACTTACTTTTCGGTGAATCGTGTGTCTCACTGTTACGTCTGCCTTGTTGGGAGCTTGTTAGTAAAGCTATTCGTGTTGTGGAGACTGTCAGGTTGATATGTGGATAAGTACACGGACACGTGTGTACTTCATTGTGACAGTAATAGTCACCATCCTATTGCATCGCTGTCCAATGCCAGGCGACCATGGGAGTGGACAGCCACTGCCCTTCTCAGACGCCATCACCTCCTATACTGCGCTGTTTAACCACTAGTTGTCGGATATGGTCTTAGTCACTATTTTATAACAACCGGTATCTCATAATAAACCATAAAATTTAGAATTGCACAAGAGTGAGAACATCAGAGGACTTGAAGAGCAGAAGTTCTCGTTCATTAAGACTAGAAAGGAAGGAATATGATAATGCTAGTGAGAATTCTTTGAAATATTTGCTGAGGTTGGGCTTAAGCCATCTAGCTGTGAAAATAGTAAACCATCGTAGCAATAGCGATCTACTGTATTTCCCACAAAGCACACTCAGCACAATTTTTTTATAAAGAATGAAACCATAAATAAATACGATTACAATAAGCTAACATGAGATTACATTCAGTACCGTGGGCCAGATGTTTTTCTTTCATATCTCTGTTCTTTAGGGTCAGTGTTGGCTGTTTCTTCTGCCTTCCTCTGATAATATGTAAGCAGTCTGTGAATAAATAACTGAGGGTGGCATTTGATCCTGAACTGAGTTTGGTGATTTTGAAGGAAAATACAGCTTTGTTTATCTCCCCTGTAGTGGGCAGGGAAGATGCCGACAGAGCCTCAGAACAGCCATCGAAAGCCTGGTAGGCTCCAGGCAGCAGCAGCTTTCCTGGAGAAGGCCTCATCTCAATCACATCACACATGTGAAACACACTCACATCTGACATTCTATGTAATTTTGTCTAAAGGACATTTGCATAGGACTTTTATAATTCTGCTTATGAAATTGTTTGCCTACAAGTTACTCCATTCATTTAAAACCAGCTCTGATTTCTCCATAATTGTGCAGTCAGGAATTTTTGACAAAGTGAAAAAGCCCCACTGACAAATGGTTTCCAACTAGAATGATGTCGATAATGAATATTAAATTTGATAATCAGAGTTGTCATAGTATAAAACGTATAGGTGTTTCGTTAAATCGCGATTAGTTTTGGACAATTCATGTTGTGGTTATGCGTTGACACCACATTTTCAGCGCTCCAACATTATAATATTATGGGTCTAATTGATGACACAACCATAATTAGGAAAACAGGGTACTTTCCCAGGAGCAGTTGGGTTCTTGACCTGGAAGACTGGACTAGGGGAAGAGGTTCTATCTGAGGGGCTTAGTTCTCCAAATACCATTCCCTCAGATGGGAAGATTTCTGTGTGACATTCTTAAGAAGCAAGTATCGTATTGAACTGAGAACCAGTTAAGATGGGAGAAGATGGTGGGGGAGGGCAGCCCATTTGCACCTCCTTAGGGAAATCGTAACCAAAACAGAGAGGAGTAGAGAAGGAATCGTAGCTGAGGCAGCAATGTTTACAGTGACCTTCGACCGTTTCCCCACGGGGGAACCTTACCATCAGTAGTCCTCGCACCCCCACTTTAGGGGCAGGAATGTCCATGGAGGGTTTCTGTGTGTTATCAAGGCCTTGCTGAGATCACTGCCTGCAGTGATTTCTGATGGTATCCCCTGCCCTCCAAAGCTGCTAGAACTGAAAGACCTTCACCAAGAAGGAACTGAGGCGGCCTCCCTAGGAGCTTCTGAATCACAACTGTCCCTAGAGGCTGGAACCACCTTGCTGGGCCTCTCCGCCCGCCGCCAGCCTCATGAGCCTTTGGGCCCACATGCATTCCTCTTGTCTGAGCACCTCCACTTGAATCTCGCTGAGCACAGCCAGTGACACCAAGGGTGTGACACTTTTCCTCAGAGTGTTCCCTGCCAGCCTTGAGCTTTCCAAGTGGATATGTTACCACACATGCTTCTGCATCAGGCCCTCGTGCCCCAGTATCCCTCCCCCAACTAGCCCACCTGCCTCGGGAAACCACACCATCTGTGAGTTCCCACGGAGTAAAAAGGACCCTCCCAGGGAGCCCAAGCCCCCACTGTCCTGCCCTCTGGTTACCGAGCATAGGCAAGGGCTGTGAGTGGTCATGTAGACAAAGAGAAAACACGGTCTCTAGCCCAGGGCAACACATTGGAGGTGGGGGGTCCTGCTAAGTCTGTAACTCCTGGACAATCCTGACCACGGAGCTAATGCTTTATTCATCATGTCGCAATGGCATCATTAAGAGCACATTAGTTTAAAGAGTAACTAACATGTGCTCGGTGACCCCACTAGGAGAAATGTTACAGGATGAGCAGCTGGCTCAGGCTGGTCGTGGTCTGGTCTGGGTTTTATCGCAGGTAGATTTCCATAGAGTTAAGAGCTCTAATCAGGGCTTTTTGGAAAATAGATAACTCATTTACCAGCGCTCGTAGCCATTTAAGGGTCAGTTATTCACCCACTGCAATTAAAATGTTCCACTTTGTAGCTTAATATGTTTTCCATGGTTGGGTCAAGGTGTAAAATGAGTACATAATGAAAAAACAGAGCACAGAACAGCACAAATTATAGTTATATTTTGTCTGCCTTCCCTTATAGAAGAAGATAATAACATTTACAGAAATTGCTTTCTGGTATAAGTGGCCCAAAAGACCATTGTGTGACCGTTAGGCCTCTCTACACTATGCGTGCAGACAAAAGTGTTCTTTGATTTCGGGTGGTGACCATGGTTGATAGATGTCACCTGCCTGGAGGGCTGTGTCTTGAAGCCTGAAATCCACCTAAGTCTCTTTCAGAGGCTGCCCTCTGGTTCGAAAGGACTCTTTCCCCTGGTGTCTTTGCTGCTGTTTCTCAGCAGCCCATAGGTTCGCCATTTCAAGTGGAGATTTTATGTAACTACAGCATTCTGTGTCCATGGTCCATTCTGTAAACTGTTCTGAACGGGAATGTGAAGAGAACAGAGAACGCAAACAGAAAAAACGTGGTTGAGAGGAAGCAGAAACTCTTTGCTATGTCCTTGTTTACTCGTCTGTGACTTACTTAGTTGGCAGTCATCCCTCAATATCGCTTTTCAGGGGATAGAAAGTCCCTTTCCCAAGGCCACCCATCACTACAGAAGTAGGATTCAAGGGCCAAGCTCAAATCTCTTACTTTCTAGGCAAGGTCTCAGCTGAAGGCAGAGTTTGTGAACTGTTAGCCTATTTTGAAACTGTTGTCTGTCAGAAACATTTCGGGGATTTCTGTATCTTCCAGAAGTGGGAGTGGATGTACTCTCGGGTTTGAACCTTAATGTTCTGTGACCCTCGGTGTTTCTCCTGAATCGTCAGGGACTTAGAAAAAACTTTGCTGAAAGTGAGACTCTTCTGGTTTTAAAGGACCCAGGATTATGTCTGCGGAATTACTCAGTCACCAGCAGTCAGCAATGGTGACTTTTCTTATGGTAGGTGTATTTTGGGATGTAGAAGATAACATAAGACCACATATCCTGTGTGTGCTGGAGAGAGAGCCATTAATGAGAGAAATGAGGTGGCCCCATTATATATTTCACAAACAGTTTCAAGTGGAATATAGTCTGCAGAAAATCTGAAATAGTCTTAAGTGTGGAAGGTCCTATATTTTAAATCTTGTCTATACAAAGACTTTGAAATTACATATTATCAAAGTAGCATTTAGTCCTATTTTCTTTTCTGTTTTTAATGGAAAGAGAAATACTTTATCCCTAAGATCTCAATCTTATGTTCAGTTTAGAAATATAAAGTGCAATTTTTTAAAAGCAAAGGTTTCTTGAAAACAAAATAATTTTACCACTGTAGTTTCTATATGTATATATAGAAGATGTCAAAGGATAATTGTCTTTATCTACTATCCTGGTCGAGTAGTCGTTCTGGCAAATTTGGTTATTTTGTTCAATTGCATGATTTCAGAGGGAGACCTTCTGGTTCTCTCTCATTTTCTCTCTTTCTCTTTCTCTCTCTCAATGTTGAGTTCTTCGAAGACAGACATGTCGTGGGTGAAACCTTATCATTCATTCAGTAACCATTTTCTCCCTAAGATGGAAGAATAATAATTTGTAGTTTAAAATTGTCTGCCTGACAAAGTGGAAAAATGGAGGATATAATCACAGATCCTCAATGGCATTTTGTGTTTGAGAAACGGCCAGATCTGCTTTTGATCTTCTGAGATGCATGCCAATTGAAACTTTTCCTTTCTCCTGATGATTTCAATTCCTTAGCACTGTACATATATGCCTTTGTTACACTAATGCATTCTTAATGGCTCTGGAGATTCCGTTATTTATAGATTTCGGCTCATTCAAAGAGCAGCTGCAGAAAATCTCACAAAAGGAGAACATCACAGTAACCGGCTTATGACCCTTCATTGGCTGCCAGGGAATTGTGGGATCATAGGTCTTGGAGAATGACTTGTCAAGTGCACCAAAAGTTTATCTGGAAAGATCTTAACTTTTTTTTTTTTTTTAATTCTCTTTCTTTGACATTTAAAATTCATCTGTATTCTAGTTTCCAACAGCAATTTACCCTTTTGTGTTCTTTAGTTTTCAAATCTCCAACCTTTGGGATTGAACCCTGGAGATGAAGTGCATCCCTTTGTAACTTTGTTACTTCCTTCTTTCCCTGTTATTTTCCTTTTTACTTTTCTTCCTTCCTTCTATGCCTGAATTCATTTGAAAAACGTGTGCATGTGTTTGTGTGTGTGTGTGTGTGTGTGTGTATGTAATGTGTATATGATTTTAAATATATGATATAAAGTTATAAACACACACACACACACACACATATACACACACACACACACACACACACACACACACACACAAGGTCGGATAATTAAGTTCATGAACTCATCCTTTAAAAAGTGCTACGTACCTCATTGCCAAATATCACCACAGTCACCTTCAAAGTACTCCCCTTGGGAAGCTATGCACTGACACCAACACCTAGTCCACCCTTCAAAGCAGTTTTGGAACTCTTTTTCTGGAATGGCCATCAGAGCTGTTGTCGTATTATCCTTGATGTCCTGAATGTCATCAAAGTGTCTTCCTTTCAATATTTCCTTTATCTTCAGGTAAAGAAAGAAGCCATTGGGGGGCAAGATGTGGTGAGTAGGGAGGGTGTTCCAACACAGTTATTTGTTTACTGGCTAAACACTCCCTCACAGACAGTGCCCTGTGAGCTGGTGCATTGTCGTGATGCAAGAGCCATGAATTGTTGGCAAAAAGTCAGGTCATCTAACTTTTTCGTGCAGCCTTTTCAGCACTTCCAAATAGTAAACTTGGTTAACTGTTTATCCAGTTGGTACAAGTCCATAGTGAATAATCCCTCTGATATCAAAAAGCATTAGCAGCGTCGTTGCAACAAGTTCACAAACTTTACTGTCAGACCTCGAATATGTGTATAGAGAGAGAGAGGTGAGGACAGGTACTGTGCTTGCTAGGAGCAGGGTATGCAAAGATAACTAGTTTCCTTAATCATTCTATGCTTGTTTATTAGGGACATAGATGTAAACAACCAATTAGAACATGACGGTACAAACACTGGTATGGAGAAAGGTACAGAGTGCCACGGGAGCACAGAGGGAGCACATAGCCCCTTTGTGTTCTTGCTTTAAAGGATAAACTAAAAACTCCATAGAATGGAATACCACCTCTCCCCAGGTGTGCTGCACTCTGCTGTAGGTCAATTCGTGACATTTTTAAAAAGAGTTGAGTGATTGTATAAATATGTGAGGAACAGGTCAGGAATGAAAGAAGGCCTTTTGATTTCATGGCTTTGATAAAAAGTGTTATCAGGTTCAGCCCTGACTGAATTGATCTTTGCTCAGTTCTAGCCTCTGCTCATACCATTTTGAAAAGGTGATGTTTCTCTCTATCACTGAGAAAGATCTCTTTAGCTTTATTTGATCTAATATTCCTACTGTACAATTCTCTCATCAAAAATTTCCTGTAAAATCTAATTCCTCATAAAATCTCACTTAATCTAAATCTCTTCTTCAAAACCTCAATTCTTTTATTTCCCACTCATCAGGAGATTTATATCATTAATAACCGACATCCAGCATGTAGTCATGCTCTGGTGACCGACGGAGACGTGTTGTGAGAGGGCGTCATTAGGCAGGTTCGTCACTGTGAGAACATGAGAGCATGCACTTACACAAACCTAGAAGGCACAGTCCGCTACACACCTAGGCTGTAAGGTGTACCGCTGTCACATTGCGCCCTGCCATTGACGAAACCGTAATGTGACACGTGACTGTATGTAACAGACTGGAAAACCCTATCATGCTTTATGATGGAGCACCTTAGGTAATCATTATCGGCTGCCTCTTCCTGATCCTCTTTGAGCTCTCTCCTCTAAAGCCTTCCCCCCACCCCAAAAGTACTCCTATCAAAGAATTCAGGACCGATGTAGATTTCACTGGCATTTCTGAGAGGCGCCTGGAGAAGGATTTGCACTGAGCTCTCCAGTGGACCACTGAACATCTGCCTTAGTCACTTACCTTCTCTGATGTCCCCTTTCCCTTGGGTGGCAATTAAAGACCTCTTTCTTTCTTCCTTCCTCCCTCCCTCCCTCCCTCCCTCCCTCCCGCTCTCTTTCTTTCTTTTTCCTCAAAGCACTAATCCATGGTACCCTCTTGTACCACATTTGGCAGAGCAATTCCACTCTGTCTCGAAACTTGCACATTCCCCTTATCTCCTAGATCAGAAAAACAAAAGACGCAACACTCACCAGGGCCCATTCTCCTTAGAAACCTGTTCAGTAATCCTCTACAGTAATTAGAGTATGTCCTTTGGGATCCTTTTGTGTCTGAAGAGGTAATAGCGAAAACTTTATGAAACTGGTGAAAGACCTTAAGCTTTTCTAGTTGTTCGTCAGGGGGAGTGTCGGTCTGAATTACTTAGTTTAACATTACAGGAAGCAGAAATGTCCCAGTTATTATTCACATACAGTTGCTTAACAATTATGGAGTTAATACATAAGTAATAACATCTATTTAACAATATTCTGTATTGTTTTAAACTATGGAACATTTTCAAAACGTCAAGAAAGTATCCTACTGATTATATGAAAACCAAAGTGAGATTTTTTTCTTAGTGATAAAAGAAGAAAGTAGAACCTTGAATGGAAATACATTTTTCTTTTTTACTGTACATATAAACCATGATAATGCTAATGAATAATTTTCATAAAATAAGGAAGTTTCAGATGTCATATTAAATAAATTTCCTTTGGAATCAACTCTTAACAAGGCATTAATAAATCTGGTTTTCTCACTATAATTATTTTTCCGCTGCAGTAGGTATGAACCTAATGGACCTAAGGCCCTACATTAAACAAAACCATTCTTTAAGAAAAAGAATTCTCAATATTTAAACTCATCTCCACCCCCTTTAATAGGAATCTATGTTTTGTGGACAGTTACCAATGGGTTTTTATTATTCTGTGTGTGTGTGTATGTGTGACTGTAAAAGTTGACCAGAGTTACAAAAACTTGTGTTATTAAAAGTGGGAGAAGCCTGTGCCTTTTTTTTTTTTTTTTTTTTTTTTGGCCAAATAGTGTTTTTATAGACTTGGTGAGTTTCAAAAACCACTTACCTCATTGCCATAGCTCAATGAAACCCTGAGCATAAATAGATCTTGTTGAACAGTTATAAAGTTGGGTGTGAAGTTTTGTACCTTAACAAAGAACAGGTTAAATTTCAGATGAACCCTGGACAAAGCTGTACTGTTATCTCGGCATCTTGCACAGCTGACTGATGGTCTTAACTCACTAAAAGTTATGAATGGAAACTGCTAATCTCACAATTGGTCATGAATTTCTTGAAAGCTTTTGTAGTTGCATAGGCAGAAAAAACTTAGAACAATTCATACATCTTTTAAATTATAGTATGTTATTTTATAAAGGAATTGTGGAAAATGAAGAAATATTCTGCTACAATTTAGGTGTGGCACAGAAAACTAGGGCAACACTTACTTGTAGAAATATCAAGTGTTACCGTTTTAGAATTAATTACATAATCATCCAGCAGAATACAAAGATCCCAGGGTACCTTAATGGGAACAGCACACTTCCAAATAAAATAGTAATTATTATTTACACCACAATTCCAAGTGCTTTATTAGCTATAATTTTTAACTACCCACATCTCTGTGTGTGAATAAATGTCATTAAGAATATTAATTTTTCTGTAGTTTAGAAATAAGAAAACTAAGGCAGACAAATTGATTTGAATGATAAATTAGGCATTAGGATCTGGAATCATCTGAAGAGGCAGGTATTCAATAGAAACAATAGATGTTAGGGGAAAATAAAAATAGCTCTTGCAACTCTTCATAAATTACTAGGTAGTAATTATTTTAAAATACTGCCTTTCTTCCAAGCCAAGTGATCAACTCAATTTCAGTTTTTTAAAGAGCTGGGTGGCATCCTTGAGACTATTGGAAATGCCTAAGATACGATAGAACTTACTTTAGAGTCACCATTCTAGGGAAATGGTAGCCACAAGAAGTTGTGTGTCATTGAAACCATTGGATTGGGAGTTTCAAGAGGTATAAGAAATTGAAAGTCACAACATCTCATTAGGGGATAAGTCAGGTTTACAAACCACACCTTACAAGCAAAGTGGTGCTTTCTTTTTAATGAAATATAATAGAGGTTTATTAAGATGAGCATGAAAAATGTGGGTAGAGGTAATGGGCCTTCAGCACACTCGATGCCCCTTTGTAGACCATAATCTCTAAGGTGAAAACTCCCACTGCAACAGGTAGTTACCGGGCCAAGGAGAGCTCACACCATCCCTACAACACTGTAGCACAAGGCAAGGTGAAACAAGGCCAGTCAGGCACAAGTCATGAGGCCTACACAGTAAAGGGATGTTCTCTGGTAGAATGTTCCAGAACTGCAGACTCACTGGACAGACAAAAAGTTGTAATTATTTCCCATCTGGGTAGAACCTGCACTACAAGGAAGCCAGACAACTAAACTTCATTTGGGGAGTAAGTAAGACAAATAGTGACCTTGCGATGATCTGAAAGGACTCTACCACAGGGCAATTTGAGCAAAAGAATGAACACTTTCCAGACTCACTCTACTTGGGTGTTCTCAGTGGTTAGAGGCAGAGAGATAGAAAGTGCTTCACTGTCCCATCACAGAAATATTGCTGGTGTGTGGCTAGCTAAAGGGCAGATATTTAGGTTAGCTACATATTTATGTTACTGAGTTTGTTTCATATGGGGAGGATCCCTTTGTCTGACGGTATCCATTCCCGGAGATAATTGATGCACGATAAGCAAGTTCTGACTTCATTTGGGTGGTAGAGTTTAACTGCAAGGTATAAAATCTTCGTCCTGAGTACAGTGTGCTCCCAAAGTTGGAATCGTTCACTCCTGTATGATGAAGTTTCCTCTTCCTGTCAGACTATTGGAAAACATTCCCCACTCTCCCATGAGCCTCTCCCACAGAGGGCAAGGGATTTGTAGGGACCGTGGAAGCAGTTTGCTCATTGTCTACCGGTCCTTGAAATATTGAAACCTGAGCTTCCATTTGAATTAACCTTACACTCAACTGGCGATATCTTTTTCTTTGACAATACAGTGCTCAAAGGGTTACTGATTCTCGCTCCTAAGAATCAAAGAACTAAAAGAGTATACTATAAAAGGGCCAAACTGTCTCCTAGATACACTGACAGACAGACCATCACACCTAATTCTAAACTATCCATAAACAGAAACATGGTTTAGAAAAATTTCTAAATTTATACCTAAATAAAAACAAATATTTAAATTCAGTTGTTACATCACATCTACTTAAAAGACAGACTTCTCAGATCACCCACCTAAGCGTGGTATATTTTACCTTCCAGTTTTGAACTGATGAAGTGTACCTAAAATGTGTATGTATGAATGTTACGTTTTTGCATTTTTTTAAGGATGGAGAGAAGGCATAGCATTTTATAAATAGTGTGATGTGGAGGGACCCTTTGCAACTTTATTTAATGTTTGTTATTTGTTTTTGGTAGAAATGTGCTTTGAAAAGTCATATATATATGGTGCCAAAGAAAAGTATACACATTTTAAGAAAGGAAAAAAACTATATTAAAATTGTAATACAATGAATGACACTAGCATTCATTTGATCAATGCCATTTTTTGAGCAAATTCATACTACCCATCGCTACCATAATTCAATTCAACTTTGAAAAGTAATACATAGATAACATCCCTTAAAATGTGTATGTACGGGGGTGGGGGAGTGCCAAAAAACGTATACAAGTGGACACTTTGGTCAGCATTGTTTAAGCAGTAGTTCGCCGTAATCAGAAGTGGTGTCTGGACGCTGATGGGAACCACTTTGACCATTTCTTATAATTGCAGAAGTCAAACGTGACTTGTATTCATCTTTTGTTATTGGTGTGTAATGAGTATAACAATTTTAATAGTTCTTTCCTTTCTTAAAATGTATACACATTTTTTTGGCACCATCTACATATGCTGTGCAATTCTAGGGAGAATCGTGGCCAGTTCAATTTATCATTCCATAGAACTGAAAAAAAAAGAAGAAACAAATCTACCAAACGCTTTTTCTTTGCTGCCCCAACACCCTCTAGATCTTCATTTGTGAGCAGCAAACCATTCTTTCCCTTTGCCTTCCCCGACTATTGTAGTTTGGGTACACGCCTTTCCCAGCCTCATGGTGCATAGATTCTTGCTTTTACTTCCTCTTCTCTACTTTTCATCCCTCTCTGAATACATTTCACCATCGACCATCTTCCAAAATAACAACATCAATTAATTTTTTAACTTTAAAAACATCAAGCTTAGCCCTGAGCCTGCCCTCTGCGTTGGTGTGTAGTGTGTGGATGAGAGGCTGTGCAAGGACTGATAAGCCCCAGTGAAGTCTCTTCTGCAGAAGGCCAGGGCCCAGCTGCTCTGACAAATGGGCTGTGCATTCAGCCTGCTGGGCGCTGGGTGAGTGAGGAGCTGACCCACCATCGCAGGGGGCCCTGCAGCCAGGACGCTGCACTGAGACACAGGATGCAGAGCCCCGCGGCGCCTGTCACTGAATGTTGTTCTTCGCTGTTTGTTTTTAAATAGACAGCTGTCCCCTCCTTGAAGACACCCTCAGTTTACTGTTACGGTTTTTCACCACGCTCCTTTCCCTTTTCCAGAGTCGGATGACCTCCGTGGGAACGGCACACTCAGCCTTCTGGCTCCTGAGCCCCAGGATGCTCGTAATTCAATAGTAGATGCAGGTGGCATTGACAGCATCACCCAGTGTCCCCAGCACCTTCCTCAGATTATGGCTGCAGGTAAATGTTGGTGGCCAGCCCAGGACATGAGTCATTTTGAGTTCTTAGTGGGAAAGCGTGCCTAGCCATGACAGTATGCGTTTGAATCCAAAGCCTGGGATCCTTAAAGAAACCAAACTGGGGAACAGCGGAATGTCAAAGAGCAGTAAGTCAGGTTGGACATTTTTTGCTGTGTGTGTGTGGGGGGGAGGGGTGTCTGTGTGTGTGTGTTGGCTCTGTACTATTCGTTTTTAATATCATTTATGTATTTTGTTTTGATGAAAGTCTGTGCATATAAGAACTATTTTAGAAAAGTCACTTTAGGCAGACACCTGCATTTCCTTAACGTAAGGATGGAAAGAGTTTGTAAAGGAGGGAATCTGTTGCAAGGTAACACTTCGTAAATTCAGTCAGGACCAGTTTCATGACTTGACAACTATTTTAGAGATTCTAGTCAAGAGTTAAAAGGTAGGCCTGCTCCAGAATTGTACTCAGAAACAGATGAATTTATTTATTCTTGGTCTGCTAAGCCAATTGACTTGTTTTACAAGGAGAGTATTCCTGCTTTCCCTCTCTGTCTTGGAACTAAACTCCCGTTTCACTGGGAGGATTAAGTGCTGCATCTGTTTTGTCCAGGGTACTTCCTTCATGGCATTCTGTGTATAACATAAACTCCCTGTCAGGAAGTTTCCTCCCAGGATGTATTTGGACACTCTTTATGTTTATGTCTGAAGAAAACACTGCAGTAGATTATACTGCTGTATTTTATTGCGGGTTGGGACTATGCTAAATGAAGCCTCACATTTCTAGAACAGGGATTTCCTTTAAAACAAACACCCTTTTCTATTGACTGTGAGTCGTCTGTTTGTTTTTCCTGCAGCCGCCGATGGTTTGGGGAGTATAGCGATGGACACAACCCGGCTCAACATGTCCGTGACAGATCCCACAGCCTGGGCCACCGCCATGAACAATTTGGGCATGGTTCCCGTGGGGTTGCCTGGGCAGCAGCTCGTGTCTGGTAAGCGTTCTCATGGGTCTGAAGATGCTTGCAGCCCTGTCAAAGGGTGTGGGTGACAGGTGTCCAGAAACGTCTCCACACACAAGTGTTGAATACGGTCTGTGATTTATGGCTGGGGCATGTTGGGCACGTTGTGCCCGAGATTCTTTTCCTCATCACCTCATGCTTCTGCCCCATCGCTGTTCTCAGAAAAGAAGCCATGTGCAATATCTGTCATCTGTAGCATTGCCGTGTCAGTTTCATAATTTAAATGGGTAAACAGAGGGCTCATATTTGCTTTGCAGTTTGCAAAACTCTTTCACATACATTATGCCATTTGGTTCGACCGTCTTCTCTGTGACATAAGTGGATACCTACTGTTGCTGCTCTTGTTAGTATTCTCATTTTCAAAGCACTGATGCAGAATTAGGTGACTTTTCCAGCACTGAAGTGGCAGAGCTAGACATCCAGCTCAACTGACACTTAATTCCACCTTTTCTTTCCACCACGCTTTGGAATCCTCATACAACGTGTACATTAGGGAAAATGTTTAGAAATGTCACAGAGTAGGAGGTCATCATTTAATTGCATGCATGTTTATTGAGATTTGCCGTGTGCCCTGTAACAAGAGCTTTGGGAAATAAA
The DNA here is from genome assembly GCF_057876585.1 of Rhinolophus sinicus. NCBI lineage: Eukaryota > Metazoa > Chordata > Mammalia > Chiroptera > Rhinolophidae > Rhinolophus > Rhinolophus sinicus. The sequence goes on along the minus strand of NC_142516.1, from coordinate 185,896,322 downwards.
ATACATATGTTAAGTGTCCTTGAGGAGCGTGTCTCTCTAAATGGAAAAACACAGCAGCAAACAACCAGTAATAAAGATAATGTGTAGAATCAGGTGTTCAGTAGTCGTTCAGGCTAGCGATGTAGTAATTTCCAGAAGGATCGATTACTGGCGCTCTGAGGGAAGATGTTAGGCAGTGGGACTTGAGCTGTCTGGAAAGATAATTGGATTTGCAATATTCACTCCCTCACTCACTCCCTCACTCACTCACACACTCAACACATATTTATTGAGACACTGTCCTGGTGCAGAGACTCCAGCAGTAAACAAAACAGGCATGGTCCATACTCTTCCAGAATGTGCAATGGACAGGTGGCAGTCAGTTACTATACTTAGTTCCACACCCACAGGCCTGCATGCTTTGTGCTGAGCTGACCAAGCATTTGCTTTCTTTCTTTTTCTTTTTTTTGCTGTCCATGGCTGCTCATAGATATGAAAGTCTAAACTAGCTCTAGTAAATTATATATAATTTGTGTGTGTGTATGTACATATGTACATATACATATGTACACATATAGTTCTTTTTTTAATACACAGTTCTTTCTTTAATATAAAAGAACATGGGAGAGGACATGAGATGGGAAAGTGGGAAACAGAAAAAGGAAAGTCAAAGATTGAGTTCCAAAACATTATACTTAGGATATTTATAAAATTCTCCAGGATGTTATAAAATTCATACAACTGAAGACCAGTCCGCTATGGGATGTATGTGTATGTATATGAATGACATTTTCTGTGCTTTGAGCACATGTTTATCCAGACCCCTTTTCCCTAAAGCTGAGCTAGACCGAGACATCCTTCTAATAACTTGAGAGTAAACACTGATATTTTTCTACCCACATTTTCCCAGCTGCCTAATTGAAATATTCATGCAGAAGAAATTACTTTACTCTTGTCTCCAACTGCCACTTCTCTCCGAAAAGGTTGTATGACTTCCAGAGTAAGCCACACCTCCATAATTATTTTTGCTCATTATTTTGAGTCTTCTGACATTTTACCCATGACCAATTTATGATTTTCTCACCAACTTACCATTAAAAGAATTACAGCTGTACTCATTATAGAAGGTTTACCCTATTCTGCCCTGAATTACATTCTCTATCTCCAGTACTAGCCAAACTGCTTACGCTGTTTTTTGAGGCTCTCGGGGTCTTCCTGGGTATCCCCTTTATTTCCCCACTCTGCCAACTGAACTATACCTCACATTGTTCTCGGGGCTGCCCATGGACTCTACTTGTTGACACAAGGGAGTTAGGTTCTATTTTATTTGATTAGTGTTTATGTATTTTCTTACAGTCTTTTTTCTGTGCAAATATTTTAATCGTGTTAAATACAAGATTTTCTACTATGCATTTTTAACAGCTTATTCTAAACTGTTTTTCCATTTTATAGTTTTGTATTAAAAAGTTTTAAATACTCCATTGAATAAACCTTTCCTAGTTTATTTAACCATTCTAGTTTTACATGTAGGCTGTTACCATCTTTCCCCTCTTACTAGCCAAGTGTCTTTGGAAAGCTTAATCTCTTCTGGCATGTAAAAGCATTTCACCTTTTCTGTAAAATGATGATTGTATCTCTTTCATGGTACTGTTGTCAGATTTAAATACGATAACTTACATAAAATGCTGGTATTGGTTTCTTTCCAGCATAGTCAGAGAGCCAAAGAATGTTGCTTCTAGCTCAGTTGTCATTTTGGCCACCTCTGGAATCCTTTCCACTGGCTGTACAATGTCAGAGGCAGTCTTTAATGCCTCAGAAGGGATTTAAAGATTATTTAGTGTAACCTTCCTTCCAAGAAGTCTCCTCTAAAACATCTCTGGTGGGATTATGGAGAGGCTGGATTTTATGAGCATGTGGCTTTCTCCCCAGATTTCTGATATTTCTAAATGACCAACTACTCCTCCCATATTTAGTAAAATTAAACTGACACTAAATCCCATTCCTTACTTCTTCTTCTGTTTATTAGCAAACCAAGGTGTATGCTTTTCATACCCTCTGATTTTATCAAAAGGATTTTCCAGGAAATCAGATCACTTACCACACATCTTTCTGACATGTAGTTGTGAGCGTCTAATTACACCTTTTGTTTTCCTCCTAACTCATCACCTAGCTGTTTCCACCACAATCCCATTCCCACTTTTGTGAACTTCCCTTTTACCTTCTTCAATATGAAGTGCTGCTTGATACCATTACATTTCATTTGTTTCTTTTATCTGAAATATATCGTTATATTGTTATGCTCCAGCCCTGAATCCCGTACTCCAGAGTGTTGGTTTATCTATGAGGTAATATTTATCTCCTATGAGTATGCTGTTGTTTCATATTTATTTTGTTTCCCCGTACTTTTAGTTCTGTGGAATTTTTTATTTGTGTTGTTGATTGGTTTTTATGATCAAGACATTGTGCATTGGTACAGATCCAGGTTTTTCTAAAGTGGTCTATTGGAACGTCAGTGTCCCCCAGTTGTTCAGCAGGATGGATGTCATATAGGTATGTACATGGCCGAACGATAGTGGGAAACTCTGGGTTTGACTCAGGCAAGTCACTTTCTCTGTGGGTTCCCTCAGAGCCCTGACTATGCTAAGGTGCGACTGCAGTTTCAGAGAGTGGCATCTAGTATAGAGGATTGCCCAAAGTCAATTTAGCCATATATATATATATATATATATATATAAATATTAGCATAATATTACCAAAGTCAATTTAGCCATATATATATATTAATATTAGCATGCCATGAGACATGTCAGAATATAGCCATCTAAACCAAATTTTCCATCAACTGTGAAGATCCTTTTCTGTCCGTCTTTCTCTGCCATGTGATATCTTCCCTGTGATCTTATTTACAGTTTTGTTGGTTTGTGTTTTCGCTGAACAGTGTCACTCCCTAATCTCGAGTTTCAAAATAATTCCCTTGTGCTCAAGTGTTGCCTGAAGCCTTCCCAGTTGTCTATGATACACACTGTCACTTTCCAGGAGCCCCCACCTGTGGTGTCATAGGCCGAAATCTAGAATATCAAATCCTGGGCTTTGATCCCATCTGCGTGACCAGCTGCTCCCTCCCTGTATGCCCTGGCCTCTTCTCCAGTGTAACAGTCATCGACTGGAAGAGTTGGAAAGCAGCAGCTGAGTCCCCAGGCTTTAAGTTTCTGGCCTAGGTCTGCATGGGAACTGGAACCCTTTCTGGATATACTCTGGCCGTGAGATTATGTCTTGCTTTCCTTTAATCTTTTTGAAATTTTCTTTCCTAATGTCAGCAATTCCTCCTTAGTTATTATGTACTTTGACATATATCTTTTACCCCACATTTCTTAGTATTCCATTTGCCATATTTCTAATACGCGTTCTGAAAATGCCTCCCGCCTCCCTGGTAGCTGTGAAAGAGCTACATAATGACAGTGCCACAGGCCTTATCAGGGATTAACGTGGAGCCAATAAAAGAATGTCTTGACTCTTATAAGTATCCGTGAACACTCTGAATTGTTCCTTGGCTCACACCTTGCTGTTTCTTCTCCCGAAGCTTTCAGTCTACTGCGCACTTCTGTTCCCTGCCACTCTGAGAAGAGCTTAGCTTTGTAACTCACAGGGAGGCTAAGATGGGTTACAGTCCCTCTCTGCCCTCTTCCTCCCCCTCTCCCATTCACTGGTGCTTCCACCCATTTTAATTCCTCTCTGCTTCCACGAGTATTTCTTTCTCTTTTCCTTCTCGGGTTCTTTAATCCTTCCAGAAATACCTTTTTCCTCTTGAATACGCCCAGATCTGAAGAGGCATTTTTTAAATCCTTTTCATCTCCTGAAGCATCACTCTTTTAACTGGAATTTATTGAGCCAGACACTGTGCTGGAATCCAAGACATAGACCTTACTCATGTTTTACAGCCTAGTGGGAGACTGAGAAGTGTAAATAAGTAAATACAAATCAACGTGCTAAGTGGTTCTGCTGCTAACAGGTAAAGGGCGCCATAGGATGTCATTGAAGAGTGTTAAGCAAGGGAGCAGTATGATTACAGATGTGTTTTTACAGAGCATTTTTGTAAGTCCTGCAAATAACTAATAGGAGTGTGGAAAGGTTGGCGGCAAAGACATTGGATGGGGAGCTATAACACTTACTCAAATAAGAGACAATAATGGCAATAATGGCAGCAACGACCCTGGCAATGGAGACGGAGAGAAGTGAAGACATTCAATTAGAGAAACAACAGGCATTGAGGACTTGAGTCCACATATCATGTGAGGAGAATGGAGAACCAACAATGAGCCCTGGCTTCTGGCTTTGGAAATTGTGTAAATGGTGGGGTCATTGATGGAAGTGGGGAAGGCTGAAGAAAAGAAGGGTGGGGGTGGGTGACGGCAAATCTCTTTTTGGATGTGTTGAATTGGAATAACCTGTTGGAAGGACACATATGGTAGGCAGTCAGATTTAAGAGTCTAGAGCTCGGGAAAGAAGGGTGGCTGGGGATGTAGCTTTGGCAGCCTCAGAATGTGGCGGGTCACTGATGACCTGTGTACTTTCTCCCCTGGCCATACTTTTGCTGTGAAATTAGACATAGGCCCTTAACTGCTCATTCAAGTGTCAGCCTAACCGCCAGTTGCATCTCCGAATATGTCTGTTCTCTACTTCCTCTTTTTTGACCCACTATAGTCCTGTCTATTTCTGGGCTCCAAGGTCTGAAATGAGAAAAGTGGTCCTAGATTAAAAAGAATGGACTCTAAGCTTCTCTGCCTGAAACCATCTCATCAGCTCACAGAGACACTCAGATGGACTGTCTGTTGATAAACCATCCCACATACTTGGTTTTCAAATGAAAATAATACTCAAACCAGCCAACTTCCTTTCTTCAGTCCCTTCCAATATTGACGGTGACAGTCTGACACAGGAGTGGTTACAGGAATGCAGATAGCAGGCTGTGGCATCATTGGGCTCTCCATAAGACGATGCTCAGAGTCCTCGTTTGCTTTGCTTTTCCATCTGTTGAAAGATTTCTCATTATCAAGTGTCAGAAAACAAACAGGCCCTTGACTTATGTTTCATAATTCATGTACCTGCTTCCCTATCTTCTTGACAGTTCTGTTACACTTTCCAGTTATTTACCCTCTTCTCGTCAGCACGTTAGGACAGTGCATCAGAATATTCACTCATTGACCACAATGTTACCGAAGGTTCAAAATGCACAGCGTGTTTTACAAGGCACTAGAGAAGCAGCAATTTACACAACACACAGGTGACATCCCTGTGGAACACACATCTTTGCAAAGAAGCAGATGTTATCTAAATAACTGTGCAAATGATTATTTATTACTACAACTGTGGGCTGTTACAAAATTGGGATGCGGGAGCCTAACCAGCTTGGCAGTATTGGAGGGGGTTTAGAAAAGGCTCTTCTAACGAGGTACTATTTAGGCTACGACACGAAGCATAAATGACAGTATCCAGGTAGCAGGAGGGAAGAGAAAGAAGGAAAGGGGAATATGGGAAGATCCAAAAATTCTAAAAGCAGAAAGTGCCCTGTGTAAAGGACTGAAGTGATGGGAGCCTGATTCTTTTAAGGAAGTGGAAGTTCGGTGAACGTGGCCCAGAGGTCGTGGTTGGGGTGAGGTTGACAGGTTGGCCAGATCTTGCCTGCCAAAGTAAGGAAGACAGATTTTATTGGACGTGCAAGCTGTTGAAGGATTTTAAGCAGAGAAGTAACCTCCAACTCATGTTTAAAAATAAAAAAAAACATTACCTGAGTTGTTTTCTAGGGTCTACATTGAAGAGTGGCAAGAGAGGAGTCTGGGTATCCATCTAGAGGGCTATTGGAAGTCCAGAAAGGGATTCTGGAGGTAGATGGCCTAGATATATCCATATGGGACTGGAATATTAAGCACCTACTATGTGTCAGATGTTGCCATAGGTGCTGGGTGGGGATACACATGCCCTTCTGGAGCTTTCATTCTAATGCCAAGTTTGTGACGTGTGCGTCTACACTATTTCTAGAGATATGAGAATTTGGAGAAAGTTGTTTCAAAACAAACGTCTGCTTCTGCCTGTGCTGTGTACTGTATAAGGCAATTGACATCACTCAAAACAAATCAAGGTTCCTCAAATAACTCTCCGTAAGTGACAACAGCCTATATCCTTGTTGGCTAGAGATGGTGTAAAATGAAAGTCCTTTTCATATGCTTACATAACATAATATAGTCATTTGAAATGCAGTCGTTTTTCTCTGCCCTGGAATGACGACTATAAATTTAACTTCTCTGAGTTCGTTTGTCTCTAAAGAGAACGATAATAATCTCAGCATCAGAGAGTTGTTGCAGCTTCCGGAAGTCAGTAATGTAAAGTGTGGGACGTGTTGTAAGAATCCTAGCCTTTGAGTTTCCTTTGCCCTCACTGGAGAGCAGTTCAGGAAGAGTATGGAAGGGGGAAGAGGGACTTCACTGTCTCCCTATTTTCAAGGAATGAAGACTGGCTCCTGCAAAAAACAGTCCCCTTGTTTTGACTTTTCTCCTGCTCCAGGAACAGTGACAACCATTCTTTAGAAGCCAAGTGAGTGGAGGCATCCACTGCACCCAGGGCATGCCCATCAATTGTAGCTCTGCGACAGCGTCACTCAAAATATTTTCCACAAGTCACTTGTGTCAACTTGTCCTCAGTGGTAGATTCCAGGACCTATTTCAGACCCTCTGAAGCACAAGGTCCTGAAAAGTATAACTAAAAGTTTAAGAACACAGCTCCTTGAAGCATTTCAAGGGTTGGGCTGATGGGTGAAACAAACAAAATACCCCATTTGACTTGGGGATGGGTAGCAAAGCTTGCCTCATGCTACATTTCTGTGGTCTGAACTACAACACAGTTCTACAACTGAAGAATTTTGTAAAGGTCCCTGAGCCCGAATGTACCTAAAAGGTAGCTACAGGTGCAAATTTAAAAATCATATATTAAGTATCTACTATGCTTAAGCACTTTGTATAATCTCATTGAATCCAGTTTTATCTTGTAAAAAGATGTCTTGGGCATTAGACACACATCCTTGAACTCCAATAAACTATATTTTCTTCCTCATCAGGGACATTTGCTTGCTATCATAGAAGACACATTTTGACCTTGAAGCTTTTACTCCTGAAAGTTTATGCCTGTGGGACAAAGGGACACTTTATCCTTGATGGAAGGAGAAATACTTAGCGTCTTTAAGTTCACTAAATCTTTCTGACCACGAGGGCATCTTTAAAGAAATATTTCACCCTTCACTGGATGGGAGTCTGGTGCCCTCCATCAGTTAACACTTCCTAACCATTTATTCCATCTCAGCAGGAAAAATGGGCCTCAACGCCCTAACATGAGGTGACTGAAGTCTCCACAGGGGACCCTCGCACAGAGTGAATCATTTCTGACGAGCTTCTAACCAGAGACATTTTTATGAGCCATGCAATCACTCAGAAATGCTCACTTTGTATTTTCAAAACTGAGTAGCCTCTGTCTTGGAAACCATGCATTTGAGAACATCTTTTTGAATTTGTTCATCCCCAGCTGTGAGAAAGTACTGCCTAGTCATGGGTAGGAAAAAAGCAATTTAGCACAATAATAGAGGAAGACGATGATTTCATCCTTGTCTGGCTTTCTCTGTCATCTCACTGGGACTTGGCCAGGACGCGGCAGGCCAGAGCTCGGTAGGAGCAAAATGGGGAAGGAGCCTAGGACACAGCAGGCCCTACCGAGCAGAGAGGACTGACGGGCACGAAGGTACAGAAAACTCCAGTCAGTGTCCCACGAGGAAGAAGTGTGCTAGAGCCCTGGAGACTTGGTGTTATTCCTCCTCTGCTCTGTCACCCGGTGGCTAAGTCACACACATTTCAAGGGCCTTGCGATATCCGCCTGTCAAAGGAGGGTGTCCAGGTTCCCTGAAAGCACTGAAATTCTATGATTTAGGAAAATCCTAAAAATCAAGAACATAAGACCTTCCCACAATGCTAGAGTGTCCTACACCCAGTGAATTGCATGAGGAAATAAAGTGAGATGGTGACTTCTAACAGGAACCCCAAGAAGAGTATCTGTCATGAAGGTCATCTTTTTGGTGGTGATGGAGTTTTCTGTTTGTGTATTTGTTCTTTTTTTTTCATTTATCGAGGTGACAATTGTTAGTAAAGTTACATAGATTTCAGGTGTACAATTCTGTATTACATCATCTATAAATCCCATTGTGTGTTCTCCACCCAGAGTCAGTTCTCCTTCCATCACCATATAGTTGATCCCCCTTTACCCTCATCTCTCACCCCCCAACCCCCTTACCCTCTGGTAACCACTAAACTATTGTCTGTGTCTATGACTTTTTTTTTTCTCATTTGTTTGTCTTGTTCTTTTGTTTTTGGTTTATATACCACATATCAGTGAAATCATATGGTTCTCTGCTTTCTCTGTCTGACTTATTTCACTTAGCATTATGCTCTCAAGATCCATCCATGTTATCACAAATGTTCCTGTATCATCTTTTCTTACCGCTGAATAGTATTCCATTGTGTATATATACCACAACTTCTTTATCTATTCATCTATCAAAGGTCATTTGGTATATAAACCAAAAACAACAAAAGAACAAGACAAACAAATGAGAAACAGAAACTCATAGACACAGACAATAGTTTAGTGGTTACCAGAGGGTAAGGGGGGTGGGAGGTGAGAGATGAGGGTAAAGGGGGATCAACTATATGGTGATGGAAGGAGAACTGACTGAGTGGTGAACACACAATGGGATTTATAGATGATGTAATACAGAATTGTACACCTCTAATCTATGCAATTTTACTAACAATTGTCACCCCAATAAATTTAAAAAATAAATTTAAAAAAAAAAGTCATTTTGGTTGTTTCCATATCTTGGCCACTGTAAACAAAGCTGCAACGAACATTGAAGCACATGTGTCTTTATGGATAAATGTTTTCAGATTTTTTTGGTAAATACCCAGGAGAGGGATTGCTGGGTCATATGGTAATTCTATTCGTAATTTTTTGAGGAACCTCCACACCGCCTTCCATAACAGCTGCACCAGTCTGCATTCCCACCAACAGTGTATGAGGGTTCCTTTTTCTCCACAGCCTCTCCAACACTTGTTACTATTTGTCTTGTTGATGATAGCCATTCTGACTGGGGTGAGGTGATATCTCATTGTGGTTTTTATTTGCATTTCTCTGATGATTAGTGATGTTGAGCATTTTTTCATATGTCTATTTGCCGTTTGTATGTCCTCTTTGTAGAAATGTCTCTTCAGGTCGTCTGCCCATTTTTCAATTGGGTTGTTTGTTTTTTTGGTGTTGAGTTTCATGAGTTCCTTGTATATTTTGGATATTAGCCCCTTATCGGAGGCACTGTTTGCAAAAATCTTCTCCCATTCAGTTGGTTGCCTCTTTATTTTGTCGATGGTTTCTTTTGCTGTGCAGAAGCTTTTAAGTTTTATATAGTCCTATTAGATTATTTCAGCTTTTACTTCCATTGCCTTTGGAGTCAAATTCATGAAATGCTCTTTGAACCCAAGGTCCATAAGTTTAGTACCTATGTTTTCTTCTATGCAGTTTATTGTGTCAGGTCTTATACTTAAGTCTTTGATCCATTTTGAATTAATTTTGGTACATGGTGACAGATAGCAGTCCAGTTTCATTTTTTTTGCACGTGGCTATCCAGTTCTCCCAGCACCATTTATTGAAGAGGCTGTCTTTTCTCCATTGTATGTTTTTTGCTTATTTGTCAAAAATTATCTGTCCATATTTATGTGGTTTTATTTCTGGGTTCTCAATTCTATTCCATTGGTCCTATCTGTCTGTTTTTTCTGCCAATACCATGCTGTTTTGATTATTGTAGCCCTGTAGTAAAAACTAAAGTCAGGAAGTGTGATACCTCCAGTATTGTTCTTTTTTCTTAAGATTGCTTTGGCTATTTGGGGTCTTTTGTGGTTCCAAACAAATCTGATGATTTTTTGTTCTATTTCTTTAAAAAATGCCTTTGGGATTTTGATGGGGATTGCATGAAATCTGTATCTTGCTTTGGGTAATATGGCCATTTTAACTATGTTGATTCTTCCAATCCATGAGCATGGAATGTCTTTCCATTTCTTTGTGTCTTCTTCAGTTTCTTTTAAAAATGTCTTACAGTTTTCAGCATATAGGTCTTTCACGTCCTTGGTTAAGTTTATTCCTAGGTATTTTATTCTTTTTGCTGCAATTGCAAAAGGAATTGTTTTTTGTATTTCTTTTTCTGAGATTTCATTGTTAGTATATAGGAAAGCAATGGACTTTTGTACGTTGATTTTGTAGCCAGCAACTTTACTGTATTCGTTGATTGTTTCTAATAGCTTTTTGGTGGAGTCTTTAGGGTTTTCTATATATAGCATCATGTCATCTGCAAAGAGTGATAATTTAACTTCTTCATTCCCAATTTGAATGACTTCTATTTCTTTCTCTTGCCTGATTGCTCTGGCGAGGACTTCCAACACTATGTTGAAAAGCAGAGGTGATAGGGGACAGCCCTGTCGTATTCCTGAACGTAGAGCAAAGGGCTTCAGTTTTTCACCATTAATTATGAGATTAGCTGAGGGCTTGTCATATATGGCCTTTATTATGTTAAGGTATTTTCCTTCTATACCCATTTTATTAAGTGTTTTAATCATAAATGGATGTTGTATCTTGTCAAATGCTTTTTCTGCATCAATTGATATAATCATATGATTTCTGTCCTTTATTTTGTTTATGTGATGTATCACATTGATGGATTTGCGGATGTTGAACCATCCTTGTGCCCGGGGATGAACTCCACTTGGTCATGATGAATAATCTTTTTAATGCATTGTTGTATGTGATTTGCTAGAATTTTGTTTAGAATTTTTGCATCTGTATTCATCAGAGATATTGGTCTGTAGTTTTCTTTTTTTGTGTTGTCCTTACCAGGTTTTAGTATCAGGGTAATGTTGGCCTCATAAAATGAGTTAGGGAGTACTGTCTCGTCTTCAATTTTTTGGAAGACTTTGAGCAGGATTGGTATTAGATCCTCTTTGAAGGTTTGGTAGAATTCACTAGTGAAGCCATCTGGTCCTGGACTTTTGCTTTTGGGAAGGTTTTGGATGACTGATTCAATTTCGTTACTGGTGATCGGTCTGTTTAGATTTTCCAGTTCTTCATGGTTCAGCCTTGGAAGGCTATATGTTTCTAAGAACTTGTCCATTTCTTCTAGGTTATTGAATTTTGGTGGCATATAGTCCTTCATAGTATTCTTGGATGATCCTTTGTATTTCTGTGGTGTCCGTGATAACTTCCCCTTTTTCGTTTCTGATTTTGTTAATTAGTGTCTTCTCTCTTTTTATTTTAGTGAGTCTAGCCAAGGGTTTGTCAATTTTGTTAATCTTTTCAAAGAACCAGCTCTGTGTCACATTAATTTTTTCTATTATCTTTTTGTTCTCTATTTCATTTAGTTCTGCTCTGATTTTTGTTATTTCCTTTCTTCTGCTGACCTTGGGTTTCACTTGTTCTTCTTTTTCTAGTTCTTTAAGGCGTAACATGAGGTTATTTATTTGGGATTTTTCTTGTTTCTTGAGATAGGCCTGTAATGATATAAATTTCCCTCTTAGTACTTCTTTCGCTGCATCCCAAAAATTTTGGTATGATATATTTTCATTGTCATTTGTTTCTATGTATCTTTTGATCTCTCCTCTAATTTCTTCTTTGACCCAGTCGTTCTTTAAAAGTATGTTGTTTAATCTCCATGTATTTGTGTTTTTTCCTGCTTTCATTTTTGCAGTTGATGTCCAATTTCAAAGCCTTGTGATCAGAGAATATCCTTGGTATGATTTCAATCATCTTAAATTTGCTGAGGCTTATTTTATGTCCCAATATATGGTCTATCCTTGAGAATGTTCCGTGTACACTAGAAAAGAATGTATAATCTGATGTTTTAGGATTAAGTGCTATATATATGTCAATTATGTCCATTTCATCTAATATGTCATTTAGGGCTGCTATTTCGTTATTTATTTTCTGTTTGGATGATCTATTCATAGCTGTCAATGATGTATTTATGTAAGTCCCCTAGTATAATTGTGTTTTGGTCAATTTCTCCCTTTAATTCTGTTAGTAATTGCTTGGTATATTCCAGTGCTCCCTGATTGGGGCCATAAATATTGATGACTGTTATGTCTTCTTGTTGTATATTCCCCTTTACCATTATGGAATGTCCATCTTTGTCTCTTGTTATCTTTTTCATCCTGAAGTCTGTTTCATCTGATATCATTATGGCTACACCTGATTTTCTCTGGGTACCATTTGCTTGGAGTGTCAATTTCCACCCTTTCACTTTGAGTCTATGCTTGTCCTTGTAGCTGAGATGTGTCTCTTGGAGACAGCATATGCTTGGGTTTAGTTTTTTGATCCAATCTACTACTCTGTGCCTTTTTATTGGTGAGTTCAGTCCATTTACATTTAGGGTGATTATTGATATGTGAGGATTTCCTGTCATTCTGTCTTTAGTTTTCTGGTAAGGCTGTGTCTCCATTGTTTCTTTGCCTTTTTGTTGTTGTCTATTATTTCTGTGTAGTGGTATTCTATGATGTTTCCCTCTGTTTCTTCTTTTATTATAGTATATATTTCAGTTCTGGATTTTTTTTTGAGTGGTGACCCATTAAGTTTATGTAAAATAAAGTTTGATGTTTAGAGTATTCCATTTTCTTCAGCACGCTTACTTTCTCCATTCCCATATTCCGGTTCAGACCTTTACTCTCCCCCTTTTTGAGTTTTGGTTGCCACAAATTGTCCCTGTTGATGGTGGTCGAATAGCCTCCTTTAGTATTTCTTGTAGTGCAGGTCGTGTATTAGAAAATTCCCTCAGCTTCTGTATGTCTGGAAAGGTCTTTATTCCGCCTTCATATCTAAAGGATATCTTTGCTGGATATATTATTCTTGGCTCATAATTTCTCTCGTTCAATAGTTTACATATTTGGTTCCACTCCCTCCTGGCTTGTAGAGTTTCTGCTGAAAAATCTGATGATAATCTAATTGGCTTTCTTTTGTAGGTTACCGTCTTCCTTTCCCTGGCTGCCTTGAGGATTCTTTGTCATTAATTTTGGACAGCTTCAATACAATGTGCCTTGGAGAAGGCCTGTTGGGGTTGAGGTAATTAGGTGTTCCATTTGCTTCTTGGATTCGAGGATCCAGTTCTTTCCATAAGTTTGGGAAGTTCTCGTCAACTATTTGTTTGAATATACTCTCTGTTCCCTTCTCTCTTCTCCTTCAGGTATGGCCATAATTCTTGTATTGCTCTTTCTTACTCAGTCAGAAAAGTTCTTGTAGAGTTGTTTCATTTCTTTTAAGTCTCAGTCTCTTTCTTCTTCCATCCGTGTCATTTCCAGGTTTCTATCTTTGATGTCACTGATTCTTTCCTCCATCTGGTCAACTCTACTACCTAAGCTGGCTATTTCATTCTTAATTTCTTCTGTTGAGTTCTTAATCTCCAGAAATTCTATTTGGTTCTTTTTTAAAATTTCAATCTCTTTCATAAAATGCTCATGTTGTTCTTTGATTGTGTTTCTGAGTTCATTAAACTGCCTGTCTGTGTTTTCTTGCATTTCGTTGAGTTTTTTCAGGACTGCAATCTTGAATTCTCTGTCATTTAAGTCACATATTTCCATATCTTTAAGTTCCTTTTCTGGAGACTTTTCACTTTCTTTCTGAGCTGTCTTGTTGCCTTGGATATTCATGGCAATTACTGATTTATTATTTCTCTTCCTAAATATCTACAGGAGTGGCTTCTGCAACAGGTTGATAGGAAGAGGTCTTTCTTTTGTTTTCCAGTACTTGTTGGTAGAATGTTTTATTTTCTCTCCGACTGCAGCCTTTTTTTCTCTCTCACACGTAGTGCTGTGTTTTCTCTGCACTATTCCAGCTTCTCACACAATGGGAGGATTCCCTGGGAGACGGGCTTCTCCTCCGTTAATAGTTCACCTGGGTCACAGAGCACAATGTCCGTGTGGGTATGCAGAGAGCTTTTGAAGTTCCAAAGCTCTTCCTGCACCAGATTCAGAGCCCATATGTTTCAGCAGTTCTGTTTACTCCTGCAGGGATCCGCCCAGATAGGTGGGGCCAGGGGCGGGGTGCGTTGTGAGAGGTGGCCCAGAGAAATGGCGGCAACCACCACCACAGCCGGTCCTGCTTCCACAGCTCCCTTCCCTTTGCCGGAACTAGTTGGGCTGCGAATCTATGTCTGTGGTCCACAGATCTCAGAAAAGCAAATATTCTGTTCTTTTGATCTGACACTGCTACTGTTCCGCTTCTATCACTGGGCAGGTGGGGGCGGGGCGAGCTCTGGGAGCGTAGGGAGGGGGAGACTAGTCTCAGTGTCTAAGGCTCGTTCTCTGCTCGGCAGTGAAGGCTTAAACCACCGTTTTCATCCTTCTTCCCTCAGTCTTTGCTCCGAGGTCTCTGCCATGAGTGTTGGGTTCAGCCGTGTTATATGCTGTCCCCTCAGCCCTGTAGGCCATAAGCGGAGCCCTAGCAGTCCGAGTTCCTCCCTCTCCTGCAGCTGCGGTAGTTCCGGGAAGCAGCGAGCTTGGAGCACTGAGCTAGGTCTGCGTCCTGTGCCTGCGTGGCTCCATCGGCGCACTTCTCCCTTCCCTCCTCCCCCACTCCCATGATTTGCCCACCTTTAGGTGAATTCAGTAGTGGGCCTCTTCGTCTTGCCTGTCTGCTGCGCAGGGAGTCCTTTGTGGAGTTACTGTTGTTCAATTAGTTGTAAATTCCAGGGGATATTTACAGAGGCTCACCTCACGCTGCCATTTTTTTTATGTCTCTGTGTATTTGTTTTTTAATGGATCTAGAGAGCACCTGCAGAGGTAATGACATAGCCATGTGAATGACGAAGGAGAGTTATCGTGAGGAGCTTCAGTCTTTCTAGGCTTTGAAGAACAAGTTGTAAGACAGGGAAGGACATATCCCCGCCCGTTTCAGGGGCCTTTGACGTATCAGTGCTCTCTGCTGAGTGACAAGTAGCCGAGGGCAAATAAAAAGTAAGCGGTAGTGTAGATGCTAGAAATGGAGGATCTCCGTTCACTCCACCTTAGGCAGCGTGTGAGTGGGGTGTTTCGTATCTCAGCTTTTCCTATCAGCGCAAAATAATAGGGTACAGACCATCCAAAATCCTAAATAAGTCACCATGTTTGTTTTTATTTGTAATGGCTTTTCATCATGGCTACATCTGATTTACAAATTTAAAGTTCCTTCAAGAAAATTACGAACTTTGTAAAAAATAGATCAGGAGGGATCCAGAAATGTACATTTTCTGTCCACCTGCCTTCGCAAAGCTCTTGTTCTCCGGACCCCATGCTCAAACCAAGGAAAAGAACTATCATCGCATCCGTGCCAGATCTTTGCAGTCTGCGTGTGCTGGGCTCCCTCGAAGGAGTAAACTGAGACATTCTGTTTTAAACGGCCTCCTGCTGGGCTCCACATTTAGGAAGGAAAAGTAAATAAGGCCATGCTTGTTCCAATTGTGTTAATGAGCACCGGAAAACAAGAGTTGGGCCAAAAAAAAAATACCCTGAAGTGTGGGTGATTAAGAGTTGACTGGAATGTGGTAGCCACTGTATGGGAAGATGATAGCACCAACTCAGTAGAAATAAGACTTGGGAGTTAGAGAGGACTTCAGGTAGTCCTGTCCCATACTGGTATTTAGTGTTTAATCCTGCAGAGAGATTCCAGATACACCATTTCATTTAAACCTTCGCAATCTGTTCCCCATGGCAAATATATCTTGTACGGTTCCTGTGCTTGTGGCAGACATTGCGAACCTATCAGGGGCCTTTCCTGCTTGTATCTCAGCCCACCACTCCAAGCAGCCAGCATCAGTATAAATGTGAAGAGATCTTTATGCAAACAGTGATCTGTTCCAGCCCTTTCATTCTATAGATGAGGACATAAAGGTCTGGAGATGGTCTAATTAAGTTCTACAGAGCAGTGCATTTTGACTGTTCTCCATTTTTCATAGGCTGGAGGGGAATACCCCAGGTAGTCTCGCCTATCCCTTCCACACCTGACGAACAGCAGACCACGTTTGGGAGGACCAGTGTGTTTCTCACTGAGTGAAACTGACTGGTTATAAAAGAACAACTAAACTCTAACCTTGGCTGCTAACGCATAAGACTTAATCAACAGGAGACGACCTTTTTTATTCATTCACTGTAATAATTTTGTGTAGGGGATGTAAATTACAGCATAGGAAATATAGTCAATAATACTGTAATAACTGTGTATAGTATCCGGTGGGCACTGGACTTATCGGGGAGATCACTTTGTAAGGTAGTATGTGAATATCCAATCACTATGTTGTACACCCAGAACTAATATTGTAATTGAAAAATAAATTTAAAAAAAAATTATGTACGTTGAAATAAAAAGAAAAACCTATCGCTATTTCACCAGGTAACGGTGATACAGATAAAATTAACAAACCCTGTTCATTTCTTCACATTTATAATCAGAATCTCCTTAACTCTTCCTTGTTTCATTTTTCAGTTTTGTTACTTTGTTTATCCTGGGGACTGTGTTCAGTCATTCATCATTTCCTTATGCTGTATCTATCTGTCAAATCTGTCCATCTCCATTTATCTGTCCTTCCTTCCTTCTTCCCTTCCTGCCTTTCTTCCTTTCTTCCTTCTTTCCTTCCTTGCTCCTTTTCTTCCATCTAATCTGTGTTTTCTGCTTTGAAGGGAAAGAACGATGTTTTATTCATCTTTGCACCCCCACGTCTCCCCACACCATACTTGTCATGCATTAGTACTCAGTAAATGTGTGTTAAAAAAAAAAAAATTTCCCCTGTGATTTCTTGCCTCTTTCACCCACTATTAAAATGGTACAAATCATATGCCCCCTTTTTCTCCTATTTGAAAAGAAGAAATTAAAAAGTACCTTCCTTACAGGCTTACGATTTTATCAGGCTTGAGGCCTGAATGTCCACAGCAGGTAGCTCTGAGAATATATAAGCTTCTTGTTGCCAGTTACTTGTCCTTCCAGCCAACTATGTGTCACAGGGTGAAGTGCTATTGTGTTTTGGCTGAAAATGAATTTCCTTCCAGCAGCATTTCAAAAACATACAATGCTTCATATTCTGTTTTCTTATTAGTTGTGGTCCACATTTTTATATGAATTATTTATAATGACTAATGCAAAATATCAGAAATACCTGCAGAGCTGTGCCTGGTTTTGCCTGGAACTCCTTGGTACTGACTTACAATGGTCAAGATAGGGGATCCATCCCACTCTCGCAGCCCCACCCTGACTTTTTTGTCTTAGGACAAATAAAAGAACACAGAGAAGGGATTTCTTTAAAATACTTCTCAGGAGAGTCATTCATTTCACACTTTAAAAGAAAAAAAGAAAAAAAGACATATTTGTAAAGAAATTAGTAGCTTTTAAGGAAAAACATATTATGATTTTTTGAAGTGTATATAAAAATACAGCCAAATGTACAGAAAATATTGATACTAAAATTTTATTTTCAAGAAAAACAAATGAACTTTGAGTTAATATTATACCCTCCCCCACTTTAGGGATGCATACACTTTCTAATGTCATAGTTTTACAATATCCATCTTTCTTTCCTTCTTTCCTCTCTTCCTCCTTCCCTCCCTACTTCTCTTCCTTCCTTTCTTCTTTCCTTCCTTTCTTCCATCCATCCACCCATATTTGTTCACCACATTTCACTGTGAAGAACTAAAGTGATTTCTGCCCTCATGGAGCTCATACTCTGATGGTGGAGATAATAGTAAACAAATTAATAAGTATATCACTATGAGTTATAATAATTCCTATGAAGGAAATAATAGTACGCTGCAATGATAGAGCATAAAGAGATGATGGAGGTGGATTTATCATAGATCTTCACATAATTAGGAAAAGCTTCTCTGTGGAGAGAAAATTTAAACAGAGATCCTGATGGATGAGAAGGAGCCAGTGCTGGGAAGGGTGGAAGAATGTGTGGGAGGACACTGAAGGCAGAAGAAGTGTCATGTGCTTGAAGAAGGACCAGAGGGCCAGTTTAGTGGGTGAGGTGGAGATTGTAAGGAAAAGAGTTTGAAGCGTTGGTTAGAAACCTTGTCAATCCTGGGAAAGAGTCTGGATATAATGGTAACATTAATTGAAGTTTGTTTGCTTGTTTGTTTATTCATTCATTCATTCATTCATTCACTCAAAAGAGGGATTCCGTGATTGAATTTGAATGTTCAAATGGATTTGGGGGTGGGGGAGGGGAACAAAAGCAAGGGAGTCAGTAAAGAGGCCCTGCAAGGCCAGAGAAGCGATGAGTGTGGTTATGACTAGGGGAATGGATGGTAGTGAGGTTGGAGAGATGAGCACAGATTTGTGATACGTTTTTGAGGCAGACACCTTAGGATTTTGTGATTAGATGAGAGAAAGGGGAATCGAGATGAATCCCAAATTTCTATCTGAAGCAACTCAGTAAATGTTGGTGGCATTTCATGAAATGAGAAACGCGGGAGGAACAGATACTGGGGAGAATCACACATTCCGATCTGTACATCTCAGGTATGAGCTCTCGTGAGAAATCTAAGTGGTGATACGAAGAAGGCAGATGGATACCCAGGTCCGGACTGACAGACATGTGTGCCAGACATACACAGATAGAGACATCTGTTTATCGGCAGGGAGAGCACAGTTGGCACCACGGCCGTGAGGGAAATGGCAATGTCGAGAGCAGAGGAAGAGGAGGGCGTAGGAGCAGGCCTTGAACATTTCCAGCATTTGAAGTTGGAGAAGAAGAGGGTAAGCCAGTAAAGGGGTGTTGAGGAGCAGAAACAGCCAAACAATTAGAAGGCGAACACAAGTGTGTGACATTACGGGAACCAAGCCATACGTGTGTCTCATCCACACGGGAGGCAGCAGAATTGGTTTCTCCTGAGAGGTCAAGGAAAAAGACCGCAATGAGGGAGGTCATCGGTGACCTTGACGAGAGCCGTTTTGGGGGCATTGTAGAGGTTTGTGGGTTAAAGATGGAGGGATATCCTAAGGATCAAGGGAGATGGTGATACGGAGGCCCCTGAAAAGTCCTAAAGGGCCATACAAAGAAAATAACTTCTTATTAATTAATAATAGTACTTTTATGATGTCAATGGAGTCACTATTTTTCATTTTTGTTTCCTATTTAAATTTGGACCACTCCTTTCGAGAAATAAAAAAGAGGAAGAAAGGGAGGGAGGGGAGGAGGGAGGAAAAGAAAGAATAGTGACAAATGAGAAGTAGAAACATTTTGTATAGTCAACTCTTTGAAGATGCTCATCTAGAAAGGGGCAGGTAAATTTCCGGTAACGGGAGGGAGATATGGGATCAAGAGAAAATTAAGACCAAGTACGACATGATGATAAACTTTTGGAAATGCCCATAAATGGGGAGAAGTTATTGATTGGATAAAGGAGCCATGTAAAAAGTAAATCTTGAGAAGTGCCAAAGTTCCTGGTTTGGGCAAAGCTTTTCAGTCCATATCACGGATAGTGAAACTGAGGCACAGAAAATAGTGGATCCTCCTTGTGGGATCAGATAATGAGCCACTGAGAGGGAGGGTTTTAAAATGCAAAATGAAATATATTATTGACTCATACAGTCTTGCGCTTGGCACAATTGTCCTATAACTACTGAATTTGTGCAGTAATAAATAATAGAACAGTTATAATATGTATCCACTGAGGTTACTATTGGGTACAGCCATCCGACAGCAGGCCACTTCTCCTTTTTGAGCAATCTCTCCTTCTGCAGAGTAACTTTGCACGTCGGAAGTTCATTTATATGCCTTGATTTCTCCCTGCTGTAACTCGTTCTAAATATTTACATCAGTTAATCAGTCGATTATTGTGAAACCCACTGAAGTCCACATAACTTTCAGAAATGAGGAGAATTATTACTTCTGCTGTGAGATAATAATGCCTCACCTCCCTGTTTGAACCTGCTCTCCAAGTATATGCGTTGCTTATAAAGAATAGATCTCTCACCATCCTCACTACGAATGTAAGCATTCAAATCCACTGCATCTTATATTTGCCTCGAAGTCATTTTTGTTTGTTTTTCACACAGGTTAGGTGACCACAAAATCATTTCTCTCCTTCCCTTGTTCCCTACCTCTCCCTCTGCCCAAATGCAGTGGTAGCAGTGTTATCTATTATTCTACAGGAAAGAATAGCCTTAATTTCCCCAGACCTCATTGGTTTGCCTCCAGGAATAGAGTTCTGTACCTAAACAAAGAGGTTTTTCATATAAACAAGATGACAGTGTTAGCCTTGTAAAATTCCACCACTTGCATCATGGAACACTAATAAAATATTTGACTTTGCTTGCTAGGCATGTGAATTTAGGGCTAGTGTGGGTTACGCCCTTCATCCCTATGACCTTAAGTTTCCTCGTTAGAAAATGGGACTATCGACAATACCTATTGCACCATCCTTCCTTTCAAGGATTAACTATATTGCATATTACGCCACATAAAAAAGGAAATTAAGAGACGTCTTAGGATCAGTACAGTCTTTTACACACTAAATATTTTAACTGTATGATTATTTTCCTTCTCTAAGTTTCTAGAACTGAATCAGAGGAGTGTAGGTTTTAAATTCTGATATTGCCAAACTGTTCTCTACGAAAGTTGAACACATTTTACACTCACACCAACAGTGGATACTTAAAGTTGTTTTAACCTCTATTAACTCCATTGTGAAAAATGATTTTTACACACCTATTTTCGTTACTTTGACTACTCTGTTGGTATTCTGAGCAGCTCCCAGTTTCAAATAGTAGAAATAACTCTGCAGTTAATATCTTTGACATTTTATTTCCCATTTGGAATATTTCTTTAAGATCAATTTCCAGGTGAACAGATGACATGGTCATTTTAGTTACTCTTGAGACATTCCAGAATTACTTTTGAAAGGGTTACGCAATTTATACTCTCATCAGATCTGCCTGAATGTTTTCTTTTTGGCATCCTTGCTAACTCTGGGTGGTACTGAAATTGTTTTTGCTGATTTACTAAGCAAAAGTCATGTCTTTTATTGCCCAGGAGCCATAATTTAAAGGGCCTCCTAGTGGTCTCACAGCCAGATGGAAGCCTGGCAGTGACACCAGAGGTCTGTTTTCTGTTCTTTGACCTGCTAGTTAATAATTAGGCAATATTTCCAGACTCCAGTTGGATCAGATTGAACTGCTCTTGCTGAGCTGTTAATGATTCAGAAATACCCTCCCCCAACAGCCCCACCCATCCCAGTTCTGCAGGCTCCTGTAAGGACACCTCAAGTCCTCCTTCATTTGAATAGTCTTCTCTGGTCCCTCTGGCCTCCTCAGTGACACCGTTGCTCCCCGCACCAAGGCAATTACTGCTCTTACCATATGGTCTGACCCTGGGCTAGAGTCCATTTGTTTCTATTAGTTTCTCTGCTGATCCGATTTTGTAAGATGGATACACTCCACCTGCCAGGTGCTGTTAATTAACAGCATGCCTTTTCTCTTTAGGTTTTGCTGTTTGTGAGCAAACACACTTCCTTGGGCAGTGCTAGCCATGCATACATGCGTGATTAATATTTTCAGTCATGTTGAACTGAATCCCCTGTCAAACACATTTCACTCCAAATGGCAATGGAACACGAAACACTGTACTCTCCCCTCACATGTCATTGCCGGAACTCTGAACAGACAAAGCAAACTCATGATATTTTGCTTTCAGACATGATGGTTTCCATAGCATTTCAATTTGCCTTTTTTGGTCTTTTCTGGTTTAGTCTTCTGGCTTATTCCAGTGAGCAAGATTAGTTTCTGCTCTAACAAAACATCTTAAGTGTTCTCTCACAGTGGGTTGGATTTCTTCTCCATTTAGATCATGTCTCTTAAGTGACGCCAATAGACTTAATGCTGATAGCTTTCATTGTTATTAATGTTATTAACTCTGTCTCTAATGTTAGCATTTTTCCAACTCTGCTATTTTTAGAATATGCCCGTTCATGTTATCCATGCATCTTTCCGTAATAATATCTGGTTTCATTGATGCACTGAGCTTCTCCAGCTGGGGAAAAAGCTGCTACCCATCTATGGCTCACTTTGCCTCCCTGGTTTAAAGTACTTACGAACCACAAATGTTCAGTTTTACCACCTCTACCATGATTTTTAAGATGCTAATTCTCTAGTATGAATCCTTATCAAATGCTCAAAAGCACCTGTATATGTGTGTCTATATGTGTTTGTGTACATGTTTATGTACCGTTTTTCCCTGAAAATAAGACCTGGCTGGACAATCAGCTCTAATGCGTCTTTTGGAGCAAAAATTAATATACGACCCGGTCTTATTTTACTATAATATAAGACCTGGTCTTTAATATAATATAATATAATATAATATAATATAATATAATATAATATAATATAATATAGTACCAGGTCTTATATTAAGTTTTGCTCCAAAAGATGCATTAGAGCTGATTGTCTGACTAGGTCTTATTTTTGGGTAACACGGTATGTATACATGTGTATATAGTATATGTTTACAAACGTGGGTAGCCATATATATGTATATACATATACACATAAGTATATGTGTGTATCCCTGTATCCTCTAGCAATTAGCACAGAGTTAACAGTGTCTACAGAGGACTTCAGATCACTTTGTTTTCGCTTTGGGACACTTTTGCATGATCACTCCAGCAGAAAGCCATCAGGCGTTAACCACAGTGATTCCCCAGTTAAAGCATGAGGATGCACGTCTCTGGGAAGCACAGTTCCACACCGTGACCTGTACCCTGCTGTCCCTGTCGTAGCTCCTCACTTTGCCCCTGGCCAGCAGGCTCCATCCACACTGGCCTCCTTTTCATGTTGGAACATGTGAAGCTTGTTCTTGCCCTCAGGCCTTTGTTACATCCAGTCCCTCAGCCTGGAATCCTCTCTCCCAGCTCACCTCACTTCTCTTATCCTGGCTCCTTGCTATTGGGGCTCAAATCAAAAGTCTTGTTTGCAGAGAGACCTTCATTGATGGGGGACGACTTCCTCCCTCCTCTGCTACCCTCAGAGCTGTTCCCCTACTACAGACGGATCACCATCTGAAAGGAACTTCTCTCTTTATTGTTTGTTTATGTCCCAGCAATCCCCATTGGAGGTAAGCTTCCGGAGAGCAGGGAGAAGCCTTTGTTCAAGGCTGTCTCTCCAGTTCTTAAAACAAGCCTGACACATACCGTGTTTCCCCGAAAATGAGACCTAGACGGACAATCAGTTCTAATGTGTCTTTTGGAGCAAAAATTAATATAAGACCCGGTCTTATTTTACTATAAGTAAAATAAGTCTTATTTTACTATAAGTAAAATAAGTAAACTATACCTAAAATAAGACCAGGTCTTATATTATATACTATCCTATACTAATAATTAATATAATATAATATAATATAATATAATATAATATAATATAATATAATATAATACCGGATCTTATATTAATTTTTGCTCCAAAAGACGCATTAGAGCTGATGGTCCGGCTAGGTCTTATTTTCAGAGAAACACAGTAGAAGGCATTTATTAATATTTGCTGGGGGGAGGGGGAATATATCGAAGCATTGCCTTTAGAGGAGTCTAAAACTTTCATGTGATTTTCTTCTCCCGCATCTAAATTCATTAGGGTTTATTTGTTTTACAAGGAATTTCACAAACTTTTCATATAGTTAATGTTATTGGGTCAAGTTTTCATATTTGAACTCTAATTCTTGGTAGAAATTTGACAGCTTGTGATCAAATGCTGCTGCCAAGAATCAACTACAATATGTTGAAATCAGTTCTAAACATTTTGAAAGAACAGCTAAGGAGAATTTCTACTTACTAACATAAGTAAAATTTTGAAGTTAATTTCCCAAAAGGGAATGACACCAAGACACTATATTCTTGTACTATTTAATGCCTAAAAGGAATTTTATTTCTCATTTCTTAATTGTCCAAAAAAAAGTGAAAAATTTTACATCCAAGTCAACAATGGGTGATTAAAAACAGTTCTTTGGTGAACATTCGTTTCAATCACATATTTTCCCTAGTTACAAATTTACTGACTGGAAAGCAGCCATTAAGCACATCATTTGCTTCGGAAAAATAATATGTTAATATGGTAATGTAATGTGGGTTCTCTTTGTTCCTTTATCATAGAGGAGTTTGCCCTTGCTGAGCTGCACTTCTCGTTCTAAAAATTATTTGATGTTAAGTTAAATTTCCCAACAGGCCTACCCATCCAATCTTAAGTAATCCTCTTTCGAAAACACCAACATTATTACCAAGAAATTATCTGCATCCTCAGCACATCATGACATGGATGGGGTAGGGGGGGATGCGGGGGACACGTGAGTCCCATTTCACCCATTTCCCATCAAAGACAGAGTTGAGAGAATAAAAGGAACTTGGAATGTACAGAGGAAAGTTTTAGTATTCATTTTATTATAAAAATTTTGAATAAAGATTAGAGGAAGAAAATTGTTATAATGTCAGAGCTTGGAAATAACTGCTACTTACATAGACGTATTTGCTTCTGGTCATTTTTTTTTCTGCAAATGTATAAACAAATATATAAACAAATGTGTTCAATTTTAAAAATATGATGTGATATCTTTTCAAATATATAGGTGTTTATCACTTTTTCTTACCTTGAGGGAAAAAGACCGTTTTCTCACGTCAGTAAGTGTTCTGTGGGTGCATAATACCCGACTTAGCCACACATCTTGTGAGTCCAGTCCTCAAATCCTTGATGAAACTGATATTACTGGATTTTAAATGTTTGCTAATGAGATGGATGAAAAGTATCTTGCTTTCACTTTTTTCCCCAGTTTTGTTGAGATATAATTGACATACACTACTGTATATGTTGAAGGTGTACAATATAATGATTTCGCTTACATATATTGAAACATAATTATTGTAATACGTTTAGTTAACGTTTATCATCTCACATAGATATTTAAAAAAAGAAAATAACCTGTTTCCTTGTGATGAGAACTCTTAGGATTTTCTCGCTTAACAGCCTTTATATTAATGACACAGCACTGGTAAGAACAGTCACCATGCTATACGTTCCATCCCTAGGATTTATTTATCTTATACCTGGAAGTTTCTACCTCTGACCACCTTCTTCCAATCCTCCCCACCCCTACCTCTGGTAACCAAACATCTGATCTCTTTTCCTATGAATTTGAACCTTTTGACTATAACTATTTCTTCTCTCATGAATTCCCTGTTTGTGTTCTATTGAAACATTCTCCTTTTTTTTTCTTTTTGACTTATTAGGGTTCTTTGTATACTAGGGATTTTGCCCTTTATATCTTATATGTTTTGTATTTGTAGCAGTTAGGGTTTGAATTTAATTTAGGTTACTATGTTTTTATAGAATTGTTACTTAATGTAGAAGTTCGTCATTGTAAGCTTTCCAAATTAATCTTGAGACTATTCTGAGAGTTGTGAGCTTGTTGATGGCATGAGATCAGATTTCTCCTGCTTCTAATTTTTAATTTTTATTCATGAAATATTTTAAATGTACATAAAAATGCACTCATTTAAGCATCAGCCAGAGAACCTTTCCCTTCTAGCCAGGAAGCAGGGAGAACTTAATCTGGATCGCAGTGATGTGATCCAACCATCCAACCCCCGTGATGCCACCTTTCCCACACATTTCTTTTTCTCTGCTCTTTCAGTATTAATATCCATCCCTGAGGCAATGAGCACTGAACAGCCTCATTTGAATTACAGTACCAGGTAGGAATCAAGGAAAAACCAGGAATAAAAATGATAATTTCAAGTATATTCTCCTGACACAGAGATGATCCAGCAATAATGACTATTATCTCTGTATTTTGGGTGCGGCAGGAAACTATGTTTCACCCAGCAGGACTTAAAACTGCTCTTCTTTTAATGATTTCCAAAGACTGTGCGCTGTTAGAAACTCTGCCTCCTGACAGATTTGTTCTCCTCCTGAACGCCTTTGCTCAGAACACACCTCTACTCAGTGGATTGAAGAGCTGTGTGGCATAGTGGGAAAACCATGGACTAATGAGCCAAACAGTTCTGTGCAGAAATGCTCTCACGAGCCATGTGAATGGAGGCAAATGATTTCATTTCTCTGGACTTCCGGTTTCCTTGTCCAGAAAATGGGATTCCTCTCATCTACTTCATGGGGTTGTTGTGGGAAAGAATAGCATAGCCTATGTGATACCCGTTATAATGCAATGCATTCGGAAGGTACTCAGTAACTGGCAGTATCAGTGTCATTAGCATTTGACAGACTGGTCTTGTATGGCTCTCTTTCCCAGAGATTTTACTGCATCATTAGAGGAAGGACTTCTATTAGCATTTCTCATGCCTACTGTGGTTCTGATTAAGGGGAAGCTTAGAGGTGCTGCTGTCATCCATTCTCCACAAGTGCTGTTGGGTCAGCAAAGCTCTGTTAATAATAATAATCGCCTACATTCACCAGGTATGTGCCAGACCTTTTCCTAAGCATCTTACTGTTATTAGCTCACCTAATCTTCATCTAATGAAATAGCTGCTAGTATTAACCTCGTTTTTACAAACCAGCACATCACGGCCCAGAGAGGCCAAGGTGTCTGTTCCGTGTCACTGCTCGTGAGTGGCACGGCCAGGATGTGATCACCCGCCGTCTGGCTCCCCGCCAACGGTCTCAGGCATCTTACCCTGCTGCCTCCCTGGAGCGGCGGTATTCACATTCTGGGACATCTCACTCAGAAAGGTGTGAAAACACCTGCTGGAAGGAGAGAGACGGAGGATGCTCAGAGTTGAGTGTCATTTGCAGGGCGGTGTCCAGAAGGGGCAAAGCCACTGCCAAACAAAGTCCCTGAATTCTGCTAACAAGCAAACTGGCTTTGTATTTTTTCCCCCACGCAGAATCTCCAAAGGCGAGGAGAATTCCTGTTGATGGCAACGGTATCATTTCTTGTTTTGCCAAGACCCCTTTGGGTAATCACAAGCCTGTTAAACCTCAGCAGCAGGACACTCGGAGAGAGGCTTTGTTGGTAGTACCTTAGGGTGTGTTACCTTTGAGAAAATAAAGAGACCTTATTTATTAAGCATGTCGAATTTACTTAAAATACTGATTCTAGGGGCAGCAATACAAGGATGGATGGATTTCCCATGGATTACAAACCTCAAATGATAATATCGCAATATTAGTGATATCTAAAATGAACTTTGTCTTAATATTCATTTTAGTGCCGGTATAATGATGTTTCCCTCCTCAGTTCTATTTTAATCTGAAATACAAACAGCTTAAGCTTTACTTGCCTGGAATCATTATTACAGTGAGGTTGAGCCATCTGTGTTTTTCTTATTCTGCTCAAAGCTCCAAGGAGAAGTCTGGAAATTTAACTAGTTGGGAGAAACATTTCTGTGGAGTAAATTCAGATATATAGTGACATCTAAAGCTCTGTAGGCTTTTTGTTTTCTTTGGGAGACTTTTTCTCTCTTGGATTGAACTGAGTGAGAATTAATCACACCGTACCAAATCATCTCCGTTTTCCAAAAGCTTTGGAGTCTGGAACCGTATTGCATGCCAAATTATGCTCAGTTCGTCTGTAATCCCCAGTGTGCTCCTGGGGGACTTCTGAGATTCTAGAATTGGCATAATGGCAGACTGTGTTTAAAATGGGATCCATTAAGTATCTCTTGTTGGAAGACTTAAAAGCTTTATGGACGCGCACCCGACATTTCTAAGTTGATATCAGGCAGGCCAGCACAGAATGCATTCCTAAGACTGGATTCAAGTGGGCTCATTGTAGCAGTGCTTCTATTTTTACAGATGACCTAAATAATCTGTTTTATGTTATAGCTTTAATGAACTATAATTGACATAAAATAAACTGTACATGTTTAAATTGTACAATTTGATGAGGTTTGACATGCATACACTTGGGAAATCATCACAATCAAAATAAGGAACATATCTGTCACAGCAGAGATTTCCCTGTTGCCTTTATAATGTCTCCCTCCTACATACTCAAACCACTCCTCCATCTCAGGCAACTATGGCTCTTCTATCCGTCTCCATAAATTGTTTTGCATTTCCAGAATTTTATATAAATGCAATTATACAGAATGTAGTCCATTCCTGGCTTCTTTCGCTCACCATAATTATTCTGATAGGCATCCATGTTTTCACACACACTGATGACGCAATAGAAACACTAAGAGTGGACAGCCTTGTCTCGTTCCTGATCTTCTAAGGAAAATGCAATGAAATATAAGGATATCTGTAAATTTTAATTCATCATCTTTATTAGATTGAAGAAGTTCCCTTGAGATTTTAGTTGGCTAAGAGAATGGATGTTGGATTTTTTAAAATGCTTTTTCTGCATCTATGGCGATGATCGTGGGTATTTTTCTTTCTTAGTCTGCTACTCTGGTCAACTACACTGATAGAGTTTTCTTAGTGTTAAGCCAACCTTGCATTCCTGGGATAAACCTTACTTGGTCATGATGTATTATCTTTTATGTAGGTCATTAGAGTCAATGTGTTAAAAATTTGCATAAAAGTTCGTAACTATTATAGTTTGTAAGTTTCTTTCCTTCTAATGTCTTTGGTTTTATTATCAGGGTAATGCTGGCATCATAAAATGAATGAAGAAGTGTGCCCTCCTCTTCAATTTTCTAGAAGAGTTTACATAGAATTACTATTTTTGCTTTAATATTTAATTTCTATTGGGGCAGAATTCCCTAGTGAAGTCATCTGGATTGAAGTTTCCTTGTGGGAATGATTTTAACAACAAATTCAACTTTTTTTAATAGCTATAGAGCTTTATAGATTTTCTTAAGTGACATTTGGTAATTTGTGTCTTTCAAGGAATCTGTTTCTCTAAATTGTCTAATCTACTGACATAGGTTTGTTCATAATATTCCTTTATACTTATAATTTGCATAGGATCTGTAGTTATTTTACCTCTCTCATGCCTAATTTCAGTAATTTTTCCTTCCTAATGCTGGCTGGAGGTTTATCAATTTCATTGATCTTCACAAAGAAGTTAACGTTTGATTTTATTAATTTTGTGTGTAGTTTTTGTTTTAATTTCATTGATTTCTGCTCTTCTCTTTATTATTTTCTTTTTCTGCTCATATTACCTTACTTTGCTCTTCTTTTTTCTAGTTTTTTTTTTTAGGTGAAAGCCAGGGTCATTGTATTTTCTAATACAGGCATTTAGTGCATTTCTCTAAGTACTGCTTTAGCCACATCTTATACATTTTGGTCTGTTGTTTTATTTTCATTCAGTTCAAAATAATTTTTAATTTCTCTTTTGATTTCTTGTTTCACCTACAGATTATTCAAAAATATGTTATTTAATCTGCATATATTCCAGATGTATTTCTGTCATTAATTTCTAATTTAATTCCATTGTGGTCTGAAAATATACTTTGTATAATTTGTGTATTTGTAATTTTATTGAGGTTTGCTTTATGCCCCAAATATGGCCTAATTTAGCAAATATACCATGTACATTTGAAAAGAATGGGTTTTCCGCTATTGTTGGGAAGGTGTTCTAAAATATCAAT
Organism: Rhinolophus sinicus; assembly: GCF_057876585.1. Classification (NCBI taxonomy): domain Eukaryota; kingdom Metazoa; phylum Chordata; class Mammalia; order Chiroptera; family Rhinolophidae; genus Rhinolophus; species Rhinolophus sinicus. Next base: position 185,866,716 of record NC_142516.1, on the reverse strand, counting down.
TAGGTCAAATTGGTTGATAGTGTATTTTAAGTTTTCTATGTCTTTACTGATTTTCTGTCTATTTGTTCTAGGAATTTTTGAGAAAGTGTTATTGAAATCTCTGATTTTTACTGTGGATTTCTCTACCTTTCCTATTCTATCAGTTTTTACATCATGTATTTCAAAGTCCTATTATTCAGTGCATGAATGTTTGGGATTGTTATGTTCTCACGATGATTTGACCTCTTTATCATTATGAAATGAACCTTCTTATCCCTGGCAATATTTTTGTTGTTGTTGTTCTGAAATCTACTTAATCTGATATTAATATAGCCCCCTATCCAGGTTTCTTTTGTTTAGTGTTAGCGTGGTGTATATTTTTTTCAGTTCTTTTACTTTTAACATTATATTTAAAGGGAATTTCTTGTAAGCAGCATATATTGTAGTTGCGTCTTACTTTTGAAATCCAATTTAAAATTTTAAATCTGTTTTTTAATTGGGGTATTTAAACCGCTCACATTTAGTATGATTATCAGTATGGTTATGTTAAAATAAATCTTACTAATTTATTTTATTCTTTATTCCGTCTTTTCTATTTTTCTGCCTTATTTTGAATTGAGTATATTTTACGGCTCCAGTTGTATCTCTGTCTTTGGCTTATCATTCCACATACAGTAAAAGAACCATACAACAGTGTACTTTTATTTCTCCCTCTTGTTCTACGTGTTATTTACTGTCATACATTATCCTTCTACATGAGTTATAAACCCAAAATGCATTGTTAGTGCTTTTGCTTTTTCAATCAATTATCTTTTAAAGAAGTTTTAAAAATGTCTTTCACACTGAACCATATATTTACAATTTCTGATTTCTCCATTCCTTTGTGTAGATGAACATTAAGATTTATATTTCATATCACATTTCTCTTTAAAAAGGACTTTCCTTATAATTTCTTATTACTGTAGGTCCTCTGGTGATGGATTCTTTCAGTTTATTATGCCTGAAAAACTCTTTATGTTACTTTCATTTTTGAACAGTTTTTACTGGGTATAGAATTCTTGGTTAACATTCTTTTTCTTTCAGTTCTTTAAAGGTATTACTCCTGTGTCTTTTGTCCTCTATTGTTTCCCACAAGAAATTTGCTCTCATTATTTTTGTTCCTCTGTACGCAATGTATTTTTTTTTTTTTGTCTCTGGATGCTTTTAAGAATTTGTCTTTATTGCTGACTTTAAGTAACTTTATGGTATGTCTTGGAATACTTGTCTTCATATCTCTTGTATTTTATATCTTCGACTTCTTGGATCTGTGAGTTTATAGTTTTTATCAAATTTGCATAATCTTCAGCCATTATTTTTTCCAATATTTTTGTCTCTGGCTCCCTTCTTCAGTGAATTTAATTACAAGTATATTAGGCTGCTTATACCGTGTTTCCCCGAAAATAATACCTAGCCAGACAATCAGCTCTAATGCATATTATGGAGCAAAAATTAATATAAGACCCAGTATTATATTATATTATATTATATTATATTATATTATATTATATTATATTATACTATACTATACTATACTATACTATACTATACTATACTATATTATATTATATAAGACCGAGTCTTACATTATAGTAAAATAAGCCCGGGTCCTATATTAATTTTTGATCCAAAAGACACATTAGAGCTGATTGTCCGGCTAGGTCTTATTTTCGGGGAAACACAGTATTTGTCCCACAGCTCTTTTATGCTCTGTTCATTTTCTTTTATGGTGCCTTTTTTTCTCAATTAAAAAAAATAATTACAGTTGACATTCAGTATTAGTTTTAGGTATACTGTATAGTGGTTAGCTATTTATACCGTGTTTCCCCAAAAATAAGACCTAGCTGGACAATCAGCTCTAATGTGTCTTTTGGAACAAAAATTAATGTAAGTCCCAGTCTTATTTTATTGTAACATAAGGCTGGGTCTTATATAATATAACAATAATATAATATAATATAATATAATATAATATAATATAATATAATATAATACCAGGTCTTATATTAATTTTTGCTCCAAAAGATGCATTAGAGCTGATTGTCCAGCTAGGTCTTATTTTTGGGGAAACACAGTAGCTTATGAAGTGATCCCCTGATAAATCTAGTACCCACCTTGTACAATACATAGTTATTACAATACTTTTACTATTCTTCCTATGCTATACTTTACATCCCCTTGACTGTTTTGTAACTACCAATTTATATTTCTTAATCCCTTCATCTTTTTCACCCAACCTCCCCGCTACCATCCCCCCAACTTAGGCAACTATCAGTTTGTTCTCTGTATCTGTGAGTCTGTTTCTATTTTGTTTGTTTATTTTGTATTTTAGATTCCACATATAAGTAAAATCATATGTTATTTGTCTTTATCTGATTTATTTTGCTTATCTTAATACCTTTTAGCATTCATATTGTCACAAATGATTAGATTTCATTCTTTTTATGACCAAGTAATATTACACTGCATATGGTACCATCTCTTCTTTATCCATTCATCTATCTATGGACACCTATGTTGCTTCCATATCTTCGACATTGTAAATAATGTGGCGGTGAGCATAGAGATACATATATCTTTTCAAATTCATGATTTGAGTTTCTTCAGGTAAATACTCAGAAGTGGAATTGCTAAGACATATGGTAGTTCTATTTTTAATTTTGTGAGGAACTTTCATACTGTCTTCCATAGTGGCTGCACCAATTTGCAATCCCACCAACAATTCACAAGTGTCCCCTTTCATCCACATCTTCACCAACATGTGTGTTTGTTGATTTATTGATGATAGCCATTCTGACAGGTGTGAGTTGATATCTCATTGTTATTGTAATTATCATTTCTCTGATAATTAGTGATATTGAGGATCTTGTCATTTATCTATTGGCTATCTGTATGTTCTCTTTTGAGAAATGCCTATTCAGTTCCTCCGCCTATTTTTAAAATAAGAGTGTTTGGATTTTTTTTGTTGTTTTTCTTTTTCTTTCTTTCTTTTTTTTTTTTTTTTTTTTTTTTTTTGGTGTTAAGTTGTATGAATTCTTTTTTTATATATTTTGGATATTAACCTCTTATAGGATATATCATTGGTGAATATCTTCTCTCATCCAGTAGGTTGTCGTTTTGTTTTGTTGATGGTTTGCTTCACTGTGCAAAAGCTTTTTAGTTTGATGTAATCCCATTTGTTTTGTTTTGTTCTTCTTTTGTTTCTCTTGCCCAAGGAGACATATCCTAAAACGTGTTACTAAAAGCAATGTCAAAGAGTTTACTGCCTATGATTTTTTCTAGGAGTTTTATGGTTTTGGGTGTTACATTTAAGTCTTTAATCCATTTTGAGTTTATTCTTGTATATAATGTAACAAAGTGGTCCAGTTTCATTTTTTTTGCATGTATCTGTCCAGGTTTCCCAACACCATTTATTGAAGAGACTATCTTTACCCCATTGTGTATTCTTTCCTCCTTTGTCATAAATCAGTTGACCTTATATATGTGGGTTTACTTCTGGGTGCTCTGTAATGTTCCATTGATATTTGTGTCTGTTTTTCTGCCTCTACCATGCAGTTTTGATCACTATAGCCTTGTAGTATAGTTTGATATCAGGTAGTGTGATACCTCCAATTTTGTTCTTCTTTCTCAAGATTACTTTGACTGTCCTGGGTCTTTTGTGGTTCTATACAAATTTTAGGATTATTTATTATAGTCCTGTAAAAAATGCCATTGGATTTTTTTTTAAAGGGATTGCATTGAATCTATAAGTTTCTTAGGGTAGTATGGATTTTTAATGATGTTAATTCTTTCTATCCATGAACATGGTATATGTTTCCATTTATTTGTGTCTTCTTGAGTTTCCTTCTTCATTGTCTTATAATTTTCTGAGTACAGGATTTTTATCTCCTTGGTTAAATGTATCCTTATGTATTTTATTTTTTAATATAATTGTAAATGAGATTGGTTTCTGAATTTCTGATAGTTCATTAATTGGTGTATAAAAATGCAGCTGATTTCTGAATATTAATTTTGTATCCTACTATTTTACTGACTTCATTTATCAGTTCTGAAAGTTTTTTGGTGGAGTCCTTAGCGTTCTCTGTATACAATATTATGTCATCTGAAAATAATGATAGTTTTTCTTCTTCGTTTCTGAGTTGGATGTCTTTTATTTATTTTTCTGTCTGATTGCTGCAGCTAAGACTCTCAATACTGTGTTGAATAAAAGTGAAGAAAAGTAAGACATCCTTGTCTTGTACCTGACCTTGAGGAAAGCACGTTCAGCTTTTCACTGTTGAGTATGATGTTAGCTGTGGATTGATCATATGTGGTCTTTATAATGTTGAGGTATGTTACCTCTATTCCCACTTCACAGAGAGCTTTTATCATAAATCAACATTAGATTTGTCAAATGCTTTTTCTGCATCTATTGATATGATCATATTTTTTTATCTTTCATTTTGTTTATGTGATGTATCACATTAATTGATTTAGAGACATTGAGTCAACCTTGCACCCCTAGAATAAATTCCACTTTATCGTGGTATGACCTTTTTAATGTATTGCTGAATTTGGTTTGCTAATATTTTATTGAGGATTTTTACATCTATGTTAATAAGGGATGTTGGCCTATAATTTTCTTTTTCTATAATGTCTTTGCTTTTGGAATGAGGATAATGCTGACCTCATAAAATGAGCTTGGGAGCCTTACTTACTCTTCAATTTTTTGCAATAGTTTGAGAATGATAGATGTTAATTCTTTGGATGTTTGGTAAAATTCACCTGTGAAGCCACCTGGTCCAGAACTTTTGTTTGTTGGGTGTTTTTGGAGTACTGATTTCATTAGGTTAGTAGTTTTGGTCCTGTTTCTTCTTGACTCAATCTTGGAAGATTGTATATTTATGGGAATTTATTCATTTCTTCCATGTTGTCCAATTTGTTGGCATATAATTGTTCATAGTATTTTCTTACAATCCTCGGTATTTCTGTGCTATCAGTTGTCACTTCTCCTCTTTCACTTCTGATTTTATTTATTTGGGTCCTCTCTCTTTTTATTTTGTTTTGATAAGTCTACATAAAGATTTATCAATTTTGTTTATCTTTTCAAAAAACCAATTCTTGGTTTCATTAATTTTGGGGGCTTTTTTAGGCTATGTTTCATTTATTTCTGCTCTGATTTTTATTATTCCCTTCCTTCTGCTCACTGTGGGTTTTGTTTGTTCTTGTTTTTCTGGTTCCTTTAGCTGTAAGTTTAGATTGTTTATTTGAGATTTTTCTTGTATGTTGTCTTTTTTAATCCCATGTTATATTTTTGGATAGTTTCTGCTGTTGTGTCTGCAAGTTCACTAATTTTCAAATGCAATGTTTCATCTGCTGTTAATTTCATGCAGTGTATTTTTATCTCATACATTGTAATTCTCATCTCTAAATGTTCAATTTGAACCTTTTTTTTAATCTTCCATGTGTCTACTTACTATGTTTGATCTTTATGTCACCTTCTTGAACATATGGAACAGTTATAACCATTTTATTATCCTTGTCTGCTAATTCTGTCTTCTATGTCATTTATGTTTTTGCTTCTATTGATTTATTTTCTTCGTTATTATGTGTCACATATTTCTGCTTCTTTACATGCCTGCTATGTTGTTTTCTTTTTACTTTTGCTGTAACTAGTACTATAAACTTATTATCTTAAAAAAACACAAACTTATTATCTTACAGTTCTGTAGGTTAGAAAGTCTCACTGGACTAAAATCAAGGTGTCATCAGGGTTGCATTTCTTTCTGGAGGCTCTAGGAGAGAATGTTTCCTGGCCTTTTCCAGCTTCTAGAGACCTCCTGCATTCTTTGGCTAATGGCTCCCTCCATCTGCAAAGCCAACGATGGTTCCTTGAATTCTTCTCACATCAAATCACTGTTCTCTTCTGCCTCCCTCTTCCTCTTTTTAGGAACCTTGTGATTGCATTGAGCCCCCTAGAATAATCCAAGATAATCTCTCTGTTTTTAGGTCAGCTGATTAGCATCCCCAATGCCATCTGTAGTCTTAATTCCCCTTTGCCATGTCAAATAACATGTTTACTTTACTTACTTAGCCTTTTATGCCTGGCAATTTTTCATTGGTTGCCAGACACTGTGCATCTCACTTTTTAGGTTCTGGATATTTTTGTATTCTTATAAATATCCTTGAGGTTTATTCTAGGACACATTTAAGTTAATTGGAAGCAGTCTGAGCCTTTTGACACTTGCTTTTATACTTTGTTATCAGAAATGAGAAAGGCCTTTAGTCTAGAGCTAATTGTGCCCTACTACTGAGGCAATGCTGTTCTGAGTATTCTGCCCAAAACCTCATGAATTATGAGGCTTTTCTTCTCTAGCTGAGATCACAAACTCTTCTCAGTTTTTGAAATCTCTATGGACTATTCTTTCTACTCCTTTTGAGTGACTCTTTTCCCAGCGTGGGGAGTTTCCTCACACACATGTACTGCTCAGTTCTCAGCTGAAGACTTGAGGTAGACCCTCTTTATGTCTTTGTGCACTGTGTGTGTGCGTGCATGCATGTTAGTCTGTGTGTGTGTGCGCACGCGCACGGTTCTCTTTTCTCCAGTATTCTGTCTTACAAACTTTGGTGGCCTTAGTCTCCCCAAACTACCGACTACATCTTTAACTGGGGAGACTACTGGACTCCTGCCCGGCTTCTCCTGCTTGTTCCATAGCCTGGAAACTCTCCCAGCACTACGCTGGGCAATCATATGGCTCATCTCATTAATTTCCCTTCTCTCAGGAATCATTGTCTTGCACTGCCTGATGTCCAATATCTGAAAAGGGTGTTTCATATATTTTATCTGGCTTTTGTAGTTGTTTCAGGTGGGAGAGTATATCCGGTCTTTGTTACTCTCTCCTTGCCACAAGTAGAAGTCAAACATTTGTTTTTTTCCCTACATATTACATTTTGATAAGGGAAAAAAAAACAGAAAAAAAAAAAAAAAACACAATACCCAGATATTTATTTAGCAACTGATAGGTCTTGGGCACTGACCAAACAGAACAGATGCTGGCCTTAAACAGTGATAAGGCTATGCTGCTGTTTACCCACTAAAGGTCAGTTCAGTGTAGTGTTGAAACCCCATTGCCTGTCCAATCCAGGCTTTTATCATTGACAGTCCCAGTGAGACAAAAAGAGCTCTGCAGTAAGACTCACCAGCGTTTGAGTTCCGACTCTTCCATTTCTAGCTGACCATTTGACCTAGATTTTCTCCATTCCTTAAATATTCCTGTACTTTTTAGTCATGATTCTGTATGATAAAGTATCTAAAGGTGCCTCACATCTTGCCTGGCACCTTGAAAATGAGCACCCATCCCCTTCCCAAACCTTCCTCCACGATCCATGTGGATTCCTCAAAGCCAAACACAGTGTCCTGCTAACCGCAGATTTTTACTGAGGACCATTCACCCAAGAGGAGAAAGAGACTGTACCTAGGAGCTATTTATGGGAAAACAGGGTCTGAGGAGTCAGGACTGTGAGGTGGCAGGTGGGGGAAGTTGGGTAGTGACACCATAGCTAAGAAACGTCCCAGTCAGCCCACGGGGCGCTGCTGCCCATGGCCACAGGGGGGCCTGTGCGAGGTAGGCCAGCCCAGCAGGTGTGCAGGGATGGGGCAGGGGGAGCTGCCCCAGTTCACTTAGAAGAGGTTGGCAGGAGGCTGTCTGACCTGCCTCCTTCCAACACATCTCTCGCTGCTTCTTAAGATGACAGCAGTTCAGAGCTGCCCTGACACAGTCCTTTGACAAATAGTGGCAAAGGTGGGCAATGTAATAGATACTTTGGGGGACTTGATTTCTCTGACATCACCCTTAAGGATTAGGATTTACGTACCTCCTACACATATGACCATCTTTTCCTAATCCACCGTGAATGGGTCCGTCCTGAAACTGCATGTACTGTCAGCCCTTTCATTTCATTTGAGGATGCTTTTCAACACAGTAAGATACTCTTTATTTGTCACTTTTACTTTCTCTGAAAATTTCGGTCCGTCTGAAAGCAGGAAGCCTGAACACTTGTCTTCAACCTTTCTGTGCCCCTAGCACGTAGCACGCACCTTGAGCATAAGTGCTGGCTGATGACAGTATTTAATGAGTGGGTTACAGAGTCCTTTGTTCAAGACATTGGGTAAGATATTGAGCAGAAAAAGCCCCAGGATAAATCCTCATGGCACCCATCTGATACATCCTCCCAGCTCAAACTGTTCCGTTTCAGTTTAACTTAGCTCTGCTTATTCGATAAACACTTTATGCGGAAATTACTCACTTTACTCAAGCCTCTGTCCCCTCTAACTGTGATGGGAGGAAGTTAAATAACTGTGATAAAGTTTTCAGATTCTTTTGACTGACTTAACAAATGTATTTGGAGAAAAATGTGATGGTCTGTTTTTGTTACGGCCAAAACAAACAAATATAATTGAATAAGGGTATGAGTGGCCAAGCGAACGTTTCTATTCTGGCTTTGCTGGCACATGTAGATTCCTCGTTCATTTGCAATAAGCAGATACAGCTTAGCTAATCCCTTGTACTCCAAACTGATAAATCTCTACGTTGGAATCTCAGTCCTGCACACCAACGGCACATTGGATGGAAACCTATAGGAGGCCGGCTGATCTAGAATGCCCCTGGTATTAAGAAGAGGAGAAAGATACATAATGATATAGGTACAAAAATATGAATAAAACACCCATCAGCCCTCTGCCCTCAAAATGTCATTTGATCAAAGCAGTAATAACAACTGCGATTGAACGTGTGGCTCCAGCCCCGAGGGGAGGCCACCCTCTGGCTGGGGTTTGTATTTGCAAAGTTTTCTGTGCTTGGGTTTGATGACACAGTGGCTCAACTAGATAGCTACTTGTCATTCCGAGTGTGACCAGGCTCTTTTCAGGATGATGGCCCGGGTGCTGTGGAGGCCTGCCTAACTTCGCTATCACTGTCAAGGGCAGCTGTGTGCTCACGTGTCTGTCACGGTACCTGAGCGCCTCAGGCCAGGGATCCTGGGCGACCTCTGTGCCCTCTGTAGAGTACCTAGCACATCACCTGCCTCCCTCGAACATGAGGAATATTGAATGAGAAAATACCCCAGAGGGACCTAGGGCAGTATGTCACCTGGCTCTTCAGTTTTTCCAGCAGCAAAACGTATTGGGCAACCCAAACATGGAGAATGGTATAGTTCTGCTGAAACGGGTGACAGTGACACACACACACACACACTTTCCCTCCCCCTCCCTCTTGACATGCTTGTGTATGCTCTTTCAAGCACAATAACTTATGGGATAATACACTGGATTCTCTTTCTGCACAAGATAAGCTCTTAGCACCACTGTGGAACCCGAGAGGCTTTTGAAATAGAAAATCCTAACTGTAGTTTACATTTGAGTATTGATTTCTTGTTTGTGAATTGCTGGCCCATAAATGCCCATCATTGTATTTGGCACCCCTGATAACAGTGTGAAGTGGTCAGGGCAGGTAGCCTCACACCTGAGACGAGGAACATGAGGTGGCCAAGGGACTGAACCGCATATATGGTGCCTCCCTGCTCTTTCCCTCTGCCTGTCCTCCCTGCGCACCACAGGCAGCCTGACCCTCACTGCAGCCAGGACGGCATGGCCCACACCCTGCCTCTCCTCCAGTTCTAGTGACGCTGAAAACCTCAACTTCCTCATTCATCTGTAAATGGGGGGGGGGGGTGTCTTGGAAAGACGTGATGAGGACTGGTTTGTTAAATGGTCCAAAAAGGATTTTGAAAATACAGTGTTGCATAAAAGCTTTGTAGCAATTCAAAACCTCTGGGAATGAGAACGAGATCTAGACCCCTGAATGAAGAAAAAAATTATTTTGAATTTACAACTGGACAGAAAATAATTAATTACGAATGAAAATCTGGGTGAGAGTCTCTGCTTTTAACCTTGAACATTCCAGGAGATAGATAGATAGATAGATAGATAGATAGATAGATAGATAGATAGATAGATCCATATATATATATATATATATATATATATATATATATATATATATATGGAGTATGTTTTTCGAGGAGGAAAGGAAATTACTCAGGATGTTGCCTGAAATGCCAGGCTATCAGAAAGTATGATTTGGCATGGGTGCCTTCTAAATTAAAATGCACATCAACATATAAGTAATTAAATCTGGCCAGGGCCTCAGGTGTAATGAGGAGTTTTGAAAGTCTGGTACTGCTCAGTTTTAATTCACAGCCTATGTCCGCACAACATTTCAGTCAACGAAGGACCACATACATGACAGCGGTTCCATAAGATTATAACAGAGCTGAAAAATTCCTATCACCTAGTGATGTCATAACCATTTTAACTTCATAGAGCAATGCATTGCCCAGGTGTCTGTGGTGACGCTCGTGTAAACAAGCCTGCTGCACTGCCAGGCGTGTAAAAATAGCACGTGCTATCATGTACCGGGCGTAATGCCTGATGACGCTCATAAAGGACGATGTCACTGGTTTATGTATTTACTGTACTATACTTTTTATCATTACTTAGAGTGTACCCTTTATATTTATTTAAAAAATGTTTGCTGTAAAACGGTCTGCCATGTTACACCAGCAGCAGCCTTATACGTCTCGTGTGTACTGCCGCTCTTGATCGTATCATTTTCTCTTGTGCCTGATGTAATGTTGTGTGGTTTTATACAGTAACATGTACAGGCCTGTCGCCCAGGAGCCACAGGCTGTACCATGTAACGAGGGGTGGAGTGGGCTGTACCACCTAGGTTTGTGTGAGCGCACTCTGTGATGCTCACACAATGATGAAATCGCCTACCGACGCGTTTCTCAGAAAGTTTCCCATCATTAAGCAGCACATGACAGTATTAAAAACACATGTGTGTATGTGTGCGTGTGTATGTGTGTAAAGACGCTGAATAACATAGACATAGTCATTTAAGTTAATAAAATAGGATTACGAAGGGAAAATCCAAGTTTAAGGGGAAAGCAGATAATGCCAAATATATGATTGAACACAATTGGCATGTTTCGGTATAACACCTAATCTTCCTGGCAGAAAAAGCAGAGCGGAAACAGCTCTGAATTCTGGAATTCTCATTTCCACACACAGAAAAAAATCTTGGGTCCTTGAGGGTAGGAAGAAGTTTTTTTTTCCTAATACTAAACTGGGAGAAATTTCTCCTTTGGGGAAACTGTAGGGCACTGCCTCCTCAGTTTTCATAGAAGACCCTCTTAATTTTCACCTGAAGAACCACTTCTTAAAATTAGGATACATAATAAAACAATAACTCAAAAAGCAACAGAGGATTGGGGTTTGCCCTTTCTTTAAACAAAGGCCACTACGGCAGTGCTATATTATGTTTACTGTGGAACACTCACGTGTGGAGTCGTACACACAAATATATATATATGTATATATATGTTATATATGTGTTATATATATATATAAATGTTACATAAATATATATATATATATATATATATATATTTATGTATGTTATATATTATATATATATTTTATTTATATATCTCTATCTATCTATCTATCTATATTACATATAATTGTCGTGCAAGGTGGCCTGCGGGGTCTCTAGTCCCGCTCCCCACATAAGAACGCAGGATATGGTGAGGCCAAAAAGGAACGCCCACGGAGCCATCGGTAGGGGAGTCATACCACTATAGTCTCACTGGCGGCTGGAGTCACACGACCTGCAACCTGTGGTACGCTTCTCTGCCTGCCAACCGACCAACTCGACTCACTCGACTCCCGACTCACTCTCCAACCAGCGCAGCCACAGCAGTTCTATCAGTGGCTAATTGGCTAACTGGTTACAGCTGATGGTCAACTAGCCACCGCTGATGGCCACCTACTACCCGAGCCAGCACCTTTCCACGTGAGGCCGAGAGCCTGGAAACTGCTCTCTGGGACTCTGTCCCCACAATAATATTCATCATTAAAATGATAGCTAATATGTGTCTCACACTTCCCATGTATCAGGCACTCTTTTAAGCTCTTTATGTTTTTAACTCATTGAATCCTCACAACCACTCTATCAAGGTAAATATTTTCAGTCCTTTTTGCAGATTAAGAAGCTAGGTGTGGAGAGGCTAGTCAGTTGGGCAGGAGGGGTGAACCTGCCCTTGAAGCCACCCCTCACCTGTCTTTCCCTGCGATTTCTCTCCTTTCCATCTTCAGCTCTATTTCTTCTCCTTATTTCCTCATTCCTACCCATACTCTACATTTCCTTTATTTTCTCCATCTTTACTTTTCCCTTAGTTGAGCATAATGTAAAATTGAAGATAGTGTTTATTGACTATGGTGTATGCTTCCTGTTTAAAATTTTAACAGCATTTTATTTGTACCTCTTTTGTAAGCTTGTTTTGATTATGTAGTATTTTACTTATGCCACTGTTAGATTATAGCATTCCCCTGGGGCATGAAAGGAAACTGTAATAGAAAGATACCTGTTGCTGTGCTGAGTTTCCCAAGTGTTCCCAAGTTGGTTGACCTTATGTAGATTGAAATGATACTCTGCTCACCCCACTACTTCTCTATCTCATTCATTTACGATCCGGTCTGTGTTTCTGCAGCCATGAGCTGCCAGGAGGGTAAATGAATACGAGGGCTGTCTTATAGATGCTGTATTAACAAGCACTCAAAGACCAGTCCTATCAGTGAATTCCGTAATCCCGAGCACACCCTCACTCTTTGTACCTCTTAGTCTCATTGTCTGGACCATGTAAGTAACATCATCCACATTTTGCAGTGATAATAAGAGGCCTCACTAGCGGAAATCCTCGTGGCTTTCATTGTTCAGTTAATAAGGTAAATAGAAGGCCAGACGTCATTTGCTGTAGAATCTTAGATGAATTTTTGTGTGACGTTGTGGATTGAACATTGAACAACCAGATATTTCGTTGTCTTGTCCCTTTAGTATGAACTCCGTGAGCTCTGTGAATTTTGTAATTTCTTTCATTCATTGCACAGGTAGTCTTTCAGGTGATGCTGTGTGCCAAGGGCTGTGTTGGACCTGATGGACAAGGAGATGAGTATGTCAGCCCGTGGCCACACAGTCTAGTAGACAAACTAAATTAATTAACATTAGGTTAGTCTATGATTCTAAAGCAACACGTGATTCGAAGTTTCCTTGAGGAGCACTCGTGATGTGTTTATTTTTAAAATAAGCTCTATTTTTTCTCTGAGTCCACAGCAATATGCTGACCTTATTTAAAGAAACCAACTGTGTATTGCTTCAATACCTTCAAACAGTAAGTTTACATTGAAACCTACATAAATTGTTTAAAATAAGATGATGTGAATGTTTTCTTTGAAGCTAAATATTGAATACGTTTTTTGTTGTTGTTCTTGTTTAAATTTATGAGATGTTACCTTTTTCCCAGATGCCTTTGTAAACTGAAATCAAGGTTGATAAATGAAATGAAAAGGTGATCCCCTCCACCTTGCCTCAGGAAGATACAGGTTTCAAAGGGAACGTCCCTGTGAAGACATTTACATGCTGTGAAATGCCACCTTTGCACGCATGACCACCAACTGTACTGGGCTTTATATCAATATGATGCCAGGCTGCTACCCTGACTTAAAGAAAGGGGACAGTTCTACTGAGCAAGGAGTCACTGAATGCTGGAAAGAAATGTGTTGATATGAACAATTTAATCTTTCGACATATACTGGATTGTCCCCACTCCTTAGAAAGACAGACTAAAGGATACATAATTAGCGTTATCTAATTAAAGAGTACTTCTTATGTGCTTGACTGAATATTTAAAAATATTTTTCAAGATTCAATAGTGTTCCACCTCCACTTTCTGCCTTGTGCCATGAGTCTGTCAGGTAGGACAAAGCAGAGACCACCAAGAGCCTATTCAGTTCTTTTTATTTTTTTTTAATTGTTATATAACAGCCCTGCTGTACAAAGTCACATAACATCATAGAGATAAAATTAATCATCAGCTAATGAGACAGGAATATGAAAAGGAGTTTGAAAGAAGTAATTTAGAGACCCCAATTAGGGCCTGTTCTCGTGGGTTTCCTGGGCTTACTCGCTGAGCCCAGTTTTAGGGCTGTGAGAAGGGCAGTGCGGGGAGGGTGGGAAAGGATGGGAGGGCAGGAGAGGAGGAAGGAGGAAATAGAAGCCACAGCTTCTGGGCACACAAAGAGGCTTTTGTAATGCTCCAGATGAGAATTAATGAGAACCTGGATAGCCTTGGGGACAAAATAGATGAGGATGGAGAAAACCTTTCCAAGGTAGGCCTGTCCGAAAGGTCTTGGCACAAGTGGGAGGCGGCTGCCTATAGAGGTTTTGTACTAGGAACTGAGAGGAAGGGGAAGTCCCATTGAAAGAAATAGGCAAACCCTGCAGTCACTTAATCTACCCAGGAGTATCTAACAGGAATGGAGTAGGACGGATGCCCCAGATATTGTCAGCAGTTTGCTGTGGAGTACATTCACACAAGATATAGAAACATGTGAGAGGGTGTCAGCAGGCCACAGAGCAGGGAAATTAGTTAGCATGCACCACCAACACAAGGAATTAAGAGTCCCCCACATGCAATGAGTCTTGGCAATGATCCTCAAAACTGGAAATCAATGACAAAGGGTTCAAAAGTCAATGTCAGGGGAAGGAGCCTGCATGGATATGTCTAAGAGGATCTGCTCTGCTTCTGTGGCTGAGTGTGACCTGCAAGGAGAGATTTGCTGGTGAATTATAAGGGACAGGAACTGTAGGAAAGGGTCGTCCTGCCATTGTATAGACATTGCCAGCCAGGGAAGGGATATTTGAGACAGGAAGACAACCTAAGAAGACAGATTTTGGAAAATGCAAACTTACTTCATTTCAAAATGGCATCCTGCAGAGATAAGATGTGTGTGGTTTAGTTGAATGAAGTCATTGGTGGTGTCAACTGTGACAGGACTGTCAAAAAGACTTACTTGATGACATGATGTGAAGCTCTCAGCACACAGCAAGCATTCAAGTGTGGCTACTGTGTTTTAGTCATAATTATCAAGTCACTAAAAAATAGAGAGTTCAGAATTCAGAAAGGTAGAGAACACTGCTAATCAAATAAGTCAGCTTCTATCTGGACTATTCCTGGGGATAAACTTAGATATCCTCAAAGGTGGGTTTTGTTTGTTTGTTTGTTTATTTGTTTATTTAAATTTTATTTTATTGGGGAACAGTGTGTTTCTCGAGGGCCCATCAGCTCCAAATCACTGTCCTTCAATCTAGTTGTGGAAGGCACAGCTCAGCTTCAAGTCCAGTCGTTGTTTTCAATCTTTAGTTGCAGGGGTGCACCCCACCATCCCATGAGGGAATTGAACCAGCAGCCTTACTGTTGAGAGCTCGCGCTCTAACCAACTGAGCCATCCAGCCACCCCCCCTTTTTTAAATTTTTAAAATTTTTTAAACTAAATTTATTGGGGGTGATGTTGGTTAATAAAATTATATAGGTTTTAAGTGTACAATTCTATAATACATCATCTGTATATCGCATTGTGTGCTCACCACCCAGAGTCAGTTCTCCTTCCATCACCAAATATTTGACCCCCTTTACCCTCATCTACCACCTCACCCCCCTAACCTTCTGTTAACCACTAAACTATTGTCTGTGTCTATTAGTTTTTGCTTCTTTGTTTGTTTGTCTTGTTCCATTGTTGCTTTCAGTTTCATATCCCACATGAGTGAAATCATATGGTTCTCCACTTTTTCTGTCTGACTTATTTCACTTAGCGTAATAATCTCAAGATTCATCCATGTTGTTGCAAATGGCACTATTTCATCTTTTCTCATGGCCAAGTAGTATTCTATTGTGTATATATACCACATCTTCTTTATCCAGTCATCTACGGAAGCACACTTTGGTTGTTTCCATGCTTGGCCACCATGAATAATGCTGCAGTGAACATGGGGGTACATGTATCTTTACAGATAAATGTTTTCATTTTTTTCTGGTGGATACCCTGAAGAGAGATTGCTGAGTCATACAGTACCTCTATTCTTAGTGTTTTGAGGAACCTCTGTACTGTTTTCCATAGTGGCTGTACTAGGTTACATTCCCACCAGCAGTGGATGGGGGTTCAAGAAGGACAGTCATGTGGAAGGATAAGGGAAGCAGGGTGCTGAGCGATGACTCAGCTGTTCCTGTGAGCTTTCTTCGTGGGTCTGACCAGTAATGACAGGAAAGATAATTAGGCCTGTGAGAGTAGCCCAGGGGTGCAGAGTAAGGTCATGGATTTCCCTCCAGGATATCAGGCCCTAAGTCAACATATGAGGAATAAATCTCATAAATCTCTCATAGTGAAAACCATTAGAAAATGGAATGGGCCCGCTTGGTAGGTGGTGAATGTATTATCACTAGACATGTCCTGTGGAAGACAAGATGGAGAGACGTTGGAGAACCCAAATGCACCATGATGAGGCAGCAGGACTCTTGGTTCTGATTTCAGCTCCATTCGTAACTGGCTGTGTGACTTTAGACAAGTCGCTTATCTGTCTGGGCCTCAATTTTCTCATCTCTAAATCAAGAGGGTAGGATTAAGAAACGCCCAAGTCTCTTTCAGTGTTGAAATGTCATGGTAACGCCCAGTGTCCTTCACTTCCTGACTGGCATGTGCCAGCATGGTTCTTATGCCTCAGCTATAAGGCCCATTGTGTCTGAATACTGTGTTTCAGCAGGTCCAGGAAACACAGAGCGGCTTACTTGGAGTGTGACAGCTCAGGCCTCTGTACAGAAACTGCTCTGGCATCAAATTCAAATCACTACCCCCAGTGGCCGTTGAATTTTGCTGAAACTTCGACAGGCTTTCGCCTCCTGCTCACTCAAAACATACTTGGTTTTCGAGTGCCTGCTTCGTGTGCATGTTGCAGGAAAGATCTGACAGACTTCTTTTAGCCGTCAGTTCTCCTCTGTGCTGGTTTTGGTCAGAAGTTTTGAAATCCTCTTCATTCCATGTCGTGTCATAGTTTCAATATGGACACATATCTCTTCACTCATGTCAACAGCACTGAAAGTATCTGTAGATACTTACATTCCTCCATTCTGCCGACATTGCAATCCAGTCAGGAGACCAAGGGGTTTCCTGATGGAATGAGGGCTTTGTTTATAATGTGTGCACAGTGGGCCTCCAGAAGCTCGCGTTGGATATTCATTTGGGGTTTGAATGGAACACGCAGCTCTGGATCTCTGGAGAGATCACTGAAGCATTTTTAATTTTACTTTCTTAAGGATTCTGCTTGTAGGCCTTCACTTATCGTATGAAGTATACTATTATGTTAACTCATAATCTGTATGGTTGATTTGTTCCCAGGAAATATGTAGCAATCTTCAAGGTTTGTTTTTTGTTTTTTGTTTTTTTCATAAAGGGAAAACATAAGAGCAGTTCTGCCTCCAGGGGACTGGTTTTCAACATTTCTTCAAAGAGAGCCTTTAGAAATACCTTTGCATTTATGATCCTAATGGGTATATTTTGGGAATACCTTTTTTACGTACCCATTGCATGTATAGAATTCATCCTTTATAAGACTCAGGTCAGCTGCCAGCCCCTCCAGGGTTCCATCTGTGACACTATCCCCCATATAGTTTCTTAGGGCTGCTGTAACAAAGGACCACAAATGGAATGTCTTAACACAGAAACTTATTCTCTCACAGTTCTGGAGGCCGAAAGTCTGAAATCAAGGTTTTGGCAGGGCCATCCTCTCTCTGAAGGCTCTAGGGAAGAGCCTGTTTTATGCCTTTTTCTTTGTTTCTGGTTTTTGTTAGCTGTCCTCGGTGTTCCCTGGCTTGTAGCTCCATGTCTCCCCTCACTGCCTCCATTGTCACATGGCGGGCTCTCAGACGTCTGTCTGTGTCTCTTCCCCTCTTTCTATAAGGACACCAGTCACGTAAGACAGGTCCCACCCTAATCAAGTATGACCTTATCTTGATTACATATGCTAAGACCCAAGTATTTCCAAATAAAGTCACATTCACAGGTTCCAGGGGAGTTAGGAGTTACATATATCTTTACAGGGGGACAAAATTCAACCCATAGCCCCTAACCCAGACTGGTTTGATGCCCCCTTCTCTGTGTTTCCATAGCACCTTTTTAAAATGTCTCATAAGAGTTATCCTACTGTATTGTCATTTTCTGGGTAGTTGTCTCTGCCACTAGACTCTCACCTCCCCAAAGGAAGCACTCATCTTACGATGTCTTTGCAGGCAGAGTACCTAGCGGAACATCCAACACCGAGGAGGCACTCAGGTGTTTGTCCAATGAGGCACTTCATCATCGTTGCGACCCCTTATGTGTAGTTAGTGTTAATAAGATGTCTACGTACGGGTACATCAGTATTGTTTTACATAAAAAATACATATATATTAATGTTGGATATAATTACTAGGATTTATCGCGTATTTAGCATGTGCTGGATATTATGTTAAACACTTTGGGGTTTTTTTTAATCCCATTTATTCCTCACAAGAATATTAAAATTTAAATATGATCATCCCCATTTTGCAGATATTGTAAATCTGACTTAGGAAGATGAGTTAAATTTCCTGAGGTCACACAGCCAGTGTGCGGGAGACCCAGGGACCTGGTCACAGGTATATTTGACTGCAGATTTGGGCCCTTAGCACTTTGAGATACTGCCTGCGCTATGTTGTCTTCTCGGACGCACCCGATTTGTGGAGGTGGTTTGTCTGGTGTTCATGTTCACAGTCAGCTAATGACGAAGACACTGAAACCCAGAGAGGTTAGGGCACCAGTCGGCCTCACGGTCACCCCGCTGTGCCCACATCCTTTTCCTTCAAGATCACCTGTTTAAAAACTACTCTTCTTTGTTCATCATAAAATGACTTTTTTAAGACTATTTGAGAAAAGGAGGACATAGAATGAAAAACGCTTGACTTTGGTAGTTCGTGAATTTAACTGACATTGTAAATGGCAATGGGAAACTATCGGGAGAAACAGTTTCCCCGTCCTCAAGTTGCAGGAAACAGAACATCCTCCCGTGTCACATGGTTTCTCTGTTGAGAGACGCGAGATCATATTTTGAGTCAGTAATTCTTTTGGAGGAAGGAGAGGAATGGCTGCATGTGTGTCAGAAGCCCTCCAGCCTGGCTCTCCACCCTGCACAAGCCCGGGCTGTGTCTCCCACGTGCTCAGCATCCCCCTGGACGTGATGTCTCACCTGAGCCTCAGGTGGGAGGAAGCCCCGCCTCTGAGACTCAGCACCCATCTGGGCTTGACACTAGTTAGGCTCTGCCCTCTGCCCCAGCACTGATATCTGGGGTGTCTGCCTCCATCCCCAAGCCCCAGGCCTTGGTTTCTGGATCCTGTCTTGCTTCTCCATCCTGAGTCACCACTCAGGTAACTTGTAAGATTTCCTGTATTTCTTGACTTGTGACACCGTAGAGTTATTGCCAGACCTCAGGTTCCCTTGGACTGAGTGAGAACCCTGGACCAGGGTGGTTCGGGCCCAGGGACCTGTGGAGAGTCCGCTGGCCTAGGTGGCCTGCCTAGACTTGCGTTTTGTCTGCCGCTAACAGTCCCTAACTAGGACGCGACCTGCAGTGCTACTATGTGGCCTAATTACCGCCTCCTTTCTCAGATTATTCTCTGTGAGGACTATGTCCTGCTTTCCGGCCCAGACTTGTGCCGGCACTGACAGCTTACCTCTGTCCCCTCAACTGCATCCCAACCCAGCGTAGTGTCTACGCTCACACCTAACCCACTTATGCCCGGCTCTGACTGGAGACAGGCCTCTGTTATCTTTCTTTCAAATAGGGTCTAGTTCTCACCTCACCTATGAGACTTGTTACTAAGGCATCGATTGGGACGGGCAGACAAGGGGCATGCCAGGGCCAGCAGACAAGGGTGGAGTGCACAGCCAGGACGGCCCTCTGACCTGGCAGAGTGCACAGCTGACTTTTAGTGGCTGCTGCCATGACAGTGAGAATAAAACCGAAATGCACCGGCTCGAAGGGCCAGGTCCCTTCTGATGTGATCTGTCTCTCCAGAGTGGCCGCACTGTTGCGTGCTCACCGTACTGCAGCCCTGGGCTATCGTTCGGAATTCCCCAGGCCCGGCAGGCTCTGCTGGCACAGCCCTTCCTGGATGGCTCTGTTAATCCTCTGAGCCTCAGATCGTATTTCTCAACTCTTCTTTTGAGTTTGGTGCCCATCCTTCGTGCTTTCCTTAAACCCTGTGATTCCCCCCAAGTGGGGAACATATTACAGTTACCTCTGTTACTCCAGATTCTAGCAAGAGGATGTGCCCAGTAAATAATGAATGAAGGAAGGAAGGAACAAATGAATGAACAAATGAATGAAATCACCTTGCCTCTAAAGTCCTGACTGCAAAACCCCAACCCGTTATTTGAAAAACGCTGGTCTAAATGGATAAAACACTGGACTCTGTGTGAATCAGTAAATAGGGTATCTGTTTCTGTTTTTATCTTGTCCAGCTGGGGGAAAAAAACAACTAAAGAGAAACCTTCATTGAGCTTGGCCTGGCCACCTCTGTGCTTGCAGTCAGCTGTGCAGAGAGGAGCTGGTGGGGCCGCAGTCTTTGAAATATATAACGCTTCATCTTGTTTTAGTACACTTGCTAAAAGAAAGTTCTGTAGACTTAATCGGATTCTTTCTTGTGGCAATCTAAGCTTTCTTCCTCCTTTCCCCGAGTGGAATTATAACACTATCTCTGAAGTTCACAGGGGCACCTTTCTAAGCAGGGCAAGGACCTGCCTTAGAGATACGTTCTCTCCTCACCTTTGTCTTCTGTGCGTGTGTCTTTCTCAGACTCGCAAAAACTGTGCATTTGCTTTAATGACTTAGTACATAATAGGCTCCTGTGCTGTTTGAGAAAACAATTTCCATCTGTTCATATATTGTTAAAAAGTAATGGGTTCTCTTAAAAGAAAAAAAAAAGTTTAATCCTTCCCTACTTCCTTCCTCCAATACTTAATTTCAGATCCTTTGAGGTCCAACATAATTTAAGTGTTAATTCCTTTCTAAGCTCTTTTCCAGCTACTGCCCTCACCATGCAGATTTCATTAAACCTCATAGTCTGTTCATATAGATGTCTCAGGAAAAGCAAAGTAACTCTTGCTGCATATTAAAAGGTTTTACTCAAGAGAAGTGTTTTTCGTCTCCGTTTCTGAAGATGTATTTATTTGGCCTTCAAAAAAGAAACCAGAGTATGTTACAACTAAAAAAGAATGCAAGCCCCAGGCCTCTCATCTCATCTCTGGGAAACATCTGGTTATTGTAATTCACAGGGCTCTCATTTCTGGGTTTGCAGCCCTGAGTGGTTTCAGCCTTAAATCGCCTTGTGTTGGCAAACAATAGTGAGGGCCAGGCCAGGAAAGAACCAGATGAGGCTTGTGTAGGGAATGAGACTAAATAAAGGCATCAGCATGCTGATGTTCCCGTTTCTATTTCTAATATATTCACCTTGGAAGCCAGTACATTATTTCAGTGACGATGACATTGAAAACCATTGTATTCTGGAAATTCTCCTTTAGAATTGGCATCAGAACGCTACGTCTTCATTTTTTTTTTTTTTTTTTTTTTTTTTTTTTTTTTTTTTTTTAAGAGTAGAATACATTTCTAGTAGTGGCATGTATTAGGTGAATGATGAAGTTGGGTCATTCTAGGTAGAAACTTCGAAGTAGTTAAAAGAGACGTATTCAAATTAAATATAGAGCTGAGAACTGGGCTCTCCTTGGACTCTGCCAAATGTTTGCTTTGTGATGCTGGAAATGTCACTTAAGTGCTTTAAGCTTCAATTTCTTTACCTGTAAAATGGGATTACAACCTGTGAAACTTCATGAGGATTTCACATGAGTAACCCCAGCCTAAGTCTTGTCTGTATGACTTCCAAACGTTTATGTCTTTGCATAGCCCTTGGTTTTGAGCAGCATTTAGGGTTAAAAATATCAAAACCAAAGGAAAAAAACCCTCATTTTCCTGAAGCCCCGGTGGTACGCTATCAAATTAAGTGGATTTCCTAACAAAATGGGACTGCAGTCCTCTTGGGGATATTGGTCAGAATCACCCTGCCTCTTCTGTTCAGCCCAGAGGAGTGGAAATATCCATGGTGGCTGGAGGAAAGCTGTCATAAACCTTTTCCCCGAAAGGGAAAGCTTGTGCTGGTTCTTCTGCATGCTCTGGAATGGCTTAGTAAATCCAGGTCCACGTGTCATTTCACCTGCCTCCGAGCTTATGTGACGTTTCAGCACAGGTAAGCAGAGAGGCCATGCACGGGCCACGGCTCGGGCTGTACACGAGGAACACAGATGGGGAGCGGCAGGAAAGAAGAACAGGAATGATCCATGAGAAGGAGAGAGAAAAAGATAGGAAAGTGAGACAAGGGAAGGGAATTTCATCCGTGAGGACTGTGGTAGAGTGTCACTGTGACTATTCCTGGTGGCATCTGTTTGTCTACCTAGGAACAGTATCACACCACTTGGGAGAGCATCTGTTCCCTACAAACAGAAAAACTCTCAGGAGAGGGGTCCCTTCCAGCATCTCTAGAAACTCAGTACATTTTAACAGTCCCTGCTCTTAGAAAAGTCTTACTTATTTAAAAAAAAAAAAAAAAAGTCCCTGTATCTATATGTCACCTTTGAAATAACTTGCTTCATTATCACAGTGAAACAATTCAGTGTTTATATTGGAAAACTCATTCCTTTTGCCTCCTTCCATTTTTTATAAAGGGCATAAATTTGTTTTCTTAAACAGGGAATAAAGATTTCAGAAGGGTGGTCAATTTGCTGATTGAATGACAGGAAGAAAGTGTGATTATCCAATAAAAGATACAAATGTATATAGCTAATTTTATGCCTGCGTGTATCTAACTCAGCCATAGTAATTATAATCACTTCTTTTTTTATTTTTATTTATTTATTTTTATTTCCTGGGGGCAATAGATTAGGTTGGACCTGAATGCATCATTATAAAACATGCACATGTAAATTGAACTTTCCTAAATCTAGGTCAATTGGGTAAGAAAGCTCTTTTGATTAAAGCAGGTTGACAGATTCACAGGGCACTTCACCGTTAAATGATATTTCTGCCCCCATTCTGGGTCATAAAGCAGTGTAGGTAACACACCAATGTGAAGAAACAGAAAATCACCTTCACAATAATCGCAGCGCTTCAGAGTGCATGGGTTTCCTCTTGAATATGTTGTATTCTGTTCTGCCACGTTAATGTTTTAAATAATATAATGTTCTTTTGGTGTCGTTTTTTAAAAGTTAATCTTTTAATTTTGCTTTACCTTTCTGGAATAGCTTTCTATAATGCTATACCTACCCCAGGAGAAATTCCTAAAGAATAGAAAGCATAAAGTCAAATGATCTTTTCAGGAAAATACGAAAATTGATTTCAGGTCCTCCAGACATAGTGTTATCTTGTGTACGTTCCAGACTCAATCTGTGTGTCCGGCTTCGATCCAGGCCTCAACATGATGACAGGGATCACCCCCATTAACCCAATGCTACCTGGCCTGGGGCTGGTGCCACCCCCACCACCAACGGAAGTGGCTGTCGTCAAAGAAATAATCCACTGCAAAAGCTGTACTCTTTTCCCTCAAAATCCAAGTAAGTGATACCTGTGAGAGATGTTTGCTTATCAATTTAAATGTCTTTTTTTTTTTTTTTTTTAATATCGTATTGCATTCATTTCTGGATGGGACTCACAATTCTTCCACATAGATACACAGAGTGGGGTCCATTCTGCAGAAGTCCTTTGTTTCTAGGTTAGAACAAACACATGGGGATGTGTCTGGGTGTGTGTCCAAGAGCTGAATCAACACCTTGGAAGCAGGACTGTGATTTGGGGGTAGATATCCAGCATGAAGAGTCTTCCACATGCAATGAAGCATAGCTTTTGCTGCAAACGCAGTATGAAATCTGTGAGCCCTTCCATACATCTTCACAAATGTGGGAGACAAACTGAAATGTTTTTTTGCTGGATGGAAAATTGAATTAATTTGGCAGTTAGCAATTTGGGGTAGGGGGGAGCCTGCATCTCAGAGTTTCTGGGACAAATTGCATTTGCTTGAAGGAAACATACATTTGATGAAAAAAATGGCCCAGAATTTTTTTATTAGTTTTTTAATTCAGCCTCAGACACTAAGTTTATGGGCTTAAATAGCTAGGATATTTTTTATTCATATTAATCAGTGTTGCCTTTTTTTAAGTGGACTTTTCAGCAGATTGCTTTAGTAATCTACATATAAACTAGGTAAAATGTTGTGACAGTGTACATTTTATCTTTTTATACAGCCTTTCCCAAACTTAATAGTTTGCTCATTTCAATGTGAATAATAATAATAAAAAAAGCATTTTTTTCAGGCCCAGGCTTTCCCAGCCAAGTAAGTACCATTCCTGCTTTCAGGTCCCAGCCCCACCCTCTGCTTTGCTGCGCCATTATTCCACAACAAGACAAAGCAGATAACGAACCGAGGTTTTTTATCATGTTGTCATTTCATCACGCTTTGTACGTTGTGAAGTTTTTCTTTCCCATTCTCTGGGCCCCTGTATTATGAAGGAGAAATGAAATGATGCTAACATTTGCTTTCTCTTCATTCATGGGCCAGCATAGCCACTCTGGGTGGAAATGAACTTGGAAGGTAAAAACAGCTTGGGAGGAGTTGGGGAGAGGCACTGAAAATCAGGACAGCCCGTGATCAATGTCAGTTGCTATAGAAATGTATCATGACCCAGAGTGGAGACAGTTACTCTGCAAGTTTTATTTTTGCCAGGTGAACCAGAAAAAAAAAATAATAATAAAAATTAAAAAATAAGAGCGCAAAGAAATCAAAGGCAAAACTCTGTTTCGTTGTGCTTAATTATTAGATCTCCCACCTCCGTCCACAAGAGAACGACCTCCTGGGTGTAAGACTGTGTTTGTCGGAGGATTACCAGAAAATGCCACCGAGGAAATTATTCAAGAAGTCTTTGAGCAGTGTGGTGATATCACAGCGATTCGGAAAAGCAAGAAGAATTTTTGTCACATTCGCTTTGCCGAGGAATTCATGGTTGATAAAGCCATTTACCTTTCCGGTACTTTGCATTACATAAGGGGTTTTCTCGGCACTTTGTTATGTTTTATGATGTTAATATGAGTTTATTCCCTCTTGCCTCACCATTTGGGGCTGGGAAAGGAGGAATTCTACTGTTCCCTCGCCTGCAGTCTGTGAATATACCTCACGGGACCGCTTTCCCCCTACCAGTCTCCAGGAATATTCCATCAAGTTTCTAATTAACGATCTCAAGTGCTTATTAGATGAAAAGCAATATTATGAAAACTGAGGGCCATTATTATTGAATGTCATTCTCTGGGGGGGATAGAGTCCTCTCTGCGCATAATTTCAGTTTTTCAGAAGGGGTTCACTTTCTAGACACCAGGGGACCCAAATCAAGGTCAGGTCTTTGCAGAAAGTAGTCCACGGGCCCTGAGGGAAAACCCAATAGCATCACCCAATTGCCAGTACATTTACCTTGGTTAATCCCACCCCATGGCGATCCCTCATTCTTTGGTGCCAGTTATATGGGAGACGTTTATAGACGTTGAAATTAGGCTGCCGCCCCCTTCCACTCTGTATGAGCAAGTGTATGGAGTCTGTCAAGAAGACCTTGGCGGAATCTAAGAATTGTGGGGTTGCTATTGACACGTGGCTTTGGAAGGACGTGCTTTTAGATTTAGCTTATTGCCATTTCCTCACACTATCTATCTGCATATTTCAGTTTGTCTCTCTGCACACCACCTCCCTATTCGTGAGGCACAGCTAATGCAGGAGGGTGAGAAAAGAATAGGAAAAAAACTAAAGCACATCTGAACATGACTAGTAGGTTTTCTTGCTTTGTGCAGTCAGCCCCTATTGCCATGAAATTCTCTTGCAAACCCCAGAAACACTGGGGTTATTCCAACAACGCAGAAACTTTCCTGAGCTAGATAATGACACAGAGAACTTTAAAACCCTTGTTCCCATAAAACCCTACAAAGTGAAGAAAAAAAAAAAAATCTGACAGCATTCCAAAATGGAGATGGAAGACAAAACATAGAATGACGATATTGCACAACACACAAACAGCGATGTTTTACATTTCACGTATTCTTGAGCTGTAGCCTCAGAGTGGTCCATTAAACACTTGGGGATTCTGCTGAGTGCCTGGCAATGGGCTTCACATGCCTGGGGCCAGATAACCTCTCTCGGAGACTCCTTTCCCTCATCTGCAAAAGCGCGATAGTAACTGTACTGCCGCTAGGATTCTTATGCAGAATAAATCAAAATAATGGATATTGCGCGCTGAGCAGGACACTTCAACATAGGGACCGTTCAGTGCGTAAATGGTTGTTTTTAACACCAGGACGCTGATGATGATAAAGAAGGACTGACTGTTGTTTCCCAGGAACCCGGCCCTGGGAATGTGGGTTCTAATCACAGCTCTACCAATGAAACAATTACTTTCTGCCACCTGATTAAATGAGCTGGTTAGAGTGGATCAAAGCTGCTGTACCACACTGACATAGCACAATGTTCAGACCAGTCAGAGACCCCATAAGACAGTGCCAAAGATGCACAGGCCCAAATGTTGGCACGTTAAAGGGACACCTTTACTGATGCCTTGATGTCACGCTTCTGCCAGCTCGGACCCTGGCCCTGCCAGTCATTGGGACCCTCCATTGCTCCCCCGTCCGCCCCTTTTGGGGTGGAGGAACCCACAGCGAAGGCCTCACCTCCGGCCTGCTAGCCTGGGTGCATGGGCATCCCACAGCTCTGCCTCGGCCGCCCTGCGGAGGCTGCAGCATCCATCCCAGGAGAATCCGAAAGGCTGATGACCTGGAGGGGCAGGAAGGCGGGAAGCCTGCTCGTCTTGCCTGTGGGCGCCTGCCAGCCAGCCCAGATGGAAGGCCTGTCTAATTTTAGGACTGTTCACATCTGAAGGCCAAGCTAATTTTAGACTCAGCCTCATCAGGGTCTCTTTTAAGGCCTTAATGATGATGTTTTGGTGAAAGAGAGGGTGCTTTTGGAACCAGAAATGTCTGCAAAGCAGTGCTCTGGATGTGAGCAAGGGAAAGGTGCTTGGCCAGCTGGGACACTAGCCAGTCCTCGGCCTCCCTGCCAGCTCAGCTCTTATGTATTTGTCACTGTGACCGGCAGACTTATTAAACCCCATGGCCCACCACCAGGATGCACTCGCCTTAGTATTCATTCTGCTCATCTGTGATCTGATATTTGTGTTTTTGATAGGTATTGTTATGTCTTCCCATTTTTCGATAACACTGTTGAAACTTAGGAGTAAGAGGGTCATAAATGGGAACCAGATGTGAGATCTGTTTCATATTTGTAACTTCTCAAAGGTGTGACGTGCCCTACTGGGGAGCAGCCAGCCTCTACAGGGACTTTCAGCTGAGTTTCAACCCCAAATGCCACGATAATCCATTGAAATCTACCAGGAGAGTTTGCACACAAGCACTGAGCACCGCACAGCCTAGCATTTCACAGCGGTGTCTTCTTTGCAAAGCCCTTACACAGCAAAAAACACTTATTCTGCTCTCTCCTCTGGCTGCCCCAGACAGCTGCAGTCCTGCTGGGAACTGAATTTACATTTTTTAAATCTGAGGGCCTCAAACTAAAGAGCAAGCTCAAAAGCCAGGTCTTCTTCATTTGCAGTGGGGCCGGCTGTCTGGTTTCAGTTCTGTTGCTGTTGATTTCTCAGGTCAAGTTTCTGCTTGCAGTCTTTGTAAGATGGGAAGCTCAGTCAGTGCCCCGAAGACTTGCAGGACCGTGTTTTGCTCTCGCTCTGGGTGCCCCTGTGGGTTCCTGGGCCTCAAAGACAGGGTGGACTGTGTATGCAGCGCCACCTGCCAGATGAGGGGCTGCAGGCCTGTAAGGAAGGCAGTGGCGAGGCCTCTGGCCTGAAGGTGACACAGCCTTCTGCGTGCCCCAGAGAATGAGTAGAACTAGAACAGCATTGCAGTAGTGCCCTGGTAATGATGGCTTCTGCAGCTGCTGAGAGAGAATAAAGTGATAGGTGGTGAGGGAGGTGCTGTGGAATTTACTTTGTAGATCTCTTTAAATATCATAGATACTCTTTATTTACTCCCATACCACCTCTTTCTAAAAAGAATTTAAGAGAGCTTATCCAATCAAGTTACAG
The DNA here is from genome assembly GCF_057876585.1 of Rhinolophus sinicus. Taxonomy (NCBI): domain Eukaryota; kingdom Metazoa; phylum Chordata; class Mammalia; order Chiroptera; family Rhinolophidae; genus Rhinolophus; species Rhinolophus sinicus. Next base: position 185,838,529 of record NC_142516.1, on the reverse strand, counting down.
TAAATTGAAAATGTGAAGTCAAGGCCATAAAAAAAAGAAAGAAAAGAAAGGAAGGAAGGAAGGAAGGAAGGAAGGAAGGAAGGAAGGAAGGAAGGAAAGAAAGAAAGAAAGAAAGAAAGAAAGAAAGAAAGAAAGAAAGAAAGAAAGAAAGAAAGAAAGAAAGAAAGAAAGAAAGAAAAGGTAGAGGGGGAAGGAAAAAAGCCCTACATACCAATTTTGTTCTTGAGCTTCCTGGAAGCCACAGGGAAGAAGGAGTTAGGGTAAGTGCCCGGTTCTTGAGATCCTCCTCTTGGTAACGTTGCTTAAAGACGGGTAGGTGACCCTCTGAGACACCTCCCAGCAGTGTGTTTATCCCCAAATCTCTAATGCGCTTGACTGGACAATGCTTGCGGGTTACAGGGGAGAAGGATAAGTGCGTCCCACCCCGATGGCAAGGGTGTCCTTGGTAAGGGCTGAGCAACTAAGTCAGGGCTCTCCTAGCGCCCCGGACCAAACGGTGCCGGTGGATGCTGCGGGGTGACCAGACTTTCCGTTGGTTTCAGGCTACCGGATGCGATTAGGGTCTAGCACCGACAAGAAGGATTCGGGCCGCCTTCACGTGGACTTTGCCCAGGCCAGGGACGACTTCTACGAGTGGGAATGCAAGCAGCGCATGCGCGCCCGCGAGGAGCGGCACCGGCGCAAGCTGGAGGAGGCCCGGCTGCGGCCGCCGTCCCCGCCGGCCATCATGCACTACTCGGAGCACGAAGCCGCGCTGCTGGCCGAGAAGCTGAAAGGTAGGCGCCGCGCGCCCGCCCTGGCGTCTGCCCCTCGCCTTGGCCGCTGCCCGCTACCAGGGACAGGCTCTGGTCCCCGAACACGGGAGCCCCGTGTGGGTCTCTCGCCCCTTCACGTGCTGGTTTCAGGTGAGCAGGGTCTCCTGGAAGCCAGACACCCTGCTCGGGACAGAGCCCTGTGCTTTTCCGCGCTCTCGCCACTGTTCTCTGTGTGTGCGTCCTGTCCCGGAACGAAACTGCCGGAAGGAGGGCAGAAGAGCCACCAGCCGCCGCCCCACAGCAGGCTCCGGCCTTCTGGCTGGTGGCCTTGGCTACTGTCACTGGGTGAGCGAGGCCTTGGCTACTGTCATTGGGTGAGCGAGGCCTTGGCTACTGTCATTGGGTGAGCGAGGCCGGCGTCACACCTGCGACCAGCCCTGCTGCTCCGCCTGCTCTGGGGCGGTTAAGCCTGTCCTAACGTGTGCCAGACACCGCGCTGGGGTCCTCGGGGGACAAGAAAAGTGTAGAACAGTATCCCTGTCTTCAGAGACTGAGTTGAAGGGACTCTCCTCACACCTGAAGGATTATTAGGACTAGAAGGGTGTATATTTCATTTCTTCAGATGTTTGCGGTTCTCCTCTCCCGTGTTTGATGCTGTGAGAGAGAGAAACATGGAGGCTTTAGTGCCTGTCCAGTGAACTACGATGGTTGGGGAGGGCCAGATCTTGAAATTAGGATGCTGTGTGTGTGTGTGTGTGTGTGTGTGTGTGTGTGTGTGTGTGTGTATTTTTGTCCTTATTAATCTAAGTTGTGTGACCTGAGCAGCATCCGAGCGTTTTACAGGCAAATGAAGGTCAGACCCTCCTCAGGTCGTGGGGTGCGTCAAGTTTTAATGACAGTGCATAGGTCCCAGTCACTGGCCATACAGAGGTGGCTACAAGTAAATGATTAACTGGAATACAAAGCCAATCACGCGACTGTCAACCAAGCGACATGCTTTGGGAACTCAGGAATGAGTCGAAATAACGTTAGTGAAGGTGTCAAGAAAGTCGTCACAGAGGCGGTAGCATTTGAACTTCACAGGATGAACAAGATTTTTTTCCCCAGGAAAAAAAGGGGCATAAAGACATTCCAATCAGAGACTGGACTCCTAGGAATAAAGACACAGGAAGCGGAGAGGAAGGGGGCGGGCAGGGGGGTGGGGGGAGGGGGAGAAAGGCACAGCGCCTGCTCTGGCAGATGTGAGAGCTGCATGGAAGTTTACAGAGAACCACGAGGCTGGAGACACAGTCTCCAGACGGTGGAACCCTAAACGGCTGCCGCGGGACTTGAGGGTTATTCCATAAGCAATGGAGAAGTCATTAAAGATTTCTTACGAGAGGAGAGAGATGATTGATCCTTTGAGTGTTTTAGAGTGTAGCTAGTGCATCGCTGGCAGTGTGTAAAGTGGATTGGATGTTTCCACTAGAGGAAATGTATGAAAAGCTGCCCAAATCCAGTTTTACAAAGATAGGAAATTAACAGTCTATGCTTTGAAAAACAATTTTTAAACAAAAGGACTTCCACTTATAGCCCTCATCCCGTGTTCAGGGCTTGGGAACCCCTAATATGCTGCAGTTGCCACGAAATGCCCCCGTTGTAATACAGAGGCCATGGCTGTCCCTCGAATAAAAAGCCTATAAAATGGAAACACAGACATTGTCTCACTCTTCCATCCAGACACGAAACCATAAGGCATGACGAGAAAGAGAAAGGGCAGCATCCTTAACCAGGAATGTTGACTTGGGAACAAATACATTTTCCTTTAATAGCCAGTGCATTCTGTAGTATCAGCTTGTGAACTACACCGACTGAACTGTATTCAGCCATGTCTGCTCCTAGAAGTGACACAAACCAGCACCTTGATTCTGTGACCTCGTGGAGGAATCTCACGAAAGTTTGGCATTTACCTTGTGTCACGTTTAAGGCACCAACACAGAAGTACCTGCACGTCAGAGGAGCTCAGCATCACCTTTCCTGGTCGAGGATAGCCAATCAAGCTGTCCATGTGGTAAAGCAATTTGCAAGCCTTGCCATTTCAGAGATACGTATTTATATATATGAGTGTAATTTGCAGAATTTAGAAGCCGCGCCGTTGCCAAGTACTATGTGATCCCTGGAGGAGAGAACAGATTGGAAATTTTAATAGATGGCAGTTACAGTCGAATGAACGAACTGGGGATGCATCTTAGGCCACAGTCAGGTAATATCAAGCTTGACGACTTCAACCCAAGCACAGGGTTTGTAATAGAAACAGCATTTAATTGCTTAGGAAATGGGCTTCCTCAGAGAGGAAATCCACTCCATGCTCTTTATAAGGCTGCAGAACCAGGCAGGGGGAGCCAAGGAAGCGGTTTTCCGGAAGATGATTTCATGGCTGTGGGGACATAAAATACAGTCAGGACCTAAGGTAAAGAAGCCTGCGTCAGAAAGGAGATGGAAATGCAATCGGAGAATGCCTAATTGGACTTGAGTTTTTTCCTCCCCGGAGAAATCTTGCATCTTATGTTTATTACAGACATCCCACCCCCCCATTTTACATCATACTGGTTTAGTCTTACAATTTTCTTTTTGAAAATCAGCTTTATCCAGCCAGTTCCATACAAGCCAACTCTTTATCATAACCCACAGGTCCTTCCGGATCCTGCTCAGTGCTAAAACTACATACACAGTGCACGCTCAGTAAATGAAGTCCTTTCTCTCCCCGTTAGCTATTTGGATCTATGAATGCGTTGTGTTTCTGGCCAGGAGTGCTGTTCAGGCATGGCTAAAAGGATAGGGACGTGATGTGCCATCAGCTGTCATTCCCGTCACCCCACAAGTGTTTGTGGAGCCATTTCCCATGTGCCTGGCACTGTCTGAGCTCCGGGGGTGGGGGGGTTGGGGGGGGAAACCAATCCATGCCCTTGCCTCCCAGTTTGCGTTACTCAAGTGACAGAGGCAATTGCAAAGCACCCTTTACTCCCACTGTTGCAAGTGGTCACTGCAGGATGCTGCCCCGGGAGAGATAGGCACCCCATCTGGGCAGTACAGGAGTGAGTGAGTGGGGGGAACCTTCTGGGACCAGGGAACCCCACATTCAGTGGCCACCGGACCTCCTGAAGTCAGAAGGAACATCGAGTTGCAATTGTGTGGGGTGTAAGGCATGGAGCCCCCAGTGTCTTGTGCTAATGCAAGTTCTTAAAAAGGAAATTATTGGGCGCCCTGCTGATTAAATACACGTAGTCCTGAGCCGACTCAACTTAATGAAGACTGACTGGGAAGCAACTGCTTACAGACCCAAAGTTCATGGCGTGGCTCTGAGAAAGTGAGAAGGAGTGCGATAGCATCATAATTACACTTTACTGGAGACAGTAGCACCCGAAAGATGAGATAATGAATGTCAGTGTTTGCCTAACACAGACCATCCACCCCTGGAGGACCCTGTGTTTGGATGGTGGAAGAAAGATGTTGATGAGGCCACAAGGAGAGATTATACCCTAATTCACTGGGGATCTGTCCCAGCAAGAACACTGAAAAGTTTCTGTGTACTTTGTCCCCCTTTGGAAAGCTTCACTTAATCTTTCATTATGTGATGAAATGAAGAGTGTTTCTCTGCGTCAGGTGAGGCTTTGACAAAGCTTTGCAAGCAGTACCCTTGGGATTTCCTGATAAGTCATCAAGAACTCCGTGCTCCTGGGATCAACACTCATCATTTCCAGAAGCCTGGGTTCTGATTTGCACACAGAATGGCCCAGTGTCAGGCTGCCAGAGGGACTCGTGTGGAGGTGGGGCCAACACTTTGCTGGGATGGTTGTCAGTATTTATGGCTCTAAGAATGTAAAGATCGATAATACTATAAGCCAAGTGAAAGTTCCATTAGCTGAAAGCCAGGCTTCCTTCCGAGGGCGCCGGAGCCTGTGTGCAAATCACTTCGTCAGGCACTGCTCACCTTGACCTTCATAGATGAAAAACAGGCCATTTCATTTGGAGACATTTGGCTTGACCCCAAAGCAGGACTGATCAGTGCATTTTCATATCACCCCCCCCCCCCACTGTTAGTTTTTGTATTTTTACTGGTACTAAATAGTTGGGGAGATTTTGTGTGTGTGTGTGTGTGTGTGTGTGTGCGCGCGCGCGCGCGTGCACGCGTGTGCTGGATCAGTGGAAAGGTTAGCCAATGTGTATTAACCAATGTGTATAGCCTTTCATGCTGTCCATGATTGGAGGACAGGTAAGGTACCAGCCCCCCGCCCCCCCTTGATGGTTAATTGAGCAACCAGAAAATGGAGACTTGTTTAGGGATGTCCAGTGTGTAGGGACACTGAAATTTTAGGAATGTGGTGGTAGCAGTGCTTTGGCCGTCACTGTGAACTATTCCCGGCTATCATAGACGCCAAAACTCAATGACAACCTTATATCACACAATTGTGTATGTGTGTGTCTGTCTGTCTGTGTACGTACACGTGTATGTGTGTCCCCATGTCTTTGGAAAGAAACGTGTTGTAGAATGTCTTCCTTTTTATTCTCATTCTTGAAACATTTTGGTCAAACATGGCATCTCCTCCCCAGTTATTCCTTTACAGACCGGGCCATAAATAAGGGTACTACAGCCCACCTCAGTTTTCACACTCATTGTTCGTGGCCTGACTTTTATCCCATCTGCCATTCTGAAATGCAGGGCCAGACCTCCCTCTGTGCACAAAGGCGGAGAAAAAACTGCTTACCAATTTGATTTCTTTTCCCCTTTATCATCTGGACGTCAGTTTGCATCAAGTTCACCAAGTGCCCACCTGCCGAGACCTCGGGGTTGCAGTTAGGACTGCAGCCTGGATCCTGCCTTGTGCAGCTTGCAGTACAGAGGGTATCAAAGGGCACAGTGGCAGTGACATCGTAACTGCCTTGCACATATAAAATGAACATGCACCAAAGGCTTAACTCTTTAATTAGTGAGGGAATCGGTAAGAAGCTAAACCTGGTTCAGAAGGGAATTTGCTTTATAAATGCGTGTGGTTTCTACTGGAACCACATTCATTTGCATTGTTATAGAGAAGAATTACTTGCACTGTTACCAGTTTTCCACAACTTAGGTTCTCCCCCTTCCACACTGTAAAATGGCCCAAAGACAATGAAAGGTTCACACCCCTGTAGAATCAGATGGCCCAGGAGGCACTGGAGAGGGTCCTCTAGGCCGTGCCCAGCACGCCACTGAAAGGATCGGCAGTGATCTCTATGCCCATTTCCAAGTCTGTCTGTCTTTCTTTTTCCCCCACATTTTTTTCTTCCAGGTTAGGGATGATGTTTTAGCAGCTGTTCTTGAAATGGGGTGGGGGGTTGGGGACAGGGGCTCACAAAGCTCCTAAGAATCACACCAATCTTTTCAATATCCTCCACTATCTCAGCTGCAAGTTTCCATTTCAGGATTTTGTTATCTCTAAACTTAGATGAGCTCCTAACCTGTTTCCCTGGCTTTCATGGAGGATTTCTCCCAGTACGTCTCAAACCTGAACGTACAAATGAATCACCTGGAATAGAAAGCATGTTCTGAGTAGGAATGAGTCTGCATTTTCAACAAGCTCCTGAAAGAAGCTCGTGTTTGTGGTCTTTGAAAAGCAAAGATTTATCCGTATGCAATTTTTCAATGCCTACCACGTGCCAGGTGCCCAATAAACACGGGAGAGAGGGAGCGGGAGGGAGGTTGGCAAAGTCTGAAGTAACCAGAAATGAAATGAGGTGGGTATGGATTCAGGTAGTGACACTGAAGTGTTATAGATAAGCAGGTTAGTATTTATTCTTCACAAAGCTAGAAATAGTTATTGCCCCCTCAGAATTAAAAATGCTTTCAAAAAGACTCCTGAGTCATTTGCTAAGCTGGTTAGAGCCTTACTGTAGAAGGCCCTGCTTCTGTGTGATTATCTGATGTCACTTTTAACTTTCATCCCCCATGGTAATGACCTCAGGCCTGTGGGATGAGAGGACCCACCAGCTTAAGTGCCTTGAGAACATGGATGTCTGGTAGGCAGTATGAAAATACTCTTTAACGGGAAATTAAAACGTTCATTATCAACTGATGTTTCCCAACATTAGACCATCAAATTTTGAGCTTTCAGTGTTAATCACTGAAGATCAGTTAGAAATAGAGTGTAACAAACTAGAGATAGACTGCAAAGCGAAACATTCAGAGTGACCAGAAGACTGAAATATTTGTTTGGAAGTTTTATTCTCATGTTAGCCTGTCAAAACTGGAGACAGATCTATAAACCAACAATTATGGTACAAAGTGACTAATGCTTTAATAGATGGATGTGGAGGGGACTGTGGAAGCATAGCAAAGGGGCACCCAGTTCATCGTAGGGTCACAGAAAAGCTTCTTTTATGAAAGGCACTTAGGCTGAATCTGGGGCAAACAGTGACAGCTCAGTGGACCAGGAAACTGGGGTGGCCCTGGGATGTGTGCACTGCACAGGCAGAGGTGGACAAGCCTGGCCGTGGTGTTTGAGAAAGGAGTGTGGAAAAAGGACGGGCGATGGAGTGAAAGGGAGAATGCAAAGGAGAAAACACGTGAGGTAAACCTACGTGTGATGGTTGTAAGGACCCTGACGAGAAAACATTGGGCAATTTTTAGTAAGAAACGCTCTGTACTCACTTCATAATGCGATACCAATTTTCACAGTTCTTACTGTGGAGAAAAGCACGTCTGTGCATTCTAGTTTCTGAACCGCTCCCATGTTCAAAGTTATGCCAGAGCATGCTCACAGGAAGTAGTTGGCATTTTTATAAGTGTGTCTGATGTGATTTTTATGAGCAGTGTTAATTTCTTTCCATATGAATAGCTTTAATAATGCTGCACTCTAAATCCGGTTTAAATGAGTTTATATTGTTTTCTGTCTTTCAATGATCTTTCCACTGAAGACAAAATTGAATTTACAGCTAGATATTGAAAATGACCACTCCCAACACACCTCTGTGGTCATTCAGAGACAGTTACTGGCTTAGTCTTAATTAATATTAAGTCACTTCTTACATGGCAACAGATACAAATCAGACTTGCCAATGGTGCGCTAATGATTTTTTTACATTTAATTTAAATGTCAGTACATCAGTCAGACACTAGCCTCCCAGTATCCGAGAGTTCCAAAAGGGGAATGAAAATGGGAGTTTTCAAAACTATGTCCTTCTTTTAAGTTAATGGAATTCTGTCTACTATTACTTGTTAAATGATAGAGCGTCTTTCGCCTACTTAGTTTTTAAATGATATGTTTTCAGGTGCTTAATCCCAAGAACGCTATTTCTCTTTCTGGAAACTATCAGCTAACTATAATCTGCGTGTGAACTTATGCTCCAGGTCAATGAGTGGACAACCATAAAATTTGGTTTTAGATCATTCAAGCAAATGTACATTTTCTTCCTGACAGTAAATTAGGGTATTTATGAGCTGAGTGACCACAAGCAAGGGAAGAAAAAAGTACCAGTTTGCAAGGGAAAGAAAGCAGGAACAGTGTTTCTCTCTCTTTGTAAGCTTGAGAGTGAAAACCTTGGGGATTTTTTTTTTTCTTCTGCATTTTGTACACATGAAAGGCACAGCAAAGGGGGAAAAGTGGTACATGAAGTCAGTGTTCTCCGTTGTTCTCGTATTTTAAGACTAAAGAAAAAAGATTTCTTATAGGCCTTGGGTTTATTTCTGCTGTCTTTTTGGAGGTCCATTCTCCTAACATATATTGGCAGGGAGCGAGCTAGAGAGTATGAGGGAGGCAAAATTTATTTTGACTGTAACGGTTGCAGTGGGTGTCTCACGAGCATAATGCTAAATTATGGACCTCTCCATGGCCTGATGTAGTTTAAGTTGTATGATGGATTTTATCTTATACAAGCTGCCCCGGCCCATGAAAAGAGATAAGAAACCACTGCAGCTGAAGTTCACTGAGGGTTGAACTTAGACTGAAATTCCAGAGTTGACAAAATTCTGTGAGCCCGCTATGATGCTCTGCCCGTGGGTTGCGATTTTCCAAGGAAACTTGAGTCTTTCCTTTGCAGGGTGCCCCATGCGCATGCCCCAGGCCAGGTACCTCCTCTGGCACAAGTGCGAGAGCAGAGTGGGCAGGTATGCACAGAAAGAAAAAGCGTTGGTTCCCGGGCCCGGACTGCCACAGTGGCAGCAGGAGACGGCCTGGCATGGCGGCTGAGCAGCTGCACCTCCCTTGTAGCGGCTTCTGTCCTAGAGAAGGCAGAACACACTCCTCACCCTGCACAAGTCGGGCTGACCCTGCCTTCATTCAGCGTGTGTGCCTCCTGGGCGAGCAGCAATCCCAGCAGCGAAGTGGTACCCGGCCTGTGAGGGGCACTCTGGGAGGAAAGACACTCACAGGATTCGTACGGCACTCTGCAAAATGCACAGAGCACTCCACAAAGGCAGGATTTGTGTGATGCGTGAAAGACTAACAACAATGGTTGATTACAGAACATCTCGTGAATAAAATGAAGTAGAACCCCTTTACCAAATATGAACCACCCTCTAGCCATTCATCTGGAGTGTATATATGTATGTATGAGGTGTGACAATTAACTTCGCGAACATATTGCAACACTGTTGCTAACCTTTTTTGATATCAGAGGAATTATTCATTATGAGTTTGTACCAATTGGACAAACAGTTAACCAAGTTTACTATTTGGAAGTGCTGAAAAGGCTGCATGAAAAAATTAGACCTGAACTTTTTGCCAACAATTCATGGCTCTTGCATCACGACAATGCACCAGCTCACACGGCACTGTCTGTGAGGGAGTTTTTAGCCAGTAAACAAATAACTGTATTGGAACACCCTCCCTACTCACCTGATCTGGCCCCCAGTGACTTCTTTCTTTACCTGAAGATAAAGGAAATATTAAAAGAAAGATATTTTGATGACATTCAGGACATCAAGGGTAATACGACGACAGCTCTGATGGCCATTCCAGAAAGAGTTCCAAAATTGCTTTGAAGGGTGGACTAGGTGCTGGCGTCGGTGCATAGCTTCCCAAGGGGAGTACTTTGAAGGTGACCGTAGGATATTCAGCAATGAGGTATGTAGCACTTTTTCTAGGATGAGTTCGCGAACTTAATTGTCCAATCTCATATATGTATGTTTGTGTATGTATATGTGTACATAAGTGTTTATAAAAACTCTATAATAACATATAAACACTATAATAATACATATTACACACACACACACACACACACAGCATAAAGATGTCTCTGATGTCCCTCCAGTGGAGGGAACACAGTAGGTACTCAGTATTTGTCAAGTAAATGGGGAAGAACCTGAATCTTCTATTTTAATTTTGTGCCGTAGTTTTAGAATTAAGTCTCTGCCCATTTTACTTGAAAAATACAGGACATTTTTCTTAAATCGCATTTCCCAGGGGTAGGAAAATACCAGTGAAAGACTCCTCCCTTTAAGTTGGCCTGGAAAATATGCAGTGAGCCTTCAGCAGTAGCACTGATTAATGTTGTAATAACTGGCATGTAACTTCCAGTGCAGACTTGCTCGTTCTCCACCTCCACGCCAGGCAACACAGGTCTGTTCCAGGAACCATTCCCAACAGGCAAGTCCATATGTTTTCTCTGAAATAAACTTGATCACTTATTTTCCAGTGGAACCTCATCCCCCCCCCCCTGCACCCCTCCCCACCACCACATACACCCCTTAAACCAGGTTCAGTTGGGTTTTCAGTAGCCTTCTAAATCAAACACTGACCACCCCAGGTCCTCTTTTGTTGAAAGCAAGGAAATACTCTATTTTTCAGCCTAATCAAATACATTATATTAAACCGAAAATGAAATTAGTTTTGAACTGCCGTCAAACAAGAATGGACTTCTTCCTACTACCACCTCGGGAACAATATCTTGTATTACAACCAGTTTTAGAGTAATTTAATCTGTCATTTATATTTTGACACTAACTCAGCTGATTCTATAAGTCAGAAAACTGGCATCACCATATAATATTTCTGTATAATATTCCTGTATCATATCACTGTGTAATATTTATGATGAAAGAATAAAGAAATGAAGTGGAGACCACATGTGTTGCTAACGGTTTTTCGAACCAGACTGAAGAAAGAGAAATCAGGGTTTGGAGGAAGAATGAGATTGTACCAAATTACAAAGAATGCCCAGAACAGATATACAATTGAGCTCATCGAGTTGGTAGATGAGAGGGCAAAGCACCCTGCATTTCTTGGATGTCTGTGATGCCGGGGGGTTCAGTGAGAAAAGAGAAGTTAAGTGATGATGGAATGGTGAGTGTCAGGAAAGCCAATTTGTCAAATTCTGAAACTGTATCCATCCGAATGGGCCATGCTCTGTCTTTTCAGAGGAACCAATGTCAAGTGTATTTCCTTGCCTTGGTGTGATTTGTGCTTGGTGGTTTCCGTTTCCAGATGATAGCAAGTTTTCAGAGGCTATCACAGTGCTTCTTTCCTGGATCGAACGAGGCGAAGTGAATCGTCGTTCCGCAAACCAGTTCTACTCCATGGTGCAGTCAGCCAACAGCCACGTCCGCCGGCTGATGAATGAAAAAGCCACCCACGAGCAAGAGATGGAGGAAGCCAAGGAGAATTTCAAAAACGCCTTAACCGGAATCCTCACTCAATGTAAGTAAGATGTTGGGGGCCATCAGTCTTGCTGTGATTTTGCCTTTTCTTTCGTATTCCTTTTTTTTCTTTTTCCATTTGGGGGTAAGTAGTTCAAGAATTTCCCACTTTCCTCCATCTTGAATGGCACACCTCATAGCCTAGTTCATGTTGTGTGGCGCCTCGGAGGAACATGGACCCTGCCCCGAGAGCTTACTTCTCCAGGTGAGCAGCATTTCTGTAGCTTTTCCTCAGAGCACCCAGCCCGGCCTCCCGGTCACGGCAGCCAGATGGACGGCTGCTGCTGCCTCCCCACAGCTCACAGCACAGCTGCGTGCTGCACACGTCCCCGCATGTCCTCCTAGTGTGGACAGTAGGAAGAGACCCTGGACACCTTGTCCCTGGGCTCTGTTTAGGAACAAGGTACCATCAGGAAAACTTCTCCCTGGGATCCTTTATTGGAGGTGAGCTTCTGGCTGTCAACACAAGCGACTCAGGAGTAGAGATTTTTCTGCAGGATTATTTGTTGTCCTTTCTTCCTTTGGAAAGCAAATCGCCTTAACTACTCAATGCCGGTGATTTTTCATGTCCAGATCCTAAATTGATGAAGGGGTTTCAGTGGGGCTTTCTCATAGAACAATAGTCAGAGTAATTACCCAAGGCTCTATTCAAAAAAAGGGCATATATTTTTTTAATGGGCATTCTATCTGTGTCTGTAGTTAATGTCACAGCGTCATAATGCATCACAGCTGCTGAGATCCCCTCGCTTGGTAAAAGCCATCGAATGGCACTGTAACAATGCCATGCTCCATTCCATGCCAGGTGCAGGGTCCCACACAGAACAGTGACATGTGCGATTTACATATTCATTGTGAAAATTAGTATTATTGTCAATGACATAATGTGCTGAAGGCCTGTCACTCTTTCATCCATGTAAACCCAAGGGATAGTGTATCTGTGAGGATAGGAAAACAGAAGGGATTGGAAAAAGAGGGTCATAATTGTGAAACTGTTTTATATGACTTTGTCATCAAGAGACCATTTTTGCAGCAGTATAAACTATGATCTAAGACACTCCCAAACATAAACTCAGAGAAGTGACCCAATATCCGGTATGAGACCAACCTGGAACAGCTGTCTTTAAAGAAAAGGAGTAGGAAAAACAGAACTGCTCTGTGTCATCCAGGCCACTATCAGACCACCTTACCCAGCTCCCCAGTCGTGAGGAATAGCCCTTTACCCACTGTGTGTGGCCAGCACTTCTGAAGTCAGGGTTGCTAGGGATAGGATTAAAAAAAACACTAATATTCGTACCACCTTTTAAAGGAGGGAGGCCTCCTTCTAATGGATTAGTGGGTAGAAGGAGGTAAGGCTGGGTTAGTAATAGAGGGGAGCGAGGGAAAGGCCACCAATTCTAATAATACCTACGTACAGTTCCTGCAACGCTATGGCAAGAAGCCAAATGCCTAGACAATAGAATGATCGCTGGTATCAATGCTCAATAAATTCTCATTCCCATGCAGTTTACCTGGCAGGGGAGACCCAACCCTTCCTCAGACCACGAAGACCAAGGCAGCCACATGTTAGAAAAGGGGAGGAATTTAGTTTTCTTCAGCAATATCTATTGAAAGAAGCTCCTATGAAAGTAAGGCCCCCATCACGTGGCTGCAAGAACGCGATATGCCTGCCTGGCGTGGTACAGGTATGAGCTGGCCTCGGTTTGAAACCACTGAGAGCCAGGCAAGAAGTCTAGTGTGTGGGACTCCAAACCTCAGCGTTTCACTGCTGACAAAACCAGATTAGAAAACGAGGCTGAGATCTGCACAGTAAAGGATTGTGGGATTGAGCATGTGGCCACGGGCAGCACGGAGGTCCATGGGCCTCGTCCCCTGGCGTCTGCCCTGTGGGTACCGCACAGCCCGTGGTGGGGCAGTGGGGCGGGTGCTGTCTGCAGACAGCCCACCTCAGTCCCCGGGGGCTGGAGCAGTGCCAGGAATTCTGGAGGGAGATCCCGTCTCATGGAAACCACAGGAGTGGACATGACTGTCATTGATTTCAGGGACCTCAAATATAACACCTCAAACATTGAATTCTTGCTTTTGATCTTCAGACCTGTTCCCCTTTGGGTTTTCCTTCCCATTTTAATAAATCCCCAAGCCAAGATGCTGTCAGTTTTAAACCCACCACTAACCCCACACCTCGGCCTTCAGGAAGCTCCATTGTTTCTAGCTTCACACAGACGCACTTCCCTGCATTTTAACTGCCACCATCCAAGTGCAGGCTGCCCGAGCACCATAGCAGCCTGGTGTGTCTGTTAGATACTGTCTGCCTGTGAGTAACAGGAAACCCTACCAAACTGTCTTTAATAAATGGGGTTGTTTTCTTTTCACACACAGTAAAATCCAGATTTACATGCTTTTTGGCACTGATTCAGTGGTTCAAGGAAGGCTGTCAGGCCTGAGGTTTCTGTGATGCTGTCAGCTATTCCTGGATGGTTATCTAAGATGGCTGCTAATGCTCCTGCCATCACATCTTCTTCCTCTTCTTTTTCTTTCTTTCTTTTTTTTTTTTTTTTTTTTTTTTTTTTTTTTTTTTTTTTTTTTAAATAGGCTGACTCACATAAGAAAAAGAAGAGGCAAAAAGAAAGAGGATGGGGTTGTACCTTTATAGCAGGGGTGTCCAAACTTTTTTCAACGTTTTTCACCAAGGCCCATATGCGGTAAAATACACAAACAGCCGGGCCACTCACTCGAGGTGAAGTATTTGCCTCACCTGGTTTATTTAAGTAAACTAAATATATTTTTGGAATTTGCTGCGGGCCAATAAAAAATGGATTGCAGGCCGCAGTTGGCCCGCGGGCCGCATTTTAGACACCCCTGCTTTAGAGCAAGAAAGCAAAACTTGCTCAAAGATCCCCAACAGACTTTCATTAAGTCTGATTGTGCAGAATTGTTACGTGTGGTCTTGCCTCGCTACAAGGGAAATGGGAAATACACTCTTTTGACTGGGCCCATTGCTCTCCAGAATAAAACTGGAGTTCTAGTAAGGGAGAAAGAAGGGGGAATGGCTACTGGCTGCTGGGAGGCATTTAGCAGTTTCTGCCATACGTAGTTCCTCCCTTTCCACTTTTACTCCAGTTCAGTCTACTTTTAAGACATCATCTGATGTAATTCAGATTCTAGCTTCCCCACTTAATCCCTTGGGTAGCTTCCCATTGTATTTGAAATAATACCCACTCTCCCTAACCTGCAAAGCTCTCCCTGCTGTCCGTGTTCCTGACTCATCCCCGTTCATTCTTTCCAGCTGAGCCCTGCAGAGCTAACCCCACCTCCGAGCCTTTGCACATCTGTTCCCTCTGTATGATGTGCTCTTCCCCCCACTGCTCACAGGCTTGAGTCCATCTCCGCCTTTCGGTCTTGGCTGAAAGGTGATGACTCCTTCAGAGAGCCCTTTCTGATCCACCCTTTCCTGGTAGGTTCACCATCACTGAGTCTTATTAGTTCCTTTGGAACACTTATCAAAATGTGTAATAATTTAGTGATCTGTCGTCTGTTTTTGATGATTATAACAAGCATCGCAAAGGAAGTGGCATGTCTCTTTTAGTCATCAATATATATCAAGCGTCTGGAACAAATATTTGGTGATGAGTGAGTGGATGAATGAATAAATTGGAGAGAAGGCAGGAAGGAAGCATGAAACAGTAAGGTTAGGAGTTTCCAGCGACCTTCTAGAACAGTTTGGCTTTGGCATAAGAACTGTCTGCAGGTAATGAGGTTTCAACTTGCGTGTGTAATCAAGCAAATCATAAAAAGCACCCACTAGCTATGCTTTTGTTGGAAATTGCTATACTTTACCAGATATTTGGTAGCAGGCTAGAGGATTTGAAGAGAGGTGGGGTGGCAGAGTCAACAGGAAAATTTGCTTTGACATATCCCCCATTGTAATTGTCCCACAACCTTCACATTTTCCATATTCCTATTACTATTTGGGGGATCCTGCTTAGCCCTACAATCTGGTTCTGGGAAACAGTCAGCAGCCAGCAGCTACCAAAAGAGATGGCGAGGATTCCAGCTGATCTTGTCGCCTTCAGGCTGGCTGAGGTGCTCATACCCCAGCGATGGAGAGCCTGAGGGCTCTTCCTGTGAGTCCTCGACAGCCCTTCAGGGAGACCTGCAGATGGGAGATCCCTGAAACATGAGCCTCAGCTGCTATGAAGGCTGTGAGGTAGAACAGGAAGACCGCGTATCTCACTGAGCAACCTTGGAATGTTCTGTTCTCTTCTGTGTGGTTTCACAAAGCTGACTCCTCCCCAGATGCAAAGGGCAACCACATCCTAACATTCATCATGGAAATACTGGCAGTAACCTGGCCAGCCTGGGAGGAAGGTGCTCGTTTTGCCATCCTTTGAATTTTAAATGTATCTCATGTCACGTCTGGTGGAGTCATGTTCACTCAACCGCCTGTTTTGCTTTCCCCAGCTCGGTTCACTGCGATAGGGTTGCTTTGGTGTCGGTGCATGGAGTTGCTTCGAAAACTGTATCTGGTAAAGTCCACGGTGATGGGCACACTCGCTGGGCTTTCCAAAAGCAGGACCAGTCGTACCCCCATTTATCTGCATTATGTTCCTGGCAAGCACCCCGGGAATCACATTTTGGCTTCCACACTTAGAATTAGAATAGGATTGTTAAGCACTCAAATTCAGGAATGGCAGCTCAGCTTTCTTTCTCCTATGTGGCTGGAAATCTAGCTCTTCAGCAGTAGTTCCGGAGTGCTCCCTCCCACGTAAAAGATCCCCACAATATGAACACCCTTCTCTGAAGCATCCCATGCCAGCCCCCCCATCAGTAAGCCAAGAGTGCTGGGAAAAGCAGGCCTCCTGATGAACTAGTTTCTTACTGCAAGTGTGGTTGGCCTGGCGTCCTGAAGGAAGGGCTCATTTAAGAACTGCCAGGAAAGTTCAGGTACATTGCCGAGTTCCAAGCATGGTGAAACTGTGGGTCCCTGTATGGATTTTGCTGGAAATAACCAATTGGTTGAACAGGAGAAGGGAATTTTGTTAAGTCTTAGTCCGTAAGCTGGATAAGATGCACCCATCTCCTTGCCTTGCTTGTTATAGTTGTCCTGACTTTCATATTTGAGCAAATAGCATTTGCTCAGAGGCGGGGAAAAGAGCCATTAATAATAACATAAAGAAAAAGTTGTGACTTATTTCAAGGTCCATATTCAAATTCATCAGTTAACTTCCAACTTTGTTGGTAATGGGTTCTGTTAACATTTTTCTAAATTCTAACCTTTTTCATATCTCTGGCCTTCACCCCAGGATCAGCTATTAAACATAATTAAATAGGCATTGTTTCCATGTCAGCGTTGGATTAACACATCAGGAGTTTCGGTTTGGGGAGTTCCGCCTCCGTTCACTTCTGTCTGGGATCTTTTTTTCTTTTTCTTTCTTCTGAGCATAGATGTGCACTTATCAGAGACGTTAGATGGGGACATCTTCTATTCTGCTGTGACACCTGGGGCTTTCTCCTCCTTTCTGGGCCAGCTGGGTACATCGCATTCCTAGATATATAAGAAAGAGAAAAAATATCCGGTACTAATCAGGCATCTCATTCAGATGTCATCGTATCCTCATATCAGCCTTGTCTCATGTTTATGTTATTTCTTAAACTGTCCATTTGGCAGAAACTTCCCCAGGTTTCCCAACTGAGAGACTTTCGGGTTTTGAACTTTGCCTTTAGAAAGATGCGTACTCCATAGGAGCTCCCCCTAGGCCTACCCACCTTCAAGTTTCAGTTATGAGCAAAGCCTGCGGTTTCAAAGCTCAGAGAGGAATTGTTTATGAAGTGCAGGAAGCATGCACCGCAGCCTTCAATTATTAATATGCACGCCAAGGTGATCAATTGTGCACGCCTTGTCACAACATTCACACATCTAATGAAAATTTAAACACTCCGTGCTATGCCCACTTTGGTCCTTTCCCAACATGCTTCCTGGTGAAAGAGAAAGGAACAAAGTGGGGAAAAGGCAAACGGGAAAGCAGACGGCAGTGGAGCTGGGTTCATTAATATTCATTTAAGAATCCGTGCCATAAATATAATGAGCAGGATTGAGAAGTAGAAACTGTAGAATGTCAGAGCTAGAGGGGACCTGAGGGACGCACTGGTTCCAACCCCCTCATTTTACCGAGGAAGAAACTGAGGCTCAGGGACCAGACGTGATCGCCTTGGTCATTTGGCAGTTGACGGGCAGATGAGACCCCACGGCTCTTGGCTTCTTGTACCATTGGCTTTCTACCACCAGGTGCTTTTTATTATGAAAAATGAAAATAAGCAGAGGAGGACATTCTAACTGTAAATGTACAGTTTACAGGTAGAATTAAACAAGTGTGCTGGCATCACACTGAGTACAAATGCTGCTCTCTGGTTAGAAAACAAAGCACTTGCCTCTAGCACTACCCCCCAGTCCAGCTTCTATCACATTTCCTCCATGAGACCTTGGCCGTCTGTTACCATACGTAACCATCTCCCTCTGTCCTGCCATCTGCAGCTCCTGTTAGTACTATCTGCTTGAGCATTTAGTTACTTTCTAAGCATTAGGTTTTGGTTTGTTTGTTTTTCCCTCTGGCAAGATTTCAGGCTAAATAGCTACAGAGGCCACTTAGCATTCTCACTTCCCAGCGCTCTGCCTGACTCTTGCAAAGCACCTCGGTACAAAGACTGGTCGATGGTTAGGTATCATAGGTGGAACTGATGGGGGCATTGGAAGTTGAGCTGGCAGCTAATAAATACAAAACATATTCTAACCATTAGATTTTTGAGCAAACCGTGCTCTCAACTGGCTTTGCCCTAATACAATCCCCCTTAAAGTAGAATATGGAGCATATACATTCGTTGAGAATTTTGCGGTAGTGTTACAACCGTACTGTTATTAATATCATTTTAACCTGGAGGTTGGGAAGGTGAGAACTGTCATACAAATTTGCTTTTTACATGGATGGTAGGAATTTGCATCAACCTCACCTTAGAACTTGAAGTAGCAAATAGTGGGGAGAGTTTTGATCAGGCGCGAAGAGATCGTGGTTCTCATCCCAACGCCATCGTTGATGAGCCAGGTGACTTTAGAAAAATCCTTTAAGTGTCTTAGCTCCCAATGTTCTCATCTCTGTCGTGAAAGGGTTTGACCAGACAGTCCCCTAACTTAGTTCCTTCCCCCTCTGACTGTTCTACAGCCCTTATCATGTCATTGACTTCGATCCTTTAGTATCTCTGAATATCTAAACACAAGTATCGGTTGCGACCCAGCCACAATGCCAGACGCTCCTAGCTGATCACAGAACAGAGGATCAGTCAGATGGCCCTCCACGCCAGGTGCCGTTTGTGCCTTGCTGTGGCCGTGATGGTTACATCTGCTGGGCAACACTGTGAATTTTAAGCCACATTTCACACCTGCAGGTGTGTGTGGCACCCTCACCCTGCTGGTGCTGCAAACTGGCCAGATTCTTCAGAGAGGCTGCACCTTGCACTCACTGGTCTCCTCTGTCACATCCTCATCTCTTGACTAAAATCGTAAAAGCCTCAGGTGTTTGAATGAATGATGAAATCCATCCACAAATATTTATTGGGTTCCTCTGAAGTGTCAGGTGGTCCGCGAAGAGCTACAGTGAAACGTGAGGGATCGCTGATCTCGGTGTGCGCTGTGACCCCCCCCCCTCGGGCAGACTGCTGTCCTCATCCACGTTTCTTCTGCCGAAAAAGCTCTTTCTGAAATCACTGACTTCTTCCGAACATCCCAGCTAAACGTTTTATTTCCGCCAAGGGAAATTTGACTCCTGTGTCCCTACTGTGGAAAAATAATTTTATGAAGTGTTAAAATGTTTTCCCATGTCTGTGGCCGTCATTGCTCTCTTTTCATCCATGGGAAAAAAATCCCCCTAACTGCTTTAGCAACTTGACAGATTTTCTGTGTATCCTCAAAATCATACTGATAGGTATACTTGCTGACGCTTTAAGTGCCGGAAACATAATTTTCATTAAAAATACTTCTTTGCTCCCAGGGAATAAATGTCCAGAGAAAATATTATTTATAAGAACTTCCAAGTTAAGGCTGAACACAGAATTTTCTGTTCACAGGGTTCGAAAGTGATAGTGGAGGATGCTGGAAGCCCGCCAAGGCTGAGTTGAGCTTGTTTTGGTATCTTCCCTTTCAGTCTCACTGAAAATATATAAACTGAGCCAAGTAATACCACTGTGATAGTAACATTTAAAAAAAATTAATGATAGCAAATATGAGAGAAAAAATAAGTCTTAAACTCTGGAACAACAGAAAATTGCAGGAGGCTAGATTTCAAGAAGTACCATAGTACATGTTGAGTGAAGCAATTCAGGGAAGATGTAACTTTGGGAGCTAAAGTTGAACACCCTGATACCGTGACATGAGCCCAGCTGTAGGGACTGGAGAAGAAGCCACTGCCAAGTGTACGGGGAATGGGTGTGTGCATGTATGTGTGTGTGTACGTGTGTGTGTGTACGTGTGTGTACCCTGGTGGTGGTTGCTGGGGAAAGGGGGCCTGTGAAGAAACTGTCTCTGAACTACTTTGGAAAGAATACACATACAAAAATTAATTACACAAAACGTTTTTTAAAGCCAGGACACTTTCAAACTAGATCTGAGGACAAGTGAGGTGTCATTAAAGTTACTTTAAGGCAGAGGTGACGTGTTCTTGCCTCTTCATGCCCCTGAAAAAGAGTACAGCTTAGTGGTCATGCTCCACCAAAAGGAAGCTGTGCCCAGGGAGAATGATGGAAGCGTAGCCGCAGACACAGTGAAAGCGTTTCGGTTGAAGGAGACACACTGCTTAGGTGTGGACGCACCCTCTCTAGCAGGGCAGTCGTGCGACCCTCAAAGCCAAACTTTACCACCTGTTCTTTTGCAGATAAAGGTTGCCAACCCCGTTCTGTGGGGTCACAGAGCTAGAAAGAGTTTTCAGGACGGTCAAGCTCATCCCGCTGTGCCTGGGCGTCTGGACAGCTGGAGGCTTTCTTCAGGCCACACAGCTCCTTAGAGGTGGAGCTGTGACTTCACCAGCCCTGGCTTCCTGAGCCTCCCTCGGCTCTCACTGCAGCCCTCCAGAGAGTGTGCTCCCTGAAAGCATTTCCGTGTCTCCACCTCCTGAAGTTTTCCTTGCTGGGGCTTCTTATTTAACAGCAGTAACAAAAACAAGTGGCGCAGAATGGATTTCTGACTAAAGTGTGTGCTGAGGAGGTGATTCCAGTCTGGTAGATGCACATGTAGGGGCCCTTTGTCCAGACACTTCCATTCTTCTTCACTGTCTGTCAGATTCCTTAATACACTTTTGGAGAGGGGTCAGTGACACTCCTTGCCCCGTCATAGCATCCAGTGTTTGGCTTCTTTGTGGCAGAACATTCTATTTACCTTAAGGTTTTGGTCCTTCCTGCCTGCTCTGGTACTCTCCACAAGCTCCCTCACATCACTTCTTACACCGTGATTCAAAGTCGTGTGGGGTCCCCCCACTACCCGAAAGTAGAGTGTTCCTATGAAAATCTTTTGCAAGCCAAAATGGCGTAGTGAAGATGCAATTACCATTAATTTATATGGAAAACTTTTTGAGGGTTCCTAGACCAAACAGTAATGTACCAAAATCACACCAAATACACCAAATTCCATCCAGCTTTACACTCAGCGTAACACACTTCCAAACTCTCTTAGGCTTTTCTGATACCTTCAAATACATGATTTGAAGTTGGGCACATGCAATTTCCATTCCCAGTCTCACCACTTGCTGGGTACACGACCTTGGACAAGTAATTCTACCTCTCTGTCAATCTCAGTTTCTTTACCAGTGAAATGGGTATAGTGTCTGCCTCAGAGGGTTGCTGGGGACTTTGGGAAAATTAACTGAAATTTAAATGTTTTAAATCAGAGGTTCTCAAACTGCATTGGAATCACCCAGAGAGCTTGTTAAAATACAGTCTGCTGGATTGGTGGCTGCCAGAGGCAGAGGGTGGGGCGGGGGAAATGGGTGAAGGGAGCCAGAAGGTACAACTTCCAGTTCTAAGATAAAGAAGTCCAGGGGATAGAATGTGCAATGTGATGATTAGAGTTAGCAATACTGTCTTGTGTATTTGAAAACTGCTAAGAGAGTAGATCTTAAAAGTTCTCATCACAAGAATAAAAATTGTAAATGTGAGGTGATGGATGTTAACTACCGTGTTTCCCCGAAAATAAGACCTAGCCGGACCATCAGCTCTAATGTGTCTTTTGTAGCAAAAATTAATATAAGACCCGGTCTTATTTTAATATAAGACCGGGTCTTATATAATATATACTATAATATAACATAACATAACATAATATAATATTATATAATATATAATATAATATAATATAATATAATATAATATAATATAATATAATATATAATATAATATAATACTGGGTCTTATATTAATTTTTTGCTCCAAAAGACACATTAGAGCTGATGGTACGGCTAGGTCTTATTTTCGGGGAAACACGGTATGTAAGAATGTCAATGTCAGGAGATGTGTGTGAGGGTGTTCACTGCAGCCTTATTAATACACATGTAAATAGATTTCCATGATATAGTAAGTGAAAAAAAGCAAGATTCTGCACAGTGTATATAATATTAGCACTTTTGCGTAAGTGAAGCACAGGCTGCACGTAGAAAACCAGACACAGCGCGTACTGTCTGCCTAACGTTGTCTCTGGATGGATGTGCTGGATATGTTAGCAGTGGTTGTCTTTAAAGAGTGAGACAGGGTGAGCGGACAGTCAGGATGGGGAAGGAGACTTGGCTGTTCGTTTTATTCCTTTTTTCTTATAATTGTGCGTTGCTTTAATTAGTCCATAGGGATAATCTAGGCAGGAGGATTTGTTGGATTTAAAAAGCCTAAAAAATGCTATGTATTATAAGGAACCATTAAAATGATAATTTTCTCATAGATTTTTGTTTTGTTACTTTCCAAAATATTTGAATTATATGCATTGTCAAGGGTCTCTCCAGTGCCTTGAAATGTGTTGTGATTTATACCAAGCTTAAACAGTCACTGTCTTTCCATGTGTTTGAACAACGTCACCATTTCCTGCTTGCTTGAAGTTTACTGAAGGCATCCTATTTTCTTTGAATAATTTGCTCAGCATGTTTCTCCTTCTTTCTGTCCCCATCCCAGTGCCCAAGAGAACCCCAAATCTCTGGCGTCATCTAGTCAGGAAGGTCAGACTAGAACCTTCCTGAACTCCTGCTGTTGGTGTTTTGGCTTCAGGTGTGACATGGGGGTGTGATGGATTCACAGTGTCACGCAATGCTCTTTTTCCTCCTCTTAAGACAAAACCCCAGAATGCCCTTTTTCCTCCTCAACTTGAAATTCCTGTCCATGCGTTCGTGATGCGTGGGTTTGACCATGTTCGTCCTGCTTCCTGGGCTTCCTGCCAGACTGACTGACAGACTCCTCTGAGATCAGGCCCCAGAGCCTTCCTGAGGGAGCTCGCGGAAATCTCTCTGGGAATCTCTCATAGCAGCTTCTCCTTACCATGTCCCCGTCGTGTTTGACACTAACTGCTGCTCCCTCTGGCTTTGTCTTGCTCCCCTGGGTGCTGAGAGCCCAAATCACTTACTACATTTTGTCCATTATAACTCTTCAACCCAGGGCCAGGCTCACCAGCCCCACCCAGCTTTGAGTATTTAAAGACAACAATGAAAAGGTCTATTATTTCATTTGTTACGTGCCTGTGAAAAAATCTCTTATGACCTCTTCATAGAAGATTTGGAAAAAGTATTATCCCTTAAAGGAAAAGAAGATTTCCTCCGAATCCGGTAGAGTGAAGGCTCTCTCGTGAGCCCAGATCGCATTAGAAACAAAAATGAAGCTTGAAAGGTTAGTTCGAGATGCTCTATTTAGGCAGGCCTACCGCGGGTAAGGACTTAATCAGTTTCTCCAGATATTTAGGACACTGCATGGGTTGAAGGCTCTTTCCCAGCTGCTTAGCTGGAACGAAAGATGCAGGAGGTCCAGGAACTAGGAGAAAGAATGCAGTCAGGAGAGTACAAAGACGAAAGGGCTGTGCTTATGTTCTTTGGGGGAACCTGTCCTTTCTCTTTGAGGCTTCCAGTGTGCGTCTGTGTGGAGCTCAAAATTCAGGAGCTTTGTACAGCCCAGAAATCGGTGGTTGCGTGATGGGTGCCCTGGTCCTACCCAGGAAGTTTGTTCACATTGTTCTGTTTCTGGGTAAATGGATGTCCAGTTCTGAGCTTTCCTTCCCTGGAAAGGCTGAGGACAAGTGCTCAAGTGCTGCTCAAGATCATTTATAAAGTTCTCTCTCAAGTAAGGAGTGTGCTCTGAACTCAGCACATGCCCAAACATTTTTTGGGGTGGGGAAAGTACAAAAAAAAAGTGGTTAAATTCACTTGGTTTTATGGGTTTTGTTTTTAAATTATGAAGAATATATACATATATGCCCATGTGGTATATGTGTGTGTGTGTGTGTGGGGGGGGGGTGTATGTCTCTTCAGTTACACACATACAAGGTAGTGAATAATCACTAGTAGAGTGTTAAATTTATTAAAGAAGGAGGCCACTAGATTAAAGTGGCTCTAAGGCTGTGGTGGTTTACGTAAACAAACCAAAATCTAAGTCTGTCAATGCCTCAAGGTTACACAATTGAAACCCAAGGACAACCAATCATAAACAGTCAACGAGGCTTTGAGATATGGCAAGTCTATAATTTCCTTGCTTTGTTTCCGCCTTTTCTCTGTAAAAGCCTCTCCCCAGCTCCTGTCAGTGGATTGCTTTTAACCACTTCCAGTTTAGCGCTGCCCAATTCAAATCAATTTTTGCTCAAATAAATTCTTCAAACTTTTAATATGCCTTAGTTTATCTTTTAACAAAAGGTTTGCAGCTGCAAAGAGTACTGAACAATTTCCTCATTGTTCTGTTTATCCTTCCCTCTGTTCATTTATACCTACTAGAAATGTGTATGAGAGACTTTATTATGACACCTCAGGCTGACATTCAAGCATACTTGTGAAAAGTCAATCACTTTTGTTTCCATGACCTTCAGATAACGTAACTTAGGCAAAACACTTATAACATAGATTTAGAGGGGAAAGATTTGCAAGGTGTGAAAGGTAAATTTAAATTTTCTGACAGAGTTCTTTCTGTTGATAATACTTTTAAAATGTTATACTAACTGCTGTAGGCCCAGGTGGACCTTCCAGCCACACTCTGTAGACCACTAGGGGTGGTGAAGGCACTGGTGGGGGTTGACTAATATGAGATGTGATCAAACAATACAGTGAGTGTTTAAATAAAAATAAAAAAAAGTATTACAGTAAAAGACACGTTGCGATTAATCCCCCAAAGAATACTCCCCCTTGCTGAATTTATTCTGCCTACATCACATCTTCAGTAAGTTACATTTCTTGAACAAATGCCAGTGCCATGTTGTCTACTATTTATCTCTTTTTTGAGCTTTTAAGTAGAGTTTTAAAGATCCCATCACTGCTGGTAGCTTTATTGTGTGTGGAACGAGTAGAATGAATTCTACTGGAGAGGTACTGAGTGGTAGTTGAATTCATTGACTTCTTTTTGACAATGAAGAGTGTATGGTCTTTACCTGTGACATCAATGCTAGTGGGCATCTGATTTCTGACTTAAAAAATACATGTCTTTGAATCACATTCATTAGGTCATAGGCTCAGAGGTGGTTCTTCTCTAATGATGAATCTGTGCTGATCCAAGCACTCTTTCTGAGTCCTTTTGTGTGCCCAAGAAATTTCATTTGCAAGACAAACATGAAGTAGGCCATAGAAATACTGTGAGAGTATATTTTAAACCTAAGCTGAGTTACAGTTTTTGGGTTTTGTTTTGGGTTTTCTTTTTTTATTTTATTTTTTTATTTGTTAATATGTGCAGGAGAGTATAAAACTTAATAAGGAAAGAAGTATAAAATTAATCACATTTAGTATTGTTTTTAATTAATTACCCTATTGAAAAGAATACAATTACATGAAATCAAGAATGGCCCAGAAAACTTAAGATATATCGCTTTGAATTCTGACTTCTCCCTGAACTCCCAGTATGTATTTCAGCTCCGTCTGGATGACCT
The DNA here is from genome assembly GCF_057876585.1 of Rhinolophus sinicus. NCBI lineage: Eukaryota > Metazoa > Chordata > Mammalia > Chiroptera > Rhinolophidae > Rhinolophus > Rhinolophus sinicus. The sequence goes on along the minus strand of NC_142516.1, from coordinate 185,812,998 downwards.
TCAGGCATCTCAAATTCAGCATGTCCAAGAGCAATTCTCTTACCTTCTTTCTGAGCCCTCCACCTGTACTCATCCTCTTGGACTCTGATGTACTTCCCCAGCTTGAGTCGTCCTGAGCTCCCTCCTCTTCTCCCTCACAGCAAATCAGCCACCCTGTCCTATCAACTTGCCCTGTCAAATGACTCCTTGCTCCTCCCTCCTCTCCAGGGCTCTGCCTTAATTCAAGCCTGGTCATTTCTCCCAAGCAGATCCTACTTAGATCTGCCCCCTGTGGCCTACAGTATAAAGGTTACAAACTGGTTTGGCATACCTGGTCCTTTCTTATTCATTCTCGCGGAGCATTAGCCCCACCCCCACCATCTCTGTTCACAGGAAGTCCTTTCACAATTCCAAGTCAGGCTTTGAACTGGCCAACCAACCCTGCCTTCTCAGCTGAGCAAGCATTGATACGCTGGTTAAGGCCTCTCGAAAATGTTGCATTCTTTGGTGGTGTTGCCTGACTCCGCCTACTGAGTTAGGTACTGTGTCCCCATAGGTGTCATCCATACCTCTCTTGCTTAAGGTAATTATCTGCTTGTCTTTCTTTCTCCCTAGAGACTGTGATCTCACCAAGGGCAAGGCCTATGTCTTAATCATATATTTCTAGCAACCAGTCAAGTGCCTGGTAACCAGTAGGATCTCAGATATTTGCTGAAAGAATGAACAAGTGCATGAATTCAACTGATGTCCCGGGATATGGTAATAGCATGTTCTAAATAACTGAGGCACTTAGCCTCAAACAGGGAATATCTGTAGTTACACATGACTTGAGTAGATCAGGGGATCTGTTTTTACCCTTGAACATGTATAGTTTTTGGCCCTTGGCTCTTTGTTCTAAGTGCTTTCCCTTCTGTACTCCTCCATGTGAATTACTGGTCTCTTACCTACCCCCCTCCACTCCACACACATGTATGAACACATACTTTTTCTGAAGTGTACCCCATTTATTAACTGCCCTACCTGATTCATGGCGGAATTTTGACTATCACCACCCAAATACTCGCCTCAACCCTTACCGTCCCTTCCCCTCAGGCCTGGTGTCAGGACACCAGTTTTTATTCTTCTAACTGTTACCATTCAGAGAGCTCTACTATTAAAAGGAACGGGGGACCTGTTACTCTTTAACATCTCACAATCACTACCACCTCTGTCCCGGACACATAATCTCACATGACAATGGATTCCACCACGTCACTGGGGACTGACTGCTGTGTGTTGCCCGAGCAGAAGGCAGCTTGAAGACCCCGAAGAACCCAGCCTGCATGCTAACAGAACAACAGTGGGGCTGCATCGTTCTCCTCCACCAGCCAAGATGCAGTGCGGTCGAGCCCTGGGGGTTGGTGGTCAGGTGAAAGGAAGCACTCAAGGTGACTAGCCTGGCAGTGTTACTTCCTCCAGGCGAGGTGAGGAGACCGAAGCCCCTCCCACTCAAGGAGAGTGTGAGCTAAACTGATGGCAGATCCTCCTGTTCTAAATGAGTGCAATAAATTCATCATGTGGGATGATGGTAAAGTTTGGTAAATAAGGAGGTTTAGAGTTGGGATTCTCTTGAGGTGGAAAACAATCAACATAAAAGCCCCTGTGAAAACTACCCATAGATCAGGTAGTGGTTGCTTATCAGCATCACAGGATATTTACAATGTGGGAAGTGAACGGAAACAGCTTTCTTTTTCTGCCCATCACACACCTGTCTATTCTGTGTGCTTATTTTTAAAAGTGATGCCCCAGGTGTTGTTCTTCCGTGGAGATTATTCTATGACTCTTTGACATTCTTTGGACACCTGGAAGATTTGGAAGAGCTTTGATGTCCTTTTTGGTAATAGAGCCTTGGAAATCTCTTAAGAAAAATTTATGTTTGATAGAGTCTTAGCATCCATGAGAAGCTAATTTTAACTATGACTTCCTAACTAAATATGTAGAAGTTCGTGTTCAATCGTATGGTTAGTTCAGTGCTATAATTTCCTTAATCCCGTGCTTACTAGGTCAATAATTTTTTCAGCAAGACTGAATCTGCAGTTGGTTGGCCCCACCCGTAACATCCGCTCCTAAGAGCCTGCCCCCCTCTCTATAGAGCTTTGTTCACAACCACTCCGCATTTATCATTCCGTTCTCACCATGCCTGGAAGCCACAGACGTTCCCAATGATGTCAAAGTGATAGAGTTGGAGTTTCAAGGGGTCTGGGCACCAGAGGGAGGGGAGTCTCACAGAAGTGAAAATGGAAGGACAGAGAATGGTATGTGGTCGTGGTGAACTGCAGAGGGTGCCCTGTGGTGTGGAAATAAAGTCTGCATGCCAGGGCTGCTGGTTGGGGGAGCCTCAGTCTGTCTCGAAGTGGAGGCAGTGACTCCTCTTCCCTGCCACAGAGCTGCAGGGAAGGCTGCAGTGGGTACAACAGGGGAGGTAAAAGGAGCCAAGGAGTAACGATGGGCCTGAGATTGAGGGGAGATAGGACACTCCTGTCTACTACTGCTACTCATTGCCCCAACTTGGAACTTGAACATGGTCAAGTCTTCAGAGGGCTACAGTTGAGTCCTTGAGATGAAGACCAAACCAAAAAAAAAAAAAAAAAAGAGACATATGTTTGGCTCTTCCTCATTCAGCCATTCCATCCCAACTTCACTTCTAAGCCCCCAAGCCAGGCATTGCTTATCTATGTATCTGTATCTGTATGCCAACCCCTGTACCCATATGATCAATAGATCTAGGTATATAGATATACCAAGTCACACTTGTAAAAGAACCAAAGCATGCTTGGAAGCAGGTGCCCATGACCTTTGCCTGGTCACACTTAGAGTTTATTTTAACCTAAAGTTGTGGAGACAGACTTGAAGGGAGACACCCCAACCTTGCTAAAATGTAAGTACAAAAAGGCACAAATGGGATGGCTATTGATGATGTTAGTTCCACTGTGACATCATCCATAGACTCCTAGTGTCTTTGCTTTGCTTCCCTATAGTGATCACAACATAAATTACTTGTCTTGTTTGACTTCCTTGTTCACCAAAGTTGAGCAGATTGTGGCCGTTTTCAACGCTTCTACCAGACAAAAAGCTTGGGACCATTTCTCGAAAGCTCAGCGCAAGAACATAGACATTTGGCGAAAGCATTCTGAGGTTGGTGATTTTATTATTACTTTCTAACCACCATCACACAGCTGGATTGGCAGAGAATAATGTGGCTGCAGCCATGACGGTTTTTGTTACAGTGGGCAGTCGTCCTGCCATTGTCCTGTCTCATTGTCAGCTCCAAATCCAGCTCAGATTTGTCTCTTCCCCAGAAAAGCAACTGACTTCATGCTTTGAGGACAGAGTGCTTTTCTCCTCTGCAAAGGGAGAAAAAAAATCCCTTCCATTCGTAGCTAAGAGCTCAGCAATAAACCAAGACACTTTCTCTAACAATTATGAGGAAAAGTGTGGCGTAAAATCGAAAACTAGTTTTTCATAAAAATGGAGTTTTTTCTCACTGTCCTATAACGTGATGATGATAGTTTGTTCTTTGGGCTAGAAATGACAAGTATGCCTTTCATCTGCGTTTTCTCATCACTAGCAATGTCTTAGTCCCCTGTGCCGGCCAGTGGTTCTATCACACCCCTCCCAGAGCACATTCCTCAGGGGAGTGAACAGCCAGGCTGTAGCCACATCCACCCTTCTGCATCAATGAATGTGTGAAGTGTGAGTATTTCCCCCAAGGAAGGCGTCCAGAATTTGAACTTCTTTGCCACCTGGAAGGTCCAGAATGTGTCTTTAGTCATTGGTCGTCCAGCTGTTATCTTTTTAACTCCACAGTGTAGTGTATGCTGTGAACCTGTAACTTAAAAGTAAGTATACTGTCTTCATTGCTTCTTTTTCTTTTTTTTAATGAGAGACTGTTTCTCATGTGGATGGCTCTCCATCTCTAGCATGTTGATATTAAAGTTCTCTAAATGATACTCCCCTCTTTCAAAATTCCAAACGTATGGAAGGTAAGGTTTACGTATTTAAAGATTCTGACTCACACTTGTAAAATAAGTGTTTCATAGAGTGTGAGGAAGCACAAAGTACTCGGACATCCGTCATTCGGGTAGCATTTTAAGTGCCCATTAACTAATGCTAAATTACACTTCAATACCAATGGCACTAGATATAATATCCACATGAATACCAAATGAATTCTTTATTATCACTGTTTTTATGGTGAATTCTGAATGACTTCACAATAATGGGACACTTAAAGTGCTAGTGCAATTTATTGTTAAGAAAGACATTTTTTGTTTTGTTCACAAATGCCTAAGAAGGTGCTTGGTGAGTGATGCAGTTCTGTTCTTCCGTTCAGGAGTATGAGTGAGGAGGAGGTGAGATTATGGTTTAATTTTTCAGGGTCCAGAAAAACAAAGGGTGCATACCTGACGCTCTCCTAGACTGAATGGAAATCAGTTGGAGTGAAGGTTGATTTTCAGGAGGAAAGAGCCCTTGTTTATGCTGATATGTACAAATTGAGGGGCATGAAACACAAATCAGATCCATAAACTATGATTCAGATTTGGGGAGCATCTATGAATTGTTTGTTTTCTTTTTCATAAAACCAAGCATGATTAAAAGAAATGTTAAGAGAAGGGCAAGTGGCATGATGCTGAATAAGCCTGGGCATTAAAAGGCTGACATTAGTACACAAGTGTCAGCAAATATCAGGTATTGATCTAAATCACTCTTCCTGCTGTGTCCGATCCCCAACGTTAGCCCTGGCTCCCCCCTTCTGGGCCTGGGCTCTCTCCCCTGCAGAGCAGGACATGCAAAGCTTCCAACTTGGTTCCAAGCAAAGCCTGCTTGCTTTGCTTTACTGAGAGGTAGAGGTGGATGCAGTCCTGAGAAGTGCTCCTGGAAAGGGTCTTTGTGACTCCCTACCTCTCCCACCACCTCTTTTGATATGCTAGGTAATAGAATTCTAAATTACCTTTGATTTTTCTTTCCTACGTGTCACTTAATTGATTAAGTACCACTTGGTAATTTAACATTGTGGATGATTTCTCAGTTACATATGAGCTTGATAATTGGCTTGATTTTTTTTTTTTTTCTGCGTCCCCATGTACAGCATCTGTTAATTATCTGCAACACCTTTACAGATGTATTAGCGTGTACTAGTGATTTACTGCTGAACCAGGGGCACCCCGTGGGAACACCCTCAGCTTTTGCTGCTTCCCCTCCCACTTTTTCCTGCCTACCGCCCTTCCCCACAGAACTGCTACTGTGTGACAGTTTGTCATTAATTGTAGGGACTAAACAATAGGCCCTTTCAGCCTCATTTATTCTTTCCACCTGACTTTTCCTCGTTTTAAGTATTTTCAGGCCACCTCTTTGGGAATTGGGCTCTTTGTTGGCAGAAAAATTAGCTGATCACAACCTGAAAACGTCCCCACTAATCACGTGTTCCATCTGCCTCTGATACCCAGTGGTGGTGTTTAAAGCAGAATTGCCACCTCTTTCTACTGGGTGACACAGTCAAGTAAGGAGGCATGGCCTGTCATCCTGGTAGGCTTTCAGGACTGCCCGTGTTGGCAGGGACCTTGCTTCTCTGCCAACCCCTTTCCCTGTCCTCTGCATTGGTGATTCCCGGGGGTCAGAGTTGGCCATACAAATGCCGTAAGCAGTAAGTAATTTCCTGTCCATAGTGCTAAGGCTAAAATCTGTGAGCTAAGGAGAGAAGTGAATTGAGAGAACCCATAACAGACTAAGGTCTGTACATCAATTAAATGGCTGCTAGAACGATGCTTAGCCATGCCATTAATGCATTAGGTGTTATAATTGAGTATTATTGTTACTCATAGGTTTATTTATTATAAGGTGAAATCATTTTAACTGACTTTTCTTTAGAGACTTCAATTTAAATGGGGTAAAAAAAGGAAAAGGCAACCCTTTTCCTTAGGACAGTACATATAAGAGAACAAAATGGGTAAGGATTCACAAATACATAATATGCAGTTTGATGCAAAATAATAATTTAATTATTTAACAAAAAGGATTACAGTGTGATCCGTTGTGAAAAACATATATTCCATCATTCTTTGCTTTTCACAGGTTTTCACATATATTCTTCCATTCAAACAGCCTTATATTGCTACTCGTCCCCATTTTTGGGTGAGTTGACAAAGGCTCAGAGAAATTAAATGCCTTGACTGCAGTCACACCTCTAACAAGTAGAGAACGTACGTTATGATGCTAAGATCTTAAAGGATGCTAAAGCAACCATCACAACGAAAACAATAAACCCTACACGATAACGTGGAACACCAAAAAAGAAGGCATCTGTTTTCATTTTGTCTCCAACATTTTTTTATTTTTACCATTTGGACATTTGAATGGGTTTTGCGTGTGTGTGTGTGTGTGATCACACCTGGGCACATGCACACATGCGGGCACTATTTTGCATGAAGAACAACAGTGATCTACATTATCAGCTTAGAGAACCAACTGCATAGCATGGTCTTAAGCGTCTTACGTGCATTAACTTACTTTAGCTTCAAAACTATGATTGTCACAGTATCCCAGTGAGTAAATTGAGGCTAAGAGAGCTGAAGGAACATTCCTGAAGTTACCCGGTAGGTCAGTGGCGGACTGGGTCTTTGAAAAGTTTCCTTGCTGATTCCTGATCATTAACTATGAGCCCCTCTTATGAGCCAGCCGTGGTGATAGGTATTTCTGTGTAATCACAACAGCCCTGCCAAGTAGATGATATTATTTCCTTTTCTACAAATGAGGAAATTGAGACTCAAAGATTGAATAATTTGCCGAAGAGCCCTTGACTCGTTATTGGTGAGCAAAAATTTATCCCAAGCCTGACAGCAAATCCCCATGGTTCCAGCCCCTGCCTCACCCCCACACCCCTCAGAAGTTCATCCGAGATTGGACGGGGCAATGTTTGGGAGGGTGAGACTTCAGATTCTGCTGTGTGTTCCTATGTCAGTCATAATAACTAAGAGACCATTGGGAAAAGGTATGTTGACGCGTGTCTGCGACTGACACTCACGTGTCCTTAACTTCCAGGAGCTCCGGAACGCTCAAAGTGAGCAGCTCATGGGTATCCGCCGTGAAGAGGAGATGGAAATGTCAGACGATGAGACCTGTGACAGCCCTACTAAAAAAATGAGAGTCGACGAATCAGGTAATGCTGGCAACTGCCCTGTACCTGTGACTTACCATGGTGGCCTTCCTACTCTGAGGTGGGGCATACGTGTTGGGAAGCGACCGCGTAACTCATGTTTACTGGAGTTATACTAAGCCTTCATCTCTGAGTGACTCTGCCTTTTATTAACAGAACTCTACTCTCCTTCCTAGGAGCATAGTAATTTATATTGTTCCAGTTGTTTCTTTATATGTAGGTCTCGGGCCATTAGCCTTTTCTCAGAGATATGTGCCTATTCCCATAAAAAATCCCTTTCCAGAGTATGGCAGTCACCTTTAAAGCTGAAGTCCAGATAAAATCTCGTTTCAGTCAGTGTACTTCTAACATGAGAATTGTTTAATCCCTAAAGAAGCTTTCTAGCCTCTGAGCCAATGTGTTGGAGAATTAGACTTTTTTCCAATAAATTTGAGTTCATCTAACCTGCGATTGAAGGGTTGGCCCACTGGGTATCAAGAACGGGGCGTCACTCTGGAGTTGTAAAAAGGAGAGCAGCTCAGAATGAGCCCTGGGTTATGTGCTCTGTCTCCTCTCAGATACTGAGTTAAAACTCTCCTCCAATTATGTAGATGTAAATCCCTTGGTGTTGTACAAGCAGCCCAGGGAAGTGCTCGCTCAAACATAAGAGACACCAAAGGAGACTGCGTGTCCAAGCGGGAGAACGTTGTCTCGAGGGCCTGCGAGTTGCCACCATCAGCAAAAAAGCAAATTAGAGGCGTAACATAGCTTTGATTTGTCTCCTCATGTGTTCCAGTGAATAAAACAGCCTGTCCCAAGCTTTTTAAAAGAAAGGTTCAGGTAACCAAAGAATGTTTGCTAATTTGTTGGTGGAAGCCAAAACCAAGATTCCAAAGTGCCTAGGCCGTCACAATTGCAGAGTGGTCAGATGCTGTGTTTCTCCGGGGCTTTAGACGAGAAAGCCAGCAGCGTATATAATGGTGGGGAGGAAAAGCTCCTGCACCCAGGCATATCAGAAGGGAGTTTAATTTCCTTAGCGCAGTGGCTCTCAGAAGTGTGGTCCCCAGTCCAGCAAGGTCAGCGTCACCTAGAAGCTTACTAGAAATGTGTATTCTCGGGACCTATCCAAGACCTACTGAATGAGAAACATCCAGCAATCTGGGGTTTAAGACTTCCAGAGAATTCTGATGCATGCTGAAATTTGAGGACCACTACCTTGGAAATTTTCCCTTTTATCCTCCAATTCTATTCATTTAAGTCTTTCGGAAGCCCAGCATAAAAAAAAAAAAAAAAAAAAAAAAAAAAAGCACCATGCCACTATTATTTGAAGCCACATATCCTTTGTCTGAAAAACAAACCTGGCATTTATGTGTCAATGTGTGTCTCCTATTAAGCCGATACCAGATTTCTCAGGTCTGGTTGATTATTGGGGTAGGATTTTCTTATTTGAGGAAACCACCTTCCTCCCAGCATTTCTATTCTGCAAATCTTCATACATCAAAAGAGCGCACTTTAGTGTGATTTTCTTAAATTCAATGAAATCTTTCCAATAAAGAAATAAAACTTGTTTTCCTCACAAAAGCTTTCATCATTTTTGAAATCCCTGGATGAGGGGAAGGTTGGCTACTTCACATCTTATAAAATAGGTATAGGAGAAAAGAATTGAGTTCATCAGAAATTTTGATTTGAAATTGTAGCTGTTTTTTTTTTTTTCTGTTTGTTTGTTCTGTTTGTTTTTAAGCAGGGGGGAAGGATAACTTTAAAAAACAAAAACAAGGAAACAAACTATCAATTTCCCAAGTGAGAAATGTATGTAATTCCGTAGCCTACTTAGCGTAGAGCCAGAATAATAATGCCTCAGAACAGTAGGCTCACAGAGGGGCTCCTGCAGACATGGCAGCAAGCCAGCACCTACAGGGTGGGCCCCTGAGGTCTGCTGCAGGGGAATCCACAGAGAAGCTAAGGCCCTCTCCCCGCCCCTCACCAGGGACCATAGGGTCCTCTCTGGAAGGATGGAAGACCCCTCTTCCCAGACCTCTCGTGGTTTTCCCCAGGCATCTAATAAGAGCCCGAAGTGAGACCTGAGCTTTCAGCAGCTTTCTCTAGGCTTGTTCCTTGGTCGGTGGAAATTAATGAGTACAACAGTGCATGTTCTGAGGGAGGAGATGAAAGAACTCGAGTTCAAATGCCAGGTCCCCAGGAGTTCAAAGCCTTTTTCGTGCTTTTCAAAATGAGATGGACCAGAGAACATGCCGTGTGATTTATGAGGAGAGCTCAGGACTGATTAGAGGGAAAGGCAAGCCACTAACCTTTTTTATTCCACTGGGCCCCAGAGATCCTTCCAAAAGGCAGGCACCTGTTTTTCTTTCAGCCCACGTATTGGGGACAGAGCCGAGAGCAAGAACTCCCATCTGGTCTTTTGACCAAGCCTCAGACAGACCCCATCAAACTGCTGCTTGGGGGGGTGGGGGGGGTGAAGGGATGGAGGGATGAGGCCCCATAGTCTGAGGGGGAAACACACCTTTCTGTTGCATTTCCTTAGGTGACACAGTACTCATTTTAGGTGCAAATTTGCATCTGTCAGTCACCCATGAGTGGGCTTCTCAAAACGTAGCTCTAATTCACTGGCAGGGGAATTGCCAAATGCTATAATAGAAGTAAAATCCTCTATCCTTTAAAGAATCTCTTGCCTTTTTCCTTTCTGCAAAATGGTGAGAGTTTCACCTCAGACCTCCTCAGCAGTAGCTGACCCAGGAATTCTTGGAAATTCCAGGGAGGGAAGGGTATCCTCCTGGGAGCCTCCTGCCTGTGCGAGGTCTGTGGTGAGGTCGTCCCCCCACCAGACATTTGAGTCTGGTCCACCAGATTTGGCTTTCCTCTTCATCTCTGCCCTAGAACGAAAACTGATGGGCACCACTTTATTTCTGAGGGGGAGCTGGAGAGAATTGGTTTCTAGAGAGGGCATAATGCATTATGTGAGGACTTGTATCATATACCTTGAGTTTAATTTTTTTTTAATCCACATTCAATATATCTCTGATCTTCTGGTAATGAAGAATACTTCATTGTACTTTTGCTTTTTACCACAATTAAGAATTTACAGTGTGTCTTTGGCTAGAGTTCCCCGATGCTGCTGTAAGTGCGATATAATTCTGGGCAGGCTGTTCACTGTTCCTCGTCAGCTGAATCTTAAAGGGAAAAGGGAGTTTGCTGGAGCAAAACTAAGATGCTGATTAAAACATGAAAACGAGTTTTGTTAGTAAAGTTGAAAATCAGGCCAGATTTATCAAAGCGTTCGTTCAAGAAGACAGGCATCCTGTTCCGAAGCCCATGAGGAGAATTTTGGATAAAACTTTGACTCGGTCGTTGCATAGTCTACCTCCTACTGGAACCAAGACCGACTTTAAAAGCCAGGTCTATTCCCCCTCCTCCCTCCCTCTCTCCTTCCCCAGGTTGGCAGCGCAGGTAGAGCAGGAGAGCACAGAGGAGCGAGGGGAGAACGAAGGAGTGTGTCCCAGAGTGTGAGGTGTCAGATGCAAAGCCTGCGTAGTCTTAGTATCTCTGGTGAGAGTTAAACAAGTCAGCGCCTGGAAAGCCCTTATTACAGTGTTGAGCACATAGTACCTGTTAGCAAGTGTAATACAGTCAGTAACTGTTAACTCTGCTTATTATCTCTCTCGTCCTCCAGCGCCTGGCCTTAGGCCTCTCACCAAGTCAGTGCCCAAGTAACGCTTGTTGACTTCAACTGCATATTCCCCTTCTTCTGCTCTTGGTTTTCTATGCCTATGTCCCGGAAGTTGATAGGAGGATGGTAACCCTAAAAATGGGTGCTCTTACTGGATTTAGATGGCAAGCATTACGAAGCGTGTTTAAACAAAGTCGATCCATTGCCCCAAAATGTTCAGAACTTTTATACATAAAAAATTCAGGGCCACGTACACAATAGGCTACATCCCAGAAAGGCGAAACTCAGCGTCGTTCTAATTCTTAGCAAACATTTGTCGAGCACCTTCTCATATTCAAGGCACGGTGGGACCCAGGGGACACAGAGAGGGTTAGACACAGTCTACCCTGCCCTCAAGGGTGTGAGACACCTTTAGAAGAGAAGAAATAAACACATTAAATTACTAAAAAATAAAATGCCTTAATGCCAAGCATGTTCTAAAGCCATTAACTTAATTAAATTCAGTGTAAACCAAAATGAACATCGCTACACAGTGTATTACCTTGTCCAATATTTGGTGAATACACATCATACATTGAACACAAATTTTAGAAGAGTGACAATGAATACATCCTTTGCTTAATAGACACCCCTTAAACCATTCCATAATGTACAGATGTTCTTGGATTTTAATCACACCTCATTTAGACTCTGGGTTCTTTACAGGAGCCAATACTCTTTAACTATCAAGAGTGTTTTCTGAGTTGTCAGTTTCCCATGGAAACTCACCACACCATAGGTACAGACTTTTTTTTTTTTCTAATTTCAATAGCAAGTCAAATAAGGACTTTCCAAATCTTTCAGCCAACTCGGTCAACTTAGGGACTCATAATTAAGTTTATTTGGAACCAGTAGTATTCCATCTGTCCGAATTGTTTTCTATATAGCTGGGTGCTTTAGGTTAAAACAAGTAATAATAATAAGTCTCTCTCTGGCTATCCCCCTGATCTCTTTGAACACCAGCACTGCCTGTTTTCATTATTTGGTTTATTTCCTGTATGGCAGTGCTTTTGAAAGACATCCAGGATACCCAGTGGGGAAGCCACCATCAGGCAGGAGAAGAGTTTCACGGCTGCCCGAGGCACCAGACTGGGTACAGAAGGAAGGGGCCACTGGTTGTGAGACAAGGGTCCTGCAGTCGACAGATGGGTCCGCCTGAAGGGGGCCGTATCTCTCCCAGCGGGTGGAAGCTTGCCATTGCATTGAATGGGATCTAAGCAGGCTCACTCTAGAGTGGCTGAGAACTAGGCAGGGGGACAAGAGCATTCAGCATGGAAAGTGAGATGGCTCAGTCTGGGGCCACTGTCACGGTGGAGCTTCCTGCACCAGCAGACCCTAAAGGCAGGGCCTCAGTGCTGAGAGGAAGCTTGGAAGGATAAGCTATGTGCAGACTTCTGTTTTCACACGTAATGACAGCCTGAAGGAGAATAGAGCAGTGGTGTGTGTCCGTCAGTGACCACCAAGTTAAAGGCAAGCATTTTATTTGCAACCACAAAGGAATATCTTCTGGGAACCCAAATGCCAAACAAGAAAATGTGATTAATTAAAACTAATATAGCTGAAAGATGAGGCACTAAATCTTCCGGTGGGCTGCGTAGCATGCTTCATGCCTAAAGTCTTGAAATAGACCTTCGTTTCCAAGGAGCCACGGCTTTTTCTGTTTCATCCTTAATAAGAAAAAAAAAAAAAAAACAACAACAACAAAAAACACCTGCTAATCTTGCCAAAGAATTTAAATACATGTTTATTTTGGGTAGATTTTTCAGTGCCCTGATTTCATAAACAGTTACAGTTCCGTTTTCGTACTGAACATGTTTCTGAGTATTTATTTTTGTAAATTGCTTTACCTTTTAAACGCAAGAGACAGCGGTTATTAGATTGAACCTGTAGCATAGGTCTCCTTTGTAACGAAGTGCTCCTTCTGCCCCACCAGACTATGTTTACCTGTTTTATAAATTCACATTTGGAGCTGAAACTGTCGTCAAGCTTAGTCCCCTAATAGTTTTATTTTTATATAGCACCTGACAGTGCCGTCATCCTGACTTCTCTCTCATATATGCACACATTTTCCATACACATGTGTTTCACGTGAAATTGATTTGTGCTGATGAAATCGCATCGTGTCCAGGAAAGCACAGAATTTCCCCGATACTCTAACCACCCAACTGTGTTTCACCTCCACAACACTCGGCTGAGCCCTCTCGGAGGCCCTCCGAGCATCCACGCAGGTCGGGACTAGCATGGAGCTGGGTGGGCTCTCCGAATGCTTTCCTGTGTGCCATACCAGCTCAGGCTCCCAGCTGCCCTGGGGGAGCAGGCTCCAGCTTTGTCAAGCCCTGGCTTCTTGCCTAGTGATATGAGCCCCTGGAGCCTGGTGAAGCACGTAGGCTGATGACGGGCTGTTGGTAGGCAGAGCAGAAAAGTGAGGAAGTTAACAGCCAATTTTCAGGAAGAGCTACAGAGACCTTGACCTGGGAAGACTGCGGACAAATGGCCAGTGAGTAGCAGGTTCACCACAGCTGCCCGTGCACAGACCCCAGCGGTTGGTTTCCCTGAGAAAACCACGATCTACATCACAGTTTGTTATGTTTTCTGGTAATTTCATCCTGATTAGGGCTGATGCAGGATCATTACATAAGTAGATTTAATCCTGTTTTCTTAGCAGACTTGAAGGATACTGGGGGAATATTTATGTAATAAGATGCAAAGTTGCTATGAAAAACACTATAGCAACCTAACATCCTCCCGGAGCCAAGCAGCCACTTGTAACAGCAGTCTGAATTTACATTTATGTTAGTGTCATTTTATTGACACTCTTAGTATCTCATTCTGACAGGATGTTGAAATATGTTTTCAGCTTATATTTGAGCCAAATTAACACAGTGCTGTTGGATTTTAAGTGTGGTTTGAACAACTTTTGGGAAAAAATCAGAATATTTTTGAGGGAATTTAGGTGACAGAATCTGGGTAAGTGGGTGAGTTGTCTTTTTTTTTCCCTTTCCTAAGCATAGGAAAGAATTCCTTAGTAGTATTTATTCCTAATTTTTCCTTATACTTTGTAAATAATAAGTAGGAATGTCTGATTGTGAAATAGGGAGTATCCTTTTCAACATTGGCACAGATTGTCAAATTCTCACCTGTGATTCTATCGGTGCATATAGAAAACACTTCTAGCAGATCAGCTCATTGCCCTCCAGCAGTGTGTAACATTTTAAACACAAAATCTGTTTTTCATATAAAAATAATACCTAGTCACTTTGGAGAATCTAAAAATGAATAATAAAGAAGAAAAGAAACACTGGTTAGTTATAACACTGCAAAAGACTGTGGTTTCTATTTCTTTTTCTGCATAGCTTAACAATATAAACATGTTTCTCTGTATTTTTTAAAGCTCAGACACAATAATTCGACATGATTTTGTTTTCAGACAGACCTCCTTGTGTAACCAGTGAATCTCTTTTAAGCTTTTTATATGTTAATGAAATAGAAAATATAGTGTGTTCTTTCACGTGAACCTTTGGGAATTGAAGTTGTATCTTTGAGGTGGTCAAAAAGGACACCCGAGGTTATGAAAACGTGATAAATGGACCAGCCCACCCAAAAGCATCTATGACGTCCCTTAAATGGGAGTGTGGCGGACAAGCTATAGATGTGTAGCTGGTTGGTAGTGGAGAGATAGTGTCTATTGATTTTCTTCTGTACCTCTCCATCTAAAACTTAAATTGTGACTATAGCACTGTTAAAGTGGGGCACCGGCCAAAAGAATCAATAGCAGACCATATTAAAACACATGCTTTACCAACTTCTTAGCACAGTGATGGACTGTTTATGAACACCGTTGCCCTAATTCTCCCATGCTTTCATACTGCATTGTTCATCAAAGCACAGGTGGTGACATAAAGCTATTGTATCTTGGCTCCTAACACTGTTACCCAACGCTTCATTAATCAAAGGCCTGAAGACGCTCCGTCTACCGTATGGATGCAGAAGGCAAGGACAAGAAGACGTCTTAGAGAATTCCAGTTAGCCATGCACAGTTTGGTGCCATGTAACTAATGAAAAAAGAAATAATTGAAAGAAATAATTACTTTCTTCCCTTTCTTGGAAATGCCACCAGCCGCTGTATGATACTTGTACAGCAGGTCCTCGAATAACGCCATTTTGTTACAACATTGATGAGGAAAAATAATCATTTCCTGGCTACAGCCATTGACCGTGTGTGGCGTTCACGTGTTCTGCCATGTCTGCGTGGGTTTCTCCAGGGCCTCCGGTTTCCTCCCACGTCCCAAAGATGTGTACGTGAGGTGAATGGTGTGTCTACACTGTCCCAGTCTGAGTAAGTGTGGGTGGGTGTGAGTGTGCTCTGTGATGCAAGGGCGTCGGTCCTGTCCAGGGTTGGTTCCCACCTTGCTCCCTGAGCCGCCGGGACAGGCTCTGACCACCTCAATCCTGAACTGCAATAAGTGGGTTGGAAATAATGATCTTACTTGTTTTTATTAATCTTTCTTAAATGTACATATAGCTCACATTTATTTCAATGTATAATATTAGAAGTGCATTGAGTCTTTATTTAGAAGTTTGCTGATGTTTTTGTGACCAGAAATATGCCGTAGGAACTTAACTCCTGTTTCTTTCAGTCAGCCCATGGTGAGACTGGTTTCATCATATGTTGTGTTGCCTAAAGTCACAGTTTTTAAGAACCTGTCGACTATATTAAGGACTTACAGTACTTAGAAGCCCTGGTAATTGAAGTTTGTGGCAATTATAAATTATTATTATAGTAAGCCCTCTGGTATCTGAATGGCTTAGAGACTCTTCTCTCTCACTTGGGTGAATGCCCATGATAGCAGGGAGGCACTAAACTGCTCAGCAACACTTCTCCCCAGTTCTGGGGCCCAGTGAGTCACATCCTGGGAAGTGGTTAAAGAAGGGATGGTTTATTTGACTCTCCAGCACTAGCAGAGAAGCAGGGAGAAATATTCCTGGAGAAGCTGCAAGACAGAATCTGTGTTGTGATGCTGCAGGCAGGGTGTCACAGGGTCTTTAATGAGCCCGCTGTGACTTCTGGAGCTGCTGTGTCCCAGAGGCCCTTGCTTGACTCATTGCCACTTGACACAGTTACCTAAATTTGCAGTTATCAGAATTACGCTAGGAACACATAAACCTCTGACACTAGGCTACTGGTTAATTAATCACATATCTATATGCAGCAGCCTTGAAATAAATCATCCTTCGGAAGACTATATAATGCCATGAAAAAAGGTTCTCAGTATATTGCTAAGTGATTGTTGCACAAGAAAGAGCTGAGGCTGCAAAGCAAACCAGAAGTTCCTTTGGGGTCTGTAGGATTTCCCATCTGGGAGACACAGCTTCAGGAGGAACATGAAATGTGCTCCGAGGAGGGAGGAAAAAGACAAAAGTTTATAAAGGCAAAACCTGCCGGCTTACCTAAGTTGTTTTGAAAGAATTATGATTGGCACAGACAAATGTAACTAACATCAGTCTACACAGCATAGGTTACCGTGCTAGTTGTTAGGTTGGCGTTCATAGAAATAAGCCTCCGTCTGAGAAGGGCAACAGGCACAGCCGTTTGTGGTAAGCAGAGGCTAAATGTTCATGTGCCATCCAGGTGTGGACGTGCATAAGGCCAAGTCCCCCAGGGACCCCCGCCCAGGTTCACTTTAGGGCCCCTTGATATTAGTGACTCCATTTCAGATGTTTCTAACCACATAGTAAAAGCAGTTACTAATCAACGTATATAGATCATTCCAGTTGTATGTTTTTGTATGTGTTGTACCCACAGTTTGTATGTTAGGAGATTATCTATACAGATGTAGATCAATACATTCAGAGTGATTGTTTCTAGATGGTGCAATTGAAGGTGATTTTTGTTTTCCTCTTTGTGTATCTCAAAAAATTCCCCTAATATGTGCATGTGTTATTTTAATAATTAAACTATAATAGATAATTTTAAAATTACCTAGGAGAATCTGTGGTAAAATTCATATTGACTGGGAAATACCACCTGGCCATTTCCAATCATTCAGGAAAGTCAAAAGTGGTAATGAATAGTAACTAGTATCAGATGCTGGACAGTTATTGAATTGCCTTCTTTTTCTATAAACTAGGGAATTTCCACATTTAATTTGCCCTAATACACTTACCTTTTCAGACCACACCGTCTTACCATTCCTTAGTCCAAGGGCTGGTTATATGTGCATGTTTATTAAATTAAGGATCCAAGAATAATTCAACTTCAAAGCCAGGCAGTCATGCTGAATTCTGATGCACAGGGAGATTGGCCATGATGAGTCTCTTCAGATGTGGAAGAAACCCTTAGAATCCATCTTGTACAAGTTCCTCCTTCGCTCACAAATGGGAATATGTAATCCCATGTTGAGAAGTTGCATTATTTGCCCAAGACAGGAAGTGGAAAATCTAAAACTCAACACCAGTTTCCGTCTTTCCAAGCTGATGACCTTTCTATGGCACCACTAAATTATAGGAGAAAAGCTCCGGAATATCCCTCAAATACCTTAAGTGGCATCATAAGAGTCTAACCAAATAAAATCAATCAAGAACTTTGAGTGCGTGCTATGCGTGTGGCACCGTGATACCATTTGGAGGCAAAGGTAGACTGAAGATGTTTATAACCTTAGAATGTTAATCGAGACGGAGCTGAATGGGGCGTATGCTTAGTCTTCCCATTATTTTCTGTATTTTCTACTAACTAGCAAGAGATTGGCTTCAACACAGGCAGTACATCCAGAAAACTGTTTTGAAGCTCATTCCAACAGAAATGCCAGCTTTTAAAAATATCCAGGAAATTGGCACAGTCCCTTTTTTAGCTGAGTGATATATATTTCCTCAAAAGCAATCTGCTCTGTGGTTTTAGCAAGAACAAGAAGAAATGCTATGAAGAGGTCAAATTCATTGGGCCGGAGCCATGCCATGTCACGCGTTTCCTTTGGTAAACCGCACACTGTCACAACCCACGCTTTCCATTGCCTAACTCTCCAAACAGGTAAAGAGAAACATACAGACATCTCTCAAAACGCAGGCACAGACATGATGGTTCATCTGGAATGATCTGAGTTACAATATTAACCCTTTGACTTCCCATTTCATCCCATGTTTCCTCTGCATCCCCAGGGCCTGGGAGTGCCTACCTGCAGGTCACCAGTTTATTGAGTCTCCATCTAATTTCAAGACTTATTGAAGTGCCCTCCATGCTTCCATGTTCCTGAGGCTTTTCTTTATGAGATGTACCTCCTAATAAAACTTAAAAATAAAAGTCTGAGGCATGGGATCTACAATAATATCAATCCTTAGTTTCAATTTAGAAGAGATCTTAGATGTAATACGCGTATGTCCTCTCCCTCCCCACTCCATGTTCTAAATGAGAAAAGTGTGTGTTTGTGTGTGTGTGTGTGTGTGTGTGTGTGTGTGTGTGTGTGTATTTTACCCCCAACAATAATTAGTTTGAGTGCTGAGTAAATTCTGCAAGTTTATGCTGGGTATTTCTTGTAATTATAAGTTTTTAGGCACAACTTACATGACAACACATATTTGGCAAATCTTTTGGAGGTAGGTTAAGAGGTTTCATTCTTCCTTTAGTTATTTACCAGTCAGTTGTTTACGGAATGTGTCTACCCACTATACTAGACTTTCGTAGTATAGTTTACATAATCTGAGCATCCGAAAGCAATTCATTTCTCAATCCTTAGCTCTTTGCTTCCATGAATTGTCTTAAGCAATATCATAATACAAAGCAGCAACAAAATTAAAATAAATATTCAGTGACTCCTTACAATGTGTACAGAACCATGATACCATTTTCCTTGCAGTGTCACATTAAGGGGAAAAAATAGCAAAATCTTATAAGACTAATGGAGACTCAGTCTTTGATCTGAGAGTGCTATTTATCTCCTCTGAAAAATCCCAGTACCGTATCATCAGAGTTCTCTTTTTTCAGGAATAGTATCGCGTCATGGGCCCGTACAGTACCTGCTCTCCGTACTCTCAGAAGTCACAGCAGAACTAGCCAATAAACTCTGCCATAAAGAACTGTGAGAGCTGAGCGTACCTGAGAAGTTGTGTAAATCTGTCCATCTGAACTCTGTCTTACCCCTGGAGAAGGTCTGGTTTGTTTCTCCACTTGTGTTAAGCACATGAGGGTGACACCATGCTGAAATGGGAGGACCTTCTACCCCATATGATCCTCAGGCTAGTTTGGGATCTTTTCCTCCCCGAATGGCCAGTGCGTTGCACTGTGCACAGTAGGTGAACAAGAATTTATTCAATGCATGGATAGGAAATTAAAACTAGGAAGAATGAATTTTTAGTCTGTTGAAGGATATTTCTTTTTTCAGTTTAGACAAAAGAAAAACCACAAAACAACAAAACACCTTTGTCTGTTTAATCCTACAGCAGTGACCATGTTTTTCAGATGAGGACCCTGAGGTCTAATGGAGGTTAACCGACGTGCCCCAAGTCTCATAACTGGTACGAGGCTTCAAGGCCCCATCTCTCTTTCTCTAATACCCCTCAGCCTCCCTCCAATGTATAATCTATGTCTACACACCTCTCTGAGATTGACAGTAGCAGAAATGTGGGCTTCCTCTCAGGTGTACCCCTCCTTAGAAACACCCTAGGGTCCCCAGACCACCACACGCATCCGGCTCATCCTCACGTCTCTGTGGCCTCCTGCTTCCGTCGTTATATATCAGAGACTCTATATGTTACACTTTAGAGCAGGAGAAATGACATGTTCTTTCAGGCCTTTAAAAGATGGCGGACTAGGGCAAGGTAAAGGGTGGGGATAAAAGGAAGAACAACAAAGAAATGAGAAAGGTAACATTTGACACTTTTTTCTCTAGAACTAGGTTGAAATTATTGCAGATGGAAAATGCATCTTGATTTTTTTTTATTTTTTTTTTGTAATTGAAAGTTGTTAATCTTTGGGCTCTCGCAAGAAATTAAAACTTAAATTGGACTTTTTGCCTCTTCCATATAACATTTAGGCCCCTGAGGAATATTATAATTGATGCCAGAGTATCAGGACCATGTTAACAAAGTATTTTATGTAAAACTATCCATAGCACCTTGTCTCTCATGGTCAATAAAAAGCTAGTAACAAGAGAGCATCTTTCTCAGAGGAATTCTTTTAACCTTTCAGATATAAACTATTTCATGCCAATTCCTGCTTAATTGGAGGGAAGTCATTTTAAAAAAATCACTGGATATGAGTTTGAAGTCTGTTCCATCCCTGACTCCTTTAATTGAATCAAGGTCACTTCATAAACTTGCCCAAACAGGTCTAATTCTCAGTTTAAAAAAGGGGGTAGAGGTGTTTAAAAGCACTAGTGTTTGATTAATAGTACTTAACTGGGGCTTAAGCACTTGCAGAGTGTCTTTAAGGAGTTGCTAGTAAGAATAAAGCTACCTAAAAAATTATATTTCTCAGAAACCAAAAACAAATCATTTTAATGAACAAAGCAAAAACTGCCTTTTGTGGGGAAGTGAGAAAGATTATCATGCTCAACATATAGAAGGTTTTAATATCTGAACAGCCCTCTCTCCCAGGGAAAAATTGTGGTAACTCAGTCATCCAGACAGTTTTTCAAATGCCTGCACTTTTTCCTGCCCCAAGGACTCAGAGAAGATGTATGCTGAGTTTAGGGAAGCAGGACTCTGTAGCACTAAAGCTCTGGGGATGAAAAGAAGAAATGCGAAGATGTGTCCCATGGAAGGATGTGAACCGGGGCCATCTGAACGGATGAGAAATCAAGAGTTCTGAAAATAAGTTTTTGAGAGGCTTCCTCCCGTGTTTCCTTCCCGTTTTCTGGGCCTGACTGAGGAACGTCAAGCTCCCCTTGATGCTCTCCTTAAGACAGGGTCATCCAAGTGGTCAAGTCATTAGAAAGACTCTGAGGAGGTGGCCTCCATGAGGGAGAATCAGTATCCCCGGCAGAGTCACTGAACGGAGCAAAGAAACAACTTGGAAGCAGATGAGGTCAGAGGCCCCTTGAGGTATCTTAGTTTTGTTTCTGCCATGGCTTAGCAAATGATGTCCCTTCTCCAAAGCCTGAGCTTTTTCAGCAGTGACATAAGGCTCATCCTAAGAGAGTGTCCTCAAGGTCGTAGGAACTAACCAATTAAGGGATTCTGTGGCATTTTGCAAATACCAAGTACTGTGGCAATGTTGGGAATTGATACTGGTGAGCCATGACAGAATGTAAATGAGTTCTTCACAGCCCTGTCTGCATGCGAGAAAGACCTGGGAGGCATCATACAAATACCAATGCCTGCGGGTTAATGCCCAGGCCGCTATGTTATTAAAACATTCCTCAGGTGATTCTGACGCCCAGAAGATTGAAAACACTAGCATGTAACAGGAGGATTGATGGCTGTCAGTAATAGGTGGGGAAATGGCAAAAAAGAAACAGGTTGAAATAAGGTCATAAAATATGAGAATGAGAATTAAAATGGAGTAAAAGGTACAATGGTTTAGTGGGAAGGAAGTGACTGACATAGGCAATAATGAAGGCCCAAAGGAAGAAGAAATGAAAGGGAAGGAGGTAGTTTATTCGTTTAAGTCTCACCTGCATGACACAGGTGGAGATGTCCCCCTCATCATATCTGCATGAGGTGCCCTTGAAGTAGCCTTTGGTCTAAATGGGAAAAAGGCTGGTTGGAAGGAGAGGAAAAATGAAGGTAGCCTGATGCAGAAAAATGTGCTAAGAGCCAAGGACAAAGTCCCTGTTTTTCTCTGACTCTAGGAAAATAACCAAGGGACTGTTTTCTCACCCATGAGCGGTGAGAGAGGGAAGCAAGGATGCCTGGGCACGTGCCAAACAGAAGAGTCTCTGAGGACCTCACGACTGGTGTAGGCAGAGCCGGCACACAGGATGGGCCTCGTCTCCTCCAGTAAGAGGTTCGGTCAAGGGTGGTTGGTTCCCACCATGCACAGCGGCTCGGCCGGGCCTCTCCTGGGTGCCAGCCACAAACCTGCTGTAGCAGGAACTTTCTCAAGAAATATGGCTGCAAAGAAAACTCATCCACAACAGCATCCAGTAGATCAGAAAAATGTGTTATGGAGACATTGCCTGGAGGATTTATGAAAGCATTCCGTCACAAAATCATCACAGGAGAGGCAGGAAGCCGCATTAAGAGAGGAACAGGTAGAGAGATTAGTGAAATGTGAGAAGGCAAGATGGACGGCAGGGAGTCCTAAAAGGCCGCAGATGGGTGGTAAAAGCTGGAGAAGAAGAGGTCCTCGCAATAACAGAGAAGCTGGTAGAAAAGGCTGAGAGAAAGCAGGTGTCAAAAAAAAAGAAAAAAAGCAAGAAATGCAAGCGTGGAAAAAGGTCGGGAAGAAAGCATGAGGAGATGAGGACCTAGTTTTAAAGTTTAGGGGGTGGTGGTACCCCTGTGGCGTGCATTAGAATCACCCTAGAAACTTGTTGAAATGCGAATCCCCAGACCCCAGTCCAGAAACTCGGGTTCAGCAGATCTGGGATGGGGCCGCGAATTCTTACTTAAGACCTACCACGGCGGTGTGTAGAACAAACTTGGAGGAATACGGGCCTTGAGATACCAATTAGTTGTTCATACCAGTGTCGTTCTGCCTTGGTTGTATTTTCAGAGAGGATGGGGAGTGTTTCTGTCCTGACGCCAGGCACACGTAAGTGTGCAGAAGTCAGTGTCCACGTTGGTGACGCGGGTATGACGAGGAGCCGACGTGAGGGGCAGCCTGAGCTCAGTCACTGCCCATTGCTTCCCACCAAGCTTAAGAGCAAAATCTCGGTCCCCACTCAGTGGGCTAGATAGCTGGAGTTTATATAGGGCACAGAAACTGAGAGAAGAAAAAGACTTTCTATTCAATTCATCTTTGTTATCCCAAGCATTTGGTGCTAGAAAAGCTTTGTGGGAAAGTCACTATTTCTTGCAAAGGGTGATGCCTAGGGCTGAGAACATGCTTTGCTTTGGGGCTGACCTTCATTTATTTCACATTTCAGAGTGTGGATGTGTTTTATGTGGTAGGAAGCAGCACTTCAATGTGTGTGTGTGCATGCAGTGTAGGGGGGTTAGTAGGCGTAGGAAAATATCACTTCTTGGGGGAAGGTTTCTTGAAGAAAATGAGAAGTGACCATCTGTTAAATTGGAAAGAAATCTGCAAGTTAGGAGGAGAAAGAGGTGACAGCCCTTCCATGTGAGAGGAGACACACCTTCAGGGGAAGGCTTCTCTCTTCGAACAAGATCAGCTGTGGTGCAGTCGCACCGAGTAAAACCCACTGGTGGAGCGAGTGATGTTCCCAAGCATGGGGGGGGGGTTCTGTCTGGGAAGGAGGGGGACCGTGGCCAAGGGAGGGGTGTCTGTTCCTGAAAATCCGTGTCGTTACGTGATTTATCTTGGTCTAAGTGTGACTCATAAAAAGCATCTTTAAAGCCTTTAGAAGGTAGAAAAAAGCTAGTGCTGTATGTTGGAAAGGGAAGTAGGGATTGAAAGTGAAAAAGGCAACTGAAGTCTAATCAAAAGAAAAGGAAGAATAGAGGTGGGGTGCCCTCCAGGGGTGGCTGTTGCCTGGACTTGGGGCTCTTAACAGCCCAGCCTCCTCTACCCCCACTGACCGTGTCCAGTCAGCCTGGGCAGCTGCTCCTTCTGGAGATGGCTGGGTCCTCTGTGAAAGCCACCTCCCCCGTGTGGCAGCCCCACCCCTGCACCCCCTCAACTTGTGCATGTGGGGCCCAGCCCACCCCTCCTCCTTCAGGGAAGCGCCCTCCCTCAGCTCTCCCTTCCCAGCCGGAAGCCTCCTCTCCCTTAATCCTATTGGCTTAACACACTGTGGGCACAGCCCCACCCAGGCAGTGCTAAGAGGCCGCGGCCAGGTCCATAGCTGTCCTTGGTTCTCCTGGCTGCCTGGCAGGGCGCTTCTGAGGTCAGGCAGGGGCCATGCTGTGCCTACAGCAGCACTCACCTGAGGTTTGCAGGGGTCACTGCGTACGCCCTTCCCAGAGGACACCTAAGGCATTCCTCAGCCGGGTAGCAGGTGGCATCCTTCAGCAGCCTTCTAAGTGGCAGACTCATCCTGCTGCAGCCAGGAGTGGGCATGCCTCTTTCTTTTGTGTACTTTCCTCCGAGGACAATGGAGGGGGCTGTGGGAGGCGGCAGAGGGTAACGCCAATGGGCAAACGATGAAGCATGATGTGAACTCTGTAGTGCCAGGCGCCCAGAAGCAACCCAGAGTCCCTGCCACTGGCGCAGACCCCTTCCTAGGAAGAGCTGTGTGGAAGGACGGGCGGAGCACTTGGTTTTCCTGAGTCACCTGCTGCCGGTCGTGTCTCCAGACTCACATTTGAGCCATTATAATAACAGCATCTAGCTTACCTGCATTTTCCAAATTACCTTCATCCCCCTGGCCTCACACAAAGATGGAGCTAGACAGCGTGCTTCTCTGCAGACCTGAATAACAGCTAATGCACAGACAGTAATGCAGGCTGCACGTATAAAATGGTATGCCAATGCTAAGTTGTAATAATAATAATTCTGCAAAAATGTCGCAGAAGGAATTTCCGTGAGCAGTTTGAGGAAGATTGCTGCTTCCGTGACGATACAGGTGTTACTGAAAAACAGATCGATGGCGGTCCGTTGGGACCATAAGAGGCTGTATCCAGCAGGACACTGGCTGTGCGGCTGGCATCTCACAATGCTGTCCAGCCCTGAGCCTGGACATGGGGAGGCACCACAGTGACCGCTGCCCGATGAGCCGGGGCCTTCATCTCACCTGTGGGTGGGGCTGCAACTTCTCAACCTGTTCAGACGCTTGGGACCAAACTCTGGGGAAGAGGGCTTTCCGCTACCTTTACTCTAACTGAAGGCGCTGGACACTTACACACGCGGGTGAGGGGAGATGGTCGGGTAGGTGCAGTGACGGAGGTCCTTTGAGAAGCATGAGGCCTTGAGCACAGCTCTCTTAATGGGGCCTTATTAACCCCTGAGGCCCTGGAGCTCAGCGGTTTGCGGCTATCAGTGTGGCCACTTCAGAGGAGGGAGACACGGGGCAGGAGAAGGCGTCTCGGACTGGTTGGAATCAGACCTCAAGACAGCCAGATGGATGAGCTCAGCCATTTCCGCATTTCTCCTGTAGTAGACACATGTGTGTGTTTTTCACAAAGGGCCAAGCTCTTCACTTTCTTCGCAGGGCCTTGCTCCAGCGGAACACTCCCCACAATAGAGGCGGGAATGGAATGTTCCCTCTGAGAGGAACGAAATCGCCACTGCGGAGCTGCCCCTGCTTTCCTTCTCTGCAAGGCCACGTCATGCATTATGTCTAGGAATACAGGTTCTGCAGTCACACCTGCTGATTGTAAACCTGCCCCCACAACCAGCACAAACCTATGCAACCACATTGTCTCTCAAACTCACAAATACGAGGTCTGACAGGTTCGCAAACGCATCCTACAAAAAGTGCTACACACCTCATTGCTGAATATCACTACGGTCACCTTCAAAGTACTCCCCTGGGGAAGCTATGCGCCGATAATAGCACCTAGTCCACCCTTCAAAGCAATTCTGGAACTCTGTTTCTCAAATGGCCATCAGAACTGTCGTCATATTACCCTTGATGTCCTGAATGTCATCAAAATGTCTGTCTTTCAATATTTCCTTTATCTTTGGGTAAAGAAAGAAGTCACTGGGGGCCAGATCAGGTGAGTGGGGAGGGTGTTCCAATACAGTTATTTGTTTACTGGCTAAAAACTCCCTCACATACAGTGCTGTGTGAGCTGGTGCATTGTCGTGATGCAAGATCCATGAATTGTTAGCAAAAAGTTCAGGTCTAATTTTTTCATGCAGCCTTTTCAGCACTTCCAAATAGTAAACTTGGTTAACTGTCCAGTTGGTACAAATTCATAATGAATAATCCCTCTGATATCAAGAAAGTTTAGAAACATCGTTGTAACAAGTTCTCAAACTTCATTGTCAGACCTCTTAATACTCGTATTTCCTAGGTCTCGCTTTTTGTGAGGTGAAAGGAGTTTGTGCAAATAGAATGCTCTTAGCACATTGCCTGGCACATAAACTCCTGAGCTCTTACTGTCACTGGTAGTATTACCACCGCTGCTGCTGCTGCTACTGTTATTTAGGGAAAATGGGAAGGAAAATAGAGGAGTGACTTTTTTGCCCAAATCCCCCCTCACTCCCTGAGGAGGTGCTCAGGGCATTGGGCTGGGCTGGGAGGACCACCATCGAGGGTGCTGAGCGTGGAGCTGGGCTCCAGACAATAGGAGGCCATGGAATGAAAGAATGACAAGACCAACGTACGGTTTCCCCAGAAGTATTTGTCCAAACATGCGAACCAGAACCGCAGTCCAGGAAGCAGGTGACAGACTGAGCAGTGGCCAGCAGTTCTCAAAGTGTGCTCTCGGTCCCAGCAGCCTCAGCACCACCTGGGAACTCGGAGGAAGGCAAATGCTCAGGCTTCCATCCAGGCTCCGAAAGATGTTTCAGCAGATTCTGGTGGGGGCCAATATCTGTGAATTGTTGGGTTAAACTAACCCCAGCTGTTTTATAAGTAAGTCCCAAATCTTCAGAGACTTACAAAAAGAAAACACACACAAACACACCAAAACAAAGCAAAACAGTTTATTTCTTGGGCACAGAAGCATCCAAAGCAGATATTCTTGGTCTCTGGGCAGCTGTCCGCCATGTGCTCCTTCCAGCAGCAGGAAGACAACGAGGGATTGTGCAGAAAGCAGACAGCACTCCTGCTCACGCTCCCTGGGTGAAAGCCAGTCATGTGGCAACCCCAAGGCTGTCAGTCACCGCTCAGGAACACCGCTGTATAAGCACAGAACAGCAGAGCTTGGGAGGTACACAGTGTGCTCTCTCTGCCACAGAAGCTCAGCTGACCCCAGGCACCCTGTGAGAAGAGCCAGGATGCAGGGAGGACGATGGAGCCTGCAGAGTCCCTAAGTCACCGGGCCGTCCGGGCTGGAAGGAGAACAGATACCACGGGGATGTCTTCCAGGCCTCAGACCCTGTGTCGTCCTGTGTTCTGGACCTACCAGCACAACCACCCATCTGGGCAGCCCGTGAGATCCTTGAAAAGGACTTTCCTTGCACGTGGGAAAGAAGTGCAGGGTTCAGCAGCCTGCTCATGCCATTCCAGGAGGACATCTGTCAACGTGGAGGGAGGATATTAAACACAGTTCCCCAAGGACGCAAAGCCGAACTGTTCTTGAGACATCCAGATATTGTTAGAAACAATATGTTGAAGTGTTCTATTATTTAGTTACATCTTGCCTGAGCATGAAAAAAAGATATTAACATACTATTAGCTTACTGGGACATCACCCAAAATAACTTACATTTTTCATATGGTGCTAATTGTTTTTCTGAGGCTGGCTCAGGCTCGTAAGAGAGAGATTTCAAAGCTTCCACTAGATTATTTACGTAAAGAAGTTAAGCATGCCATTATCTGTTCCCATGGAAACACAAGTAAGTAATACAGGAGCGGGAAGAGGTCACTTTGACCATAATTAATATGAAGAGTAATGGTTTATATAGAATCTAGTAGAGTACAGTGAGGTGACGTAATACCTTTAAACCAGGGGGTCCAAACTGCGGCCCACGGGCCAACTGCGACCCACAATCCATTTCTTACTCGCTCGCGGCAAGTTCCAAAAATATATTTAGTTTACTTAAATAAACCAGGTGAGGCAATATGTACTTCACTTCGAGTGAGTGGCCCAGCTGTAAAAGTTTGGACACCCCTTCTTTAAACCTCTTTTTCAGCAGTGCAATTTAATCTTTGGATCAATTTTCGTACACTAGCGTCACTTTGGTAATTTTAGTAGCCTCATGTTGATTTTTAAAATGTAAGTTAACTTTGTTGAGCAAACTTTTTCCAGTGTTGTTATTTCATTTTTGATCCAATCAGAAAATTCCAGCAACAGTTTTTCCAAGGTCCTAATCAAGTAGAAATCGATGACAGCCCTGGCTTTCCCTTTTCATATGTCACAGCTCCTTGCCCATGGTTTCTCAATAAACAGTTGGCTGCTGAAGGAATCAGTGATAATCCAGACGCACCACTGGATTCAGCAGGGCCTTTAAAACCACCAAAGGAAGACTGACTTATGCTCAGAATGGTTTACCTTTGAAGTGTCTTCTTGTATCTTTTTTTTATTATTTTTAAATTGAAAACTGGTAATCCACATGTGGTGGTTCTTAGCTAAATATTCCATTCATCGGCACACAGGGCCCTCCTTGGGGATTCTTACAAAAAGACGCGCACTGTCGCTTATTTTTTATTCTTGTGCTTGTGTGAATAGTGCATTTATTGTTCAGTCTCTCAAGGGTACATTTGATCATGGAAGCTTGGTTACACATTTTTCAAAATCATTTAATTTATTACATTGTCCCAGAACGAACTAAAGAGAAAAAAAAAAAATAAGAGAAATGAAAGAGTGGACCTTTCAAGTTTCTGAATTTTTAATGCAGTGAGAAATGATGTTAAGTTAGACTTTATTAGGATTTTGTTTCTTTTAGAGCTCCGGTCCAGGAAACACAATCTAGCTGCTTCTAGGAAGCCTCCTCTGGGGTGTGGGTTCAGCACTGCAGCCTGACGCTGAATAACATCTACAAACAGGTGGCCTGAAGTTAAGTGGTGTCAATATACAATTTCTCACCCTTTAGAAGATAGCCACTTTGCTGCCACATGAGTAACCAAACATTTTTTTTTTGCAAATATCTAGCTTGAAATCACTTAATCAGGAATTAAACCAGTTCTATGCCCCAATTATAAAAACATTGATGGGATTGGCTATGGTATTGATTGGGGGGCTGGACAGAGTTGCAGCAGCTGGGTTTTTATATATATGTAATGATACCACATTCCTATTCCAGAACTGCAAACAATGTGGTATCCTAGCTGGCAGGAGCCGTGGTCACTTGGTTTAGCCAAGAATAAGAGCTGTCAGTAGTGTCATTCCACGAGCTTATAAGAGAACCCCTAAAGTAATAGATGGTGCGCTTTCCTCCATGTATTTATGTTCAGATAATTTATTTAAATAATGTTGCTGGCACATGCTTTATAGCTGCTTGCATTTTGCTACACAGATTTCAGTGTATCTTGCAGACTATGCAATTCATTTGGAAAATGTAATTTCCATCCCTGCATACTAATCGATTTCTTCACAAACACCTGCTATCAGTTATGATAATAAAAATGCCAGTCTGAATTGAGGAAGGGCCAAATAGAGCTTCCTAAGGAAATGACTTAAGTGTCTTTGAATGCTACTAAATGTAGTAATGTGCTTCTGTAGTGCCAACACTTTTTTCATCGTTTGCATTTTCGGTAATTTTGCCCTATTACAACATCCCTCTCTCAAATGATGCCTCGTAACCATTTCCTCATGGATTGGTAAACTGAGTTGTCAGGAGTAGGTGTCTCAGGGTGTGGACAAGATCTGAAGTCGGGCAGAGCAATGTCACACGCCCTCGCTCATGCTCCTGGGTGCACCCTGGGCCACGTCTGATTTCAGGAGTCCCTAAAAACTGTAAAATTGGCCGCTCCCTGGTTTTGCACACGCGTGTCCACCAAACAAAATTCCCTTTGCTCATTCCCTTCAGCCTGCAGCTCATTCCGCACACCACCGCCTCACCGATCATCCTGTCACCCGTTTCCTCAGGTCTTCAGTCCTTGTCACTTGGCCGCTCCGTTGAGCCCACTCTCCAGCCTGACTTCTGAGCCTCGATCCTCTCTCGCCACCTGACACGGCTCGCCTGTCTCTCACCGCTTCCAGACAGACTCTGGCCATTTTTGGTCGAGCTGCTCTCCTTCCTGCCCCAAATACTCTCTTCAATTCTCATCGCTGGACATTTGCTTAGGCTCTTGCTCCTGAGGGGATGACCGTGCCCACTTCTGGGATTGCATCCTCCAAAGCCCACTTTAATTATTCCAGTTGGCGTTTTTCTTTCTCTTTCCTGAACTCGCATGGATGCATTCATTTGCCATCTACCTTGACACTATGGTGCTCATTCACTTAGTCACTCGAGCAGCATTTATGGAGTTCTTCCTATATATCAGGCATCAGGCTGTCCTCTCTTTCTGTGAATGTGTTGGTTTCCTTCCAAATGTGTCAGTTTCTTATTTGCAGCTCCGTGAGAGAAGAGACATACTCTGTCTCTTCCTTTCATGATCCAAGCTGCCCGGGCACAGAGCACGCGTGCAGTAAATCCTTGTTGACTAATCGATCCCTAATGGTTTGCAGTATTTTAGTGTGTACTCTACATAGGTGATCATTTTGAAAAGTAGAATACCACAAAACAATTCTTAACATAATTTGACGTTTGATGTTTGCGGAGCGGATTCACCAGGGTCTCACGGCACATCAGTAAAGACTTGCCGTCATCATATGTGACGTGCAGGAGGACACATGAGACACTGCCCTCCATCTGGCTGTCTGGCTGGGGTCGGGGTTCGGGGAGGTGGTGGGAGTGAGCACGGGCTGAGGACGATAGTAGGTCCAAACGGTGCCTCACAAACCGGAAGTTACTTCTTCGAAGAAGTTTCTAATAACAAGCTTTTAAAATATTCTTTCACTTTCTCTTGCTTCCAAAAGTACGGAAAGAATTTTCTGTGGGAGGGGGAAATAATGTGTGACACCAGTGGGAGAGGAGAAAGGGAGAATTCGAGATTGATTTTGAGCTAAACGCACAGATGGGCAGAATTGCCGAGGGACTGAGAGCCGGGACCCTGGAGCCAGCAGTCTGGGTGTGAAGACTGTTTGAATGACTTGCTTTGAGGGCTCACACACGTCCTCTGACTTCTCTGGGCCTCGTTTTCCTCATCTGTAAAGAGGGAGACTAAGAGCAGCACACACGGCACAGGCTCAGTGGGGGTAGTTAGGAAGTGCGTGAGTTCACACGAAGCCCTTGGCCCGTGTCCGTTTTATGGCGAGTGCTCAGCAAGCTGCTGTCCACACTGGAGAGACCACAGAGCAGTGAGCTGGCATGTGGAGGAAGGGTGCCCCGTCCTTCACTGTCTCTTTGGCCATTCACGCTCCCCAGTCATTCAGTTCCTTGAGACGTGTAAGACCCTGAGAGAGCGGCCTCAGTATCCCAGTGAGACGGCGATGTGACTGAGGTCTGAACCTACACACAGAATTGTAGGTGTCAGGAAGGAAAGTTAGAGTAACCCATCAGCCTTGTAGTGAAAAAGAGTTTTCCTCTGCTGGTGAAACAGATGGAAGCAGGTTACCATTCTGGTAGGAGTTAGAGAAAATAGTTTGTGCCGTTTGTCCCAGCAGAGAGCATAAGCGTCCCTCCTTGCCCTGGGCCCTGCGTGCTCTGCCTGCGGGGCTGCTGCTGATGAGAAAAGGGCAGCGCTGCAAGGAGCCAAGTAATCCTGCGGAAAGGGAGAGGACAGCAACATGGGCCATGGGACTGTCACCTGGAATCCTGAACATTGCCAGCACCCCCAGACACATACTGACTTCCGAGAGGATGCCCAGCATAGAGGGAGGGGACCAGAGACAACACATTTGGAAGAGCTCCGTCCGGTTCCCACAGGAAACATTCATACGTGAGACAGGACAAATAGAATAGATTTTTTTAAAAGTTGCACAAGGAGGGATGCTCACCAACGGTGAGGAGCCCTGGGGTGAGGCATTTCGGTGTAATTTCCGAGCTGGATCGGACGTTCAGAATGTGGGTGAGACTCCCCTTTCCCACAGAAGGCCCCCTCCGTCGAAGCACGAAGGTAACTCACCTGAACTCCATCTGTTTGTCCCCCAGCCCTGGCTGCTCAGGCCTATGCCCTTAAAGAAGAGAATGACAGTCTCCGTTGGCAGCTGGACGCCTATAGGAATGAGGTAGAGCTGCTGAAACAAGAAAAAGAACAGCTTTTCCGAACAGAAGAAAACCTCACCAAGGACCAACAGCTTCAGTTCCTGCAGCAAACCTTGCAAGGCATGCAGCAGGTATGTGAGCCCACAATTTTTTTTTTTGAACATGGGTGGAAGTGAAATGGGAGCCATTTGCCAGGACAGGTGGGGGAGAAGAAACAACCAAAAAGCTAAGTTGCTAGGAAAGAGCAGTGCCGATGGCTGTTGGTGGAAGGGTAGAGCCTGGGGAAAAGCCAAACTAAAGAAATACATTGCAGAAATCCGCCCTCAAGGTAGAAAGTAAAGGAAGAAAGTCTGGGTGATGGAGAGGTTTGGATATGAAATTTAGCCTCATCGCCAATGGTCTGTACCATCCTGATCATGATATAAGTGTTTTGTTCTCAGAACTTTTAAATGAAAAGCATGCCAACTGATTTCACCAAAGCAGAGTGAGTTTGTTTGTTTTCAAGATCAGTGAAAACAGAAGCAATGTCATTTCCACTTCTTCTGGATTATGCTTGGGATCTAGACAGGTTCTATGAGCACACTACATCTTTAAGAAATATTTGTGTCTATGAGTTTTTGTTTCTCATTTGTTGTCTTGTTCTTTTGTTGTTTTTGGTTTATATACCACATATCAGTGAAATCATATGGTTCTCTGCTTTTTCTGTCTGACTTATTTCGCTTAGCATTATACTCTCAAGATCCATCATGTTGTCACAAATGTTCCTATATCATCTTTTCTTACTGACAGACAATAGTTTAGTGGTTACCAGAGGGTAAGGGGGGTGGGGGGTGGGAGATGAGGGTAAGGGGGATGAAATATATGGTGATGGAAGGAGAATTGACTCTGGGTGGTGAATACACAATGGGATTTATAGATGATCCCATTTCTGTACACCTGGAATTGTACACCTGGAAGCTATATAATTTTACTAACAATTGTCACCCCAATAAATTAAAAAAAGAGAGATAGAAAAAATACATATATAATACAATACACCCCCCCCAAAAAAAAAAAAAATATTTGTTGATGGGATGGATGAAGCACTAGAACTTGGGGTGAGGGGCAACTTTAAAAATAGGCCAGGGTCTGTGCTTTTGTTAAAGAATGGCAGACTCAGGGCGGCACACTCAAGTTAAAGGAGTGTATTTCCAGCAGTTATTAGGAGGAGACAAGCTGTGGGCTTCTGAAGACGATGGAACATGGACTGTGGGAAATGACTTGTTGAAGAGAGGGGATAACTGGAGCCCTGGTGGTGGGGGAACCAAATAGAAGATTCACAGCTGGATTGATATCTGAAAACATCAGTTGATAGCTGATACACAGGGTATTTTGGTCTTTGGAGCTATCATAGAATAATATAGCATAAATTATCATCACACATAGGTAGTTTTTTTGACCCCTCTGAATATGTGAATTTAACCACTCTTTTCTGGCAAAAAGGAAAAAAAAAGATTTTTTTTATTTAAACAAGGGAAATATAAGTAGGATAATGGGAAATTAAATACATAGGGAATGGGATATTTTTCTAAATTCCCCCATGCATATTGACTAAGGTAGCTAAGATCAGGAGCATGAATTGGCTATAAAAGTGTCTTAACAATGAGAGGTAGCTGCTGCAGAAACATTCACCAAGCAGGGAAAAATAATTGAGAGGAAGGGATATAAAAAAGAAGTGGGAATTGGGATATAAACAAGTTAAAGACCAAGTCACGGAAATTATGTCTCAAACATCTCCTGCCATTTTAAAGCAATTTTTGAGTCTTGGCTTTGATGGCCGACTGGTTGGTGGTCACAGTGTGTGTTAGACAAATCAGTGAGACTCAGAGGAGAGAGCCTGCCAGGAAAATGTCATTGCCGTCATTGTGGAGGTCCCTGCCCTTGGAAATCGCTGTAACAGCTGTTGTGCGAGGCTCCCAGGGGTTGTTCACAGGGCCTGGCATTGGGTGTGTGTGTAGGTGACCTTGCCAGGAGGGGAGTCTGTCGATTTCCGTAGACCATGACCCCAGACCTAGCCCACAAGCTACGATGTCCCACCTCCCACAGCACTCCCACTTTTCTTTCAAGGAAGATTATCCCAGTTGCTTTAAAAGTTGATACAACCTTCAAGGTGGTTGAAGATTCAAATTTAAAAGAAGTCAGAGGAGGCGAGGGTAAACTGGGAAGTCAGGGAAAAGTGTGGTGGGGGTGCCAGCACAGGGTGCTGGGGATCTGGGCCGCCCTGGGCCTGGGCCACTCTGGAGCAGAGCTGTACATCACCACTGACCAAGAGCCACTTCAAGAAGACACTCAGCTGCTGCAGCTTCTCACACATTTGCAGAATCTCCTTATCAGTAGGAACTTTATTTTAGTCTAGGTTTTCTGTTTTGTCTTTTGGGATTTGGTTTTGGTTTTGGTTTGGTTAGTTTGGGTTTGGTTTAAACAACAGAAACTTACTGTCTCACAGTTCTGGAGGCTGCAAGTGCAAGATGAAGGTGTGAGCAGAGCTGGGTCCTCTGAGGGCTGTGAGGGGAGGATGTGTTCCAGGGCGACCCCAGCTTCTGGTGGTTCGCTGGTCATCTTTGTCCTTCCTTAGCTTGTAGACAGATCACCCTGCTCTCTGCCTTCATCTTCACATGGCATCCTCCCTGTGTGTGTGTGTGTGTGTGTGTGTGTGTGTGTGTGTGTGTGTGTCCGTGTCCAAATATCCACTTTGGATAAGGTCACAATTTGTATAGAATTAAGCGGCTCATGCTACTCCAGTATGACCTCATCTTAATGAAGGACATCTGCAATGACTCTTTTCAAATAAGGTCCCATTCTGAGGTGCAGGGGATTAGAACTTCCCCATATGCATTTGCAGGGGACACAGTTGACTCAATCACAGACACACAGCAGAGAGGCAGCATATATTTGTTGATTGGAGGAGTGAATTGACAGAGGCCCGGAGGCCAGAACTAGCATGGCAGCTGTGGGGAGCTCTGGGTTATGTGGCTTCTGGGGTCCTCAGTAGCGAGGCAGGGCGTGGTGAGAGCTGACACCCTAGTTACGTGGGGCACCTCCTCAGCCCCTAGCAGTACTAACCCAAGGGCAACAGATGTGATTTTAATTTTCGCTGGTGGTTTCGTTGGCTCCGTGGCAACCTCTGTTGCAACAGATCTTCAATATAGTTTGAAAATATGTGTGTGTTTTAAGATTTATATTTCTACCTTAGCATCACTTTGAATAAATTACCGCAAATTGCTAATTTGAGCCCCACTGCAAAGAATTCTCCTGACTTTAAAACCTCCTCTCAATCTGCCCGCTCTCCGCTTTTTAAATTAGAAAATCATGGTCTCACGGGAAAGTCAACAGACAGAGGAGGGGTTGGCCTGCCACATGTCATTGCTTTAGCAATCCATCTATGGGAAATTATTTCTGTAACAAACAAAAGGAAATAGAGAGCCTAACAGCCTTAGAACTCGCATATAATTTTTAGAATTGCCTTCCAGGGTAGCCAGAAGATCTCTAACCTTTCTTCTTGTAATCCCGTAAGGATATGTTGACTGACTTCACACGGTTTCTCGTGTGATCATGAGGAAAACATTATGGGCAGGATTCCTCAAAATGAAAAACTCTCGGGTGACTTTGTCTGGTTGTTTCTCAGACTACCCCTGCATCACTGTGAGTCATAACTTATATGAGAGGTTGCACACACAGGGGAGTCAGAGCTTGACTCCATGGTAACACGTGCGCTCTCCATGATCTTCAGCTCGCAGTGAGGTTAGCCTAGCTGTGCGGTTATCTGCTTTCGTTTGTATCTTCAGATACACAGTGAGAGAATATACAGATTTTAAACTCCTATTGATCTTCAGATTATCGCACTGAATTGTTTTTTGAGGTTTACTGGGGTAAAAACATACATACAGTACAAATAACTCTTTTTAGGGGCGTTGTTGTATGGATTTCGACAAATGTGTACACTCATGTAACCACCACTAACACTATCAATGTATAACACATTTCCATCACCACCAAACCCACTCCCGGCAACCACTGATTTGTTTTCTACCCTGCCTTTTCCGGAATGCCATACGAGATCTGACAATTAACTTAGCAAACTTATTGTAATGATCTTGTAACCTTTTTTGATATAAGAAGGATTTTCATTATGAATTTGTACCAACTGGACAAACAGTTAACCGAGTTTACTATTTGGAAGTGCTGAAAAGGCTGCGTGAAAAAATTAGACGACCTGAACTTTTCACCAACAATTCATGGCTCTTGAATCACAACAATGTACCAGCTCACACGGCACTGTTTGTGAGGGAGTTTTGAGCCAGTAAACAAATAACCGTATTGGAACACCCTCCCTACTCACCTGATCTGGCCCCCAATGACTTCTGTCTTTCCCCAAAGATAAAGGAAATATTGAAAGAAAGACATTTTGGTGACATTCAGGACATCAAGGGTAATACAATAACAGCTCTGATGGCCATTCCAGAAAGAATTCCAAAATTGCTTTGAAGGGTGGACTAGGCACTGGTGTCAGTGCATAGCTTCCCTAGGGGAGTACTTTGAAGGTGACCATAGTGATATTCAGCAAGGAGGTATGTAGCACTTTTTCTAGGATGAGTTAATAGTCAGACCTCGTATATGTGGAATCACACAGTATGTAGTCTTTGGAGTCTGGCTTCTTTCACTTACTCATTTGCAAAATAATGAATTTGAGATTCATCCATGTTGCTGTGGATCAGTTCATTCCTTTTTATGCTGAATAGTACTCTATTGTAAGAAGAGCCATAATTTATTTGTCATCAATTAAAGGACGTTTGGGTGATTTACTGTTTGGGGCAAATACAGATAAGTCTGCTGTAAACATTCATTCACAAGCTCTTTGTTTGGACATAATTTTTTCATTTCACTTGTGTGAATACCTAGGAGGAGGATTGCTGGGTCATATGGTATGTTTAACTTTTAAAGAAACTGCTGAACTGTTTTCCAAAATGTCTGGACCATTGTGCATTCTCAGACGACCTGAGAATTCCAGTTGTTCTGTGTCCCCGTTGGTCAGCACTTGGTATGGTCAGTTTGTGGTTTTATCTGCTTGTTTTGTCTTTTTCGGCCACTACAGTATGGTGGTTTAGCCACTACGTTAGGGTTTTAATCACACCTAAATTTAAACAATATTTGTATTTTCATGCTTGAGTGTAGGTCACTATGTCATATTTTTAAATAAGCAACTTAAAATCAAAATTCTCTTTGAAGCCATGTGTAAGTCATATTCACAGGACTGATAATCAGGTAATAACAGAATGCCACGCTAAACTGTTGATCATAAAACTGTGTGCGACTAATGACAATTATGTCAGAAGATGTCCTCATGAATACTTTCATGCTTTTACATAGTGTTAGCAAATGTCGTCTGAAGACCAGCTGTCTTCGGCCACTGAGCTACTGATCCACATAGAGCAGTGGCAAGTCGATTGTGTTGACTACTTTCAACAAGGGAAGATCAGAGAAATCGGGGAACAGATTATTATGATCAACACCATTTTAGAAATTAAGTATTAATAACAAGTAGTGTTTTCCCTTATTCCCCAAGAGACAAATATGTGTGATTTTCTCTGTGTGTGTGTGTGTGTGTGTGTGTGTGTGTGTGTGTGTGTGTGTATAAACAAAACCTCACTAATGTAGACAATTTTATAGAAGACAGAGAAATACAATACTGTTACTTGCGTAAAATATAAAATAACCCCAGCTGATTTGGGCAAATGTTGGTCAAGAATTGGTCTTTGAGATAAATTAATAAATAAATGGAAGTGTGTTGAAGTTAGAATATCAGTGAGTGTGTCTGACCACTTAAGTTAAGCATCTCATCTCTTCTAAAATCTCCTTCGCATTGTTCAATTGCGCAGTAAGTATTTAGTGATAGTGAAAAGTCTGCGCTCAATTGTTCTTTGAAATTCATATGTAATGAAGCCTGATGTGTACGTGTCAAAGGCAGGATAATTATGGTAGCAGGAGTGGCACTGAGGGTGGTGGTGATGGTGGCTGTGGTGGTGAAGGTGACTGCTGAAGGGGCCTGTGCTGATGAAGGTGGCCGGTGGCCAAGGTGGCTGGGGATGGTGCTGTTTTTGATCATTAGAAATTTGGGGGAAAGACAGGCAAAATGAGCACATCCAAGAACATTTTAGAGATTATTATTATTATTATTTCTGAAAAAAAGCTTGTTCCTTAAAAATGGTGAAAATCCTCGAAAGCCCGGCAGACCCACTGCTCCCAGGGGACTTCCTATGGTGGTGCCACAGAGTGTGGGGGAGGTGCTCCAGGCAAAGAACACAGACAAACTAATGAGAGTCTGCAGCAGGAGTCTCTTTTCCTTAATAATTTTTCACTTTAGTTTTGTGTTCTTACTTTCTTCCTGAACTGCCCACCAATCAGATAATAGACTACCAGGCTGATGTTCTGTGCCCGCTACCCTTTTTCTCCTATTATCTGTTTAAACTTTATCTTTCATCATTTCAATTGAGGTTTTTATTTGAGAATCACATTATTTTATTTGCAAATGTTACGTTTCTCTTTGATTATTATCTCTTTATGCAATCATATTCTTAGTTTTCGGTTGCAATATCTTCTCAGGTCTTTTTAAGCATACTAATTAGAATTTTAAAAAATTATCTTTGTTCCTGAATCATTTCTGTTACTTCCAGGATTGGTCCTTTGTTTCTCGCATCTCAGTCTGTCTTCTTCTGCTACAGGTTTGTTTGTGTGGGGATGCTGGGTAGTGTGTGCTTGAGAGGGAAGGGGCTCGGTTTACCTTCCTAGGAAGCTGTGTGATTTCCTTACTGCTGAGTCAAGGTCACCCCCACGGCTGAGTCTTTCTCCCGTGGAGTGGAGATTGACTGGCAGGTTTTCAGGAGAGGTGGGGATCTCACAAACACCAGAATCTGTCACACACTAGAAATACCTTCCCACTCTCTTTGCTTTTTAAAGTTTGTTCTTTGACAGACATTTTAATTGAGTCTCCAGAGGAAGGGAAAACAAAAAGCAAGTGCTCATGGACTGTGTCTGACATTTTGAACAAAGACCCGTTTCAGGGACTCTTAACTTTGATCAAGTCCTTGAATGAATTCTTGGTTAGTGTGTGGGCCTGTGAGGCAGGTAGGGGAAGGTTATTACAGGTTATTCTGACTGTCCAGAAACATACAGGCAAAGCAAGAACAGCAAGCACGTTTTCCCAGTGTCTATGAGGAAGGAACATGGGAACTTAAGGCAGTGTGCTTTGGAATAAAGATGGCTGCTGCAGGATGAGGGGGCAGGTACACAAATTAGGAGGGCTTTAGGGAGGAGGAAAGGAAGACAAATAGCTGGGACAGGTGACATGACGAGGCTGCAATATGTAATAACAATAGAGAAATGGTTAATTTTTTCTTTATCCTGTGTTGGCGTTTTGCTCTAGAGGAAAAGGAGGCAGGGAATTAAGAAAAAAACTGATGGTATGGAGGTGGGCAAACCTAAGCTCAAAAAGATGTGCAAAGAGTTAAGCCTAGAAGCTCTTCCAGCGGGAGGCTGAGAAGAATATGCAGACATAAGGGACACACAGGGGCAGGACAGTTCTTCCTCTATCGTTAAAGAAAGAAGAAGAAGAAGAGGAAGAAGAGGAGGAAGAGGAAGAGGAAGAAGAAGAGGAAGAGAAAGAAGAAGAAGAAGAAAATTAAGGAAAATGACACAAACAAATGTAGAAAAGAACAAGAAGAGTAAAAAAAAGACACTTCTCTAAAAGAAGAAATTGAATATTTTTATAACGATAAG
This sequence comes from Rhinolophus sinicus, assembly GCF_057876585.1. Classification (NCBI taxonomy): domain Eukaryota; kingdom Metazoa; phylum Chordata; class Mammalia; order Chiroptera; family Rhinolophidae; genus Rhinolophus; species Rhinolophus sinicus. The sequence continues at coordinate 185,773,458 of NC_142516.1, read as the reverse complement.
TTATATTTTAAGAGCTTTTGTGCAATGTTTACATACATGAACTAGATGTAGAAGGTGAAAAAATAAAGAATGATCTGTTTGGAATTTAAGTTGTAATATATTAATAGTATGAGACTCTTCCTTCTAAGTAGGTGTCTTCCTTCATGCACCTCAAAATTGTTCAGTGGGAAGAGAACAGCACATACAGGGGAGCCAGTTGTTCACTCGTTCAGGGAGAAGCGTGTCTCAACATTATCGTAATATCTTTCATCTATGAAAACATTATCCATCAGTGCAGAAAATAATTCAGTATCACTGAACAGCACTGAACACAGCAAGACAATCACATTATGACAGTGTAGAGAAAGGGGCTTTCCTTTAGATTTTCACGTGCAAGTAGGAAAACATTCAGTTTTTAAATGTTCAAGAACTGCGTGCATAAATATACACTCACAGACATGCAAAACTCTGGAATATTTATAAGCTGCGGCTGCGGAGACATAGCCCACGTTCACTGGATTCCATTTCAGTGGCCCAGATGAAGCTTCTTTCTGAATAGAAAACAACTCATGCGACAGTTCCCACATTCATATTAGAAGTCTTTGACATTTTAGTAGAATCAGAAAAATCATAAAACATGTACATCTCTCGGATGACGTGGCTTTAAAAGGGTTAAAGACTGGACATCAAGGCGCACAGTACCTGCCAAATTTGGGGTCCACCGTGGTTGTCCTTTCCTTTGCCTTAACTACCTTGGAGTTTGCAATTTCATTTTCCACCCATTCTGCAGCCAGGTACCTTGGGACGGTCCCTTAGTGTAGCAGTGCACTTGGTGATGATAATCCCCGTTTATAATCCAGGGGCACCGTTCCCTGGGCTGCTAAAGGCACATGCAGAGTTCCTGCAGGCGGCACGTGCGTTTTCTGACATGTGCATTCTGCGGCCCGACAGAGGAAGGCATGTGTCCCACGTCGGTGAGACTATTGAAGGCATTGTTGGTGCATTTGGAACCAGAACTAGAAACCACTTCTCCTATTCTGAGCCCAAGGCTTTACATTACGAAGCCACACATGTTCGAAATGATGGCACCAGACACCTGCTAACGGGGCTGGAAGGGTAAAGCATGTTGCCATTTGACTCTGGCCAAGATGCAAAGACTAAAAGGGAAGATGATGGAGAGGAAACCTCCCCTCACTCTTCAGCAGTTTCAAGCAAGGATGGGCCACGGGGCATCTTGCTGTTTTCCCTGGACAGAGACCATGAGATAAGGAGGAAGATTAGCTGCCTTCATGTCACTGATGGGTGCCAAGCTTTTGCACAAGAAAATGAAAGCACTGCACCTGTAGAAGGGACACTGGCTCCAGCCTGACTGTGTTCTGTACAGTTTTGCACGAGTCAACCTGTCTGACCCTCAGCTCCTTGGCGGGAGAATGGGTCCCGCCAACCTCAGTCAGCACTTGTTGCATACAATGAGGTCATATGTGTGAACACAGTTTGAAAAGCGCTATACAAATGACGACTACGATTGCCACATTCCAGGTGAAACTATAAAGAAGTGTAGAGGTTTAAGAGAAGCCTCAGGATTTGCAGAGAAAGTCTGGACCAACCCAGATCTGAGTGCCCTGACCCTGGGGTGCCCTGCGTTGGGATTCCCACAGCCCTTACAAGGTGGGGGGGCACTTTCCACGGTTAACTCCCCAGAGCATGTCCGCGTTATTTCCCACAGTGCTCACAAGTCAGATCTGGAGTGCTTATCCTGAGTTCTCAGGTAAGAAATCGAGGCCTAGAGATGTCAAGTGACTTGCCCAGGGTACAGCATGTACCTGGCAAAGTCACAATTCCAACCCTCTGTGTTCTCTGGAGGTGGAGCTCCAGAGCCGCTGTCAGAAGACCTGGAAGCTCTGTTCTTCCTGTGCTTGTGGGTTGTTAGAAATATTATTTGCAGAAACCCATGGCCTGTTTCCTGACTCTGTGTCTTTACATCAGCAGATTGAGAGCTAGCAACAAGAAAGTAACATACATGTGGCTTTGATTTATTAACTCTGGACTGTGAAAATAAAACGCTTCACTTCCAGGAAGGGAAAGAGACGCCCTCAGAAAATGTAACTACAGGAGGTTTCAGCTCATCATTTGTTATCCTGCTCGGCTGTTAATTATTTTGATCATCAAATGCATTCTCATTGGTAATCATCCCTTCTGAAAATAATGAGGCACAGGCGACCCGATGTAGGAGCCAGGGGTGGAAACAGTGGCATTGCCTGGCACACCATGGAAGTTCTCTGGCATCTACCTTTGGCTGTTTGTCCCTGAAGTCTGCACCAGGAAATCCCGCAGCATCCCCCATAGGCTTGCAGCCATTCCCAGGACAAAAGAACTCCGTTTTCCCAGCACCATCAGCTGCGGTCTTTGGATGACCTTTGAATAACCCTCCCCTCCAGCACCTCTTTTGGAAATTGCCTCCTGACGTATAGGCCATATCACACCCAGAGTACTAGATTTATAGTGAAATGGATCTCTTCTTAAATGCAATAAATCAGAAAACAGGCTTTGGCTGCAGACACATACTGGCTTTTACTCTGTTTGACCATTGTCGTCTCTCCCTCCAGCCACAGACACTAAAATGAATCCACGTGTCCTGGCCTTGACTTTCTTTCTGTATTGTCTGCCGATGCAAAGAAGCAGCCTCACCCACCTACGCTGTAGCCCTGGACAGGGGACACACACGGCCGCCTGCGTATAGCAGGTGTCGCGCTCCCAGCCAGGCTGATGTAATTATCCATCTCTGGGATCAGGTGGCAGTTGGGAGGGGGTCGTGCTCCAAGGCTTTCTCTGTGCAGCTGGTCGGTCTGGGAGGACGCATGAGGTTTGTGAAGACCAGCCAATTTTCTTCTCATCAGAAATGAAGGCTCTGAAGAGAAAGCATGGAGAAATGGGGTGGGGGGGAAAGACAACAATGGAGAAACAAAGCAGAAAGAAGGAGAATAAGTCAGAGAGAAAAAAATCCTCTTTATCTGAGCAAGAGAATAAACAGAGAGGGAAAGAGACGTAGGTGGGAGTTGCAGCCTTTCTGGATCTGGGTTTGTCATTTTAATGTTTGTTTTCCTATTTATAAAAGAATAGATATTCAGTGCAGAAAACTTGGAAACATGAAAGAAGCATATAAAAGGAAACAAACCATTCCTCGTGTCACTACCCAGGTAAAACTATTGTTAGCATGGACACGTATGCTTTGAGTCTTTTCCTCTACGTCTGCATAAACACACAGGGTTAATCACTTTTCAGTATTGACCAATGGAATAGCCACGCCCAATCAGTTCAAGTTGCTAGAACTGTAACCAAAGTGTGGAATTCGTAATTCAGTTCCAAGGTGTTGCTAGATGGTTAGTTGAAGACTGTGTTTCCTCCTCTGTTTAACAAAGCATCCTGAGTAGTCATCAAGGGAAACTTAAAGTTAGTGCCCTGTCTGGTTCTCACTTTAGAGACCCCACATTGCACTCCATTGATCACTGAAAAGACCCTGCCTGGTGACATTCTTATCTTGACGCTCAGTTTGGTAATTACCACTCCAGTTTCTGCGCTTCCTGTTTCATCTGTGTCTCTGTGCCACCCTCACCTTCTTCCTTCTCCTCTCTCTCTCACATACACGCACGCATGCACACACACATCACACGCACACATCACACATACACTCCACACACATCCCACATACCTCACACTCCACACATACACATACATCACACACACACAGACACACACACCACTTAGTAAATGACTATCACAGCTTTATTTGCTGGAAGCACTAGGGGTGATAAAATAGTGTATTTGAACTCTGGTTGTAGGTTTCCCAGGAAGGAGTGTTACAAGTAGTGCTTATAAATGAAAGACGAGCAAAGTAACTTTTCAAAAAAAATCTTTATTATCACTTTCTTTCTTCTTCCTTTGTCTCTTAATTTATTCTGCTGTGCCCCCATTTTTTATGTTTTCTACCACCAGCACCACCTTAATTTATTTTAAGCAGGTGTCACTCAGGTATTCCAGCCAGAGGGGTTTCAGGAGCAGGCAGGGGTCTCTCGTGGACAGTATTAGAGATGTGTATTTCACCCGTGCTTTACATTTTATCCTTAGTAAGTCATTTCAATCATTTCAACACAGAGTACTGCTCTGCAATTTTGTCCTTCACTAGTTCCCTTCCTTTCTCCTGGGTTTATATTTCTTCCCTCGTGGTTTGTGTTTCTTATCTTCAGTACTACTCAATTGATTTCAGGAAGGTTTTGGTAACGACCTAACTCTAAAGTCCATAAAAACGCTGTCATGCTGAATTTCTCTTTACAATATAATTTCCCATAGTAATCCTCCTGTTTATCATTTTGGGAGAAGGAAAAAAAGGGAGGCGGGCTCATGATACAGTTTTGCCGCTTTGTATCTGATATGAGCTCAGATGGATTTCAGAGACTCGCCCGATCATTCAAGGGGTGCTCCCAGTTCTGGTCTTTCACTCGCAGGCCCTTGGGTCTTAGCTCACTAGACTGGTATTTTCAGTCCAGCTTTTCCTCCCATCTGGTGAATGACTTGCTCGATTTTGAGCCCATAATTTGCTGGCCATTTTTCCTGTGAAACGCACGCTTTGCTTTGGCCAAGTGGCCCACCCACAGTAAGAAAATATGATCAAATGCGACAATGAAGGGAATTCTGCTTCAGATATAAAATTTGGACTGGGTATGGACTCCGTTATATCACTATCCTTACAGCAAGAGGACTGCAATACACAGAATGGGGAAACTAGGAGGGGCGTTAGCGGGGCCCGAATCCAGCCAACTTACTTCCTAGTTGATAGTGAGGTTATGTCACTGAGCTAAGCCCCCTGCCCTTCCAGTGTCACCTCTCGCTGCCCAGGGCTCCCGATTCCTGGCCCTCAGGTCCAGAGTCTGTCTCCTCATTCTCGCTTGCATTCTGAGAGTCTTTTCCTTTTACATGCATTCATACCTACCTCCTATCTCCCTGAAAAAAATGAGGGTGAGACACAGAGGCTCTGATTTTCCCCTGACATGTTAAGTCAATGTTAATTTCTTTTTTCTACTGATGTTGGAGTGGAAACTAATTCTAATACCTAAGACCAGTCTTTTATGGCTGATTTAGTACTTCATATCCAACAACTATCTGAATAAATAAAGGAAGAAAATAACACGCTGTTAAGTCATACATTTTATTCTCAGCAACTGGAAACTAAACCAGCGTCTCTAATTCTTGATCTCCGCTGCTTTCACGACTCATGGACAAATAAATAATATTTCATGTCATTAACGGAGTAGAACTAGCCTTCTGACAAGACTTGGTTGAAACATGAGGATTAATGAGGCCATTCTGTCTTCAGAGGTCACAAATGCTCTGTGCTGGTGTTGAAAACCTGAGGGAGTTTATTAGTGACTGGCCTGACCCAGAGCGTCTGGTGTGGCCCTGGGGCCCTGAGAGAACGACTGACTCCCACCTCAGGAAATAAGCACCGTGTGTTCATTTCTGCTGAGTGTGTGTATATGTCATCACCAATGTTCCCATTCCGATGACATCTTTCCACGATCCAGATGCTTTAAGAACCGTCATGATGTTTGTATTTGTTCCCTGCTCATCAAGGGACCAAGGCAGAGAACTGGGAGGTGAGAGCTCTCCAGACCAGGCAGTATGGCACTTCAAACTTCTTCCTAATTGTTTTTCCTGATGTTGAAAGTGAGATTATGTCACAAACGGAAACACACAGGACAATGGGGAACATGCCAGCCCCACTCTTTAGTGAAAGACCCAAGGAGTCAGGGAACAGGACACTTTTCTAAGCAGCCCCACTGTTCCCTTCCTCTTGCTGTCCCTGCCGATGTTTGTGGTTGGTGAAGCTTGATCAGCAGGACACATACAGAAGACTCTACTTATCAAATATCCTAGAGCATTTACAAAGAGCATTCCCATGCTAGACCTTAAAGCAAGTCTCCACAAATGGCAGAGGAGTGCTGTCGTATTTCCTGACCACAACAAAATAGTTAGAAATCGATATCACAAATGATAACTAAAATAATCCTACATGTTTGGAATTTTAAAAACACACATCTAAATGCACATGTACACACAGATATATCACACACACGCACATCACCTATCACAGACAGACACATCACACGTGCACACAGGTGTAAAAAGAAATCAGAATTGTAATTTTAAAATATTTTGAAGTGATTGATAATTAAAATGCACCATATCAAAACTTGTGGGATTCAGCTAAGACAGAACCTAGAAGAAAAATGTTTAAGTTTAAATGTCTGCTCTAGGAAAAGAGAAAACTGGAAACAGGAGTAAGCACCCAACTCTATTAAAAAAGGCTGAACACCAAGAAGGAAGGCTAAATGAAGATAGGAATAAAAATTGCTAAAATAGCAAACAGCCATACATTACAGAAGTTCAGCAATGCCAAGTGTTGTTTATTTTAAAAGACTAATAAAATGGAAAATCTTTGTCAACATTGATCACAAAAAAGAGAAGGATGCGATAAGCAATGTTAAAAATGAAATGAGGTATAATTATAGATGTAATGGAGATTAAAGAGATGTGAGAATATCAGAAATAACTCTATGACAAATTTGTAAACTTAGGTGATGCAAATTCCTGTAGGAAAAAATACCGTATCAAAATTAAATCAGGAAGAAATTGAAAGCCCAAATGATCTCATTTGAAAAATGGATTTAGTGCCTTAAAATCTTATATCAAAGCAACAGACTCAAAATGGCTTTACAGGCAAGTTTAACCAAATATTCAAGGAAGATTATGCCAAGTTTATTTAGAGAACAGCAAAGAACGAAATATGTCTCAACTAATTCATAAAGCTTGTATACTTGATACCAAAACAGGCCAAGGGCAGTAAAAAAAAGACGTGGGGAGAATCACAGGTCACTCTCACTTATGACTATAGATTTAAAATTCCTTAAAAAAAAAAAAAAAAAAAAAACACTAATTTAATCTGATACTATATAAACCACCAAATTGGATTTATTCCAGGAATGCAAGGTTGGTTCAGCATTACAAAAGTCTGTTAATGTAATATATTCCATTAACATGTTAAACCAGAATAATACAATCATCTTAATGGCTACAGGATATCTGTGTATGACTTAAAATGGAAACAACCAAAGGAAAATGGGGCTTTTAAGAATTTGGACTAACAGGGAACTTATCCCATTGCTGATTATCCACAGCGAACTCAGTGGCAAACCAAGTGACTTTTTTTCTAACCATCCCAGAGTAATCCCAATATAATCCTTTTAAGCCTGATGTAATTACTTGGACTAGAATGTAACTGCTTTATATCACTCGCTTTACATTTTTACATCATGATTTACATTTTCAAATTGTCATCTGGAAGCAAAAAGAAAAAGATAACTGCACAAAGTCTACTACCGTGTTTCCCCGAAAATAAGACACAGCCAGACCATCAGCTCTAATGCATCTTTTGGAGCAAAAAGTAATATAAGACCGGGTCTTATAGCGAAATAAAACCGGGTCTTATATTAATTTTTGCTCCAAAAGACGCATTAGAGCTGATGGTCTGACTAGGTCTTATTTTCGGGGAAACACAGTAGCAGACCCTAAACATGTGGTTTTTCTATTCCTTCCTTTTGAAAAATTAAAAGTCAAACTAACCTTGGTGTTATTCCCTATTTCTAGAATGCAGACTTAGCTAGCCATATACGTGGTCTGACAATTAAGTTTGCAAGCTTGTTTCAATGCTGTTGCTAACCTTTTGTGACATCAGAGGGATTATTCATTATGAATTTGTACCAACTGGACAAACAGTTAACCAGGTTTACTATTTGGAAGTGCTGAAAAGGCTGCGTGAGAAAGTTAGACGACCTGAACTTTTCACCAACAATTCATGGCTCTTGCATCACGACAATGTATCAGCTCACACAGCACTGTCTGTGAGGGAATTTTTAGCCAGTAAACAAATAACTGTATTGGAACACCCTCCCTACTCACCTGATCTGGGCCCCAATGACTTCTGTCTTTACCCGAAGATAAAGGAAATACTGAAAGGAAAACATTTTGATGACATTCCAGACATCAAGGGTAATATGACGAAAGCTGTGATGACCATTCCAGAAAAAGAGTTCCAAAATTGCTTTGAAGGGTGGACTAGGTGCTGGCATCGGTGCACTGCTTCCCAAGGGGAGTACTTTAAAGGTGACTGTAGTGATATTCAGCAATGAGGCATGTAGCACTTTCTGTGTGATCTTCGTATCAGGGATGATGATCTTATCTGTGCCGTCATTGTTAGGAGCTGGGCTTTCTGCTGACTTCAGCAAAACCTGTGATTGAAATTTTCATTAAAAGAACATGGATGGACTTCCACACATAATGTTAAAATACATGCAGTAGCTGATCAGGAGTGGAGGGACAGCTAAGGTTGGAGGAATATTCCATCACGGGGTAGATTGATGTGGACATTAAGTGTAAAGCTTCAGCCCTAATTTCTTTTAATTTTCATACCTCGGGAGCCTTTTTCCTTTTTGGCTGTTATCATTCATGGCCATGCTGACACCATTTATTGGGAAGGGTCTGAGTCATTCAGTTCACTTCTTTAATGCCTCCTATATTTAATGTCTCTGAAGCAGAGAAGATTGGTTTAAAATGGTAATTTTCTGTCTGCAAGATGGGTGGTGCTGCATTTCATTTTACCAAATAGATCTCAGCCCCAGTCCGATGGTAAGACTTTTGCAGCGGTGCTATTTGTTAAGGTTTTCTGTTGCTGGTTTTCCTTGAAGACAATCTGCAGTTTAGACACCGGCCAAACCTGAGATAGTCCAGAGGCTAAGTAGCTGCCACAAGGCAACATGGGCAGGTGAGTAAAGAAAGCCCCACAGGGAAGCCGTGTATATCTGCTGTGGCCCTTCCTTGTCTCTCTGTGGCTTGGAGTAGGAAGCCGGTAAGACTTGGTGTCTCCAGGAGGTTCTGCTTGCTCTGAGACTCCTAAAATGTGGGGTTCCAGACCAACCTAAGTGTGTTAAAATACCATGGGGACTTTGGGGGAACAAGCGGACTCGGTCGGCCTCCCACTTCTTCCGTGCTTGATGAATGCATCCATTTATTGCCAGAGCTTGTCCCAGAGGCACCTGAAAGGTCAGACTGCTCAGTTCAGGGGCTCTTCTCTCCTCCCCCGGCCCCTACATGTCAGGGTCTCCTCGTTGTAAAAATGTGAAACTTGTGTTAACAAAGAAAAATTGGGAATACTGTAATTCATTGAATGGGCTCCACTCAAATTCTACAATTAAGCAGGAGTTAAGTAACCTAGGTGTTGAAAGCCTTCCAGACCCATGATACAGAAAGTTTTCCATCTTTTGACATCAGTGATGTAGGGAGGAACTTCAGCTATATGTTCTCTGTTTATCCGCAGAACATGTCTGCTCACTAGAACTTTCTCACCGTTAGGATTTAACTAAAAGCTCTCAAGGCCCCAACACATGTTCGTATTTCCTAACCGTTAAGTCAAAAGCTGCTTTCCTAACAGTGCAATCAAGGAGGTCTGTGATGGTGGAAATGCCTGCTGTTAATGATGCTAGAATGAGCCAGGTTTGGCTCTCCAGGGGCCCACCTGAACAACGCCCAAACGACCCCCAAAGCTGTGCATCAGCTACCTCCAAAGATGGGCAAAGGATTTGGGTCAAAAGTCACCCACGAAGGGTTTTGTAGCTATAAGCTCTGATTTGTGACTGGGTTACAAACCCTGCAAAGGAAGAATAAGTCTTTGTTGGCCTCCAGGCCACAGTGCAAGACACAGCTGTTCAATCAGGTTTTTGTTTGAAGTAAATGCGCCAACCTGGCTGGAAAGCATGTTAATATTTTAAATTTCTACATTAACAGCTGTACATGTGCCCAGGGGCTGAGGTGATGGCCGCCTCATATAATTGCTAGGGGAAAAAAAAAGTGTAAAGAATAAATAAATCCTAGCAAATTGGATTATCATTTGCAGTGGAATTGCCAGAGAGAATCTCACTGATACATATTCCTGCTTCAGCAAGGCATTTGACACCTTCTCTGGTGAATTGCATGAATGGTGTTAATTCAGGTTGGCTGGCCCTGTGTTTTGAAAATTGGCAGAAGGAGGGCAACCACCATGGTGAGGGAGGGGCTGAACAACAGACCTTTCTCTCTGAATATTAATCCCCAGTACTGCCCGCTCATGCAAGTTAAAAGTAAGTTAAAAGTACCTTGAACCTTGCTGGGACTTAATCTCTCCACTTTTGCAAAGAGGACAGTGACAGCAGTTTCCTTGGTACCCCTTTGCCATCCGAGGAGCCTCACACACTTAGTGGACGGTCTTTCGTCTCACATTGTCCCACTGGTGAGTTTTGTTAACTTTATTTAACATGTGAAGAAAGCAAAAAACAGGAAGCTGAAATGACCCTGCAAATTACACAATTAAAGAAAAATCACCTGAAGAAGAGAAAATAGGTTTCAGAGACTTTCAAACCATTTTTGCATCTTCTTTTCCTGTGTTCAGTATTCAAAAAAATTGATATATTGCTTTGCAAATGATAAATTATTTTCAAGAGACAGTTGTAAGGGAAAAGAGACCAAAGCAGTAAAGTGGCTTGCTCAAAATCACACAGCACGTCATGCTAATGTTTGAAATGAGGACCTGTGGCTTATTTATTTATTTATTTATTTATTTATTTATTTAATGTACTGATCTTCTTGCCAATCATTGGCTGTATTTCTTTTAGTAATAATGGTGCTTTATCAGGATATAGTGTATCATGACTAGTAACACAATCGCATTATACAAATGCCAAAAAGTATCTGTCTTTCACACAGGTCCCTCCCAGGAGGCTATTCAAGTCAAGGAAGGAAATGGTCTCTAAGGCCATGTCTGGTGAAACAGTTCCCCTTTACCCTGCCCAGGAGACCAAGATGGTGACCTCCGTGGGCTGCCTGCCAGTGGTGTGTCCAGTGTAATTTGACACTTAGAGGATTTTTTTTTTTAAATGTCCTCCTCCTCTAAATGACAAAATTATTTTCAGTAACAACCATGAAATGAAAATAATAATAGTGACCAAGAAAGAAATGTAGGCAGTGGAATTTTTTCTTATATTGAATTTCACATACCATTATGCCTGTAAAAAATAAGTAAAATAGTACAAGGAAAGGAAAAAGAAAACAAATCACAACTATCTATTCAGTGTTTCTCAACCTCTGGGCCACTCTTGAATTCGTATATCTATCACTCCTGTTTCCCTTTGGAAATTTTGCATGGCTCACAGAATTCCCAGATTTTTCCCAGTGTTCCGGGCCAGCCAGGGAACCCGGAAGCATTCCAGCTTCAGGGGCCTGCTCTCTGGGGTTACGCACCTGCCCTCCCCTAGAGAACCCGCAGCCCATGCCCTCCCTTCACCCACACCCAGGGAGATCTTACCCAGATGTACACTTACTGTCCTACCCTTTGTTCTGGCCCTTACTCGTACTTTAGAGAAGGGAGTCCATGCCAGAGCACACTGCCCTGGGAGGGTGGCAAGGTGCCTTATGTCTCAGGCACCCCAGACTCTTGCAAACACTTGCTTCTGCTTTTTCACCAGTCTCCCAGAGCTGCCCTGGCTCCTCGGGTACCGATAGGCATGACCCCAAAGGGCAACCCCAGGCAGGCCTGCAGTTGGACTGCTGGCTCTGGCTGACTTCAGGATCTTAACACCAGGGTCTGGAAGCAGAGCCACAGCTCCAGGCATCTCGGAGCTGTAAAGGGAGCCTGATCCCATCACAAGCAAGAGATTGCCTTTCTGCCTAGCAATGAGAATGGCATTTAAAATTCAATATCAGAAAAGATATTGACGAGATTAAGGGCCTGAAGGAATTGATTTATGAGGAAAGACCCAAGGAATTAAATATGTATAGCCTAGTGTAATAGGATATTAGGCTCCGAGCACAATTTCATTTCTGTGATCCAGTTGTTCCTGCGATGAGTCATCTAAGGGCTGGAGTTCTCTCCAAGGTTGTTTCTGCCCCAGGGGTCACGGTGCTGGAGGCAGAGAGGGAGGCGCCAGGATTGATAAACCGGGCCCCAGGCTTGGTTACCCTCATATCCAGCCGTAAATTGAAGTGCTGTTTCATCCCCAGGTGGAAGCACATGACATTTTAAACTCAAACAGATCTTGAGTCGTCTCACCACCCCCTGTGACAAGAAAATGTAAGCTAGTTCAATTCCACCTTTTTTTCCCCAAGGAGAAAAGTGAACCTTGGAGGTACCAGGCGGTAAATGACTGCCCTTCCCCGGGGCCAGGTTCTTCTCCTTTGTCAGGAATCCCTCAAGATATGTTTGCCTTCAGGCAAAGCCTTGCACTTAGGTTATGATAATATGCAGGTGATTTTTCACGTCTCAAACTTTCCCTGACAGTCGGGGATGGGCTCAGGATTGACACTGTCAGATTGAAAACAGGCACAGGCAGACTTCATCAGCAGGAGCTAAGGCTGACACGCGTGTCTTGGTGGTTCTGAAGTCAGTGAGAACCAAAAAGGACTAAGGGGGTGGAGGGCCTGGGAGTCCTGGCGAGAAAAGAAGACGCAGCACGCTGTGTGTTTGGGCAGCAGGATCTCACCCAGGGAGACAGGATTCTCGGGTGTATCCTCTCCCCTTACAGCAAGGCAAGGTGACAGGAATCAGGCAGAGCTGGCCACAGGTGGGGTCTTGGTCGCAGGCTGGCATATACCAAGGAATCAGGTTGGAGTTAGGTACATAGGCAGAGAGGGCGTCGCCATACAGACCTGATATTAAAACAGTCCATCCAGACACAGTCACATGCACCCTTGGTAGAAGCCCCTGGATCTCAGGTCCTGAGGTGATACGCGACTGGCCTCAAGGGCATCGCTCACTGAGTAAGGCTTCTGCTTTATAGCAAAGTTATGTAGATGGGCTAACAGTTACTAAAACTGAATCAAAAGAGCAAAAACACATTAAACTGATGACACTCCATGGGTTCACATGTTTCCAGACTTTTATGCCTAAATATTCAGTGACTCATTCCTAAGAACTAGTTTTGATTCAAAATGGATCCCTCCCGAGCCCATTTTCCTCACACCTAAGCTGATCCCCAGAAATCCTCTAGGGAAACTGCACTGGTTATCCTCATTATTAGAGCATTTTGCGCCACCCTAAATTAATCGTAGTGTGTCCGTTAGCGTCCTCATGATGCAGCGTCGAGGCCAGGCTGCTTAGTGACTGTTTCTCCGTATCTTTCTATCGTCTAGCCCAGCACGGGGTACAGAAAGTACGTCAGTGTCGATCGAAGGAATGAGTGATTGAATGAATATCAGCAGATTGTTTTAAAAGAACTGAACATAGAGCCAAGCACTGGGGAAATCCTGAAGTGAGGGGACGGAAAAAGAAAAATATGTGCATGCACGCGCACATGCACGTGTGTCTGTGGGGGATCTGAAGGTAGCATTCACTGTCAGTGCACGAGGTCCGACGTTAGGTTCACGAACTCGTTGCAGCGATGTTGCTAACTTTTTTTGATATCAGAGGGATTATTCATTATGAATTTGTATCAACTGGACAAACAGTTAGCCAAGTTTACTATTTGGAAGTGCTGAAAAGGCTGCGTGAAAAAGTTAGATGACCTGAACTTTTCTCCAACAATTCATGGCTCTTGCATCACGACAGTGTATCAGCTCACACAGCACTGTCTGTGAGGGAGTTTTTAGCCAGTAAACAAATAACTGTATTGGAACACACTCCCTACTCACCTGATCTGGCCCCCAATGACTTCTTTCTTTACCTGAAGATAAAGGAAATATTGAAAGGAAGACATTTTGATGACATTCAGGACATCAAGGGTAATACAATGACAGCTCTGATGGCCATTCCAGAAAAAGAATTCCGAAATGGCTTTGAAGGGTGGACTAGGCGCTGGCATCAGTGCCTAGCTTCCCAAGGGGAGTACTTCGAAGGTGACTGTAGTGATATTCAGCAATGAGGTATGTAGCACTTTTTCTAGGATGAATTCACGAACTTAATTGTCAGACCTCGTGTACTACCTGGTGGCATGAGTTCCCCTTACCTGCTACCTACCTAAATTTACAAAGAGTACTGCCCCACCACCATGCAAGACACAGAATCAGTGTTGTAATTAAGGGTCCTCTCTATTCTGTACCAAACACCGCTTCCATCCACCAGCCACCCACCATCCAGCCAAAGATTCCTGAGTTATCACAGTTCTGTGAGTGTCAGCTTATAATGAGATGTTGCTGGTGTATTTCGAGTAGAGTATTTGCATGGTGGTCTGTGACATTCATGGGATCTAACCTTATGTGATCTGTTAGCTACATAAAAACTTCACCTCGGTAACAAAATCATAACATTGAAGAAAAAAGGACAAGGTGGGGGTTCCAGTGTTGAAAGGAAATTTAAATCCGCCACACCACTCGCGGAGGTAGGTGTACACAAAAGTGTGTGTCCGCCAGCCCTGGCTCTTAAGTGGAAATGGTGAATGCCTAGATAGAAGCGTTACTAGCAGGATTTTAAGTTTGGCGTGTCCTGATTTCCATTTCAAATTGACAGTGCAGTGCGGTTGCCAGGGTAGAAACCACGGTTTGAAGCAGGAAAATTGAGTTGTGCAAGCGATAGCTCTCTCCTGGACAGTGTGGCCGTGGATACGTGACTTGGCCTCTTGTGTGCCTATGAGTCACCCAGCTGTAAAAATGGAAATGTGACCTCACTTACTCTGAGGCTTCAGATAACATCCGTAGTGCTCTTTGAATGTGTCAGAGAGAAAGAGCCATTACACACTGAAGTCTATAGCCCCACGAGCATTACAAATACTCTTATTAAGTCAGTGGCCTGGAAATATCAAGGTGTGTCAGGTTCGGCGTTTATTTACCTGTTATTGTCCACCAGAGTGCTTGCACTTGATTGGCATGTGGACAATTGTGTAACTGGAACACCAAAAATCCTGATGGTGCATCTGTTTAATGCCATGCTCTCCAAAATGAAATTTAAATTATGCTGCACTCAGCCAGTCCAGCTTAGAGACCCTTCTGATTAAGGTCTAGCTGCCTGTGAACGTATGTTAAAAATTCAAGCTAGAACGATTATTATCCAGGCTCATAAATTTCAAGTGCAAAAGGACCAGAAAGGCTGACTTAAATTACCTGGTTGTGGACGGACTATCACATGGTTTTCACAGGACATCTAGTCAAACGAAGAACAGCAGTTTTGAAGCACCACTGTTTTGAATGCATAAATATTAGATTCACGAGTTTATGCTTTACAAACAAAAGAAAGCATTAATTTTGAAGAATGCAGAAAACCCTTTGGGGTGTTGATTTTATTTTCCTCTAGTGGTGGTTATGTTGTTGTTTTGTCTTTTTTTTTTTTTTTTTTTTTGTGGACCATGGGGAAAAAATTACATAATTATGACTGGATTTCCCAAGTGTTTTAAGAAATATTCCCCTTCAGATTAAGAGAGACATCTGGAACTGCCAGAGTAATGAATCAAAATGTCTTATACGGCACTGCTATTTTCCTCTGAAAGTTTCATATAGCCTTATGTCTAGAACAATAAATTGCCCAGTAATAGTTCCTCAGGTAGTTTTTGTTATTGTGGTTGTTTTGTTTTTTTGCCTCTGTGTGTGGTCTTTTGTTTTGTTTTGGTTTGATTTTGCTAGATAGTGGTTTAATCCTATGCAAGTGGGGAAACCAGTGCAAGCATTCATCCATCTCTTGACTCATTCATTCATTCATGACCTGTGAGTTAGAGATGACCTAATTATTGAACCCACCATTGCTGGAGGCAGTCTACCTGGGGAGACAGCTATGGAATGTAATACAACTTAGTAAGTGCTTTGGGAGACATTAGAATAGCTCACTTTGCTTGGGTGATTGACGGAATCCAAGGATACTGCATATAGTTGCGCAGGTTCTGTCCTGGAGAAGGGCAGCAGACTAAATGGGTGAGTGGGAATGAGGTCAAGCCCCCACTTCACTGCCTCGCCATGTGCTCTAGTGGGAAGCTGTGTCTTCCCAGAGGGTGGAGCTTGTCTTCCCAGAGGGTGGAGCTGTCTTCCCAGAGGGTGGAGCTTGTCTTCCCAGAGGGTGGAGCTGTGTCTTCCCAGAGGGTGGAGCTGTGTCTTCCCAGAGGGTGGAGCTTGTCTTCCCAGAGGGTGGAGCTGTGTCTTCCCAGAGGGTGGAGCTGTGTCTTCCCAGAGGGTGGAGCTGTGTCTTCCCAGAGGGTGGGGCTCTTTTCGATTGTATAGGTCATCAGACCAGTTGTTGTTTGGCCCACAAGCATTCTTTAACTTGACTTAAAAAAATGAATAGGAATCTGCCAGGCAGAATTCTGGAGAGTGAGCTTGTCAGAGAGTTGTGAAAGGACCTGGTATTTCTAGGGAAAGACAAGACGAGCAATGGTTTGGATTTTATCCAGTAGAGGTGGGGGAGCCTGCAGTGTTTTTTAAGCATGGGAGGACTTTAATTCTCTCATTCTATGGGGTGCATCCACCCCATTATGCCTAATGCACTCTCCCAGTGAAGGATGCTCAAATCATCGCCAGTCCCCCCTTCCCGCGCATACTGGCTGCAGTGGAACATAGCAGTACATGTTCCCTAATGGACCTATGGGAGAATTCCCGTGGCATGCGTTCACAGCAGTGGAACTGCTGGTCCATAGGGCGTGCCTAAGAAGTTGATTAGCCAAGGCTGCTGTACAGAATGGCTGTGCCAGTCTGTCCCCCACCAATAGTACATAAGTGTTACTGTGCCCCACATCCCACTAGCAACATTATCCAGCTTTCTAATATTTGCCAGTCTAATAATATAAGACTCATCATCTTTTAGAAAGGTGGTACTTCTCTGACTCCCTGTGCTTTTAAGCATCTCATTATGTGCTTACTAGCTACTGAAGTTCATTTACATGTCTAAGAAGAATAGTCAAGAGTAGTGGTTCTTACATCTGGGGAACTTTTAAACAAGACTGATTCCTGGGCCCTGCAGAAGACTGATTCCTGGGCCCAACGAACTCAGATTATATACAGGTGGGACCCAGGCAGTTATGCTTTTTCAAAAACCTGCACATATGATTTCACTTATATGTGGGATCTAAAAAAATAAATGAAAAAACAAAAGAGAAACAGGCTTATAAATACAGGGAACATTTTGATGATTGCCAGATGGGAGGGGGTTGGGGAAATGGGTGAGAAAGGGGAGGGGATTAAGAAGTAGAAATTGCCAGTTATAAAAATAGTCACAGGTGTAAAGTACAGCATAGGGAATATAGTCAATAATTTTGTAATAACTATGTATGGTGTCTGATGGGAACTAGACTTAGCGGGGTGATCACTTTGTAAGTTATATAAATATCTAATCACTATGTTGTACATCTGAAACTAATATCATTACAAGCAAAACTAACAGAAAGATCTTCTTGTCACCCGGAAACAGTATCCAGGTCCTTCCTATGAATATGTTGCAAAATTCAGTGAAACCTTTTTGTAACCTGTACCTCTTGTGTGGGGAACAGTATATACTGAGCGTCTATGTCCAGAGACATTTGTACAGCTTCCTTTTAATGGTTGCATAGTGTTCCATTGTACAGATGAGCCATCAGTGGTTCTGAATTAAGCTACCTACCTTTGAAGCTAATCTCCTGCCCTTCCTTTGGCTCATTTTTAACACATTGCGTACCGCGGGGTTTAAATCCCTCGTGAAGATTCTCGTGATCCTTACGCAACGTGTTAAGGGAGTTTTAAGATCAGATTTGGAATTGTCTAATGATGTGACAGTTCACTCTGCATCATGGGAGTCAGAGCACCAGATCCCCTCGGAACTATTCTGGGGCCAATTGTGAGTGAGAGTGAGGAACAAGGTCATTCTCGCTGTTTGGAAACAGTCATTTTAGGTACTTGTCACGGTGCCAAGGTACAATATGAGCTCCCTGGTTTCTGTACCTTAATCAACTGGTGCACAATTAAATCACGTAAAGTAATAAGAAGCCAATGTGGGATGTGTGTTGCACTTCACATATGATTATGATATGGGCAGCTGGTGAAACAGGAGGTGCTGAGTTCTTAGAAAATTGCAAGGAAATCAGTTTATGCTAGGAGACCAAAGTGGGTTCTCACATTTCTATCCAGAGTAGGGACCAGGGCAAGCAAGCCCAAGGGAACACGCAGTACGTTGTTTCTGAGTACTCCCTACCCCACAACATACCCCCAAATGAGTGGTTTTGAAGATGTAATTTACTCCTTCCAGTTGGTGGATTTTAGCATCCAGAACCCAGTGCCAGCGTTTATTCAGGCCTTGGGAGTTCAGAACTGCCCAGGCAGCTAGCTCCTTGGCAGCCAGCTGGTCCAGGCCCTGAAGAAGCTTCCTGCTTTCGTGACAGGAAAATGCTACGGTTTTCGTATGACTAGTGTAGTGCACCATTTGTTATGGACAACAGCAGGAAAAAATGCACTTTGGTCTTTTTAAGCTAGTCCCTGGTTGTCAAGGAGCTGTGAATAGACATAGCCGATTACAGGGCCTGTTTCTGAAGCTCTTGAATGTTCTCCAGCCTGAGTACATGTTAACGTAGAGCCTGTTCCAAAGAATTAGTCCCGACAGCAGACAGCAGCGTGCTTTTGGCAAGAGCTGAGCCTCTGCAGGAGTTCCAGTTGACAGGGCAAGGAAAGTGCAAGGTTTACAGGAATCTGTCCAGTGGCCCTGCTTAAAAATAGCAGTGTGGGCCACGGTTTCGTGTTTTGACAGCTTATATCAGCAGTTTTCACAGCTGATATATTGATTGCAGTTTGGACTTCAGTCCTGCTGATCTAATAAAACATCCCTGTCATAACAGAGAAAGGAACTGGATCTTCTGTGGTCCAGCCACTTGGTGAAGTAGCTGTCCTGTCATGTAACATGAGGTAATCTTGGACAAGACGACTAATTATATATGTGTTCTTTTTAAATCTCTTCTTCCGCCAATATGTTGTTTATTAACACTATTCTACATATTTTACAAATATGCATTTGTTTGAAAGAATACATAATGGTGCCTTCACAAATACTAAAACAAACTTGTTTTCTCGTGCTTCAGCACCACGGACAGCTGGCGAATGTGCCCTCAACTACAATAGTGGTTACCCTAAGCTGGGAACGGGGAGGGGGACACCCACAAAAGGTCACTGAAGTCTGGACTACGCTTTAAGACATATCCAAATCTTCTCATGTGTTTGAACGGGTGTTTTGAATATCTTACAATCGCCGAGCCTCCAGCCCTATTTACCCTCAGTATCCTTTCATTTCACAGCAATTGCTGACCATCCAGGAGGAACTAAACACCAAGAAGTCTGAACTGGAGCAAGCAAAGGAAGAGCAGTCACACACACAAGCGTTACTTAAAGTCCTCCAGGAACAAGTAAGTGAGCGCAGCGGCTCCCGTTGGCAGAGCACTTCCAGTCCTGCCTCTGGCTTGACACCCACGAACATTCCCAAAGTCAGTGTGCAGTGTAGGGAGCCCGTCCTCCCAGCCTCATTGCTACGTGGGATTTCTTATCTCAGTTTTAGACCTATTTAGACCACCCAAGCCCGCCCCCGATGTGTGACCGTTTCTTCCAGAAGACAAATGAATTTTGACAAAGTTTTAAAATATTGGCCATGCAGATATATTTCAAAGCCAGCAGCTAGTTTCCTCGTAAGCCCAGTCGTGAGGAAAAGCAGTTTAGTGTAACCCGTGGCGCTCCTGCAGACGTGTGAACGTGGAGGACTGATTCTTAGCGACATTAAAAACATACCTTCCCAGCGCGTCTTATCTGCCCGTGGTGAGCAGCAAACCCTTTACATGGCGCTTGTAAGTCTGATCATTTCATCCTGGCTTTCTTTGATACTCGAGTGTGGCCTGGCATTGATAAGTGGATTTGGAAGGACTTACGGCAGGGTAAGATGGATCGCTGGGCAGCAGAGTGAAATCTAAGCCCCGTGTCTCCACGGGAAAGGCCGGCAGCTCTTGAAAACACGTTCCTGTTTCAGGCTTTCACTTGCTGCCCGCCGTGTACTGTAATTGGGAGGGAAACATCACAGGTAGTAACTCCAACTCTAATCAAATTAAGGTTGTTTTAAAGTTTTAACTTACAGTGGTTTGTGAGAACACTCTTTGTACATCAAAGGGACTGCAAAAGTGACATTTTAAAAAACATGAAGTTGGAAGAGGATGAGTCTAGTCAGCTGTGACTCATTACTTTACAAGTGTTTATTTTCTAAAGGTTTGGGATCAAGAAAATATATTTTCAGTTTTCCCTAAAAGTACAAATGATTTGTGAGGGAAAAGTGAAGATGCTGGATAGTTGTAAGCTTCTATAGCTTTGGAGGAAGATGCTGTATAAAACTAATCATTAGCTTCATGTAATTAATTCAGTAACTCAGGCTGAGGCTGAATCTGTATGATTTTGGATAAGTTAGATTGAACTGAAAAATATTGTGACTAAATTTGCATGATCTATGGCCTAGGAGACCTGACGTCACTGTTCTTTCTGCCCTTGTATTATTAAAAGACGCCCAGCAAAATGGAGCAGATCTGGTCCAAATTCAATCCTGATCAAACAGACATAGCTCTGAGCTTTGTTCTTTACTCCCACCCTCTTGCTCATGTGAGGGCTCATTCTCTCTCTCTCTCTCTCTCTCTCTCTCTCTCTCTCTCTCTCTTTCTCTCTCTCTCTCTCTCTCTCTCTCTCATTTACTGGGATGGGGAGGGATGAATTTCTCTTTTCTCAAAGTGACTCACATCCTTTATTTTTATTTGATGTCCAAACCCCAGTCCTGAAAATAGATTCGAAGTTTTGCAGAAAGAATTGGTCTGTTCTTGTTATGGTATGCATTTTTAAAGAGCAAAGCGCAAATACAGTTGTTATTGAAACATCATACTTCACTCTCCATTGCTTAAAAAAATAAATAAATAAGTGAAAAATGTGAAGAAAATTCAAAACAGCTAAAATCATTAAAAACCCAGGAAATAATGACTGGGAAGGAAGCATTTTTAAACTCGCTGTACTGATTGAAATGGGATGGCTCTTTTCAAGCAAAGGCACCAAGAATCTGTAAATCTAAGTGGACCCACAGCAGCCAAATGCAGCCCGGCGCTGTTGGCTGACACCAGGCTCTTTTCCTGACAGCCCCTAGCCTGGTGCCCCTGTCATCCTTGCAGATGGCAGCCTGCAGTGGACATGTTCCTTTCATGTCTGCAGCCACCCTCCCACAGACAAACACGTAAAAACACGCTTCCGCCTCCACAAGCATTGCCTTATGAGAGTTTCTTTGGACTTGCATAGACATGTGCTGACACCTTTTCAGTGCCTGCATGCATAAGGCCTAAACCAATGGCCTCACTGCAGGAGATTCTGGTTGTTTGGGCCTAGACTCTTGCTACTGAGAGAGAGAGGGAGAGAGAGAGAGGGACCCTTCTCTGAAGACTTGGAATTTTGCTGTTCAAAGTGACTGCCACTTGATGGGCATATTGAAAAAAAGGACAAGGTCCTGAGGGCAGATCCTTGCCGTCAGCAGGCCCCACCCCTCCAGGGAAGGCAGGCACATTCCCTGAGTTGTCTGTTTGCTAAGACGCAGCTTCTCTGAGTCCTTCCGGGCCCCACTGGCTCCTGCCTTTCATCTCCTTTACAAAGGTGATAGCTTCCGGCCCCTGGAGCTTGCTCACAAAGCCAGGTATCATCAGACACGATGTTCAGCGCTCCATCTGGAGGATGGGAGCAGCGAGGGGAGAAGGGGGAGCAGGCCAGCCAGGGGCACGGCCTCAGCTGCAGGAGGCAGGAGTGACCTGGGGTCATTCCGGCAGAAGAGAGCAGGGGACGGACAGTACACATGGACAGGGAGAGATGAGAGCAAATGCGTAGCTGACGGAGACGGCACACAGTTAAAGGAGAGCATGGAGTAGGAAAACAGGATTTATTCAAAAGGGAGAAGGAGGGCAGCGGGCATGTTTGGGCCAGTCACCATGTAAAGGTGGGCAGGCTTTCACCACAGCCCCGAACTTCCACTGAAAAATACCAAGACCTTCTGAGCTAGCCCCATTCTAACTCACAGAGGCACGAGTTACGGGACCCAAGGTGGGATGAAGAAGAAGATGAGGGACTGTACAGTAAGAAAACCTTCAGATGGGAAAGCATAGAGGGTTTGTGTTAGCCCTTCCGTGCCACTGATAGTAGATGGTAGTCTGTGACCGCGGCACTTTGTCACTCATTGCCTGTGCTCCCTTAGGCTTGTTATGTGTGAAACATCAGTACGGCCCTGAAGAAGAGTAGGTAGGATTTTTCTTTGTGAGAGTGATGTGGAAATGAGCCACCATCAGCCCCGTTGGTCCACGATCAGATGCCCCACCTTGAATTTCTCCATATCACCACCATTCCTTCGGCAAAGCCCCTCTCTTGACATGGAGAACATATGGCTTCCTTGCCGAGAGTTTGAGATTGCCTTAGAAAATATAATGAAGCTTTCCTCTTAACATGTACAAATAGCCAGAAAGAACCAATGTTTGAATCAAATGGTAGATATGCATTTATTTTCTCTCAACCTTTAAGCATGTATTTCCCACCATGAATACTTTATTTTAGGCATTAAAAAAAAATGATATAGGAGGTGCTGCTTCCAAAGCACAATAAGCCAGGAAGAAAAACTGGCAGCAGCTGCAAGGCCGCTCAGCCTCTGCCCTTGCTCTCAGCCTCCATATGTCTGCTTGAGTCAGGCGAGGATAAAATACCAATTAAAAGATTCTAGAAATCTCCTGGTACTGATTACTCGCAAGCCTTCCAAGAGAGTAGAGAGTAGTGTTTTCAAATGTTCACTGTTAAACATCTCTTGTAAGAACTAGCGTTTCTTCTAACGCCTCAGTGACCAAGCAGATATCTTCCCAGGGCTTCCTTGATGAAAAGAAGCGACCCCTCTTTCAGGCCCTCGGAAGCCATGTTACTTGTGCCAGGGTGTTCTCAAGGAGGACGCGTGCGGTAGCACTGCGGCACGTCCACCGAAAATACATCATTCACGAACAATCGTTCGTACAACATCATTTAGCTGGTGGCAACTTGCAGGCACTGCAGGGTTGGAATTAATAGCAATACAACGAGGAAATGAAATCATTTTTTATTCTTAGGAACCAATTTTTTTGTACATTTTGTGCCTATTGAATTGCTCTCTAATCTTATTATTAAAAAATAATGACCAGGACCCATTTATTTTTTGCCAGCCATGAAGTTTCATAAAATATTGGCCTCCAACTGGTTTCAGTAGGACTCATTAGAATTATGTGTTCCCTCAGTGTTTTTCTGGTTGGAAGTTTTATAAAGAGAAACTCAGGTGAATTCGTGTTAACAGTGATATGGGTGTAACAGCTATGCTGGCTTATTCATTTGAGTTTTTTGTTTTGTGTTTTCCTTAAATTTGCAGTTAAAAGGTACCAAGGAGTTGGTCGAGACCAATGGCCACAGCCACGAGGACACAAATGTAGGTATCACACGCCTGGTATTTGTTCTTCTTGCTTGAGGTTGGTTGGATGCCCACGGGAATGTGACACTTTATTTATAACACAAAAGTAGTGAGAAGCCCTGCCCCTTGGTGGCCTATTAAGGTTACTGTGTATGGTTTGGCCGTACAGTGTGGTAGATAGGCTCTGCTGTTGGTTGCTTAGGTTACCAAAAGGCACCCTACAAACACCGTGTTTCCCTGAAAATAAGACCTAGCCGGACACTCAGCTCTAATGCGTCTTTTGGAGCAAAAATTAACCTAAGACTTGGACTTATTTTACTATAATATAAGACCGGGTATAATATAATATAATATAATATAATATAATATAATATAATATAATATAATATAATATGTAATATAATGTTATAATATAATATGTAATATAATGTTATAATATAATATAACACCGGGTCTTATATAATATAACGTAAGACTAGGTCTTATGATATGATATACTATGATACCGGGTCTTATATTAATTTTTGCTCCAAAAGATGCATTAGAGCTAATTGTCCACTAGGTCTTATTTTCAGGGAAACATGGTACTTGAGCTAATCTCTACCATACAAAATTCGAATCTCAGTGAATTTGTCTGAGCCCATTATATTCTCAAAGCCATAAACGAATGGTGTGTTGGGAGTCCACATGGGGTGAGACCCAAGACGGTAATAAGTTGGATATTGCGTGTATATTTGTGAAGTCTGCCTGGCAACGAAATGATTGCCAGGCTGAAGAGGTGTCAAAGCAAGCCCTTTCTTCCCGAGAAGCCCTTGAAAGTGTACCTCTCTTCTGTTTGGGACCCAGAATAGTAGCATGACACACCTGTCTTCCTGATACAGAGTGTAATGGTGCAAGACCCCCTCAGCATGCCTCCTTCCCCTCTCTGTTCCTTGCATTGTCCCAAATTAGTCAAGTACTCTCTCTGCCTTGGAAGTGCCTTAGTCCCAGGTGGAATATTATACCATGTGTGTCATTGTCTCTCCATATGTTTTATGGCTTTGTTTTTGTCTTGTTAAGACTCTGATACCTGTCTGTATCCTCATCACAAAAAATGCTGAATAAGCAGTTCTTTTCACATAACAGAGTCAGACATGGTAATAAATGCTTGATTAAACTAGCGCTAGGAGAAATTATACATTTCACGTTCACTCTTACTGTAATTATACGCAGTAAAAAGACCGACATTCAGAGTACCCCAAATCTGCTCTTATGAATTGCTGTTCCTACCAAACAGACAGTTAACATATGCTTGGAGAGAACCTACCGTGCACCTGGAGCTCTGCTAAGTGCTGGGGCGGAGGGTGGTTTACAAAGAATTGTGAGGCTTGCTTCTGCCCTCAGAGGACTTGTAACCGAGGTGAGCAGCTGGGAACACGAGGGCCACATACAAGATGTGGTAGGTGTACAGGAAGGTGAGGCCGCTGTGATGTGACTTAGTCTGAAACCCGGACTTTGCTGCTTGTAAACTTTGTCAGCTTGACAAGTTACTTAACGCCTCAGAGCTCCATTTTCATGTGTCAAATGCACGACGAAGCCTACCTCAAAAACAACCACAATGTGGCAATGAGCTAAAGAACGCGAAAACCTTAAGGGTGCTTTTATTGGGGGTTCTTTGTGCTGGAAAATCAAGACTGGCTTCGTGGGTCTGTGGCCTTTGGGTTTGGCGTTGAAGAATGGATATGGACTGAGAAAGTAGGAAGCGAGAGGAGGAAGCCACTTATTCCGAGCTGTCTGTCCATAGGCGACATTGCGACCTAAGTAGAGTTTGTCTTCCCACTCCAACGTGTCATGACCGCCTTTCTTACCCTAAAACCTTTCTTCAGGATCCTGTTTTCAGGGACACACAGCTGCCCCCTTGTCAGCCAGACCTTTCATTTGCACTCCTGTCAGAGTCAGTCCCTTTGTGCATTCCAAGGAACCTGCTGTCGAACCCAATAAGCCAGACCAAGTGGCAGGGTGCCTCAGTTTCCTGGCCTGTAAAATGGGTATGATAGGACCTGTCTTTCCGTCCTCCAGGCTTGGTGTGAGAAACAAGTGAGGAAATGGGTGTGGAAGGATCTCATCACGTTGTAATTGTGAGGTTCTACCTGAGCAGGATGTTGTCACCATTACAGACTCACCTGCTGACTGCGTGAGCTCAGACGGTTCAGGGTAAAGCAGGCCCAACACGATATCAAGCCCGTAGTCTCTGTTCTGAGGAATATTGAAGGCATCTGTGATTAAATGGGAGAAGTAAAAGGAGGTCATCGTCCGGGTCTTTTGCCCTTTCTAGAGGAAAATTTTTGGATTTTAAAACCACTTCTCTAGAATCCATGAAGCGGGCTTCGTCATTAACCCAAAGAGCTGAGTGTTGAGAGGTGGCGTTCACGTCCCATCGGAGGGAGGAGCAGCACCGCGAGCGAGGGAGGGTGAGATGTTTGTGCCGTGCACCGCTGGCGGCCACCTCTGTCACTGCGCAGGGGGCTGGGCTCAATTCTCCAGTCACTGTCTATTTTGTCAGGGGTTCCCAGGAAGGTGACTTATTCCCTTGTCCTTCTCTTTCTCATCTGCAAAGTCGTCTCCTTTGGG
Organism: Rhinolophus sinicus; assembly: GCF_057876585.1. Taxonomy (NCBI): domain Eukaryota; kingdom Metazoa; phylum Chordata; class Mammalia; order Chiroptera; family Rhinolophidae; genus Rhinolophus; species Rhinolophus sinicus. The sequence continues at coordinate 185,747,390 of NC_142516.1, read as the reverse complement.
CAGTTTTCCTAGCACTTCCAGTAGAGTTATGTGAAAGTAAAGAAACAAAAATCACTTATCTGGGCCACATTTGGGGAGCGCTGGCAAAATATTTTGTCAAGATATTTTTAAATGTCTGAAATGAGGTCTGGGTGTCATGTGATGTTTCCACCAGCCCCGTGGGGGTGGAAGGAGACGGAGAGGGTTTGAATGCATTTTGATGACCGAATCGCCATGTGACCCGGGCAGATCGTTTGACTTCTTTGAACGTCACTTTCCTCATCCTTAAATGTGCTAAATCCCTGGCCCAGAGTGTGCACTCAACAAGCGCCACCCTTTTCCTCCATCAAAACCGATAGTACTTAGGGTAGCAGGCAGTACTCTGACAGGGTGAATTTTAATGCAAGTCACGAAGTTTAAAGCCTCTGGCCCAGAAGTTATTGACTGAGACACATAGATTTTTGTGTGGGTGTGTAATTATTCACATGTGAGGGCAGAGATTTACTATATTATCATTTATTAATAATAATTACACAGTCGAGGGGAACTGGCATATGCCTGGGTATTCTTGTGAGAGTTGACGATTGCTTTTCAAAAATGATACTATTATAAATGTAAAAAGAAAAAGTTTGCAGGAAACTAGAAAATTACAGAAAAGAAGGCAGAAGTGAAGAAAAATAACTGAGTACCTCATTCCTCACAGGTAACCACTATTGATATTTCATTTTAGTTCATTCCCGCCATATGGGTGTATATGACCAGAGGGAAAAACCCATAAGTAAATGAATAAATAAATATTATCAGATTGTCTTCAGTTTTGTACCATCTTGATTTCTCATTATGCCGTAATATTTTTCTTGTCACCAAATTTTCCTCAAAGACTTGATTCTTAATGGCTGGATAATGTAGATACGAAATAATTGAATAATACGCCTATGTGTTAAGCATTTAACTTCCCATTTTCTAACTATTATAAATAATGCTGTAATTAACATGCCCGTAAATCTTGGTCTGCATCTCTCATATTTGTTTCTGGGGGATTCTGTATATTAATAGCTGTGTCACGAAGTCTGGCAGGGAGCTACAGGCTTGCAGAATCGTTCGGGACTCAGAATGCTAGCGTAGCAGGTGACTGCTTACGGTATCCATGAGTCATCTTGGAGGGAGCCACTGAAAGATATGTCGAGTCTTCTAACTTACTAGGAATTCTTTTGCCTTAGTCTCAGGAGCTGTCAGGTGTACGGGATGCTAGCCACATCTGGATTTGGTCAGTTTTCTGTGATTTTTCTCTCGTTTTTACATTTTATTGAATAGCAACAGTATCTGACCAACACTTCCTTGAGGTCCCCAAACAGAGGCATCTTTATGAAGCCACCTTTGTCCCCGTATCCCAAGACCTTCTGCGAGCTTGTGCCCATGAGGAAAGGTTTCAGAAGGCTAATCTAAAACCATCAGAACCAGAAACTGAGACCAAGTGCAAAGGCCTTGCTCGCCACGAGCACTGCCCTGGCTGATTTTAACAGCTTTGCTTTGTGTTTGGAATTGGGTGGATGAATAACAGTGGGTGGTCAAACCTTTGAAGTTTACACTTTAAACCCAAGTTGAAAACTCATCTTTCTCACAGTTCTTTCGAGATTTCAGTTATTCCCCATCCAATTTTCTTTCCCAACAAGCAGAGCTGTATTTTTTTGATCTCCATCTCTCAGCAGTCTCCCAGCCCCTAGGAGTGCTGGAGAACAAGCCTGGTCTCTGGTAATTATGCATCACAGATACCAAAATCTTCAATGAAATAAGGTAATCTGTCCTCATCTAGCATCTTTTTTGATGGCCTTCCTCCCAGAGGTATCCCCACCTATGGGCCTTCCATGTGAATGTTTAGTGAGAAAGTGGAGGGGAAGGGAGAAGGCACGAGAAATGCAGGAACAAGCAGGAGGAATCAAATCAAGTGACAGCTTAGGCCTGCGATGTGCAGTCCAGTTTGATCTAAAAGGTTTCCACAAATTTCCTCTCCTGCCCTCCTTGCTTCTGCTGCAGGAAAGCTGCTTCCCCACATCCTCTGCTTGCACAGCAAAGGCCCACTCTAGGGTTAGAGAAACCATGTGCAATCTGTAAAGAGGCTTCATTTGTGACGCCGAAGGTGACCACTGTCAAGTAAAACACCCCTTCCACCCCACAACAAAAGAAAAGCACACACACGAGAAAAGGCTTCCGTTTTTCACGTTGCCCCCATAAGAGAGTAAATCCTCAGAGTTGTCCTTAAATCTGTCAGTGTAAAGATGTTAGGAGAGTACGGAAGAAATACTGTGTGAAGAACATTTTTCCGGTTTAGTACACTGCAGCGGAAAACAACTGCCAGCCATGTATTTTAATGATGTTTGTGCAGAATCCCTGCGGGCACGGAGGGCTTTGCCCAGTTTCCAATGTGGCTTTCATCCTTTAGGCAGGTAATCAGGAGAGGTAAGAATACACTCTGATGCATTAAACAAGGTGAGAAAGAAAAAGAAAAACCCCACAGGGAAATGGAACCACATCCTCAAAGGGCAAAGGCAACCCAGGGTCGAACCTTTCCTCCCATGACAACTTGCCCCGTGCTCTTGGGAACCCCAATCTTGAAGTGGAAGAGGAGTAGACGAGACAGTATTAGGACTGACATCTCCCAACCCCATCCCACAGGCTCTGTCAGAGCAAACTGGAGCCCCCGCCCCAGCGAGCATGCGCCAGGCAGAAACCGGGCTGTGAGATGCAGGTGTTAACAGTTCTCCCAGCCCCTGCATGTCTCTCTCGCCATCTCCTGCTGCCCTCATCTTGTACAGGGCCAGCCCCTCAGCTTGTGTTCCGATAGACTGCCATCCCTTCTTTGCTCAGTAAGCTGACAAGTATTCATGGAAGGAGAGAGCAAAGCGTAGAGATTCAGACAGATCTGGGTGCCAAGTGGCCTGGGTGCAATCCTGGCTCTGCCACTTACTATCCGGGCAACTTTGAGTGATGGACGGAACCCCTGAAGCGTCCCGTTTTGTTCACTTCTAAAAGGAAGTTGATCCTACCTACCTCATAGTCTCAGCGTGAGCACTGCTTACAGTGCTGATGTGATCGGTCTGTGTTGGGTGTTGTTACTTCCCCAGCCTTCCGCATGCCTGGTGCTGTGCCGGGTACTAGAGCTCCGTCACTGAGTAACACGTGCATACTTCCTGCCTCAGGTGCAGCCGCCACACTGCCCTTACCAAAGCTAGTCCACGTTTTCAATCCCTCAGAACCCACTCTCCCTGCCTTCAGGTCAATATCACGGTGGGAACAACTTATTTGCATGTTTGCAAAAGCTCTCTGGAGATAAGGACTTTATCGGAAGGATTGGCTTCATGGAGAAGAGTGTCTGGTGGGAGTGGGGTGCAGTGCGTGCGTAGGTAGGGTGTAAGACCCCTGTAAAGCTCAGCTGGAAAATCAGAGGCCAGGGAGAGATGGACCCACATCTGTAGGTGCCTAATCTTACCCTTGCTCTGTAGATGTCTGAAATCCGTAAGGCAGACTTTCCATGAACTAGTATTTCCTTTACCCTGGAATACACGACCCTGCTCGCATACTAAGTGTGCGTACCTAGAACTTGGCCTTTTCCTCAAGTTCCAGTCCCTGTAAATCATTGCTTTGCACCTGCTGATATGCATGCATCCTTCCCCACCTTCACCCCACGCCACTCTCTGTGGCCTTTTGCCCCACCAGCTGCCTCCTTCCATTTGGCATACCATGTTTCCTGCTGTGAAATCCTTAATTATACCTGAAAAAACAGACAAACAAACAAAAAAACCCATTCACATCCCGTCCCAGTACCCTGGAAAGAGATTGAGCCTGGAAGTGTCCCTGTTATTACACCCACTTCCCGGCACGTGCACACCTCCAGCAGCGGATCAGAGGCAGAATTACTGTCCAAACCAGGCAGAAGCTGGCCCATTCATTCACTGTTACTGCTTTTGTTTCCAGTAAACACTCAAGAGAAGTGCCCTCACCAGGTGCCTCCCTGCCAAGTGACAGTGTGTTTCACAGCTGGAACGTGCGGCTGCAATTTATCCCTTGTGTCAGGAGGAGATGGGAGGCCCTGCTCGGCCATTCGTGGACGTGGAACATGGAGCCAGATTAGCTCATGTGCAATAAAGCTGACAGGTTGGGTTTCAAGAAGTGAAAATACCTTCTTCCCCGGGCCAGGTTAAAGAAAACCAGGCAAAGGAGACATAAATCCCAGCTCTGTGAGATGGTCTGATGTGGGCATGGATACCTGCATAGCTGAAACCAAGATCCGAAACAGACTTTTTCCACTTTGGAGATCGTACTTCCCCTGAAAGGTTAATAATGATCCTCCCTCAGGTAGAAGCAAAAGCAATTATTTAGAATAGAAGACCAGTAACTTTTATGGATCCAATATACATGCACATAAGTACTCTTATCCTAAAGGTGCCATTTTCTTGTTGTGAAAAATTTGGAAAATGCAGAAGAATACACAGAAAAAAATAACCACCTGCAATCTCACCACTGAGACACCCATGTTTCCATGTCCTTGTATTTCCTCCATTGCTGTGTATGTGCACAAACATATATTTTTACCAAATTTACAGCATATCATATGGGCAGCTTTACGGCCTGCATTCTTTTCTTAATAAATCACAAGCATTTCCCCATGTTATTAAATTAGTGCCTAATACTTCATGCCACAGGTGTGCTCTCGTTTATTTAATCAGTCCCTGCTGTGGGACTTTAAAATATTATTTGTTTTTGCTGCCACAGACAGTGAGCGATGAATATTCTTCAACAACGTGTTAGCTGATTCGTCCACCATTTAAGCACTTTCTGAAAGGAGGAGCTTTTCCACTTGATCAGGATTTAGAGATAGACACTGATTCTTTTCAAAGAGTAAAGCTCAGCCCCTACACCTACCGTGTTTCCCCGAAAATAAGACCTAGCCGGACCACCAGCTCTAATGCATCTTTTAGAGCAAAACTTAATATAAGACCCGGTCTTATTTTAATATAACATAAGACCGGGTCTAACATAATAATATAGTATAGTATAGTATAGTATAGTATAGTATAGTATAGTATAGTATAATATAATATAATATAATATATAATACTAGATATAATATATATCATATCATATCATATATAATACTAGGTATAATATAATACTGAGTCTTATGTGATATAAGACTGGGTCTTTATAATTAATATAATATAATACTGGCTCTTATATTAATTTTTGCTCCAAAGGACGCATTAGAGCTGATGGTCCGACTAGATCTTATTTTCGGGGAAACACGGTAGGTGATGAAATGAACAGCCAATAACAATGTCTGGGTGTTACCACATAGAGAGGATTTGGAGTTCCTCAACAGGAGAGGAAAGTGACCCCCAAGACTATTGGCATTCTGAAGAAAAAAATCGATTGTATGTACCTCATAAGGAATTCAGAACAATCCTGACCCATGTGATTTGGGGTTTTGTGCTGTGAACTCTAGGACCGTCTTCTCGATGCTCTAGGGGTCCTATGGCCTATTACCCATGTGGATCCCAGACCAAGGCCCACGGACCCAGGCTGCCACCACCCAAACGAGGCTCGTCCACCGTCTCGAGAGAACACAAGAGATTGAGAAGTGAGATCAATTAAAAGGACAAAACACATTCTAGTCCCAAACTGAGAATTAAGTTTTTATTTCTAATATGGCCAAGAACATACATGTAAGCACCAAGCCATCAAGAAGACATGCATACATAAGCACACAGACACGAGTGGAGTGTATTCTGATGTCGCATAAACCTAGAGGCCTCAGTCACAGGGCCGCTGCTTCCCGTGAGACACAGCTTAGCACTGCCTGACAATGCTGATCAAAAATGAACCGGGAGACAGTTTAGGAGCATTTGTGGGAAACGCCAGGAGCCCAAAAGGTGGGCAGAAGCAGAATTTTCTTCTGGTGCCGTTGGAAGACGTAGGGGAGAATAAGGAGCATTCTTCACTCAAGCTGCGTCAGTTCCTTGTCCACCAGGATTGAAGATCCGAAAACAGCGAGCAACAAAGATTCACCAGTAGGGGAACGTCCTCTCTTCTTAGTTCTGTGAGGAGCCATAGAGCTTCCTAGATGTTTGTTGTTGTTTAGAGTATACACGTCCTATGTGATTTCCATGCGCCTGGCTTCTGCTAGCCACACCTGACCCAGAAAGGGGAGAGGTGTGAAATGTAGGAGCCGGGGCTGGCGGCAGCCTTGGTCAGCCCACCGTCTGTGACACTGGCTTTCCTGGGGGCCTTCCTCCTGTGCTCAGCACGCCCAGCCCTCCTGGGAGAGTTCTGAAATGCTGCAAAGGGCGGTCGGTCATCCTCTATTTCCACACACACAGCTCACCGCCACACCGCATCCAACATTTTGCCACATAACTCACTGGACTGTGGCATTTCTTTCAGGAAATGTGTCGGAAGATGACAAAGAGGAAAGTAGGTGGAAAGGTGAGAAAGAGGAAGAAGGGGGGCCAGGGACAGGAAAGAGGCAAGAGGAAGAGCTTCCCTAAGTTTCATCACCTTCTGCTGCCCGCCTTCTAAATCGACCCTGGCAGGCAGACAAGCAATGGCTTTCACTGTCATCCACACTGCGACCAATGCCAGCCTTGAATTCTGCCTTCGCCAAAGGTGTGTTTGTGGATGCACGAATATACACGCTTAGTGAAAACTTTAGCCAAAAACGAGGTTCTCAAATTCGAAGCAAAAAGCTCCGATGTTAATCTGCAAATAGAATATCAGTGGGCTTACCTGGAGAAACTGCAAAGATTGGACTTGGAAATGAATATGTTCAAACCACCCAATAAAGTGAAGTGTGTTCTGATCATTCAACCTCAGAAGTCTTCCCAGCTCTGCTGGAGACGGCTCGTTCCATTCCCTTTCTTCCCTCTCTAGGGTCTAACTGGCGGGGACCAGCCCAGCTGGGAGTTCACTGCCAATGCAGCTTCACCTCCCTGCCTCCTGGCACGCCCACTGTGCCCAGAGGGACACCAGCAGAGCTGCCCACCCAGGCACTAGACATCTGTTTGTTTGTTTCTGCCTGTAACTGAGCATTGTAATCAAACCTCCAAGAAGGTTGCAGACCTCACACTTGTGGGTTGAAATCTAACATAGGAGATCAGAAAATTTCAGAACCTCAGCAAACCCCACCTCAGTCCCCTTCATATGTCCATGATTCAGACAGAGCAAAAGGTAAACGGCAAAGGAAAGAATCGTCCCAAGGAAGAGGCCTTCACATGTTATATTCTTTATAGAAAGATTGCAGGGTTTTGCTGTAGAAACGGGTCTGCAGTTCTCAGCTATGCAGCTACAGGCCAGGGAGGCCCTTCCCCATCACCCTCTCTGTCTCTCAACAGCTTATAAACACATGAAGTCACCATCATTGGGAGATCGGTAAACAGTCCCTTGCCAGGTGTATGGTAGTCATTCTCCAAAAACTCTGCAGGTTCCTCTGAAAAGACTCACCAGCCTTGGAACGCTTAATGGTTTCTTCGTTTTGTTTTTCAGATTTCTGTTCATTTGATTTTATTTTTTTTTTTTTTTTCAAGAAAATTCTATAAGCCGTGGGCTTCCCAGCCCTGACATTGGTCTTGAGGAAGAGATGTGTGGCTGTGATGTTTATCATCATCGTCGTTTTTACGAGGTCAGCTTCCCTGTGAGATTACAGAGTGGCTTTCTTTGTCTGGACAACTTCCAGACTGTTCAGTAGCTGATAAGCTACTTATGCCTATGAGACTCTCTGAATCTAATTTGCACAGGCAATTTCTCTCCATGCCAACGTTGAGAATGATGACTTGAAACTATGAGAAAGGTCTACAAGTGCAATCTTTGTGAGGCCCCTATACCTACATAGGTGTAATTCCCCCCCATACAACATAAAACACACGCACACTTACGCCCATGAACAGAAGCCTGCATGCTGGGGGTGCCAAAAAAATGTATACAAGTGGACACTTTGGTCAGCGTTGCTCAAGCAGTAGTTCACCATCAACAGAAGTGTCTGGACGCTGATGGGAACCACTTTGACCATTTCTTATAATTGCGGAAGTCAAATGTGACTTTTATTCATCTTTTGTTATTGGTATATATTGAGTGTTACAATTTTAATAGTTTTTTCCTTTCTTACAATGTGTATACATTTTTGGCACCCTCTGTATATATATTGTTCCTGACCATTTTATGTAACAATATCCAAATGGGTCCCCATGGTAAGAACAGAATCACTATTGGCCTGGTGTTAGGCATAACCGTTGGCCTCCTTATGTTGAATAAATGACCTTAGTCAATAAATCGAATTCAGCTCACTACACCATTCATTAAAAATTCTAAATAATTAGATTTTTTATTGATAATTCCACTTTCCTCCATCTATCATGTCATCCTTTTTGCTGGCAATGCAAATTGCGCCTGTTTTTAAGCCCAGCTCAAGTTCTGTTTCTTGGGGCCTTATCCTAAGATCAGCCCAAATCAATTAGCATCTCCCCCATATTCCCACAATATTTATCATCGTTGTAAACATGCTGAGCAACCGCGCTATGATAGGTCTCTCTCCTCAACTCAGGTGTAAACGCATTAAGGGAGGTGATGTATATGTAAATGCCTTCCAGAACCTAACACAGTAATGAGCCTGTGTAGGTGGGTGCATTTGTAATACATTTAAAATACTTACTGATGAGGATTGAGTTGACGTAGAATTTCCAGCAGCCACAGCCAGCTCTGCGAATCTGTTTGGCCTGCTTAAGCAAGAGTTGCACACACTTTCTTTGGCATATTATCCGCAGGTGGTCTTTAAGATAAACATGTTTTATTCCGGCTCACTCTAACAGGTGTCCGTAAATCTTGTGGACGGTGAAAGTTAGAATTGAGGTGGTAGGGGTCACCTCATCCAGCTTTTTTGTTTTACGGATTTTAATTTGGGATGTGTTTTCTTGCCTAATTGTTGTATGCCTGGGAGTCTTATATTTTCAAAGGCGATACTTCTCAAACGTTAGTAAACAACAGAAGCAAACAGAGAGCTTCTTCAAATACAGATGCTGGGCTGCACCCTAGAGTTTCAGGCTGGGTAGGTCTGGGCTGGGGCCTGAGAACTTGCATTTCCCATAAGCTCCCAGTAATGCCAGTGCGACCAGTCTGTGGACCACACTCTGAATAACTGCCAGCTGCTGTCCAGGCCAGTGCAGGTTAGGTCTGCTTCGGGCTGCTCCAGCACTCAAGGCCAACCGGTGTCACAGCTTCTATCACACGGTATTTCAGTGTATTTTACATGCCTATCCATCCTCTAAGCCCTTCTGTTCTTTGAGAGCAGGGAGAGCTATTATTCATCTTTGAATCTTGTTGTCTAGCACAAAGCCTGCCATAGTGTAGATGCTTAATACATATTTGAAAAATGAAGGATGATGGCCGTTCAGTAAATTCCAGTCAAAGGAGACTGCACTGACATGTGCAGAGGCCTTAGTCTCATGTTGAGTTTTGTTGCTATTCAACCCAAAGAGGAAAATACACAGTCAGTAACTGCCAGGCTCTGGTTCATAAGAAGTCACGCCCATTTGGAGAAGATGCAAAAGACAGTTGGACTCACAACTAGCCACTCCTGTGTCCATCCGAGTCCGTCCACGTGATGGGCAGTGTGTCCAGTGTGTTGGGAGCTCACCTGATCACAGCCCAGTCCCTGCCCTCAAGGGACACACAGCCCATGGAGGACACAGCATGTGACTGACAAAGCAAATCCGCAAGGACTGGCTTCAGTCCTCTCAGTAAGGAAGAAGACTCGGGGTGGGATTGGGGGCTTCAGCAAAGTCGAGAAGTTGTGATTCCCTGGGAGGCTCCTTGGGCAGAGGCCGTACAGACTAACAGCTCCAGAGTCTGGCTACCTGAGGCCCGATCTTGGAACCACTGCTTCTCAAGTATGTGAGCTTAGAAGCTTATTTGTGTCTCAATTTCTCCATCTGTAAAATGGGGATAACAGTGCCAGACCTGGCACCTGCCAAGCAGTCAGTGAGAGCGAACTGTGGGTATTGTACTCATTACCACTATTCATGCTGGTCTCTATTCCGAGGACCTCCAGTTCTACAGCCATCGCGCTCCATGCACCAGCAACCCCACACGCGTAGTTGTCAGGATAGTCCTCAGGGCTGGCACATGCAAGAAGGCAGTGAGGACAGATAACTGGAGTTTGCTGTGTTGGGAAGGGAGTCATGTTTAACGTTTACTAAGATCTCACAGGATGCCTGGCAAACCTGGTGAAATTTGATTTCACTTTAATAATAATGAAGTGCCTCTCTTTCTCGTGTATCAGACTGCGTCCCATCTATTCTCATGACCTAATTTACCACCATAAAGGTCACAGAGACTCTAAATTTTAATATTATCATTAGTAATGTAAACTCAGCAGGTGAAAATTATGATAGTGGGTGCTTTGTAGCAGAGAAAAATAAGAAACGTCACACTGAGAAATGGACCGGGAAAATAACATGCCAAGAGTGCCATAATACAATTAATCTTTACTAGCAATAGAGTCTGTATCATACAAGATAAATCAAACCGACTAATTCTGGATGCACATAAATACATTTAAAAGTACTTCACTTTAGTTTCTTCTGTTTGCTGCTCCATTTTTTTTGTTGAGGAGATTTTTCATGTCAGTACTTTTTCAGGCTATGAAGGAAATGGACTTGAGTAGATACGGCAGTGTGGGTTACATTTTTTACGTAGCGATGAGAAACACACAGCTGTTTTTGAGATAAAGTGTATTTTTTCATTCGGTAACATCTACAGTGACATATAGTAAAACTAAAAATAAAATACTACAACCTACACTTCAAGTAATGAATGGAGTTACTGGAATACAAAAGAATTTTTTCCTCATTTTAGGATCGTTTTTATTTAATATGGCTGTCACAAAACTATTCCAAAAGAAAGTCATTTCATTGCCAGCTTGAGACCATAGTTTAAGTGTGGTATGGCTGATAAGCATAATTAAGTTAGGATCCAGGCAGCAGTGATGCTATTAGTATTTAATGGGAAACATTGCAAAATTGAAATTACTCTTTCCCATCAAAGTCTTTGTTCTCTGATTAAAAGTACATATGGGAATCTTATTTTTCAAATAAGAACTAAACACCAATAATGTATACATATACATGTGTGTATATACATACACACACATATATATCATATATATGTGTAGGGGGAGGAGGGTTACATATGAAATATAAAGGGTAAATATTTGAATATACAAGATCTGACAATTGAGTTTGCAAACTCGTCCTAGAAAAAGTGCTACACACCTCATTGCTGAATATCACTACAGTTACCTTAGAAGTACTCCCCTTGGGAAGCTGTGCACTGACGCCAGCACCTAGTCCACCCTTCAAAATAATTTTGGAACTCTTTTTCTGGAATGGCCATCAGAGCTGTCTTCGTATTACCCTTGATGTCCTGAATGTCATCAAAATGTCTTCCTTTCAATATTTCCTTTATGTTCAGATAAAGAAAGAAGTCAGTGGGGCCAGATCAGGTGAGTAGGGAGGGTGTTCCAACACAGTTATTTGTTTACTGGCTAAACACTCCCTCACAGACAACGCCGTGTGAGCTGGTGCATTGTCGTGATGCAAGAGCCATGAATTGTTGGCGAAAAGTTCAGGTCGTCTAACTTTTTCATGCAGCCTTTTCAGCACTTCCAAATAGTAACCTTGGTTAACTGTTTGTCCAGTTGGTACAAATTCATAATGAATAATCCCTCTGATATGAAAAAAGGTTAGCAACATCGTTGCAACACGTTCGCGAACTTACTTGTCAGTTCTTGTGTGTGTGTGTAAATAATATTTGTAATGAGAAAACCAAGAAAAGTTATTACTAAGAATTAAAGTAAACTAGAGAATTGTCTTAAATTTTTGGAAAAGAAAGGAAAGGAGAAAGGTTATAAGCTTATATTACAGTCTCCAAAAAAAGTTACTATTTAAATTAAAAACATATTGAAAGCATTAATAATAGGTACAAATTCAAAATTAATGTTTTACCTTCTTTAAGATAGTAAATAAATTATTTTACTTCAAGATGACACGGTGACAGATGCCTTGAGGGACGAAAAGGACGTGAAATACCCAAAGTGACTGCATTGTTTGGTTCACTCACTACCTGCTGTGTATATTCCTCAGACACTTTAAATAAATCACTACAGGTCACGGGCACTGGCCAAACCCTTGGTGCCGGTCAGGTGCTCCTCTGAAGTTTATCCTCTCTTTCTAGTAACAGATTCATTTGATAAAATTCAACAAATATCACTGAAGGTCTACTATTTGTTCTTTTAAAAAATATTGGTTGTAGATTTACTAGTGCCGGGGACATTGTTCCCGTGCAGCAAAATTGCAGGCAGAGCCGTCCCATAACATCCAGGCAGGGACACTTAAGGGTGACAGGGAAATGCATGTCCGCTGGGACCGTGCAGGTAGGAAGAGGGACAGAAGATGAGCTGCAGAATCACTGCCAAATGCTCTCCTAAGGCGCCTGATATTTCCAGCTGCCCTTCCAAGATGTCACATCCAATATTTCTGAACTATTGGAGTTGGCGCTTCTCACGCTTTCTGATCTTTGATTGTGGTGTCATTATCCTGCTAGTGGTCCAGGCTTGACTAGTTTGAATTTTTTTTTAACTTTCTCCCCTTTTTTCTGCTTTTCACACACTGAATCTGCCCATTCTTCCTTCTGAATGGCTTCTGCGTCCCCATTTCCTCTTTTCCTTGCTCCTCAGTGGTTTGGGGCGTGTGGCTGGCCCTCCACATGGGCCCCCAGCCGAGCCTCTTCCCCGCTCAGCCGTCCTGCCTGTGGCCCACATTCAGTGTGTGGAGGGCTGCTGTGACCTTGGCTTTCCTCCCCCGACGTCTTCCAACCTAGGGCAGCCTGTGTGCTACGTGGCTTCTTCTCCATCATGTCCCGCGAGAAGTTAGGCTTGTACAAAGGAAGCCTGTCACCACCTCACAGCAGCAGACAGCCAGGCCCCGTCCCTACTAGCCTTGCTCCTGGAACAGGCCCTGCTGGCTTCCTGCCCTGCTCCCGTTTGCGTTCACAACTGCAAGCGCCACTGCTCATCCGTCCTGCCTGGAGCCCTGCTGGCTCCTGAACGGGCCAGCGCTATAAGCAGCCCTCGGAAGGGGATTCAGTCCCTGCGCTCAACAGGCATGTTTTAACTGACAAGGGTTAGACTAGGTGCCGGGAGGGTAATCGAGAGGCAGCTTAGCCCAGTACTTAAGGCCATGGAGCGAGACAGTATTGGTTCAAGTCCCAGGTCTGCTTCTTGCTAGTTGTGTGACCTTTGGCAAGTCATTAGCCTCTCTATGCCTCAATTTCCTCATCCGTAAAATGGGAAAGCAATAGTACTGACATCATAGGGCTGTGGTGAGCATTAAAGGAGTCCATATTTGTAAAGTTCTTATAATTCTACCTGCACATAGTAAGCACTCTATAAGTGATTATCAAATAAATACAACCAAGGACGACCCAAAAGGAAGGCCACTGGGAGAAATGCTGTATCTGGGTGTCTCTAGCTCCTAAACGACACCGGTCTTTCTGAAAAGTGTCCTTTTTATGACCTGTAAATACTTCTCACCTATTCTAATCTTCACAGTTGGAATTCTTAGAAAGCACAGGCCTTAGAGTTACCTGAGAACACAGGGATGCACTTCGGGGCCAGCAATTGAACCCCAGTGAGGCGGAACATCTCAGCATGTGAACTGTGGTCATGTGGATGAAATGGCTGAATCCTGGCCGAGGGCAGAAGCCCTGCACGTCCACTTCCAAATTCTCTCTGAGGCTGAAGCCTGTTGGGCTTCTGGCCTCCCCTCACACACACCCTAAACACCAAAGTCTCCTGGGGAAACATCACAGATGCGTGGGAGCCCACAACCTCGGGGCTGGGGGTACTGAGCTTCAGCACCTGATACTATGAGCAGGGTCTGGGGCCTCGTAGACCACAGAAAATTCCCAAGGGCCTGTTGGCTCCTGCGGATGGATAGATTCTTACTTTCCCTTGAACCAGAAGAAATTCTGAAGCTTAGTCACTTATTCTCATCCATCCTTTTCGCATCTGTTGGCTTTTCTATGATTTTTCTCCCTCTGCCTCTTTCCTTTCTAATTTTTTCTGGGCTCTGAAATCCAGGATAAGGACATATTGTCTGTACCGAGTGGGCAGCCTTATTCCGAAGGGAAGTGCAACTCAGGGACAGGGTCGGCGCAGGCATGGGATTCTGGAGCAGGAAGATGCTGTAGCGTTTGTCTCCTCCGAATCCCTCTCTCACTACAAATAGAAGTGAGGAAACAAGGGTGCGCAGCAAGTCAGTGGTAATTCACACCTGCCTGCTGTGTCCAAACCCACCATTTGTCCACTATTTCAGGCCACTGTGTGTGTGTCAGTTCTTCGTGTATCAGCCACTGGGCACCAGCTCCATGCTAGTCACTGGCTCATAAAGGGAAGGCTGGGAGGTACCGCCGTTCTCCTTCCTGACCCCAGTTCAAATCTTCCAAGGAGCAGCTTGAAGGTTATCAGAGTCTGGGATACCACTTGATGAATTGTTTTTGGTACTTTGACCAAGAAAACTGTGAGTAAAGGGTACTGAAGTAGCTGATTGCATCTTGACTGTGGTCTCCAGGGCCCCTGGTTTCACGGAGTGTGATGTTGAAGAGTAAGGTGTAGCAGCAAACAGCAAAACAAGGCCGTGGAACAAGGAAAGCAGAGAAGCGGAGCCTGTGGTGTGGTGTTAGCAGAGTGGGCGGTGACGTGGGGAAGCTTTACCATGCAGATCTTCACAGCTGTCCCACTCACATGGCAGTTGTAGCTGGAGAGGCCGCCAGCCTTTGGAGGGTCATAGGGAAGTCACGTGGTGGTGCTCTGCCTACCTGCCATGTACATGGGGGGAGGTGTCACTCAGTGTGTTATTCAGTGACGTAGTCCGCTACTGGCTGCACATACAGCTCTTCAAAATGACATCTGTATGTCATTGACTTTATTTCTTTTTAAATGATAAGGATAGCAGTATAACCGCATTGCCACAGAACATGTAGAAAAGAGAAAATACGCACCCTTTGAACACTACCACAGTTAGCGTACATATTTTTGCACATACGTTTTTATATGACTGCAGTCAAAGTCATATACAGAATTCTTACATGCACTGAATCCACGTGTGTATTATGCAACTATTCTGTATCCAGCCAGTCCTTTGAATAATAAAAGTGAGTGATGATGATACTATTGATGCCACCATATATTCCTAGATATTTATAATTTTCAAAAGCACCATCTCACGGCATTTGGTCCTCACGGCACCCCTGGGTGATGGGTATAGTTTGTTACCCACATCTTACAGAAGAGGGCGTTTTAAAATGCCCTGCCCAAAGTCATCCAGTCCATAAGTAATGGTGGCAGAATTAAAGCACAAGTTCCACTCAGCCATCTGCTTCACCTTCTCAGATACGGTTACTGCCCTAAAGGCATTGCCAGTTTTGCTGAAGAAACAAACACAGGTGAAAGTCCATTCTGTCTAAATGTGTGCGTGGTCAGCTGCTATTATCAGTGACATGGGAAATGCATTGAGATAAGGAAAACTTACAAGGAGCTTGGAATGAGTGCCTCTGAGAGATGGGACTTGCACTGTGTGTACAAAGGTAACCAGGAAGTGATGAAGAAAAGGGAGGACAGAGCTTGCCCAAGCCTGGCCAGTCCTGAGGGGAAGAGCCAAGGCTCTGCTATGTCTCTCCTACCAGCTCATGGCCATCTCTCATTTGGAATTTCATCTGGGCAGTGGTCAATGCAAGTAGGCAAACCCAGAGGTCAGTCATGATAAATCACAGGAGTTAAAACGTTAAGTGCGATGAGAGCTGAACCCATGAGAATGAAAGACCTCTGATAGAAAGAAGTAGAGAAGAAAAAGTGGTGACTGAACTTGGGTAAGTACCAAAGTTAGAGTTGAAGAAGAAGAAAATTACCTTCTTCTCTGTGTGTGGTGGGCCAGCCGAGGGAATAGAAAAGCCAGTGAAGACTAAACAAAAACTTAATGAGGAAAAAGAAAGAAAAACGCAGGACCTTCTGTGTAACAGAAGCAAGTGAGGCAGATGGTTCAAGAGGTGCTAATGCCAAGTGATGTTAAGTACCCCGTGGTAAGAGGGCTGAGAAAATGCCGCGGTCACTGAAAAATCTTTCAAAGGGCAGTTTCATGGGGTGATTGATGAGAAAACTGAGATTTCAGGTGGGGAGGCTGTAGGCACAGTAGGGGTACACCACATATTCTAGAGGCTTTGCAGTTGACAGTGAATAGCACCAAAGTTAAGGAGGCCACGGGAATACGAAACGAAGGGAATAACAAAAGGATTTTATAAACTGGGGAAGCCATTATTATTGGTTCTTAGGGGTTTGGTGGGTGGAGGAGAACAAAAACAAAACAGCAACAAAGTACAATTCTAGCTCAGTAAATTACTGCAAAAGAGCTTTCCTAAAGGGATAAATTACTTCGATCCTTTCTCAAAGTAACTGATACGGACTCTTAGAGGGGAAATGTCTGCCTTCAAGTAGCTAACTCTTTAAGAAGTCTTTTTAAAAGAGGTCATGCTCTCTCGTTTCTAGTTATAGAAAACCTCTTCCAGCCCTTTAATGAATCCTTCTAAGTGTCACAGAAATTAGAGTTAAAGGTAAACTGAGAAAAGATTTATTAGACAATCTTGTCCATTCTCCTGCCAAGTGTAGAATTGTTATGTATTGTGCATTTTCTAGTCTGGAGTGCTTTTTATTGTGTCAAGTAACTGGTGGTCTCAGCACTTCCCTTAGAATACAATACTATTTCATAATCCTATTCACCTCTGCAAGGAAACATTTTTTTTTTTTTTTTGCCTTTATAAAAGGAAGTTTTATTGTCAGTTATTTACCTTAGTCATTTCAGAATTTGCAAGGAAACTCTAGCTCCCCATCCCAATGGTTCTTTCCCACTATATACACTGTTAACAATTTGTCCTTCGTAACCTCCTTCACCTCCCAACCCCAACCACCCTTACCCATGTCCAATTTGCAATCTCTAGGTATCTGGAACACCTTTCCAGAACATCTAGTAGACACATCATTCTTTGTTGCCCATTACATCTATCAGTAAAGGATTTTAATGTGATAGATGAAAAAGAGTCTTCATAATTTTGTGTTTCTAATGGAGAAACTTTCCCATTCTAAGGTTCCTTCCATTGTCCAGAGATTTGGGGTGGAAGTATTAATGACTGTGACATTTTAAGACATGCACAAAACCTTGCTAACTCCTGATCCAATGTCCCAGTAAAATGTGTTGCCCTATAACTAAATAAAAGTTAGAACATCCGAAGTAGAAAATATGAAACTCTTAAGATAGGACTTAAGACTTGGACCATGTTTTTTCCAGAGTTAAAGATGAAGCATAAACTGATTATGGCCTCTGATATCCTTGAAGATGTGCTTAGTGTTTAATATTGTGGTCAATTTGTCCCTGCTGTGATGGGTTGTTTTCATAGAAGGTTTGGCAACTGTCCATTTGAGGTCTTATCATGTGCTACCAGAAGCTTCATCAGGTTTAGCCTCCTGGATCTTACAACCTGATCACCCCCCCAGAAAGGAGCTATGGAAGCCTACCATGCAGTGAGCTGCATTACAGGAGAGCAACACTGAGCTGGGGGAACCTACCTCTTTTATATCAAGCAGTAAGCAAGCCTTTTCTTTGTCCCAGAAGGAGACGTAAAGGTTGCGTGCTACAAACACAAACCTGAGAAATGGCCCATAAAAACACCTGCCAGGACTTTGCTGAGTCCAAAAACCTGCACATCCTGCTTTCTCCCAAAGAGCTTGACACGATGTCATGGAAACCTTAAGTTCAACATTTTCAAAGTTAAGTGTGTCATCTTCTCCCGTACTTGCTTCTTTCTCTGTTTTCCTCTTTACCAAGGTACCTACTCATTCTCATCAGTCTCCTCATCCTCAGGTCACCAGATACATTTTAGTTCTACCTTTCAAATCTCTCTTATGCTTTGCATACCACTGACTTGGTTTGGACCCTCCTCATGAAAAGGTAAAAAAATAAACAGACTATTGCAGTAGGCTCCAACCTGGCATCCCTGCCTCCAGTTTCACTGCCTCCAAACCAGAAATCTAAAATTATGAATTGTTCATGTAAAGCTTCTACTGAACACTCTTCGCTGGTTAAGCCTTCCAAACAAAATGCAAACTCTTATCGTGGTCTGCCTACTTCTCCAGTTCCATCTACTCTCATTTCCAAAAAGGTTTCGTATAGACCTTTTGTAAGAATTATTGCTGGTTCTTGAGTAAGCTTGTGCTACCTGCCACTTTGGACTCAGTGTCCCTAAAACCTTAGCATTCCTTGGCATTGAGTAGGCATGGGCTTACATGTATGTGGCATAAACATGTATTGGGCGGCTGAAAGTAAAAACAGGCTTAGCTCAAATGCAACAATAGTTTGGTTTGGGGAGTAATTTAGTTTCACCTTTTCTCTGTGTATTCCCTTCACTTTACCGGTCATGATGTTGGAGCTCTTTTGACAAACACTGGGAGATCGTAGATTCATAGACACTAAGTACAGACATGGAAAGAGAGGACAGATGTCTCTTGCATCTACTTGGTAGTTTGTAGACTACCCCAAACTCACAGCCTACCAATAATTATAATTGTTTTATTTAATTGAACAACCTTTTATAAATACAGACAAATCAAATTAACTTAATTTTTCTAAGAAATCCATGATTAATGAGTCATTAAATCAATCCCCGCTTTTTATAAAAATAAAAATAAAATCCTAAGCATTTTGTTTAATGCTTTCCATTGAAGTTCTGACCTCCACTTGCTTTTTGTTACAAAGAAATCTAGGTTCTTTAAATGACATAATCTTCTAGAACAGAGAAATTTCCAAAGAATTAAAACAGCTGTGGATCTTTGTTTTCATGATTACAGCCCTCTAATGTGGTCATAATCGTCTCCTTTACGGCCTGCTTTACAAGCTTTGTGGATTTTTTTTTAATTAAAGTTTATTGGGGTGACAATTGTTAGTAAAGTTACATAGGTTTCAGGTGTACAATTCTGCAATGCATCATCTATATATCACATTGTGTGTTCACCACCCAGAGTCAGTTCTCCTTCCATCACCATATATTTGATCCCCTTTACCCTCATCTAACACCACCCCCTTCCCACTTACCCTCTGGTAACCACTAAACTACTGTCTATGTCAATAAATTTTTGTTTCTTCATTTGTTTGTCTTGTTCTTTCGTTGTTTTGTTTTATAGACCACATATCAGTGAAATCATATGGTTCTCTACTTTTTCTGCCTGACTTATTTCGCTTAGCATTATAATCTCAGGATCCATCCATGTTGTCGCAAATGGCACTATTTCATCTTTTCTAATGGCAGAATAGTATTCCACCTTTTTTTTTCTTTTTTATAGTGGAAAAAAATAAAAGCACAGAATATCAAGTGGCTTTCTAAATTAATACTCTATCTCCCAGCCCTTAAACTACATCCATATTAACTTGAAATTTTGTCTCTGGCAAAATGCGTGACCTACACATTCATCCATCTCATTAATTCTGTGACTTTGTCAGCAAGAGTCTGAGCTTTTAGATCCTGCCCGAGGCAGGCTTGCACTGCAGGGGGCTGTTAGAGGCCCACGTCTCTCACTAACACGCTTGGACACACCTTTGACTATAACAGAAATCTTTCTTTTGGAGATTCTTGAGGCCAACTTATTACAGTTTGCACGCACTCCTTGGAGCCTGCCTGGTCAGCCTGGTTAGGTACTGTATCACTTCCCTTCTGGAGAGTCAGAAAAGCACCTCCACTTCCACCCTGGACACAGCTCACAGCAGTACCAAAGGCTGAAGCATCTGCCAGCCTCAAGTCTGTCAGGCCCAGGCCTGCCAGACAAGTATGGGAGCCTTGCAAAGAGATGACCCCTGATGGTGACCATGTAGGAGCACCCCATTCGTGGTCAGCAGAGCACGGCCCACAGCATTCAATCTTAAGAAATATTTCCACAGAAAGGTAATCCTAGGTCTCTTTCCTGTCTTTCCATCCTCATCCACCCAAACCTAAAACGTCATCAAAGCAACATCACTGGAGGCCACACTGACTCCCCGTAGATGCGTTAATTCAGTAGCATTTCTTGGGCTTGCTCAAAGTCCCCCTTGTTTTTATGACCCCAGCTTTGAACATGGGGACAGGTACATAGCAGCTTCCTTGAGTGGGCTCAGTGTGTTCTGCCATTGCCATTTCCTGCTGGCTTCCAGTGTGCTGCCAGCCTTCTCTGGTCCATTTCCCTCCCTAAACCTGGATTCGCAACTGTGTGATGGCCCCAGGACACAACTCAATTTTGGCAATTAGTGTGGGCATGTTGTCTGCTAAACTCTTCTCAGTAATTTCATTTGTCCCCAATTATCATGTGAACAGATCTGTGAACAGATCACCCTTTCTTGGAGATACTGTTTCCACTCGGCCCTGGGGTTCATTATTTATATTTTTCTGAAATGATACAATCATCAGCCTAATTACTATTTTTCCATCCTCTTTCCTCCTTCACCTCTGTTGGGAGACCTTTCCAGAGCCTGTACTCTGCTCGACAGTCTTCCCCTCCCAGTGCCAGGCGTGGAAGCCCAGCACCATGAGTCTGTGGGACCTTTTTGTCCTTAGGGCATACCACTAAGAGAACTCAGCACGCTCCCTGACCCCACTCACCCAGGGAGATGAAGTGTCCCTCTGTGCTCTCGTGTCCCTCTGTGTCCCTCTAGGCTGTGTCAACAGCCTAACTGGAAAATACCATATGTAATTTCGACACGGGAGTAATGCATATCCTCTTCCCAGGGAACTCCTCTTTGTAAAATATGTTCCTCGTGCCTACGTAAGCCTTTAGGTTCGTTCTGATCTAAAGTTCTCGATTGCATTTCTGCTGGGACTGGTTTGCAAGGTCCCTTTTTGAGAGCCGTACGAGCATCTTTCTTTTCTAGCGACCTTCTATGTCCAGCTGGCTCCAGACATTCCCTAGACTGTTCCCAAAATCCTTTCTGACCCTTTGTTCTCACGGGCACACTCCTACCATCAGCCTGTCTCGGGCCTCAGTTGGTGCCATCCTTCTGATCTACCACTGTGGCCCCTCAATTCTTTACCCATCTTCCCCTCTCACTCAGTCTCCAGCAGGTAAGTGTGACCTTTCGAGGAGCCAAATGCTCACCAAGTGTTTCCAACTTTCTCAGGAGGAACTTCCTTCCTGACAATCTCTATCTCTGATTTACAAAGTGAGAGGTCATAGGTCAAAGTCAGTTCCCAGATCTATTTTGTTTGGCATGCACTGAGGGTTTTTCTTTTCTTCTTTTTATTTGAATGTCTCCAGATGGGGTTTGTGTTCTTTACATGCTCAATATGCTCCAAACAATTCTCTGTATTCTCTTTTCTGTCCAATTTTGTTACTTTGTAGTAACTACAAAATATTCTATAACCGGTTCCAGCCCTGGTAACACCTGCCAAACCATTTGCCCTGACTTTCTAAGTTCTCCTTTGTCCCTACCTACCCTCTAGCCTTCTGGCAGAGTCCCCACCATCTATGGGAAACATTGTCCTTAACTCTTCTCTCAGTTTCTAATCCTTCTTTGAGACCTATCTTTCAGCGAGAAATTTCCCCCCAACAAGATTCAGCTACCCAAAAGACTCTTATCCCATATACCGAGTTTCCCTGAAAATAAGACCGAGCCAGACCATCAGCTCTAATGCATCTTTTGGAGCAAAAATTAATATAAGACCCGGTCTTACTTTACTATAAGACCAGGTATAATATAATATAATATAATATAATATAATATAATATAATATAATATAATATAATATAATATAATAAATATAATATAATATAATATAATATAATATAATATAATATAATATAATATAATATAATATAATATAATATAATAATGTAATGTAATAAATATAATACCGGGTCTTATATTAATTTTTGCTCCAAAGGATGCATTAGAACTGAT
The DNA here is from genome assembly GCF_057876585.1 of Rhinolophus sinicus. Lineage (NCBI taxonomy): Eukaryota > Metazoa > Chordata > Mammalia > Chiroptera > Rhinolophidae > Rhinolophus > Rhinolophus sinicus. The sequence goes on along the minus strand of NC_142516.1, from coordinate 185,725,344 downwards.
GGTCTGGCTCGGTCTTATTTTTGGGGAAATATGGTATGTAGGTCTCTGGTCATTAAATTTGACTTTCTGTTAAATCACTGTCCATATTTTGAGTCCTAACATCATGTCTGGAAGGATATGAGTCAAAGCTCTTTCTCTGGTTTTAAATAAAAAACGACTATAGAAAGAACTAAAAATAGCCCAGCCTTAGTGTTTTGTGTGTTATTGGTTTGCCGTACAATTCTTCATTTCTAGTTTCCAAAGAAAAGAATTTCCCAACCTTTGCTTTATCTACTGTTTGCAGTTGTGTATAAGGATATAGACCTTCTCAACTTAAACACTCCTGCCTCCCCTCCTCAGTAGGCCCTGTTTCTCGCATACGCACACAAGTTGTTAGCATAGTATTATAAATCAGCCTGTGTATGCTTTTCAGAAAATTTTTCATGTTTGAAATAAAACACGTTAGAGCAGCTACAGTAAAATACAGTTTTTGCTAGCACAGTTTACTCAAAATATGGACAAAACTTAAGATAACTTGCACCAAATTTGCCACATGTGCAGAGAATTACTTGGTTCGCTGGGAGCTGTAGCCAGGAGCCTAAGTTTTACAGTTACTTTCCACTGTTGTGCCAGGAGATTAATTACTTGGAAAAGTTGACCTTCAGGGGTGGCCGGTTAGCTCAGTTGGTTAGAGCATGATGCTCGTAACACCAGGGTTCCTGGTTCAATCCCCGCATGGGCCAGTGTGAGCTGCGCCCTTCACAGCTACCTTGAAACAACTACTTGACTTGGAGCTGATGAGTCCTGGAAAAACACACTTAAAATAAATACAAGTTAAAAAAAAAAAAGTTAACCTTTAGTTATAAATGACAGTGATGAGCTCTTTTATAGGGTTTAAGTGACTTGGTGGCTTTTATTGAAATACAGAGAATCTACATAAATAAACACCCATACGTTTTTGTTTTTTAACTTTATAGGAGATCAATGTCTTGACAGTCGCATTGGTCAACCAAGACCGAGAGAACAACATTGAGAAAAGAAGTCAAGGCTTAAAATCCGAGAAAGAAGCTCTACTAATTGGTAAGGAGATTGTGTTTTCCTCATCTGTTCTCTTAAATAATTCTTAGGTACTCCACTTAAATTCCATTTAAGTAATTCACCTCCAACTTGTTAATGATTTAAACAGCTTTGTCTTCTGGTCAGAGGTGAAATGAACTTCATCAAGATTCTATTACGTACATTCCAAGTTAGGAGCGTACAGACCAATGGGGGTTTGGCTCTTCTGTAACTGTGTATATTAGTTGCTTGTCCAACATAAAACTGAGTACAAGAAGATAGATTAATTTGCATCTCACATGTTACAAATCTGAATTTCAAAATTTGGACATATCGCTTCCAACTGGAGACCAGCTTGGGTCCAGTCCAAAAGTTCCAAACGAAGCCAGATCCGCAGGCTCACGAGCGACCATGTCCTGAGGCCAGGGCCATGATGCTGACCACAGAGGGACACCCATACTAGCAGTTAGGCCGATGCAGGACAGTCCAATCCATATATATATATATATATATATATATATATATATATATATATGTATATATAGCATATATAGCAATCCTAGGTACTTGTGGTGATCTGTGACACTAATTTATCTGGGCAAAGGCATGTATTCTTTCTAGACATTCTCATGACCATTTTAGAAGATTGAAGACTTTAACACATGAGAGTAAAGTACATATCACAGAAGATCAGAGGGATTTCATTGATAACATAATTATAACCTCACAGATTTGGAGCCTAAGTCCCTTGGGAGTGCAACCTCTGTGTCAGATTTTCTGCTTGGAGGTTAATGGAGACAGAGGGATATGTTCCAACTCAACTAAAGAAGATAGGCCCTTAGAAAGCACTTTATTATTGTGATTTCTGGATTATTTATTTTGCAGTCAATCCTTGTAAAGACAGGTTGACATATAATTGGACCTAAAAGAATTACATTTTTATGGGGGCATTGCAGGGTAGCATTTTACATCTCCCCACACATTAGATCACATTGACGTTGCCTATATATATGCCAGAACTCCTCATTCATTTCACATACGGCCTAATGTTGGATTTGGCTTTGAACTTGTGTGGGATACAGTGAGTCGACACTTTTGATTTAGGACCAAACCTAAATCAAAATGTTTGGCTGGAAACCACTGGCTATTGTTTTGAAGGTGAATGGATGAAAATTTTTTTACTAGTAGACAAATAGCTTTGAAGAGATGTTGACAGAGTAACTCTGGGTCTGTGTCACTCCATCTTTTCTTGCTTTTTAATTAGTTTTAATACAATAGATTTCCAATCCCACCTGTCAGTGCTGGTCATCATTGTAAATCCCATCCAGACACAGTCAAAACCTTCTCAACAACTCTCTTTTTATAAAGCAGCTGTTCTTCAAAACTTTCTCAGACTCCTGAGAAGCGTCCTCAGCGTCTTACTGATCAGGCAAACTTCTTTACATATCCTCCCGACTCCTCTGAAGTTGAGGACATACATATTATGGGAAACCAAGATGCTTCTTTACATCAAGCCCTCCCCCAACCACCACCATTCCATCACTGTCACCATTTCACACATCTGCATACAACCAGTCTACATCTCAATTGGAATGTTCCCCTCACACATGGGTATGAAGAAACAGAATGGGATGTAGAGAAATGTACTTTAAAAAGGTTTTGATTTTTTGGTGTTTTCAGTGAATAGAGTTGAGACTCTATTTCGGCTGCACCTGAGAAAAGTAGTCTGGGAAGTGTGTTCTTCTCTAAAAGCTACTGACCATAAAGAATGAGTCATTGACCTAAATCTTGTTTCCAAGATGCAAATGTCCATATCCATAAATCAACCAACATTTGTCAAGAGCCTACTAGAAAAATTACAAGCCTTCATTGTGGAAAGGATTCATTTGGGCAGCCTGTTTAAAAGGCAGAATGTTTCTCCCCACACAGAGAGATTCTGTTTATTGTAAAACTGACATCTGAGGTGACACTGACGCAGGTACTTCTGGGACCTACCGTGTTTTGGGAACTGCCGGCTTGCCGTATGCCGAGAACTGTGTTAGTGAATGGGGGTGACAAGATGATCTCTTTCCTCAGGTAGTTCATAGACGAGTGAGACAGAAAGCAGTCAATGACAATGAAATGTGGTTCCCGCTAAAATCAGAAACACAGAGGCGCTACTTGCTATAGATGCCTCATGGGAAGGCAGGATGCATAGGGTCTTCTTGGACAGATAAGGGAGCTGCCAAGACCATTCCAGATATAAGGAACGGTTTACTGAAAGGCCCAAATACAGTCTCAGGGGGTTAGTTAAAGTAAGACAGACAGACAGATAGTCAGTTACTTTTTAAAAAACAGAACTGTGCAAGATCAGGTGCTGTACTCACCACATAAGTGGAACAAACTGCTTTATGGAAACGGCAACGTTTCTGGAATCCCAAGACACTGAGACGCATCAGCCCAAACCACAAGTGTCTGATCAGTCTCCTACCACCCACCCACCGCCTTGCCTCTTGCTTTTTCACTCTGCAGCTGCCCAGAGACAGCTGTCCGCTCGTGGCTTAGCAGGAAGCCCAGGTTTTACAGAGCATTCTCCCTGCTGGCTCTCCAGTTCAGTGTCCTTGGAGCCTTCGTGTCCTTGGAGCCAGGCTACAACATGAAGCAAGAATGTTTCAGGTTGGCTTATGGTCAGGCCTCCATTTGTTTCCAGCAAGATATGACTGTGTAGAGCAAGCTGCTGCTCTGCAGACCTGAGGTTCCTGGCTGCCCCCCACCCCGCTCCAGTGAACTGATAGGCTGGGGTTTTCTGAGATTTCCCATGACACTCCCCACCACCGTGGATGTAGGGAAAGCTAATCTCGGCCAGAACCTTACAGTTTGGAATGAAACTCGAAGCAGCCTGAGGAAGGGGAGTATATTCTGGTAGGATCCCACTTCACATCCAACTTAAAGAGAATACTGCATTGACCAAACTGAATGTACAAACTGATATTTTGGTCTCATCAGATAACCAATAACATTTTTTAAAAGTCCGTAAGAGGAAACAAGGGTAGTGGGATGGATTGGCCCTGTGACAAAACACAGTTCCTGGTGATCTTTCAATGGTGCTAAACAAGGGAGGCCCACTGTGAGTGTCTGTGGATGGAGGCAGCTGATGCACTGTGCAAACTGCTTAGCCGCCGTGACCTGACTCCTCACAGTGTACACACGGAGGAGGTTGGACTAGGTGATCTTTTTCAATTCAGTGTTCACAGTCTGCGAGGACTGTTACGGAAGCTGCATTGCCCATAGGTGGAGATCTCATATGTAGGAAGATCATACCATCAATATAAAACGTGAACTTGACTGTCTTACACCTGTAACATTAAAGAGAAGGTCGGGATAATCACCTCATAAGTTATGTAAGTGTCTAATCACTATGTTGTACACCTGAAATTAATACAACATTGTATGTCGACTGCAATTGAAATTTTTTTTTTTAATTTACTAAAAATTAAAAAATGAAACCAAAAAAAAAATGTATGGTATAGCAACTATAGTTCAATAATGCTGTGTTGCATATTTCAGAATTGATGGGATGGTAGATCTTAAAAATTCTCATCACAAACAAAAAATTTTGTTAACTATGTGTGACGATAGATGTTAACTAGAGTTATTGTGATCATTTCACAATATATACAAATATCGAGTCATTATGTAATATACCTAATACTAATACAATGTTACATGCTAATTACATCTCAATTTCTAAAAATTTGCTTTGCTAAAAAAAAAAAGGAAAACTTGTCTTGACTCCCTGACCCTTTTCAACCAACAGCCCATTTCCCTGTTCGCCATCCAAAGCATAACTTCTCTAAGCAGTGTCTGCGCTCACAGTCTGCATTTCCTTTCCTCCCCTCCCTGGAGCCCACTGCAGCCTGGCTTGCGTCCTCACGCTGAAGCTGTTCAGATCAATGTGACCAGAGAACGTCACGTGGCTAATTTCTCAACTCCCTCCATCTGTCAGCTGCCCTTGACACAGTTGACTACACACATCTTCTAGAAGGACTGTCTCCCTGTGGCTTTCATGACACCACTCTTTCTTATTGACCACTCCCTGTAAGATTCCTTTGGTGAGTTTTCCTCAGCTGAACCTCTAAAGCCTGGGCCTCTTCAGGATGCAGTCCTGAGGTCTCCTCACTCGCTAGGTGACCTCAATGAGTACTGTGACTTCAATTCCCTGTTAGTTGCCACTGACTCACAAATCCGCATCGTCCCCAACGACGCTTTGGTATCTCCACCTAGATACTAATGACATCTCAAATTTAATACGACTAAAATGGAACTCTTGATTCTACCCTTTTCTCTGCCCTAATATGCTCCTCCCCTGAGAGTCCCGACTGAGAAAATGGTACCACCCAGTCGCTAAGGACAGATACCGAGGAGGCCTCCTTGATTGCTCCTGAATGTTTACCGCTCACGTCAGTCCATCAGCTCCACCTTCAATGGCCACTACTGCCTGGCCCAGATCACTACTTACCCCTTCAGGTCTTGTGCAAATGCTTCTAATTGGTCATCCAGTTTCCCTTTCATCTATTCACCACACAGTAACTTGAATGAAATTTTAAAAACACAATTCAGGTCATATCATGAGCCTGCTTGGAACACTTCTGCTGGTTTCCTACTATATTTAGAATTTAATCCAAACCCCTACGTCTGGCAGACACGGCCCTAGCTGACCTGGCTCCCCACCTACTTCTAATAGCATGCTGTCCCACTCCCCAGCCAAGCATGTCCCTGCCAGCTTATTTCCACCTCAGGTCCTTTGCACTTTCTGTTGCCTGTACCTGGAGTAATCTTCTCCCAGGATCTCTGTGGCTGCTTCCTTCTCACCTGATACTCAGGAAACTGTACCTTCACTCAACCTCCCGGTGCAAAGTAGCACTCCACAAGCTTGAGGTTACCCTCCGTTCTATCCTAGTTCCTTTTGTTGTCTTCGCTTTGCTTACAGCTATCTGAAAATAGCTCCATTCATCTTAATGTTTCTTGTCGGTTTGGCTTACCTTGAGGATAAGTTCCCCCAGAGCAGGGACCTTGCCTGTCTTGTCCCCTGGCACCTTGGCACCTAATTGCAGCTAAGCAGGTAATTAAAGAAGAGTGGATGAAGCAGTAAGCATCTAGTACCAGTTGGCTAATTTAAATGCTGCCCCTTTGATCCTCAGTCTATAAATCAGAATGAACTAGATGATTTTGGTGGGAAAAGCTCAAAATGCCTTTGTGCCTGTTTAAATGAGCCTTCCTAATGAGGGATTTACCACTGAGCTGGTTTGTGTATCTCTAATGTAGTTTTTAAAGCCCTGAGATGTGCAAAAATCTTAAGAGTACTGACAACCTCCTGCACTCCTTTCTTATGTTCAGAAATTAGGTACTTCCACCGTTGGGAAACCCATTCTTAAATATGGAGACCTCTACGTCTCCGTGGAAATGGCCAGGACCAATTGTTGTGTCTGTCCCTTTGGAGATCAACCAATTCAGTAATTCAGGCTAAGTTCTCCACCCTCAGTTCCTAGTGTTCCTTTTACGAAGGCTTTAGGTCCCTCCCGGAGGACTGTAAAACCAGGTTATGATTTGTAGCATTTTTCCTTCGATTTTGAGTTACAGCTATGGTTCTTTTGATTTTCAAAAAATATCCCAGTTCTTTCAAAGGAGCAGCATGGAAGATTTAGTTGATTATTTAGGAAGCTTCCCCTCAAATGAATCTGATCCAAAGCCAGGCTCTAGAAATGCCGTTTTCTCAGATAGCGTGACCGATGCTTCCGGGACGCTAGTAGGCTGGGCAGGGGGAAGCAGGCGGAGGAGGGGCACAGTACTGAGAGGATGACGACTGGGGCTTCCCACGTCTGCTGTGTCTCTAGCAATACTGAATAACTAGGTTGCCATTCATAGGGAAAGTTTGGGAAACCTTTATTTAACTACCTGCCTTGGCTCCACAGGTCTCTACATTTTAGGCAATTGCTAAACTTTTATAAAGAAAAGCTAATGGTTTGTTAATATCAACTACCATCGAGATGGTTCTGTATACCCTCCTACGAAAAAATACTCATTTCTGAGTCAGGATTTCCAATTTGATTTTAGCAAGATATATAGAAATCATATTAGTTTTATGAACAAAATAGTCTCAATAGTTTTGAAGCCCAAAGATAAACAAACAAAACTAATGATAAAAAAAAAAGATAAACAAATAGGACTACATCAAACTAAAATGCTTCTTCTGCGCAGTAAGGAAAACATCAACACAAAGAGGTAAGCAATTGACTAGGGAAGATACTCGCAAGTGATATTTCCAATAAGTGGTTAATATCCAAAATATATAAAGAACGCATATCACTCCACAACAAACAAACAAACAAAAAAGTCCAGTTAAAAAATTGGCATAGGATCTGAATAGACATTTTTCCAAGGAAGACACAGATGGCAAACAGGCACATGAAAAGGTGCTTAATGTCACTAATTATTAGGGAAATGCAAATAAAAACCAATGAGATATCACCTCATGCCTGTTAGAATGACCATCATCAATAAGTCAACAAATAACAGGTGCTGGCGAGGATGTGGAGGAAAGGGAACCCTCATGCATTGTCAGTGGCTTGCAAATGGGTGCAGCCACTATGGAAAACAGTACGGAGGTGCCTAAAAAATTAAGAATAGAACTACCATAAGATTGGGACTGAGGGGCAGTGCACAGTGAGGTTGCGGATACAGAGGGATGCCAACCTCTCCAAGGCAACAGAAGCAGCCAACCCAGGTCCTCCCATGCCTGGTTTCCTGAAAGTTCCTCTCTCGGCACTTCATCTCTTAGGCCAAGAGTTATCAACCTCTCCCCCATACCCCTCACCCCCATCCTCTTCTGACTCATTCCATTCCTTCACTGAAGACATTTAACTTCACACTCCCACAGGCATTTATAGGCCAGGCTGTGGGTTGTCTGGGAGATGTTGCTAAGTCTCTATCCAGTGGGGCTGTTACTATGAAAAACGTTCTTCTCTGTTTGCTGAGACCCTTGGGGTACTTAACTCCTATGCCTGTTGAAGCCCCTCTACCTTCTGAGTTGCCCCTTGCCCCATGGGAAACCCACACATCTGTGTCACCCCAACGCTCCAGCGCCACGCTGCTCCCCATCTCAGCCCGACATCTCCCCTGTGCTTGGGTAGGTGCAAAGCCAGGTCAGTCAGTCCACTGCCTAAGCAGACATCCAACTAGGAAAGGAATGCTCCCCGTCTCTTGCCAGAGCCCTCTGACTCTATGGACGACTCTTTTGGAGCATCCCATCTCTTCCCTGGAAGAACCCGTGTGTGAGAAGAAAATAGCTGTCCTCCTCCTTGTGGGGATGGGGCCCACCTGGCATTTGGTGGAGGCTCTCTGTGGAAAGTGCTGGACATAGTACCAGTTGTCCTCAGCCTGAGACAGCAGGGAAAGCCCCACTCACCATCCTGAAACAGGGGCAACTCCCTAAGAATTCTGCCCCCCTCCTACTTAACGAATGCAAATGAGTTATTTTTTAAATACTTCTATTTTTTTTTTTTTTTTAGTAAATCATTCATGAGCCCCCATATTTTAACTCTTGTTAGTAACAGGATTACTGACAGTGCCACCTCACCAGATTTGAGAATTTCAGACACAGGGAAGTAGTTGCCAGGTCTATAAAATTAAAATATAAATGAACAAATAAAGTGGTAGAAATGGAACAAGACAAAATACCACTCAATCACATTAAAAATGGCTGTTTGCCACCTAAAGATATTAAAACTACATTATTACCTTTCATCATCACCATTATTTCATAAAAGAAGGACATTTTAGCAAAAAGAACATGATCTCAGAATAAAGTGATAGTGCTTTATGTCTCCAGGAAAAAAAAAAAAAAAAAGATCAATTTCTGAAACTGGGTTTGAGTTTTATGGAGAAATGTAATGAATTATTTCTGTCTTCCTCATTTCACTGTAAGAGTGCTTGTCAAGACGCTTTGATTCTCTGCCCTCAGCCTAAGGATGAACTGGGAACTTTTCTGTAAAACCTGGCACGCATCCCAGCACATCCCAGACACCACACAGGAGCTCAGGGGACCATGACAACCTACTGGAGATCAATCCAAGGTCACCAGCACTTCACAGGATGACCTAGTGCAAGCAGATGTGCTCTCGTCTGGTGTTGCCCAGACTGCATTTCGCACAAGGTGGTCTTCCCGTCGCTTTGGCTTTCGAGCATCAGAGCTTCTGAATAAACAATGTGAGGGCTTATCCTCAGATCTGCCTGCTTTTAAAAGAGGTCTGAAACATTGTCAGTCTGAACACAGTCTCTTAACAAATAGCAGCACAGCTTGCGGAGCCCACGTGCTCATTTTCACTATTTTGATTTTGGATGGAGGAGCAGGGAGGGTGGAAGGGTAGTGCTTTTACATCAGCTTACACCTGCCACCAACATCCAGCTTTTTCTTGGTCAGTACAATGTTGACTGTTGATTTTCATGATAGAGAAGTCTTCTGAGTGATAATCAGATTCCAGCCAAAAATGACCCGTTCCTGGTAAATGATCTTGCAAATTACGGCAGAGAGAAGAAGAGCAAGCTGGCTTCCTTTAAGCAACAGAAACAACCAGGGGGGATTGCAGAGGTTTCAGGAAGGATTTATGCTTCCTTCAGTGGCCGTTAGGAGAAATATGGATTCAATACTTTTCATAACTAGCAGCTACAATTATCGGGGAAATCTGAGGCGGCGTGATTTCTGGCCCAAGTGTGTGCACCGTTTTCCTCCTGCAAAGCCCATGGAGGAAAAGAAAAGAGATGATTTTATCCTTCCAATAACTACAATTTTATATTGGTCAATCAAGCATAAAATTGGTAGTTGAGATGCTTCCAGGAGTCTTTGTTTAGCAATGCCTTTATTCATCTCTATATTATCTCAGACTCTAGCTTTTCTAACAACTGTCATTCCAGGAGACAGAGTATTCTGTTTACCATTGTTGCTATTACGGTCCTCAGAACGGGCTGTTACTGAATGCTGGTTGAGTGCTGTTAAGACACGGCAAGACGATAACTTAGCCAGACAAAACCATCATTGGGGCTAGATGCCATTAGGAGGTGTCATCTCGTAGATGAGACTCTTATTTCCCTCTTAGTAATGCCCAATGTTTGTCTTTTTAATTCAGGCATCATATCAACGTTTCTTCATGTGCACCCTTTCGGAGCCAACATAGAATATCTTTGGTCCTACATGCAGCAGCTGGACTCCAAGGTAACTTCTTTTTCTCAAGGACGCTTGTGTGTCTGACACGTACCATGTTGAGTGCTGGCGGCAGGGGGACCCTGTGTGAGCTGCATTAGGGGTAGGATAGTGTCTTTGTAGAAAAGAAAGCAGTTGTCTGAAATGACAGTGTTTCAGCAGATGTCAAATTACTTTAAAAAGCATAGGAGGGACTTAAATTTATAGGCCTGAAAGTTCCCCAAACAAGGGAGAAATCGGGCGTGGGTGGCTAATGGGGCCTTGTCCTTACACCGTATTCTCACAGGTTTCTACATGTTAAGGCCTCTACGCAATAGAGGAAAAATCACCTCAAATAACATAAAAGTCTGATATGGCTGCCAAGAAAACTGTATTAATGGTTGTTTTTCGGCATTATTCTCAAAATGGCAAAAGTGACTACAAAGTCAGCTTTGTCCTTCAAGGGTCATTCCTAGAGTCAGGACACCACTCCTTATTTCTCTGCGGCTCAGTTTTTTCCATCTGCCAACAAGCTGTACTCCTAGCCCTTTACGGTGTTTGTTGCTTAAAGCAAAGGGACAGAAAGCGCTCAGTTCCTGTGTCGAATTCCGGGGACCCGTGAGAGGGGCCCCTGTCGAAATACAGTGATGTCATTAACCGGTGCTGCCCGCGGAAGCCCTGCAAGAGGATGGATACAGAATCCAACAGGGAAGTGAGGCCTTTCACTGAGGAGCTGGTTGAAAATCCTGCTGGGAAGAAACATGGGAATAAGGACGCTTCCAGAGAGCACAGCGAAGTACATGGGATTGGTATGACCAGCCACTCAGCCCTCAGCTCTGCGACCCTGAAATGCACACGCACAAGTCATTCTAAATCTTCAACAGTCAGTATCGATTAAATTACTACACTGTGTTCTTACTTTGATTCAAATGGTCTCACCAATTCATGGTCCCACAACCACTTGACCTTTCTAATCGGTCTTATTACTTCCCCTTTGAGATAAGTCTTCTGGAACAAAAAGTAGTTTTCAGTCATAGAGACGCATGCGCTTTTATCCTCTCACAGCTGGTGACAGGGTGGACCAAAGCAGAGGGGAAGAGTTTGAGGGGATTATAAGATTCGTGAAGTTCAAAATCATAGTATTGTCTTCTCTGCGAGCTCCCCTCACATCGATAGGGAGCTCATAGGAAATGCTCATTTTAACTCACATGAGATGAGAAGGAAAAGCTCTCAGTGGCACTTTGTTGAAATAAAGTTTTTAAGGGCTCCTTTTTCTTTTTTTTTTTTTTCCCCCCTTCGGCAATACCATTCTTCCCTAATAGCACCACTACCTTTATCTAGATGATTAAATGAAGTACTGCTTGTACCCATTTGGCCTAGAATAAGCCCTCAAGAAATTATTCCTGTTGTTGCTATTATCTTCCCTTGTTTGGTTGACATTTCTTTCCTCCCCTTTATGGAAATCCTCACTGGGAATCCTTGGTTGAGAAGCAGTTGTTATATGAGCTGAAATGGCCAACAAATCCACTGGTTATTTATCGAAGAGTTTCTGGCTCTTGTCTTCTGTCTGCTCCATCAGTGCAGGTCGACTGTGTGTGTGTGTGTGTGTGTGTCACACAAGTGTGCGTGCGTGTGCGTGTAAAGTCACCTGGGATGATAAATAGGAATTACATCTGTGAGGTGGATGTCCTTGTTTCATTCTACCTCAGGACAGTCCGTGTGCTCAGCTGTATGGTCTCCCTCAGAAGTCTCCGAGGAGAGAATTCACGTTCCAAGTCTCTGCTCATTAGGTGATGGGCCTTTCTGGAAGGGATTCAGTCAAGGGGAATTCCATTTCATCTCAGACTGGTGCTTTTATTTTAGAAGATAATGAAGAAAGCGTTTTTCTCACAGAAGAAATACACAGGGTCTCCCCCAGACAGCCCTCCCTCTCCTGAATGAAATGTTCAGTAGAGCTGTCAAATATTTTCCACGTGCCTAAGGTTAAAAAAAATACATATATACACACACACAAACATATATATGTATGTATATATATACGTATGTATATATGTGTGTGTGTGTGTGTGTGTGTGTGTGTGTGTATACATATATCTCGAAAAAGTGCTCTGACTTACAGACTCCTGGGTGCTAGAGATTGGACTCAACATTATTTCTATTCCAGCGAGGCTGAAAGGATATTGACTTTTTAATCCAGAGAGCAAATTATTGCTATATACTGGAACCCCATATCCTCGGGGCTTGAAGCAGAAAACAAAATAATGAGAGGTTGCCCTCTAAGTACCCAGCAGGGCCTTGTACCTCATCAGTTGGAAAAGGCTCATAATCCTGGAGCCGCCGCCAGCCCAGTGCTGCTGTGGGTCCCCAGTGCCCGGCCTGGAGCACCTGCCTCTGGTTAATCAGAACCAATAGAGTGTCATGGACGCTCCACAAAGTTTACTTAATATTGCTTTAGGCACTGGATTCCCCACACACACACACAGTTCCCTCTCCAGGGGTACAGGGGGGCTGCCGGCTGTAGTAGGATAGCTGTTTAAAAATTCCACATAGAACCAGACAGTTTCCTTGGCATTGGACAACATCACCACAAATGCTGGCGAGGGCAAGCTGATGAGAGCAAGGAAAGCTTAGTCCAGCCTGTGTGGGGCTGTTTTCACTAGGATTTCCCCAAAGGCCATATGTGGGTATAAGAATGATTAGAAATGGAAGGAGAGACAGGGATTAATTTAAATTCTCCTGGGCATGTAAATTGGACATGGCTCCCTAAAACTGTGTAGCCCAGTTAACAGGCCACTTTCCAGTTAGATAGTATTCCGGCTCTTGATGATGATATTTGCATATCTTTCTCTTCTCAGCCTCTTCTAACCCACTCACTCATTCTCTCAGCTCTCTCGCGTGTCAAAAGACACATGACCAGGTCAGAAAGAGTCATTCTGAGGAAGACAGGGCAAGGGTGGTGGGGGGACATGGCTTTCTGAAGCTTTGCTGAGTCAGAAATCACACCCTGGGTGCAGGCTGGTGAGCTCTTCCAACAGCCAAGACTATCAGTCTCCCACGTCAGCCCAGAGGCCCGCAGCCCACTCGCTGGTTCTGTGGAGCAAGGAGTGAAGCATTAGCGGGTGACTGTTTCCCATCTTACGGTCAGTAGCACGGATCTCTGCTCTCCCACGATGTATGTGCTCTTTAGAGTAAGCCCCAGGTCTCTATGTGTGTCTGGTTGCTCCCTCCACATACAAGTGGCCTCTTCCCGAGGCCCACTGAGTGGACAATTTGATTCTGAAAACCAGACTGGACACAGTGGAGCCACAAATGCCAGAGGATTTAGAATGACCACCTTTGGGGCATGGCACCGCAGCGCCACGAGGATGGGCACGTGCACATCTCCCACCGGAGGGGCAAACCGTTTGCATTTCTGTACTAAAAGCATACCTCTGGAAGCACGAAATTGAAAAGTCTTGTCAGTTCCAAGGAGATTCAAATCGGCCTTAATTGGAGAGCATTCTTCCCAGACTAGGAAAGAGCTAGGCAGTAAGGGAAGTGGTTGTAAGACTGCCCACCCGAATAATCTTTAATATTATGTATATTCTCATGTTCTCCTAAATAGCTACCTGTCACAGCATATTAATGAGTAAGTGGGTTTTCTGTTGCTTAGACAGGCTGTAATGAATGTGTTTTTTAGAGCTCAGCTCTGGAAAGCGTATAATATAAGAAGTATTGGAGATAACTACTTCCATTTGGCTACATAGAGAATGAAGACAGTTGCTCAGGCACAGCAAGAGAAATGGACAAGGTTACCAGGGCCCCCGTGAATGAATGAGTTCATTGCTTGTCACAGACCCAGCACGCCCTACAAGCTAAGTAGAACAGGAATGGCCAGGACACCAAGGAAATTTAAGAACCTTGCTCTCAAAAGGCTTGTAGTCTACTGGAGGAAATGGTATAATAGCTATGAACTAACTTGAGAATCAGACGTGATCTAATGATGTGCTAAATTGGGTAGGAAAATATTTAACGAAATGGAGAGGAGCGAAGTAGGTGAGTCGTTGATTATTAACAGGAGGTATCCCTGAATCCATGTTGGTTCTTGGGGCGGCCCTCGGGGGTGCATTAGCTCTTGTGGCCACGTTTCTTCCCTTTCTGCTCTTTCTCCCCTCTCGCCTTCCTCTTCTCCTTCTAAGCCTTCTATTTATCTTCTTCCTTCGTTCCCTCTCTTTTCCTGCTCCCTGTCCCTCTGCCTTCTGCTTCTTTCCTTCTCTCTCCTATCCCTCACTTGTTTATCTTCTCTTCTTTTTCCTCCCGTACTTTCTCCTTTGTGTCCCCTCTCCCTCCCTCCCTCCCTCCCTCCCTCCCTCCCTCCCTCCATTCCTTTCTCCACCCCACCCCTCGCCCATTCTGCATTTCTCTCTGCAAATGTTTATAGCAAGATGTCTGTGTGCCCAGGCTGTGGTTTGCCCGGGGATCTAAAGAATAAACAAGGTTGAATGTGCACTAAGCACTAACAGTCAGCTTATCCTGTGGAAGGAAATCAGGTTTTCCAGTTGGCTGTTCTGACTCTCCAGTCTCCTCGGCAAAGCCTGTGCCGGTGTCTTCTCAGTGCCTCAGACGAGAGCCTCTTGTCACTTGGCTTCCCTTGCCCAACTAAAACGGAACTTGGAGCCACCCATCCTTATAATAAAATTGGTTTATGTCTGCTGGTGTCAATTGACACACGTGCTCAGAGGCCCGGCAAGGAAGCGGCAGGCTTGAGCTTGAGTCCGCAGATCAGAAACAAATTCCCGCAGGTCTTACCATAAATTACCTCCGTGGTGGTACCACCACATAAGCTCCTTCATTACACGGAGCTTTTATTCCTTCTCATCTTTTCTTTTTTAAATTAGAGCAAATCAATCCTTTCTAAAAGAATCAATTTTAGAAATGTTTAAACGAAACGGGTGGGAAAGCAATCCACCGACAACATCAAAGGCTGCAAATGCACAGACCGCCAATTTCTTGGAACAAAAGCCCGCTGGATAAGAGGGTAATGAAACATCACGTTGACTTCTACAGCATGAAACACATGACGTGTGGGAAAATGAGGTGTCCTAGTCACGGCACATGTGTCTGACCTCGTCATAAGCCCACACCGAGTTCTCTTCACCACGTGTATGTGATTGTCCTGGCTGCCGCCTTGTGAGGGCGGAGGCAGTGCTGTGACAGCTAGGCCGGGGTGGGCCTCAGGAGCCCTGCGCGGAGTTCTAGCCCTCCCTCACCAGCTGGACAAGCAGCCCCCTTCCCTGGACCCCAGCGTTCCATCTGTGACAAGCAGCTCGGAGAAGTGCCCTGATCTCCAGAAGGATTCGGGGAAGGGACCTCTGCACAGCTGATGAGGAGATGGGGTGCATTTCATGCTGAGCTCTGAGTGCTTTGTTTTATGTGACGACACCGTAACTCTTTGAGTTCTCAAGACCAAGAAATTATTGGTAGGACAGTAAAGGGTATTGTGAAGGCAAAATTGCAAGAACTGACAAATTATTTATAAGGGGGAGAAGAAAACAGAATTAAACTAAATGATTCTTTGGCCATACGGTAAAAAAAAAAAAAAAAAAAAAAAAAAATTAAGACAAATTGAATTTTCTCCTCAATTTGTCTTGAAAATCTCAAAATGTAATATGTCATAAATGTTATTTGGTCAAGGTATGGAAAAGGTTTAAAAACCATTAACCTAACCTGAAAGCTCCTTGATCGTTCTTCTGCCATGAGATATAAACATCTTTAAGGAAATGCTCTAGAATTTAGCTGAGAGCCTTGTTAAATGGATGTTTCAGATAGCATCTCCTTATCTGTTCTGTAACTGTGACACGTCCCCATCCACCTTACTTACATCTTTATGGCAGAATCCGGCTGTCCCCTGGCACTACCAGCAGCAGCTGCTGAGGGCACTAATTCCCATTATGTTAATTTCTGGCTGTGTCCAAATCTAAGGAATGTTCAACTGGTTATTCAAACTAAGTAATCATGAGAATTTCAGAGCCCAGTTTCACTGCTTCTTAGCTGTGTGTCCTTGGACAACTTATTTAACATCTCTGTGCCTCAGTTTCACCCTCTGAATTAAATGACAATACATGAACGGCATTCAGAACAGTACCTGGCACACAGTAAGTACGTGAAGTATTGGCTGCCATGTGTTTGGGGCTTTAAAGTTCATAAGACCTATTACATGCATCCTCTCAGTCTGGGATCTTTGCTCCAGCCTAGTGGATGGATGAATTGCGAACGGCTTGCCCCAAGTCCGCTGCTTACTACGCGGTGGAGCCACCACTCACATCCAAGACCCCAGGGCATTCAGTCACTTCCTTTCCAGTTCCCTTGTCTTGCAAATGAGAAAACACCCAAAGAGATTGATTTAGACAAGGTGAAGGTGGTCGTTGGTCCTGCCACGATCAGAATCCAAATCTGCCAGCACGTCATTCTTCCAACTGGGGCGGGGGGCGGGGGGCTTGCTTGGCGAATGAGCTTCCTGATGAGCTCATGGGCACAAAGCACTTACTGTGTGCTTTGGCCCACGGTGAGGCCTCTCTCCTGCTGCCTTCTGCTTCCTTTGAGGTTCAAGTTGGGCTCAGGTCAAAGGCACCTTGGAACAAAAGATTCCCCAGGGTCTGCTTTCTGTTTTGCTTCCTGCGGGGATGCTTTGGCATACAAATGCTTGAGTTGGGAGTTTCCCATTTTTCGCTGTTGATGATGTGACTCTAAAGTATTCACCACAGAGGTCCTGGGTCGTGTACATGGACCCCTCCACCAGGACCCTTCCCCATGAGCTGAGACGTAGTGACCTGTGGCAGTTGGCATCCGTGGTTACGGACAAGGCCAGGGAATCTGGGTCTGCACCCCAGCTCCATGCTTACTGCCGGGGGGACCTAACCTCTCTGGGCCTCAGTTTCCTCACTTGTAAATTATTCCCTCTCTCGTCAGAGTGTGGTGAGAAAGGAAGTGTTTTCAGAAGATTCCGAAAAGGTTCTGGGCAACTGTGAGTTGTTACACTCTTTACAACCATCTGTAGGGCGACTGGGTGGCACTGCCTGGCCTGACCCCAACTGGCCTCCTACACAGACATTATCCTCAGATCAGATCTGTATTTCACCCTGAGGAATTCAGCGTTTTCTTCCTTCCTAGTGAGTAGCACAAGGCTTCTTCCCATCATTTCCAAGGCAGGTGATATTTATGCTGGAAACAAGCCTAGAACGACTGGGCTGGGGGTTACCTGGGTCTGTCAGCTTCCCTGTCACCTCTGCTGGATCTGAGGAAGGAACACTCATCCCAGGGGCGTCCCTGGGACGTGACTGGAACTGGAGCCTACCGTAGAGAGCTGTGCTGTCCTGCAAAGGACAGGAGGAAGCTTGTTTACAGGACAGCATGGCCTCGTGAAGCGTAAGGACCAAAGACGTGTGGACCGATGAAAAACGGGGCTTGACCACATGCTTCTCTGTACTTGTTTCCTTTGCCTTCTGAGCGCGGCGTGTGACCCACCTACCACAAAAGGCTGGATGTTAGCATGTCATATCACAGCGTTGATATACAGACACATAGAAAGGGTACTCGTGCCAGGCACTGGGCTGCCTCTTACGTATAGTTCTCTCAGTAACACTGACAGGGGTATCGTGATTTCTATTATACACATGACCAACTGAGAATTACAGCTATTAACTGACCTGTCACACAGCTTGCTTGAGGATTAGCCCAGATTCAAATCCAAGGCTGTCTGAATTAAGTCCCCATTCTTACTTAACCCAAATGCGCCTGAACGTAAGAATTACCTGGGGTGATTGTTAAAAGTAGATTCTGTGGGCTCCTCCCCAGATCAGCTGAATCAGTCTCCAGAAAAGGGGCAGGGGAAGCGTTCTTTAACAGGTACCGCCAGGTGCTTGATATTTATTAATAAAAGAACAAAGAACGATTACACCCTTGGTTGTTCCCCTGCTGAGGGCAGTCCTGGGGAGAGCTGAAAGCACACCGACGCTCAGGTCCCAACCCACAGGTAGCGGCTTTGTCCCCAGTTCTGTCTCTGCTCGAACACTGGTGTAGCTCCCTCAGACTTCTCAGCTGTAAAATGGAGCTAGCTCAGTGTCCGCCTCGCACAGGTCCCGGGAGGCCTGTGAGAATGAGGTGAGGAGACCAGGGAAGGAGCCCTGCCCAGTTCTCGCTGAAAGAGAACGCACTTTTCAGGTCACTGGGAACCTTTTCATAATCTGTTTATTAAACAGATTGTAGGCGTTTGTGGGTTGATCTGGTATCTAATAAGCCATTAAACATTGTTTTACGGGAAAATGCATTCAGCTTTTAAAATAATTGTGGGGACAGAGTCCCAGAGAGCAGTTAATTTCCAGGCTCTCGGCCTCACATGGAAAGGTGCTGGCTCGGGTAGTAGATGGTCATCAGCTGTGACTAGTTGGCCATCAGCTGTAACCAGTTAGCCATTAGCTACTGATAGAACTGCTGTGGCTGCATTGCTTGGTTGGTTGGTTGGTGGGTTGGCAGAGAAGCAGACAGCAGGATTGCAGATCATGTGGCTCCTGCTTCCTGTGTCTCCAACCCAGCCGCCAGCGAGAACATAGTGGTATGACTCCCCTATCTATGGCTCCGTGGGTGTTCCTTTTTGGCCTCACCATATGCTGCATTCTTGTGTGGGGACCACGACTAGAGTCCCTGCATGAGAGGGGGGCAGGTCAGAGGTTCTTTCTGAGTCTTATTTCTTAATAAACAGTTTAAAATTAATATCCCTAAAGGATAGTTTCAGAGTGGCAAAACCTTGGTTCCCTTCAGTCTCTACTTAAAGTTTTGTATTATAGGCCCAGGAATCTTAATATCATGTGAAACCTTTTTCATGTGAATATTAAGTGAACAGTTGATTTCACTTCTGGTCTGTTTGGTCTCTCTTTAAAATTAGTCTTAATACTGTTAAATGGAAAGTGCAGAATCTAACACGGTATCTAGATGGTGATTATACCATGGAAAATAAGGCTAAGGCCTGAGTCATTGGACGTTTCTATGTGTAAGTCAGTGGTCTTCACACATCTTTATGAAATGTCACTCCCACTTGCTGAGGCTTACAGGGACTATGTTGGTGTAGGGGCCATTTAGCTCGTAATAACAGTAGACACAAGATTCCAACAGAAATGTGTGATCCCCAATGCCAGGGCCTTAGTTACCTTGCTGTATGAGGTCCCCGTGCACATGCGTAGGTCAGGAAGCAAACACAGGAGAACGAGCATCGGGCTGTGTTACAGCAGGATTGCGCTTGATTTGTCCTTTATTTGAGAAAAAAATGAAATATTGGTATAAACATGTATGAAAGGAAAACAAAAATTGGTAGAAGAAAGAAACTGCATTTAAAAAAAAAATCTACCCGGATTTTACAACTGGATGTCAAGACTTTTATTGCTGTAGGTTTGAGGTTTCATTTCATTTCTGTTCTGAATCCTTTAGTGTCCTCTGGTCCCTGTGAAAGTTAAAGGAGGACAAAGAAGTTAGGGTGGCAAGAAATCTACCCACATGCGCTCTAGCCCTCACTGAGTTACATACAAGTGCTGCCCTTTGTAGAACAAAGTGTGGGCACCAGTAACTTTCCGGAAGTGGTGATGGATTGAGTCTGAACTCTCTTAAATCCTGTCCCCATCTCCTCTGATATCAAGGGAGGGCTGCTGAGGCATGGCACTGCCAGTGAGGTGGCCATCCATCTGAAGGGCGCCTCTGGTGCTTTCTATTTGCCTCATTCCGGACCCTACCAGCTGCTCCCAGGACGAGGAGGATCACGTGTAGCGCTTTCCTCGGGCTCCCTTTATAAGGACAGTTGACAGCCACGTAGGACACTGCCTGCCGTTTGTGTCACTGGGACAGCACGTCCTCACCCAACCCCTTCTTCGAGTTCCTTCCCTAACGCTGACTTATCTTCCTTTCTGACAGATATCCGCAAGCGAAATCGAAATGCTTTTGATGCGGCTGCCACGCATGTTTAAACAGGAATTCACAGGTGTGGGAGCAACGCTGGAAAAACGGTGGAAGTTGTGTGCCTTTGAAGGAATCAAAACAACTTAACTGTGAACAGCAAAAAAAAAAAAAGTCTCTGGAAATGAAACTGCCTGAACCATCCAGGGCTGTGCGTGCGAGGGGGCGCAGGAGGCCTGGGGTTGGTCCCCACGCAGGACCTGGGTGGAGCTGTCGGAGCCTGGCTGTAGTGACATCTGTGGCGTGCCCTTGTGAGTGGAAGTGTAATTGTGTACCAGTTCCCTACAACAAACAAAGCTTCATACTGTGACAGATCTGTTTGCTCTGAAAACCAATGATTCCACAGTCATACTGATGGCAAAATCTTAAAATACGCTACATTTGAGAATAGCTCACTCAGCAAAATATTTAAAGTTAATGACGGCTGTAGCCGTGGCTGCTGCTAGGCTGCAGAGTTGTATATGTAATGTACAGCTGAAATCATTCAATGACATTTTCCTGGAAGTCTATCTTTCTGTTTTAGAAAAAAAAAAAAAAGTAATTTTACAGTGAGGAAAAATCATACCAAAAGAAAACTTGAATATGTGTCTGAACAGTTATTGTATTTTGTAAATTAAGTTATATGCTGTTCCAGGGACTTTTGCCTTATTGGAGAGGCAGAAAATGTGATTGGACTCCTTCAGAATGCTTTATCAAGAATATTATTTTTCTAATGTAACGATTCTCCATCATAAGTTCTCTTAACATGGACTGCATAACAATTTTCATAAAATGTAAATAAAGGAAAAACTAGAGCTACTGTCTTGTACTTGGTATGTAATATTCAGGTTTATGCATCAAAATAAACATTCAGTAAATATTCCTGTTACAAATTTTATAGCAAAGATATTAATTTTTTTCAATAAATATGACTTCTGCCAGATTGGGTTTGCAACTTACTCTTTGTTATATCTTAATTCTTCCTTAAGAAATCTTCACATTCAATCCCATCTCGTAGCCCATTTTTAAATGATTAAATGCATGAGTGACATTAAGAGACAAAACATTATTAAGAGGCAAAACATGTGACATTAAGAGACAAACAAGAACTTGTAAAAATTGTGAAGTGGAAAGAACTAAGAAAAGGAGATTATACAACATTAGAATAGATATTCTTTGAAAATACCAAGATACAGCATCCAAATATAATCACCATAGAATATACTTTTGTTTTGTGTGTCATGGGCAGGTACAAAATAGCCAATTAGTTTATTTTATTAATCCCTGCATTTATTTATTTGTATGTTTGCTGGAAAGCACACAAGTCAGAAAAGGAATTAAAGAATTCATAGTTGGACCAACAATTTAAACAGGAATTTGGGCTCCCCCCCTTTCTTTTAATTACAAGTAGGATGGAGCCTTAAATTGTACCCCCTTCCTGCTTTCTTACATAAGAGTCAGAAAAGGACAAGCATTCAAGATATTGGTTGATTTTAAATGAAACATTTTTTTTTAGGAAGATAGCTGAACAATGACTGTTCTTTGAAATTCTAAAAAAGATGTTCATAATTTCCTATTGGACGTGGCTGTCCTCAGGATCTTTTTGTTGAGCCCTGAGATATTAAGGTACTTACTTATTTGCACCTCCCATAACTATCAGCACATATGTTATGTCCCAGGCTCCGTGCTAACGCCGTGCATACGGAGATGAATAAGAAAAGACCCTCTCCTTAATGAGCTCGGAGCTCAATGGGGAAAAGTCATTTTCCCAAAAGTTTCTCCACGATGTGAGCCAGGTGACAGGAAAGATGGGATTCAAACTAAATGGCAGTATCATATTAAATGTGGAAACACTGGAGGCCTGTCCATGGCCATCTTTCCACGTCCATGCCCGCTAACACCATCCTCCTGACACAAATGATGATACAGCAGTCAAAAAGGAGACGGCCTCATTTACAGATATTACAAAATAGAAAACTAAAAGGTTCACCTGAAAAACAATTAGAAGGAAAGAACTCCATAAAGTGGCTAGTTACAAAGACAAAGTCGAGTAGGGACACAAGATACCACAATCTAGACTATTTCTAATTGCAAGCGTGGGAGATGTTTCAAATTTGCATTTAGCCTTTCAGCTGTTGCTGGTAGTCACTTCAGCAAAAGGATACACCGCACAGGATAAAACCCTCACTCCTAGCTCTGATTAGGAAAAGGAATTGGAGGGACCTTGTCTTAGATCTGACAAGCAGACACGATTTTCTAAACACATGGTTCTGAGACTTACATGACAACTCCGAGGAATGAAATGGTTAATGGAACGTCCGAAAATATTTGAGTAATTCCCAGAGATAAGTGTCTGCACTAGAAGACTCTATTTTGGCTGTGATATTTTTATTTTGTACTTGAAATTAATTATATTAGTTATCTAGAAAGATTTATATATATTTAGCTTCAGTTTGAACTTATTTTTGCAGAAAACACTTCTAAATTATTTCACAGACATTCAGGTTCTGTTGGGACTTTAGAGATCACCTGGGGAAGGAGCTAACATTGGTATCTTTGAGAGCCACCTGGATTATATATATACATATATCTGTCACCCCATCCTCTCTAGTCCTCGGGATAATTCTGTTCAAAGATGCTACTGTTGTCCTCATTTGTCACACAAGGAAAATGAGGCTCAGAACTTCTAAGTGATTTGGCCAAGTTGGCACAGTTGGTAAATTTTGAATACAGAATTGGAACCCAGGGCTGACTGACTCCAAAACGTTCTTTCTTTCACGATGTCATGCTTCTAGTCCAATCTGTTCCCGTGCCTCCCGTGAGCTCAGTGCCCATCTGGTGCCTTTGGATCATTGCTTTTATTCTCCTTTTTTCTCCACCATCCCTTGTACATGAGTAGAGATGTGAAAATTCTTCAGTCTTTCCTAAATCTGCCCAGTAAGGAATCGTGGTTTTGGATTCCAAGAATAAACAGAGCATTAGAGGCTTGGAGATCCTTGCAATCTGGCCCCAACAGGCCTTTCTGGGTTGCTTTTTCACTGCTTCCCTAAATAGGCCTAATATATTTTGCCTTTCTGCTTTTGCTTATATATTTCTATTCACATGAAATGAACTTACATAGAGTTATCACAATTTGACACAGCCTTAAGAGGAAAACACAAAGACGTCCCTCCTCCCCCTCGCCCCATCGGTGAAGCTTTTCTCCGCCTCCCAGAGGAAGTCATTTCCCCTGTGTCTGCATGGTCACCCCACGTGGACTGTCTCTTAAGGTACTTAACCGTCTTTGCCTCGTCTCCCTATTAAATCTCATACTCAGAGGGATCCGGGCATGTCTCATGAACATTGAATTATTTCTCAAAGTGGTTTTGCTTATAAATATTTAGAAAGTAAGACAGAGAATGATCCAAGACGTTTTTCTAAGGCCAGGGGTGAGCTTGCTTATACACAAGGGGAACAAATCTTAAAACTATTTGAAAAGGCTGCAAATACTTTCGATCCAAGATTCCAAGGCAGAAATGTGAGAGACAAGGCACTCCATATTAAACACACTCCTCTCAAACGTCAACCCAGATCAATGAGCAACTCTTCAATGAAGCCCTGACCCACTCAGGAACCTCCTCCCCGGTGTTCCCACCACTATTCATTATATTTCTACTGCAATCCTCAGCCTGTGTCTTAGTCATTTGTGAATGTAGCTGTCTGTCCCACTCCTGGAAGCGGAAGACCTCCCTGACTCACCCATCTAGTTCCCTCAGAGTCTGACATGACATACCATGACCTTTAAATAAATATTTATTGATCGAATGAACCAAATGAATTAAAGAAAAGCCCACAGTGATTCAGGTAGTAGGTCCAATAATAGAGGGTAGAATTTTCTGCCCTTCAGCTGTACAATCTTGGCAGAATTCTCACTTACTTAAAACATTATTGTAGTAAAATATACATAGCATTTTTCATTTTATCCATTCATAATTGTACAATTCAGTGGCATTAAATACACTCACAATATTATGTAACCTATCACCCGTTTATAGAAAACTTTTTCATCATCATCCCCAACAAAAATTATATGTATCCATTAAATGATAACTGTGGGGACAGACCCAGGAGTGCAGTTTCCACACTCTCGCCCTCACGTGGAAAGGTGCTGCCTCAGGTAGTACATGGTCATCAACTGTGATTGGATGGCCATCAGCTGTGGCTAATTGGCCGTCAGCTGTAACCAGTGAGCCATTGGCCACTAATATAACTGCCATGGCTACGCTAGCAGGAAATGGGGGCTAACAAGAAGATGGTGACTGAGCTAGCCATAGCGGATTGCAGATGGTGCGGCAGATTGCAGCTAGCAAGTGGGGTGGGTTGGCAAAGAGAAGTGGACGGCAGGTTGCAGATAGTGTGGCTCCTGCTTCCTGTGTCTCTAACCCAGCCGCCAGTGAGACTATAGTGGTATGACTCCCCTATCTATGACTCAGTGGGTGTTCCTTTTTGGCCTCACCATGTCCTGCGTTCTTATGTGGGGAGCGGGACCAGAGACCCCCACATGACACCCTGCATGACAACTACTTCAGAGGGTTGGTGTGGTGATGAGATGAGAGAGCATGCATACGGTACCTAACACAGAGCCAGGCCGACTAAGACGTTGGTCTCCTCAAAAGCACTACTTTAGACACATCATCCCAAGCAAGTCAAGTAGGCAAGGCCACTATCAGCCTGTCCCTGCCCTTATGGATAAACAGTCAGTGTTTATGTTTCTAAGTAGAAGAATAAAACAGGTAAAAGACAAACTCATCCCTACAAATACTCCATTAAATATTTCAAGTGTAAGACTGATGTACGCGAAATAATTGTAGCTCTCTAATCTACAAAGATTCTCACAAGTCTTATAAAGCCAACGAGCATGGAGAAAAGGTAAAGCCTGATTCTTTGTTGCAGGTCCCTTTTTACTTATTTGGCATGTTTCTAATAAACAGTAATCAGGGTCAAATACATTCAACTGTGAAGAAACTATATGGGGCCCTGGTCTACTGCCATTTTGAATGATGGTCAACTAAGTTTGCAGTATGCAAGGATTAAATAAAGTATTAATTATGTGTTTTTTAGACCAGCAGAGACATTGTCAGGAAAAATTATAGTGGTAGTTAGAGCACTTAATAGTATTATTTTAGAAAGTGTGCACATCTATTATAGTTGCTGAGAGTATCAAAGTAAAGGACTCCAGTAAATCTAGTTAATTACAGACCAGTGGTATTAATAAAATTAGCTGTTATGGTCCAAAATTTTAGCTCTATTTGCCTCCTCTCGGAACTGTACAAATACCCAAGCAATAAAGCTCAGGCATTTGTACTGCACATTTCACCTCTTCTACAATGTACATTTATTGGTACACAGCTATATAATGGAATGTTCTTACTTCATAGGAAAAACAGACTCATAAAAATAAATCGCAGACATTTTACAGTAGAAAATGGCACTTTTCCATACAAAGCAGAAAAAGTGGTTAATGTACAATAGAAAGTGCATTGCATGTAATGAAATGCATTTTTTTTTTGTCTAGCAAATATATTTATTGTGTGTTGAAAATTGTAATATCTTCCTCTGCACAAGGAAATTTCTATTATAATGCTCATTTGCTATTGTAGGGAGTGAAACCCTTTTTCTTGTTTACCAAAGTAGTCTATCATAATATCAGCCCACAACACTGTCAAGTTCACTTAAGAAGAGCTACGTAGAGATAAGAAAAGGACTGGATCAAAAGCCAGAATATTTCATTCCATCTGCTTCTCATATCTGAGCAAATGCTGTGTAATCCACTACATCTGGTAGCAATCGCTTTTCGGAAAGCATTCTCCTTTTCAGAAGAAAAGGCTAAAAATTAGTCAATTTGAGGCTCTCACCAATAAATAAATCTTTACCTTTGAATATGTTTATGCATAAGTGAAGGTTTGTTTCCCAGGTATGTTTTTGAGAGAGAATGTAAAGCTTGGGCTGGGAAATCAAACATGATTAAATAACGTACCACCTGACATAGCGCTGTCTTCCTGTGGAGATAATGTATGAAAACTATTATCAGTCATTTATTAAACATATTGATTGTTACATCAAATCAATCTATCATACATCATTTTTATAATCACAGTAAATCAAGTTTCAAATGGGAAGTGCTGTGCATTCTCACTGAGCATAATTGTCCCTTCCTTGGGCTGAGCAGTAACCGAGCAGGGCTTTGCATCTTATTATCTGTTCCTTGAGCATATAAAGGTAACTTCAGTTAAATGCGTGCCAAAGAAAGGGCTTTGTGGTACTGGGCCTGCTATGGATTCCAACTGTGGGTAGCAGAGGACAGACTATGCCAACCTAGAGTCAAGTATTTAGTCTTGCTGCTTACAGTGAGGGGCTGGTAAAGGAAGCTTCCAACCCCTCGGCCGTGGAAGGGGTGGATGGCAGGCAGCAGAAGCAACATCGTGAGGTGTGCAACAGCACTGTTCTGGAATCATCCCAAGTGAGTGATCATAGGCACGCGATTTAATCTCTTTGCTAAGTTCCGAAATGCGGATAATATTATAGTCACAAGAATCTCAGAGTCTTTCTGTAATTTTATCCATTAACCGGGTTTTACTAGGTCGTCTGAGATTATGGAACTCTTCATGGTGAAAGTTTTCAATCTCACGGCCCTGCCCAGAGGTCCCACTAACATACTAAGTGGAATCAGCTTCCTGACCTCCCTGGAATAGCAAATGCTAACCCAACGGCACGGGGGCATTCCCACCAGTCCTGAGAGCATGATGTGCTGTGTGGAACTAGAACAAGGATTTCTGAAGAACTCCAGCCTCCTGTGGCCTCACTGGGAGGTTTCAGGGACTCAGGAAATTGATGAATAACCAGTAAAATCCCTAACTCAAACCAGGCCACTTGGAAGAGAGTCTTGGCCATAGTAAAATTCCTAACTCAAAACATACCTGGTGTGTTTTCTCAAATGTAAAATATTTCAGAGGAATGAGAACAACAACCACTCTTGGGACAGAGAAAGGACTAGATACTTTCCCTGACCCTCTATCTCCAGGAAGGATGGGACACTTTGGTGGGAGACTCGAAAGGACAAAATCTATCTTGCGCTTCTCTGTTTCATGTTGCTTTCATGCAAGGTCAACGTCGATGTTTTACCCCATATTTCCCCAGCATCCAGGTTAAAGGAAAGCTACACTGGGAGAAGGCGTAAGTAAATGCTCATTACTGCCATTTGGAAGTGGGGGATGGGTGCAGGAGCCCCCAACTCTTGCTTTGCTGCAATAACCTTTTTGAGTCCTGTTGCATATTTCCGTCTTTTCCCCTAGGGCTTCATCTTCCAGTCCTCACGTGTATCTCATTGTTTCAGTGATTTGTCAGGTCAAGTGTAATGGTGTTTTACTAAACTGGGAAGGACACTCACTACCGTGCATCTATTAATGCACAGGTGCACGGACGTGCATACATTCACACATACACACACTAATAAAAATTAGTGCACATGCGCATTTAACACACGTGTAGCCAGGGTCACAATTCCATTGACCCTCAGGCACCTCTGCCTTCAGCAGCCATTTCCCCCCCCTCAGGTTCTTCCTTCTCCTCCCTCTGTTAGCTATCCATACTTCCCAGCAGGATGATTAACCGAGGACAAATAAGAGAAGGTGGCACTCAACCCTGCAAGTAATAAACATATGGAACTTACTTTGACAAGAGAAATTCCAGCAGGAAAGGTAAGTGGATTTGCAAATATTCCAGACACCAATGAAACAGCCCCAAAGGCAAAGAAACTGAGGTAGCCAACCCATGAGTATGTTCCAGGGGGCACTGGAACAAGATTTTAACATGGAGCATTTTGTATTTCCCCAGAAACAATTCCTAGATGGAGGTTATTAATAGTCGATTTAATGGCTGGTCTATATCCAAAACTGTTTCCCTGTAACTTTGTAATCAACTCCTACTCCGACTCTGAACGTGGTCCTTTGCCCTGTTTTTGCGAACGAGATGGTAACAGAAGCTTGACAAGTACCTGCAAGTTTCTGCATGCCCTCTTGCATGACTGATGTTTGTACTTGCACTACAGGAACATGCGGGGCTAGCCCATGGGAGGATGGACAATACATGTAGTTGAGGCAAGTGGCCTCAGCCAACGCCATCCAAATCAGCTGACATCCAGCTGGTCTCTCAAAAGAACATGTCAGAGAAAGGACAACACAGCCCCAATTGTTGATCAGTAGATTTGTGAGCTAAATAAATGGCTGTTTTAAGCTACCAAATTTTGAAGTGACTTGTGATGCAACACTATTTGTGACAACAGATAACCAACACAGAAATTGTGGTTTAGAATTAGGGTTACTGTTATAGCCAAAGACAAACAAACAAACAAAATGTGCCATTGGCTGTGATACCAAACACTGGGAAGAGTCTAGAAAACTCTTATAGAGAAAATTGTTATAGAAAGATGGAAAAATAGCAACATGGTTATGAAGCAGGAAAAAAAAGGTAAAATTGCCATGTGGTAATTCAGAAGATAAAAATATACCTAATGAACTTCGGAATATGAGCAATTACATTTCCAGGCAGAATGTTGGAAGTACCTGTTGAAAGTATCAGTGGCTCTTACTATCTGCATATTGGTAAGTTTCTACAAGAAAAAGAAAAGTAACTGACCAGTGGGTAAACAAATTTAGAGGGACCAGGACTTCCTGGTCAGAAAATAAAATTGCTTCTCATCTCTGACCTCTCCAGTTAGCAAAAGATTGTCAAAGTAAAATGCAGCCTGGGACAAGGATCCAATCAAATATTTATCTATAAGCCCTTTTATTATGACCTTTGAGAGAAATAAAGCAGAACATAGGAGACCCTCTAAAGGAGACAAAAAGGCTGCTGGGAATCTTAGGAGCATTGCCCCCGCGGCAATCTGACTTGCCCAAATAACAAGGAGATCTAGCTCTAAAAGAATTGAAGGTGTTACCTTTGGCTCATCAGATTTATAAGAAACCCATAAAAATTTTAAGGGTACTGTATTGGCAAAAGTTTTGTCAATTTATACTAAAAAAAATTGAGACTGTTGAAAAAATGTAGGAAAACCTCTGGGTCCCCCATTTTCACAAGCAGGAAATAGGCTTAGAAAATTTCTCAAAGGACACAGAGGTGGCCAAGGAGAGTGGAAAAGTAAAGACATCCCAGATGGTAAAGCACAGAGCCATAGAAAACAATGTTCTGGAGAGTCCCTCTCAGGGAGCAGAGCTGAGGCCTAATCAAGGTAAATCCCCCTCCCCTGAACTGGGGGTCCTGAAAGCATTTGCCAGGCTAGGCTGCAGAACTTCTACGAACCTATGCTTCTAATATGTTTTCCATTCTCCATGTTTTCAAATGAGATTGTCTGCTATGATTATCCTGTCCTTTCCTACCCCCATATATAACGTTGGGCAGCCAATCGCTTGTCCTTTTTATTATAAGTCTTCAACTCACAGGAACTTTATCCAAGGGGCCAAATTCAGACCTGTTATGAATCTTGAGATCCTTGACATTGAACCTGATAATGTAATTAGGTGGGATCTTTAGGGATTTGGAGAGGAGGGGGTGAGTGTATTTTGCATGTGAAAGTAAAATGGATTGTGGGGACCAGAGCGTAGACATTCCACTGCTGTATCAATTTCCATTCCAATTTCTACATCAGTTTTCTGTTGCCACACATAGCATTGCATAACAGACCACCCAAAATTGAATGGCTTGAAACAACAGTCATTTATGTAGCTCACAGGGCTGCAGCTTTGTGATTTAAGTTGGGAATTTCTCCTTCTCTTGGTTGAATTCATTTGCATGTTTTCTAGGTCAGCCTGCTGCTGGCTGGGACCATGTTTTTGGTGGTGGTTGGCTTGGGGTAAGCATGTCTCAAATGACCTCTTCTGTGACAAATCCATTCTCCCCCACAAGTCTCTCTCATCCTTTCAGCAGACTAGCTTTAGCATATGTTCACGTATGATGAAGAAGCAAGAGTGTAATTAAGATCATGATCATGAATAGCAGCAAGAGAGCAAGCCTCACTGCACAAGGACTTCCCAAGCTTCTTACATGTTACTTGTTAACAACTGATTGGCCAAAAGAAGCACATGGCTGAGCCCAGAAACAAGGGGTGGGGCCATCAATGCAATCCACCCACTGTAATTCCCAAACTGTCTGTCTGAAAACTAGTGTCCCAGGAGGTGTTATGAGATAGTCCACTTAAAAGAGGTCCTATGGTTATACAGATTTGTGAAATGCTGCATATTATATCCTCTTGGTGGGTCACAATACCACTGACCTATAAAGCCTCTGAGAATTTTAATGTCTGTTTATCTTGGTTTAACTGGTGTCTCCTCCCACACATATTTAACCAGGAAACACATTGTTAAAAAGAAACAACAGACCCAAAATGAAGTCCTCGTGCTAAACCCCAGCAAGACTTAATCCCTAGACTTACAGCAGTTTTAGTTTCTCCCAGGAGTAGAATTTTAAACCAATCAGCTTGGAATTTCCTGGTCAGCACTAGAGAGACAATCAGCTTGATAAACCCCTTACCTTCCCCTAAGGAAGAACATCCAGGAAAATGACCTGGCCTAAAATAACCCACTCTTCTAACTTCCTCTTGCCTCTATCCTTCTATAAAAACCTTCCATTCTATATAACTCCTAGGAGCACCCTATTGCGTAGATGGGATGGTGCCTAGTGCATGAATTGTTCAATAAAGCCAATTAGCCCTTGAAACATTCTTGTTTGAATTTTTATTCTTTAACAACTTTAGTCACAAAAAATATTTAAACACATCTCGCAGCACAAGTGTTTCCTGAATCACAGTCTGAGAAACACTATTCTAAGTTATAAAAACTCATTGGAATAATTGCATTACAATAAAGAGCTTCAGGAGACCTAGAAGTTTTCATGACGCAGACCAATAAATGCTCGTAGTCAACACTTTCTCTGCTCCCAGTTGAGGAAAATCAAGATTCAGAGAAATTAAGGAACCCCCACAGAAAAGGAGCAGCAGAGCTGGGGTGCATACTCATATGTGCCAGACCGAACACCTGTCACCTTTTTATCTCCCTACCTGTCCGTGGGGGAATGTCACACACCATGACTAGCAGGTGTGGTGATGGCCTAGAAGTTGAGAAATTGGTTTCAGCCCTGGCTTTGCCACTAAGTGATCTTGAGCAGGTCACCCCCTAAACTGAGTGGATTGGGAACACCACGCTTTATGTTCCCTCACAGCTCAAAGAATCTGGAAAATATTTTGATGAACAGGTTTTTGGGACGTAAGACTCCTCTGAGGCTTCCCCATCTGCCATCAGAAAAAATGACCTAAAACTTACTGCCTTGTCCTAACCTGGTCATGAACATAACAAATGCATTTCTTAATGTGTTTATTTGAATCATTTAAGATATTCAATGTACCCTCCCAGGCTGAAACTCTTCCTTGGTCCTATCTAATTTTCCAGTGAAATCTCAATGACGTATTCCAGGGAGGGCATATTAATATTCTGAGGACATACAGTGCCTGCCCTGCAGACTAATTTTAGAATATTCATCCCTGAGGATGCTTTTCTTCTTCCTGTCCTAATTTTTTCTTAGGTTGTCAGCCTGTTGGACCACATTAAGCTGGGTGGTGACTTTCCTTTATTAAGCATTCTTTCCTGAGGGCTTGTTCTTGGGTACGAAGGGAAGGAGGCCCAGGAAAGGGACACTTCTTAGCTCTTGACTGCTCTGAGCTTGCCCTGGGGGAGATAAAGCCTGAGAGGACATGGAAAACGCTGGGGGAATGGCAGAGGCAAGTTACTTTGTCAGGGTCGCTATGGTACTGCCGTGGAGTCCATCTTGGCTCTATCTGACCGTCATGCTGAGGCTCAGGCAACGAGGTGGATTGGTCTCAGAATCATTTCCAAATCTCTGATCTAATGTCTGCTTTGGTGTAGCAGCACCCACAGCACCACACTAGGCTTTCAATAAAATCCTTTGTCTTAGAGGAAACGTCCACAATATATCTGCCTCCTGTTCTCCTACAAGTAGCCACACGGCCCCTGTGCTTTCATTGCTGCCAGTCTCACAGTACATACAGGACTAGCTTCCCCTGCCTTCGGGCAGGGAGGGGCTCCAGGGCAGAGTGTCTTGGTCTCAGTACTGTTGACATTCTGAGCTGGATATGTCTCTGTTGTGCTGTCCTGTGCATCGTAGGCTGTTTAACAGCTCTCCTTGCCCACTGGATGACAGTAGCACTCCCTACCCCAGGCACAACAGTCAGAAAGGACTCCAAGCATTGCCAAATATCCCCAGGGAGGCAAGTTTTCTACTGGTTGAAAACCACTGCTCTAGAGTATGAGGGGGAAAAACCCAATTTTTTTTTTTTTAGTAAAACTGGATACTATCACCACCACCACCAAGCAGTGTCCTTGATACGCTGAGCTTCCCTCCAAGCCCCTGCCCATGTGCAGTCGGGACTTCTTCTCACAGCTGTTCACATCAAAGACCCTTTTTGGGCAGCTGCTGTTTTCTGTTTCTTTTCCACTTCCCTCCACCCCTAGTACCTTTTGTTGCTTTACTCACCAGGTTTTACAGCTCTTTATCAGGCTTCCAATAGGGAGCCCAGTCTCCAAGTTCCTCTAGCCATCATGCTTGAGCGATGTGGGACAAATTTAGCAGCAAGATGGGGGCAGACTCCAGTGGCATGACATGATGTCTCATTCAGAAGTCGTGCTTCCCAGTGGTGGTCGGCCAGGGTGATGAACACACCATGCACCCCCCAGTTCCTTCTCTCTCGGAGTGAATTCTCTGAGGACCCATCTAAGTTCAATTCCCAAGACCTCCACCCCCACTGAGCTAGCATCAAACTAGAGTCTGAAACAGTCTGGAATCTCCAAAAGATAATATCATTTGCTTTAAATCATACCACCATCAGATGAGAGAACCAAAATTTGAAGGTGGGTTTATCTCCTTCCAAATGCTCGTGCTCTTCCCATCACTGCCACGCCAACCACATTCCTTCAGAAAAACTAGGGGCAATGATTTGGGAACACCATGGCAGACATTCCACGTTTTCATCACCCGTCCTCACACACTAGTTTGCACGTGGACATCTTTTTATGCCTCTCACACAAAATCAACAGACAGTGACACTAGATTAAACTAATAAACATATAGTGTTTATTGTGTGGCAGGTAGACCCTCATTTGATTCTCAGAACAACCTAACAGAGCAAATACTCTCTTTATCCTTTTCTTGTCCACCTTTTCCCATTTTCTGTTTAAGAGTCTAGAAGAGCAGCTTAAGACCACGTAGTGGTTGTTCTTACCTGCACGGTGGGAGCTGCAGCCCGGTTTTCAGTGGCAGGCTGAGTGCTCCAGTCCTCAGTAGGGCACCTGCCCACCTTCAGATGAGTCTGCGACCTCGAGGTGAGCAGCAGTGACCTCGGGAGCTGGAGCAGTCCCTTCACCCTGAAACTCCTCCTTGGGCACAGCCTTTCCAGCAGCGGCCTGCTCTTCCTTTGCAATCTCATCAGGATCTCCGTAGAAGCCAAGATCAGGCATGAGCTCCCATGAGTGTTCATGGGAGATGGTGCCCCGCAGAACTTCCTAGCACGGCATCCGCCACACCAGACCCACAAGCGCCCCTGCAGCTTCATGAGGATGGCCGCACCCCCATAGCGCAGAGGAGGTTCTGTGTTACAAAGAGCGCACGGCGGTCGGCAGGCTTACAAGGGACGTCTCCGTGACAGGCTGGTGGTCAGCCCTGCGCTCAGTAAGCACGAGAAGTCCAGCTCCCAGAAGGCTGCCTGGATCTGCATAGCAAAGGTTCCAGGGGTAAGCGGCCAGCAACAGGAGTGGCTCCAGTGGCAGCAGCAGACCTCAGCACAGCTCACTGGCAGGTATTCCTGGAAACAGGACACTGACATCAACTGGGTTTTCAATGGCAACGATGGTGCAAGCTGCCAGCAGAAGCTTGTCCCAGGTTCTCTTCAGACTGATGATGCAGATGCCTTCACTTTGCCTTTTGTACATGTACTGTTGCATTGGGAAGTCAAGGTTAGTGCCACCTAAGTGGGTTCTTGCTAAAGGAATTTGAGGACATCGTCCTCCTTCATGTGCCGGACATCAAGCGTTCCGGACATAGTGAAAGTTTCCATTTAAATTACGATGGGAACCCATATGCCAACTGAACCTCTCTCTGGGTAACATGTAAAGGCTCCTTATTCTTATTTAAAGATAGAGTAAGAGAGGTATCCGTAACCTGACCTACATCACACAGTTAGTAAGAGGCAGGACTGGACAAGCTCCAGAATGCTTTAATTATCGGCTGGTCCTTAGGAGAAAAAGGAATGAGAAAGTTGGAGATAGGAACTGTGTGTGTGTGTGTGTGTGTGTGTGTGTGTGTGTGTGTGTGTGTATGAGAGAGAGAGAGAGAGAGAGAGAGAGAGAGAGAGAGAGAGAGAGAGATTTTAAGGTATGGCTCATGCAATTATGGAAGCTGGCAAACCCAAAATTCACAGGGCAGGTCAACAGGCTAGAAATCCAGGTGATGTTGCAATCTTGAGTCTAAAAACTGCCAGGCAGTCCAGAGAGCTGGAAACTCAGGCAGAATTTCTACATTGCAGTCTTGAGGCAAATTGCTTCCTTGGAAAAGCTGCTGTATTTGTAAGGCCTTCAACAGATGGGACGAGGCCCACCCACACTGTGGCGAGTCATCTGCTTTACTCAAGTCTACCGACCTAAATGTTCATCACCTCTAAAATACACCTTCACAGCGATATCTAGACTCATGTTTGACCCAACAACTGGGTGTCATAGACATCCAAGTTGACACTTAAAATTAACCATCACCCCCAGGAATAAGGATAAGGCAAACAGAAGTGTTATTCTTAACATCTGCTGATTGCTCAAAGGGAAGTTGGCCCTTTCAATTCCAGTAGGAAGGAGGCACTGTACTCAAAACAGGAACAAAGCCGTGGGAAAGCCACACAGGATTAGCACAGAGGCCAGAGGCTATGTTCCAACTGCAAAGGAAGGTGGAGGGGAGCAATGCAGACAGTAACAGCCCAGGATGCTGTGGGAATGAGCACCACAGGTTGGCTTCCTTCCTTCAAACCCATGCTTGCTGATTAGATCGAACTTGTCTTAGATAAGTCTCCATGTTAGCAGATAAGGTGTGCCACCATCGTGGAAATAATGGGATTTTCGAGAGCTCTGAAAACCCGCTGCCCACCTAAACTCTTCTTCTATCATCCAAAATAGATTTTAAAAGATTCATTGATGGCAAGCCCAGGAAAACACATTCCAATCTCTTGCAAATGGTTCCATCTAGAGATAAGCATGTGGGAACCAAGCATCAGTTAACAGGCTGCCTTTGCAAGAAGCGTTTCCACTGCCTGCAATCCCTTCTGGTTCTGTCTGCATCCTTGGCTTGATTTCAGAGATGTTATCTTGTTGAGGATTTTGGGGTTTGTTTAATATGTTTTCCCCTAATATAAATGATTAGTGGAGAGAGGTCCTGAGCGCTGTAAGAACAATATGTTGTAGGATGTTGTGTATTAAAAACTGGCTTGGAGTGCAGGCATCAGCTTCTTGCAACTCAGCGCAGAGCCGGTTCCAATTTTCGTTGCTATGTTCAGACTGGCCTCTGGAGAGTAAAGTGACCATGTGGAGCAGTTTTGTGAAATGTTTAAATGGAACAAAATAAAAGATAAAGGGAGATGACTCAGTTATTCAGGAGAGAGATCATAAGTCCAGGACACATTTCCATCCCGCGTCCTTTGCTATCTGAACCTGGACGTTCTATGCCTCAGTTTATCTGCCGGCAACCCTCAAATGGTAATAACACTTGTTTGCCTTCTTCCTACCTAATAAGTAATAAATCAGGATGTTGGAACATTCTATAATCCTAGAGTATATAAATCAAGCAGAGTGAAATGTAGAAACCATCAATAGCATCACCTTAGGTCAAAAACAAGATTTAAATTCCAGGCTCCGGTGATGAAAAGCTAGTGGGCGGAAATGCTGTCAGTTGGCCCATAGCTCTTGTCTCCATGTTTAACACGTTCGCTTTCAGATCAAGGAGTCTTTGGTGAAAGACGGCCTCACAGTACAGTTGCTCTGTTATAATAGCAGATTGACAAAAATGGAGACAGATGGTTGCTCAGTGGCAGGTTTTTAACATGAATTTACTGTTTATGGAATGTGCTCGATTGATGGCGCCAGTGACAAAATCTGCTGTTTAAAAGAAGAGATCACGGGGGTCAAGGACAAAGACCTGGGCAGCCTCTCCTCGACCCCCTCACCCCAATCCCCGACAAGAGGCTTAGGCTACCTGCCAAGTCCCCAAAAGGGAAACAGTCTCTGGACTCATGGTGACACCGATTGTGGAACAAGAGAACAGCTGCAGCCCCATTTATCTCCCACACTGGCAGAGAAAATGCCAGGGAGTGCCAGTTGTGTGAGGCTGGGAGACAGATCGGGACTCTTCTCCTGGTTATTGTTTTGTGTTCATGTTCTTGGGAAACAGCATGGGAGTGGGCGTGGGAGGGTGACGATAATGCATTTCCCAAAACGAGAGCCCCAGCTGAGTCATCATAGCACAATCCTTCAAGACGTGGTGACTGTTCTCATCAAACCCCTGAAGTCTGACAAGTCCCACCCATCATGTCTTCCAATTCCATACAAGCTTTAGCCAGTCTTCCCAGGCTGCACTAAGTTTCAGGATGTCCTGCTTTCATAATGTCAGAGGATTTCTGCGATCCCAAATGGCCTAATTCTGTTTTCTGAACCATTTTTTTTTTTTTTTTTTTTTTTTTTTGAAGGAGGCTCAAACTTCAGTAAAACTCTCCGGTGTGGTACTCTCCCTTGGTACTTTTGAGGCACCCCTAGCACCTTTTGTCAGCCGTTGTGAGTCAGTGACATAAAGAGAAATCACAGCCAAGGAAACGTGCTTGTGAACCAAGGAAAAGTAGGTCTCCGCGGCCTGCCAGTGCCCAGTGGGAGGGGGCTTCAGTGGTGCGCCCTCTACTGGTGGACCTGTTCCATTGTCCTGTCACTGTCCTCTTCCTACGCCGTTAAGTAACATACTGGATTTGAACATATACCATCAAAGTATTCCTGAGACAAGTTGCACTGAGTGTGTGAGTGCCGAATGAGATGTGACTGTAACCATAAAAACATTCTGGCGGGACA
This sequence comes from Rhinolophus sinicus, assembly GCF_057876585.1. Lineage (NCBI taxonomy): Eukaryota > Metazoa > Chordata > Mammalia > Chiroptera > Rhinolophidae > Rhinolophus > Rhinolophus sinicus. The sequence goes on along the minus strand of NC_142516.1, from coordinate 185,687,943 downwards.
CTCAAGGGACAACAGAAATCCCCATGACACATGGGGCCATGCTCTCTGGCTACTTCTGGGAGACCTGGAATCCCGGCCCCCCACAGTCCCTGTCTGAGGGGCTCACCAGATGCAGGGCACTGCCCAGTCCAAGGCAGCCCAGTGCAAGGGCTCTGCATACTGCAGCGGGGCCCCTGCTGCACGTTGCCCACCACCCTCTTTACAGTCTGGGTGATGGACCTACAGCGTGAACCATCAGAAAGGAAGAACTCCTGGAGCTGAGAGACATTCCAAGACCAGACACGGAGCAGAAGCTGTGGTTGGAGGACATCAAAACATCAGTCAACGGGAGCAGAGGCAGACTGAAATCAGTCACCACAGTGGTAAGGCAGCAGATCAAGGAACACTCTGTGCTGCTCTCCTAACTGAGTGACCCGGCATGAGGCCTTGCTCCGTGGCTGTGGAGCTGGTTTCCAGTCTCCCTGGCTTTACCTGTATACTTTATGTTGTTGTTTTTTTAAATGGCTTCCCTTGTGTATGCACCTGTTCCTTGCATCTCACAAGAGCCTAACACAGGTATCACCTCACCCTGGGTCAGCTGAAGGTGAGGCGCAGTGCACCCACCTTGATGTGGAATTGTAATGACCATTTTACCACCAGGATGAGTGTCTTAGGCAGCCTACAGTTAGAGGAGGATTTATCTACGCACTTCTTCATTCAAGCACTCAAGGGTCTTGATGAATGCCTGTTATGCACCAGGCAACGTGCTAGGCACTACAGATACAAAGGAAAATCAGAAGTGGACCTTAGACTCAACAGCAGCCCAGGAACTTGAACTTCCCAGTCCACAGTTCTCTGACTGTCTGGCAGCTTGCAGGAGCAAGGGCATCCCATCCTCAGCATTTCTGGTCAGAGATTATGAAACAAACACCACAGTTAAATAAACACCACCATTGCTAATGAATCAACAAGAGCTTAGGAGGGCTTAGTTATATAGGTAACAGAGAAGAGAAAATTAGAGTTAAACATCTAAGGCAAATGATTGAAAGGTTAGTTTTTCTACTCAAAAGAGCCCCCAACATAAATAACGGATCGGCAGGGAAAAAAAAAAAAGAGAAAGCACTAGAATATTGCAGACACACTTTAGTGGGGTGTTTCTGATACAAAGGTAATCCCAACCTGCCCAGGTGTGTTCAGCAAGTAGGAGAAGGGGGGCATTTGGAGGTTTCTATTGAGATTCAGAAGAAGCCTGGGTCAGGAGAAAAATGCAAAATGACTGTTTCTCCTAGGAATTGTCTAGAGAATGAAAAGCCACCGTCAGTTCCAAAAAAATAGAAAAAAAGTGCCTCCTCTGGGCTGACAAAACCCCATGCCAGCACTTCTCCCTCAGCAAGCAGAGTGCAGGCTGGATTTCTGCCCTCATGTCTCCTCTCGGCAAGGGGTCCTTGTGCTGTTAACAACCTACTAACAACCCTTACATGGCACAGAGAGGGAAGGAAAAGAACAGAGAAAGAAAGAAGGATAAAAAGAATCACGCAGAGAGAAATCGAGATAAAGACAACGAATGAGACTGAGAGGGAAGGTTGAAGAAAGAAGGGAAGAGAAGGAAAAGCAGACGGGAGGGAAGGGAGTAAGACAGAAGGGAAACTGGAAGGAAGGAAGGAAGGAAGGAAGGAAGGAAGGAAGGAAGGAAGGAAGGAAGGAAGGGAGGGAGGGAGGGAGGGAGGGAGGGAGGGAGGGAAGAGAGGGAGGGAGGGAAAGAAGGAAGGGAAGGAAAAGAAAGGGGCTAGATGCTTTAGACTTGTTTCTCCATGGCAAATCAGTGCTTCATAGGAATGGAGAAGCCGCGATGGTGACAACTCTGACACAGTCAATTTGGTTGAAACCAGCACACTTGCCTTGAGGCCTGACTCGGGATGCACACAATAGAGCAGAGTAAGGGGATCCAGAGCAGCCCACGTCCTGCCCTCAGTGTCCTGCTGCCTGTGAGCATGAGCACCGAGTGAAACACTAAAATATCCACTGACTGCTGCTGGAGCACCGAGGCCCACGTGGCACTCCTTTCAGACAAGGCAATGGAGATCTCATGACTTAGTTAGTCAATTAGAAAGTCAAATCTTGATCAGAAGAAAACAAACAACCAGCTGACCAGCCAACCAGCCAACCACCCACCCACCCACCAATCCACTGTCCCATCAACCAACCAAGAACAGCGCTTGCCTGCACGGTACATATGGACCTATATCATTGCTGGAGGCTTAATGAAAATGCCAGATGTCTTGCCAGTCACTTTCAACTATCACAATAGCAATGAAAAGAAAAACTGAATCTCTGAAAATTTAAGAGTTTTATTTGGGCCTTAGTGAAGACTGTAGCCCAGGAGCACAGATTCAAGGAGGCTTGAAAGAATGCTCCAGCCTCAAAAAGGAAACAGTGCTTATATAGGCAGACAGGTGAGCAAAAATTACATCTATTGCATCAGAGGTTTCAGTTGGAATACGTACATTTCAATGATTGACAATCTTATAACAAGAGTAAAGAATATATAGGACAGATTAGGTTGGGTCCTTGGTACCACCTGGCATGAGGGAATCTAGGGACAGAGTCTGGAAACACCTAAATGGCCTTGAAACTCTTTGAGATGATTTTTTATCTGGATGGAGAAAGACCAGACACTGTTCTCTGTAATCACTGACCTTTGGTTTTGAAACTCTGCAGGAGGTGTACTGACCAGCTCCTAAGGGTCATGTCTTCATGAAGAACTTGAGGAGGCTCAACATTCTGTCTCGGTTACTGGTTTAGGAGAGCAGCCTGAGCACCTTTTCCTTTCCTCACAACCTCTGTTAAAAACAGAAACAGTTGATCTCACCCACTACCACTACCACCAAAAAGCTCCCTCCCACCAAGCCCCGTCTGCCATGTGGCCTGGTTTTGGAGATTCCTGTCGCAGTCCAGGGAGAACCTTCGTATAGCACATGACGTTTCCTGGATCAGCACCTTGGTTAGCAATTTAAAATCTTCCCAGGAGCTGGACCTCAGAGCTGTCTTGTTGTTTAACCTTCTCTGCCCTCTGCCATGTGAGACCACAGCGCAAAGGCTCCAGTATGAGCAGGAAGACAGACTTCCCCAGACGTGGCCATGCTCGTTCCTCCGTCAAGGACTCCCCAGCCTCCAGAACGCTTATCTTACAGGGGCTCATGGCGCCCGCAAATCCACCCTGTAGTCATTTCCCCTGGTTCTGGATATATGGATCACGTGTTCTCCACAACTGGAACAATGTCCACATTGGTTCCCTGATCCTGGAACAACAGCCATTACAAACGTCATGGCGACTCACTATACTGATGACATCGTGCTGAGAGGACATATTAAGCTACAAACAACAAACTCCTTATACTTCAGCCTTGAAAATATTGAAGCCACACCCGACAGTACTGGAAGAAAAACTGGATGAATCTACAATGATTTTCAGATTTCTCAAAACTGATGGAGGTAGACGGAAAATCAGTAGGGAAGAAAAGACCTGAAGGACACTGGACCTAATGTACATTTATGAAACACGTCACCAACAACAGAAGAATACATGCTCTTTATAAAGGTGCATGTGATAGTACACTACAGAGGCCATGTGTTAAGTCATAAAACAAATCTCAATACATTTAAAATCATGCAGTGCTGAGAAAGAGAGAGAGAGGAAACGAAAAAAAAGAAAAGCAGGTTTGGGAAATAAGGTTCAAAATGATGGTCATTTGACATCAAATTTTAGGAATAAATGTGATAAAAATTTTATAAGTAATGTCGTTCACTTCCACAAAAGCTACAATGATTAAAAAAAAAAGAACAGATTAAATTGCAATAAAAAAGAACTTGTTTAAATATAGTTGTCCTTGATGGGAAAGATGACCGACATAAACTTACCGGCTTCATTTCTTTTTCTGATAATACTCTGTGATGTCATATTACAACATGCTAAGTGGTAATGCGCTGGGAAGCAGCTATTGCCATCACTTACAACCCTTGAATTATATTCTTTTATTTCACAGAAAATAGCTTTGATGGAATACGACTGTTGTATTTCCATCAGTTACAAGTTTAAGTGTACTTGTGATGAATTAGGGTTGGGTTAGGGTGTGAAATTCACGTGGCCAAAATATTTAAAAGTCGCTTCTAAAATGTCTTCTTTGGCTAAGAATTCCACACCCTTTATTGAGTAAAGGACACCACAAGGCTGTCATCTCCCTGATCTCAGAGGCCCTCATTGTCTCAGATAGGAAATTCTTGAGAGCATTAGACTCTCCAGGTATTTCTCCCTAGCTTTCAAGCAAAAAGTATTAGGCTGAAATGGTTGTACAAGCTAGTAACTTAAGTATAAGAATCAACTCTTAGGGGAATGGCTCATCTGACTGTGCCAGGAAGTTTGCTGGAATTCAGAATTAACATTGACTAGTTTTGATTGCTCGTCTATTGCAATATTTCTGTTGATGGAAAAACATTATTATATGCCATTTGTTTATAAATTAATAGTGATGATAACATTATTATTGTTTCTATCTTCTATCCCTACCAATATTCGTGGTATTAAGATGAAGAATTTGACTTTACCAATGTTTACATTTAAAACATAGTATTTAACATGGTAATGACAGGATATGTTCTGTTTTTCTACTTGACAAAAACATCTAGAAATGGCCATTGAAGTTAGTCATTCATAAGATATTAATAATAATGGCTATGAAAATCTAAATAACATTTTAAATGTAAGGAAAAAAAGATTCTCCAAAAATAGCTTAAAATAGCCCAGGTCATGGTCAGCTCAGCTCTTGACAAGGAGGAAATACGTAACAGCCAACTGAGAGCAAAGCCCTATACATGTGAGCCCAGACTTGGTGAAGGTTTATTGCAAGAAGATGCTACAGGAGGGAGAAAGTGTACTGAAAATAATTCCCATGTGCTGCATGCTTTTACCATAGCCAGTGCTCCAAAGGTCATGACCTAATTTTTGGTTCTTTAAATCATTCATTCAACAAATATTCACAGAGCTCTTGCGTGAGTTTTAAATACTGAGCCAGGCTTTGCAGATGTAGCAGTGAAGAAGAAAGCATTCAACCGTGCCCTCAAGGAACACACAATCCTATTAAACAAAGAACTACGCAATCCATGATTTAGTAAGCATTACTACATAGTAAACATAAGTGTAACTGAGCCCAAGTATGGGGCTCTAGGCAGGTATATAACTGGGGCACCTGATGAAGTCCACAGTGCATGGATGACACTTACATTGAGATCTGAGGGCTGAATAGGAGTTAGCTAGACCGAGTGAGGAAAGAGCAGGCCAGCGAGAACAGCTGCACAGAAAGCTTCGGGGCTAGCTTGGCTCCCACCCAGATTATGAGAAGTGGTGAGGAGTAGGCAGGGATTAGATCATTGAGCTCTGGAAGGGCCAGCGCAGGGTAACCTCTGTTCACTGTCTTTTAGGCTCCATCAGGGTTTTTCTCTTTGCCTCAGTTGTCTAATCTAGAAATGCCTAGAAGAAATACCTGATCTCTAAGGGTGTGAACCAGCTGCAATGTGTGCATTCATCCTAGAGATGCCAATAGAAAGAACTTAACCTTCATGTTTCAAACCACAGGACTACACAAGCCTCCAGTAATCCCTCCTCTACCTTTTCATATCCAAACAGAGCTGCTGCAACACCCAACAGACCTGTCTTGGAAACCAATTACATAGCTTCCAGTAAGTTCCATGAACTTGAGCTTCCCAATGACACTCCTAAGTCTGTGCTGCATCTCGGTGGGAACAAAGCACAACTTCTTAATGTCAACATTATCAGTTCCCTCTAAGAATGTTAGATAGCACACATGGCTTCACTACATGCTTTTTGAGTTTATATTCCTGCTATTTAGCCATTTGAGTTCCTTTTTCATTCATTAGAAAAGAGAAATGCTAGGAGAGGAGGAGAATCCCAGAATCCATATAAGTTTGAGTAACAACCCTAAAAAAAAAAAATGTATAAAAGATTTTACTTCTCTTCACTTCCCTTTCTCTAGTCAGATTCAGCTAATGATACACAACAGAGGGAGTCGAGGTGTTCCTGTAATGCTTATAATTTGCAATTTTGCAGCTACAATAAGAAAAGGTGGAAATCTTTCTGTTTCTGGGGTTGCTGAAATCTGAGGTATAGTGGAGTCTGGATGTGACAGATGTGTTCTGCCCTGGATTTCCACTCTATTTAATTGGCAGTGGCAGTCGAGAGCAGAGTTTTGATGAGTCTGCGGCTACACAGGTCTCAGCAGGAAGGCCTGTGTGGTCAGCCAGTAACGGACATGGAGGTGGTGAGTTATATCCAACATGCCACACGTTTCCCATCCCTGGCAGAGTGCTGAAGAGAAGTCATGGGCTTTGAGCCGACAGCCTACAACTGAATTCTGGCTCAGCTGCTTACAGGTTACAATCTTGAAACTGAAAGGAGAAGTCCGTAGGTCAAACATCGGACCTTCAGGACCTCATCAGATTATGTTACTACCATCTGCTCTGACCAGGGATACATTTTTCCAGTCCTCTCTACCCCGTGCACACAAACACAGTCACCTCACCAGTAATAGCTCACATTTGATTAGTCTGTGGCCCCCATCTGCTGCTACAGGATCGTATTGACTTTGGCCTTGTGAGACCCTAAGCAGAGAACCCAGCCAAGCCTACCTGGACTTCTGGCCCACACAACTGTGAGATAATGAATGGATGCTAAGTTTCGGTAATGTGTTAACACAGAAACAGGAAACTAATACAGGGCAAAAGGAGAGAAACCATTCTCTCTGTTCAACAGCCCCATGGCACTCTTGTCTCAGCACCCATATTTTACAGTCCACGAAAATGGATCTTTCTGACTTTATTTATAATCCACTATTTGCCAAAGCTAAGACATGTGTCCGATGGGTACTGGGCCTAAAGATAGTCATTCCTCAGTCTTGAGGGTTACACTCCTCAGATCTTGGTTAAAACTCTTGCAGGCTTTCTTTGTTTGTAACAAGTTCTTGTAGGGCGCTTCCCAGTTCCACCCTAAGCCTGTATGAGGTCATCTCTATTCATTCACTCTTCTATTGAAAAGTGAACACCTACCACATGCCAAGTTCTATTCTGGGGCCTGGCCATACAGAAGGAATGCAGCGAAGTCCTATCTTTCACAGAGCCTACATTTTCACAAGGGGTAAGGAGACAAACAAATATATACCAATGTCAGCTGATGCTAAGGGCTACGAAGAGAAATAGAACAGAGCAAGGGGATTAAGAGCAATCCAGGAGTAGAGAAAGCATTTCCTATGTGGTGGTCAGCAACCTGTCTGACAGGCAGGTCATTTGAGCAGTTCAAGAGTGAGCCATTCTCATGCGGGGTCTCAGCTCCCGCTCCCCGCACAAGAACACAGGATACGGTGAGGCCAAAAAGGAACACCCACGGAGCCATAGATAGAGGAGTCATGTCACTATAGTCTCGCTGGCGGCTGGGTTGGAGACCCAGGAAGCAGGAGCCACACGATCCGCAACCTGCCGTCCACCTCTCTGCCAACCAACCTCACTTGCTAACCGCAATCCGTGCTTGCTGGCTCAGCCACGGCAGTTCTATCAGTGGCTAATGGCTAACCAGTAACAGCTGATGGCCAACTAGCCACAGCTGATGGCCATCTACTGCCCGAGCCAACACCTTCCCACATGAAGCCGAGAGCCTGGAAACTGCTCTCTGGGACTCTGTCCCCACAGCCATGCAGATACGCGGACGAAGAGCATGGCAGGCAAAGGGGCTCCTAAGTGTGAGGGTGCTGAGATGAGAGAGCACTTGGCATGTGTGAGGGCTGACATTGTTGGAGAGGAATGAGCAGGGAGGAGAGTAGAAGGAAATGAGTCAGTGCAGTATCAGGGGTGAGATCATGGAGCCCTTCTCCAAATGGCCAGCGGAGGTGCTCTCCGTCCCCACAGGCCTCACTCTCTTTTTCCACTGAGGCATACGAAGGCAAGCCAAGGGGCTGGCAAGAGAGGGCCAGGTGTAGAAGGTAACCACTCCTGAAGCCCTTTGTCCCCACAGTCTGAACCTCTGCCCCCTCACCCAGAGACAAGGTGTCATGCGGGAGACCCTGCTCACTGCGCCATTTGTCATGCAGGGAGGCCTGAGGGGTCTCTGCTCCCGCTCCCCACACAAGAACGCAGGACATGGTGAGGCCGAAAAGGAACACCCACGGAGCCATAGGTAGGGGAGTCATTCCACTGTATTCTCTCTGGCAGCACTATACTCTCACTGGAGGCTGGATCCACACTGTTCGCAAACCGCCATCCACACTTGCCAGCCCAGCCGCCATCTTCTTGCTGGCCCCCATTCTTTCTCCCTCTCCTCTCCTAGCGTACCCACAGCAGTTATATTAGTGGCCAATGGCTCACTGGTTACAGCTGACGGCCAACTAGCCACAGCTGATGGCCATGCAATCACAGTTGACCATTTACTACCTGAGCCAACACCTTTCTATGTGAGGCCGAGAGCCTGGAAACTTCTTTCTGGGGCTCTGCCCCCACACTCCACCCCTACAGGCTCTCGCCTCACAATCTACGCGACAAGCGTCTTCCGCGAGGGGACCTGTGCGAGGAGCCTGGGGGTGAATGCAATATCCTGGACACAGCCAGGCTCTCTGGGCACAGCCAGGGTTTCTCAGGGCACCACCAGTGCTTCTGGGCACGGCCAGACTTCCTGGACTTCTTAGGGTACCACCTGTCTTCCCGGACACAGCCAGGGTTTCTCAGGGCACCACCAGTACTCCTGGGCACTGCCAGACTTCCTGGACTTCTTAGGGTACCAGTAGTCTTCCCGGACACAGCCAGGGTTTCTCAGGGCACCACCAGTACTCCTGGGCACGGCCAGACTTCCTGGACTTCTTAGGGTACCACTAGTTTCCCCGGGCACAGCTAGGATTTCTCAGGGCACCACCAGTACTTCTGGGCACGGCCAGACTTCCTGGACACAGCCAGGGCTCTCAGGGCACTGCCACCCTCTGTGGGCACAGCCACACTTCCTGGACACAGCCAGGGCTCTCAGGGCACTGCTACTCTCTCTGGGAACAGCCCGACTTCCTGGGCACAGCCAGGGTATCTTCAGGGCTCAGCCAGACTTCCTGGACTCAGCCAGGGCTCTCAGGGCACTGCCACTCTCTCTGGGAACAGCCCGACTTCCTGGGCACAGCCAGGGTATCTTCAGGGCTCAGCCAGACTTCCTGGACTCAGCCAGGGCTCTCAGGGCACTGCCACTCTCTCTGTGCCTCTCAGGGTACCCTGCTGGAACAACAGCGACTCACAATCAAGGTGCTTACATATTCTCAATGGCGGCCAGTCAAGACACAAAAGCAAATATCCCCAAGTTCCACTAACAACAGTTCCCAAACAAACAGTCAAGCGGTCCATTAAATTAGGGATGGAAGGCAATTCCCCATAGTCCATAGTCATTCACCAGGGCTGTCCTGGGGGTGAGGGAAGACCTTGACCTCACCCTCATCTCCCATGGAGGACTCAGCAAGCGTTACCTCCTGGGACTACAAGTCCTGCATCCGGGCTGCCTGAGCAGGAACTTCCCCGGCCCACAGGGCTACAACGACCTTCGCTTTCTCTGGCCTGTGCTGGTTGGGGAACCGTCCACATCTTTCCACCTCTCCACGGGGCTCCATCTCTCCAGCAGCTGCATGGCTTTTCCTGTGCTGGTGGGAGAACCGTCCACGTCCTCCCACCCCTCCACGGGGGTCCAGCTCTCCGGCAGCTGCTCCTCCTGGTCTTCCTGAGACTGAGTGTTCATATGCACAAACTGCTCCACCGTCCTTTGGAGAGCTTTGGCTGGCACCATACCCTGCTCGCTGCGCCATTTGTCATGCGGGAGACCCTGCTCGCTGCGCCATTTGTCATGCGGGAGACCCTGCTCGCTGTGCCATTTGTCGTGCAGGGCGTCCGGCGGGGTCTCTGCTCCCGCTCCCCACATAACGCAGGATATGGTGAGGCCAAAAAGGAACACCCACGGAGCCATAGGTAGGGGAGTCATACCACTATATTCTCTCTGGCGGCACTATACTCTCACTGGAGGCTGGATCCACACTGTCCGCAAACCGCCATCCACACTTGCCAGCCCAGCCGCCATCTTCTTGCTAGCCCCCATTCTTCCTCTCTCTTCCTCTCTTCTCCTCTCTGCTAGCGTAGCCACAGCAGTTATATTAGTGGCCAATGGCTCACTGGCCATCAGCTGTGGCTAGTTGGCCATTAGCTGTGGCTAGTTGGCCATCTGCTGTGGCTAGTTGGCCATCAGCTGTGGCTAGTTGGCCATCAGCTGTAACCAGTGAGCCATTGGCCACTAATATAACTGCTGTGGCTACGGTAGCAGAGAGGAGAAGAGAGGAAGAGAGAGGAAGAATGGGGGCTAGCAAGAAGATGGCGGCTGGGCTGGCAAGTGTGGATGGCGGTTTGCGGACAGTGTGGATCCAGCCTCCAGTGAGAGTATAGTGCCGCCAGAGAGAATATAGTGGTATGACTCCCCTACCTATGGCTCCATGGGTGTTCCTTTTTGGCCTCACCATATCCTGCGTTATGTGGGGAGCGGGAGCAGAGACCCCGCCGGACGCCCTGCACGACAAATGGCACAGCGAGCAGGGTCTCCCGCATGACACAAGGGTTGTGGGAGAGGGGCACAGAGAAATGGCAGCCCCAGCAACCAAGCAGACCAAAATAGCATGGAAAATTCCATACAATTAAAAAGCTGAAACAAACTTCAGCTCCCAAATGATTCTAATGTTTTTGCAACTAAGGAGATATAGGATAAATGGACATATATGGTAAGGTTGAGCTATGGGACCAATAAAATGTTCTCTGTAAAAGATTCTATCTAGAAATTGACAGGTGTCCAGGTAGGGCTGTGTCATGCGGGAGACCCTGCTCGCTGCACGATGTGTCATGCAGGACGGGGTCTCTGCTCCTGCTCCCCATACAAGAATGCAGGATATGGTGAGGCCAAAAAGGAACACCCACAGAGCCATAGGTAGGGGAGTCATACCACTATATTCTCTCTGGCGGCACTATACTTTCACTGGAGGCTGGATCCACCCTGTCCGCAAACCGCCATCCGCACTTGCCAGCCCAGCCACCATCTTCTTGCTAGACCCCATTTTTCTCTTCTCTGCTAGCATAGCCATAGCAGTTATATTAGTGGCCAATGGCTCACTGGTTACAGCTGACGGCCAACTAGCCACAGCTGATGGCCATGCAATCACAGTTGATGGCCATTTACTACCTGAGCCAGCACCTGTCTATGTGAGGCCGAGAGCCTGGAAACTGCTTTTTGGGGCTCTGCCCCCACAGGCTGCTAATAGTAAAAACCCTTAACCTTAGCATTATAGTCTAAACACAGGCAGATTCAGGTTAAAATGAAACACACAGTTTTATTGGTATATAGGAAGCAAGAAAGAGACATTGGTTTATATAAATCTCTAAACTGAAATTTGATTTTCAGCTAAGGTACTTTGGGGGAATACACATTTTAAAAAAGCTTTCAAATAAAATTGAAATATGCTTTTGAGTGACAGTTCAGGGCAGTAGATACCATGGCTGTATCAAGAAGTTCTTACTCTTGCAGGCCAAAGTTTTAATATTAGATTTAATATAATTCTGCCCATATCATTGAATTAGGGCAGAATTAAGGGTCCTGGGGATTTCAGGAAAATTTTTGGCCAAGAGGAACAATGAAAACCTTTGGAAAGTTGCCAAACTGGTGTGTATCTGAAGTCATATGCCAAATAAATTCACCAGTTTTCTGAAACTCAGCCAGCGAAGAAAGAAAGTTGATGGGGAAGAGAAAAGATTAGTTAATTAGTATTTGAAAGACAACAGAAGTCAAATGCTATAGACTGAATGTTCATATCCCCCAAATTTATATGTTGCAATCCTAACCCTCAACGTGGTGGCATTAGGAGGTGGGGCGTTTGGGAGGTGATTAGGTCATGGGGGTGGGGCCCTCCTGAATGAGATCAGTGCCCTTATAAAAGAGAGTTCTCTCTCCCTTTCCACTTTGTGAGGACACAATGAGATGATGGCTGTTTATAAAGCAGGAAGTGGTTTCTCACCAGAAACCAAATCTGCCAGCATCTTGATTTTGGAACTTCCAGCCTCCAGAACTGTGAGAAATAAATGTTTGTTGTTTAAGCCACCCAATCTGGTATTTTTGTTATGGTGTTGGCTGGCCAGCCTCTCGTGGGCCCGTCCTTTCTCGACCAGATCACAACCTACCACTATGACAGCGGGTTTTGCGATTGCTGTGACTTCCCCCAACTGCCTTCAGCGGTGACAGTGACCAGCTGTGCAGATGGGGTGTGTGTGTGTGTGGGGGGGTGTGCTCAGTGTCCGGTGTCATAACCAGGTGCCGGGCTGCCCTCAGACTGCCTTCAGCTGGAGGTGCTGAGGTTAAGGCGGCCTGGGCCCTGGCAGTGGCAGTGGCAGTGGCTGCTCGTGAGCGCCCTCCTCAGCGTTCCCGGAGAACTCAGCACCTGAGCGCAGGGTTACTGTGCAGCTGGCGCCAAACGGCCCATTGTGACTCATCTGCCAATGAGGAACCAAGGCTTCTATGGCTCCTAAACCACCGAAAAGTGCCACTCCCTGCAGTCGCTGAGCCCAGAGGAGCGGGCTTCTGTCACCGACTCTAAGCGACGTCCGGATTCTGGGGCACCCCACCTCCCGCTGGACTTCAGACCTCAAGTGGGGGTGAAGGCAAACCTGTCTTTTGCCTGGGGCCCTACACATCCCTTTGAAACGCTTGGAACGGAGGGCTGCAGAAAAGCCGGGAACTCCTGGGAGAAGTAACCCAGGAAGCAAAGCGAGGCACACAGGAAGGGGTCGCCCTCTGTTCATTTATGTGATTTGAAGACAGGGCACTGACTCCCAGAAATCCATGAAACATGCTGCAATCCTTAAAAGTAGCCCAAGAGTTAGACTCTTGGACATCTTAGGATGTTGTGAGGAGCCCCATGGGCTGAGCTGCCAAAATCGAACCATCCTGCAGTGCTGAGGGTATAGTCTGACCTGAGAAAGGTGTGCATTGCCATATTACTTCAAAGATACATTTATTTGCATTGTTCAGTCACGTAGAGAAGAGCCTGGGAGTCTACAATATCTATAAGTGCATGAATTTCTTTTTTAAAGAGCTTTTTGACTGCAATTTCTCCTTTGACTTTACTACTGGTTATAATACTGTTTCTATATGTTCCTGTGTTCAGCACTTGGAGAATATGTTGAGCGTGTGACTTGAAAGGTAAGTAAAGATTCTTTGTTCTAAACTGCAGCTCATGTACTCACCCTGCTTTTTCCCACCTCCTCCAGTTAAACAAACAAACAAACAAAAAACTATAAAGTATCCATTTTGTGCCTGGAATTGAGATAAACATAGTCTTACCAAGTTGATCATAGATGACACTTATGGGCAGGTTATTGTTTAGTAACACATTCTTTGGGTCTGATTTCTACTTCAAATGATATATCCTACAGAAATAGTGTTTTAACATGTCAATTGTTTTAATTATCTGGGACGGGTCATTCCATTAAACATTTTGAATTGATATCAAAGTAAGAATTGTACAATTTAACAAGAGAAAGGAAACCATCTTTGTCATCTGTCAGTCTCCCTTACAAATTGCTGATATTTTCTTAAACTTAGCTTCAGGATTCACCTTATGTTGTGCACACGTACCATTTTCTAAACTGAATACTACAGTTTGGGTTGCTTTGGAATCTTAAAGTCCAAGTTCCAACCTCCCCTCAACCACCCTTTCAATTTACCTTTTCTATTTTAATTTAACCTATTTTATAGCAGTGTAAAATTTAGATGTCTTTATGTTTGTTTACCTACTAAACTTCCTCTTGAAATGGCAGGTAGTCTGCCGACACTACAATATGTATAACAAAAATTAGACATAGAAATCTGGTGTGTTCATACACGTCAATGGTAAATTAAAGAACAAATGCTTTGCCTTGTCGAAAGGGAAGCCTGTACTGTCTAGCTGATTGCTGCACGCAGGCCCATTATTGTCAGATATTTCTAAGAGGAGGCAGAAATCACAGATGTAAATGTAAAAATCTTTGTATCTCTAGAGACAAACAAGAGGGGCTGGGGAATTTAAAACCATTGTGGACCAGACAATCTGACTGTGGGCCTTACTTAACCTGCTGGTCACTAGTTTGCAACCTGTGGTGTGGACTTTTGTTTTATTATAGAAGGCTGGTAGTTTAACGGTCAACTTCAAAATTAGGAGCTTGTCATTTTTTAACTATGGAATATATTATGACTCTTTGTAACTTTTTAAACAGGTATGCTTAAAGTGTAATATGTCCTTCTAAGTACTGAAGGTATCAAAGGCCTCTTATTACTGCTTTCTCCCAGGAGTTACAGAAATAAATAACAGGGCTGGAGGGGAGAACAACAACAACAAAATCAATGTATTTTACCACATTAAGAGAATAATGACAAAATATGATCACTTCAGCAGATGCAGAAAGGTAACATCTTTTCATGAAAAACCACAAAAGAACGCTTTGTTTTCAAAGAATAGAAGTGAATATCCTTTATCTATTAAAGACTATTCAAACCTACAGCAGTCACCGCAGTTAATGGTAAGTTGTGGAAAACTTTTGCTGAGATTTGAAATGAATCAAAGATGCTTGCTGTCACCACTTATTTCATATTTCAATAAAGGTTCTAGCCAGTACAGTGAAGCCAGAAAAATAAATAAATACACAAGGATTGGAGAGGAAGAAATAAAACAACTCTTTTTTTTTTTTGCAGAAATTCCAAAGTACAAATACAAGCTATTAAAATTTTAAACCATATATATATATATATATATATATATATATATATATATGGTTTCAAGTTTCACAATAAATATACCAATTGTGATGGTTAATTTTATGTGTCAACTTGACAGGGCTAAGGGATGCTGAGATAGCTGGTAAAGCATAATTTGTGGGTGTGTCTATGAAGGTGTTTCCCAAAGAAATTGGTATTTGAATTGATAGCCTGCTTAAAGACCTCTTTTACCAATAAGGACAGCCACCATCCAGTCCTTTGAGAGTCTGACTAGAGCAAAAAGGCAGAGCAGGGGTGAATTCACTCTGTTTTGAGTTGAGAGGCCTATCTTCTCCTGACCTCAGACAACAGTGCTCCTGGTTCTCAGGCTTTTACTCCCTTCAGGACTTACGTCATAGCACACACACCACCCCACCCCACCCCGACCCCAGCCCATTTCTCAGGCTTTCAGACTCAGACTGAATTATACCAAAAGCTGTCTTGTTTCTTCAGCTTGCAAAGAAAGGACAGATTAAGGAATTTCTTGGCTGCCATAACAGGGTGAGCCAATTTCTAAAATTGAGAGAGAGAGAGAGAGAGAGAGAGAGAGAGAGAGAGAGAGAGAGAGAGAGAGAGAGCCCTGACTAATATACCAATCAATAATACTTACTTATACCAGCAAAAAAAAAAAAAAAAAAAGGAAGAAAAACTTAAGATTCCATTTGCAATAACATCCAAAAGCATAAAGTATCTATGAAAAAATTAACAAAAAATATGCAAGACTTCCACAAAGAAAACTATAAAGCATTACTGAGGGAAATTAAAGAATAGATAGAGACATATATCATATACATATATCGAGAGGCTCAATATTGTCAAGATGTTGATTTCCCTAAAATTATTTCTTAATTCTATGCAATCCAAAACAAAATCCCAAAAGATTTTTGCTGTTTTTATTGAGGAAATTGAGAATGTGATCCTAAATGTTTTTCTAAAAAAGGATTCTAAATATGGAAATACAAAAGAACAAAAATCAGTACCATCTTGAGGAGCAAAAATATTAGAATGCCTCCTCTACTGTATTTCAATGTCAAAAAATCAAGAGAGCGTGATATTAAAGCTAAGACATACAAATAAACCAATATAAAGAAGCTTGATCTCTGACTATTACTTGTTTCTATTCTGTTAACAGTTAGCTTTTGTTGTTGTTTTCATGAGAGGACGTTGAATTTCTACATCGGTTGAAATAATCATATTTTTCTTTTATTCCTGAATGTGGTAAAATAAATTAACATTAATTTTTGTAGGTTAGTACTTTCTTTAATATTCTAAGAATATTTGTCTACTCTAAGATCATGAAAATGTTATCCAATGTTCTAGAAACTTTATGATGTTATCTTTCACATTTAGATCTATACCCCATAGAGACATTATTTTTTTGAGGGGGTGTGGGGAGTAGGAGTCAAATTTTATTTGCTATGTGTATATTCTACTTCCCAAGCACCATTTAGCTGACCACTAAGCTAACTGAACAGACTTCAGTGGCCACACATAACAAAAAATATAGACGTTACAAAATTAGTTCAGAAAAGTCATGAAACAAATACACAAACAACATCAGTAACAAATAATAGCCAGAAGTGGAAGGCACATCTACTGGCAACAAATTCCCTCAGTTTTTATTAGTCTATGAAAGTTTTTATTGCTCTTTCAGTTTTAAAGAATAATTTCACAGGGTACAAAATTCTAGTTTTTGCTTTTTTTTTCTCTTTAACACTAAATATTTCATTCTACTCCCTTCTTACTTGCATAGTTTCTGAGAAGTCAGATGTAATTCTTATCTTTATTCCTCTATAGGTAAGATTTTTTTTCCCTCTTCTTTCAGGAATTTTTTCTTTACCTTTGATTTTCTGTAGTTTGAAAATTATATGCTTTGCAAGTCATTTTTTAGTATAAAAGCTAAAAGGCACAATTATTTAAAATAAGTATATTTAGAATAATTTAATGAATACACAATATAAAATATGTAAATGTTAGCATCAATAATATAAAATGTGGGAGACAAGTAAAAGTACAGAGTTTTTCTATGTAATTGGAGTTATCAGCTTAAAATAGACTCTTACGACATATTAAATATAAGATATTTTATGTAAGCCTCATGGTAACCACACAACAAAATCTATTAGTAGGTACACAAAAGAGAAAGGAATCAAAGGATACTATTACTACTACAAAAAAAAAAAAAAAAAAAAAAAAAAAAACCACAAAAAAAATCATCAAATTACTAAGGAAGACAGCAAGAGAGGAAGAAAAAACTACAAAAGAGTCAGAAAACAATTAACAAAATGGCAATCATAAATCCTTACCTATCAATAATTATTTCAAATGTAAATATATTAAGTTCTTCAATCTAAAGACATAGAGTGGCTTAATGGATTAAAAAATTGATCCAACAATATTCTGCCTACAAGAGACTCACTTTAGCTTTAAATGCACACATGGGATGAATGTAAAGAAATGGAAAAAATTGGTCCATGTAAATGGTAACCAAAAGAAAGCAGGAGTAGCTGTAGTTACAGCAGACAAACGGACTTTAAGACAAAGACAGTAACAAGAAACAAATAAGGTCATTATATAATGATAAAGGGATCAATTCATTAAGAGAATATAACAATTATGAATATATATGCACCAAACATTGGAATATGTAAATATTTAAAGCAAATATTAACAGAACTGAAGTGAGAAATACACAGTATACAATAAAATATAGGGGACTTCAATACCATACATTCAACAATGAATAGATCATCCAGATAGAAAAATCAATAAGGATATAGTGAACTTGAATAACACTATAGATCATGTAGGCCTAATAGACATAATACAGAATATTCTATCCAACAGCAGCAGAATACATAGTCTTCTGAAGTACACATGGAACATTCTTCAGGATAAATCATATGTTAGGCCACAAAACAAATATTAACCAATTGAAGAAAATAGAAAACATATCAAGTATCTTTTCTGACCATAATGGGCAGTATGAAATTAGAAATCAATAACAGAAGGAAAATTGGAAAATGCATAAATATGTGAAAATTAAACAACACACATTGAACAATCAACAGATCAAAGAGGAAATTAAAAAATGCTTTGAGATAAATAAAAATGGAAATACAACATACCAAAATATATGGAATGCATCAAAAGTGTTCTAAAAGTGAAGTTTATAGCAATACACACTTATGTTAAGAGAAAAGAAAGATCTCAAATAAACAGCCTGACTTCATATCTCAAGGAACTAATGAAAGAAGAATAAACTAAGCCCAAATTTAGCATAAGGAAGGAAATAATAAAGATTAGAGCATAAATAAATGAAATAGAGACTAGCAAAACAATAGAAAATACCAATAAAATAAGAGTTGTTTTAAAAAAAAGATAGAATTGACAAATCTTTAGCTACATTAACCAAGAAAAAAAGAGAATATGCAAATAAATCAAAATTATAAATTAGAGACATTGCAACTAATATTACAGAAACACAAAGGATTATAAGATACTATTATGAACAATTATACACCAACAAATTGGATTACCTAGAAGAAATGGGTAAATTCCTAGAAACATACAACCTACCAAGATGGAATCATGACTAAATAGAAAATCTGAACAAACCAATGAGTAAGGAGATTGAGTAATCAAAAACCTCTCAACAAAGAAGAGCCTATGACCAGATGACTTTGCCGATGAAGTCTACCAAACATTTAAAGAATTAACACCAATCCAATCCTTCTCAAACTCTTCCAAAAAATTGAGGAAAGGGGACAGTGCCAAACTTATTTTACATGTCCAGCAAAACCAGACAAGTACAGTACATGAAAAGAAAATTACAAGTCATTACTTCTGTTGAATGTAAGTTCAAAAATCCTCAACAAAATTCTAGCAAACCCAATTCAACAGGATCATATGCCACAATCGAGTTGAGGTTGTCCCTAAGGTACTAGGATGGTTCAATGTACACTAAACAATAAATGTGACACACCACATTCACAGAATGAAGGATAAAAATCATATAATTATCTCAATAGATGCAGAAAGAGCATTTGACAAAATCTCATGTGTTTTCATGATAAAAGCTCTCAACAAATTAGGCATAGAAGAAACGTACCTCAACATAATAAAGACCATATATTATAAGCCCACAGTTAACATTATACTCAATGGTGCAAAGCTAAAAGCTTTTCCTCTAAGATCAGGAACAAGACAAAGGTGCCCACTCTTACCACTTCCATACAAATCCTAAAGGAAGAAGTAAAATTATTGCTATTTACTGATGACATGATCGTATATATAGTAAACCCTAAAGACTCCACCTAAATACTATTAGAATTAATAAACAAATTTAGTAAAGTTGCTAGATACAAAATAAAAATAAAACATTAGTTGTATTTCTATACACTAACAAAAAAACTGCCCCAAATTTTTAAAAAATCCACTCACAATAACATCAAAAAGAATAAAATACTTAAGAATAAATTTAACCAAAGAGATGAAAGATCGGTACACTGAAAACTATAAAACATTGATGAAGAAAATGAAGAAGACACAAGTAAATGGAAAGATATCCCATGTTCATGACTTGGAAGAACTAATATTATCCGCACTACCCAAACTGATCTACAGAAGTAGAAAGAAACAACCCTAAAATTTTTATTGACGTACAAAAGACCCCAATAGCGAAAACAATCTTGATACAAGAATAAAGTTGGAGGCATCACATTTCCTGATTTCAAAATATATGACAAAATGTGCAAAAGCTACAGTAATCAAAACAGTATGGTACTGACAACAACAGATATGTAGACCAATGGAACAGAATAGAGAGCCCAGAAATAAATCTGATTTTCAACCAGGGTACCAACAATACCCAATGGGGAAAGGATAGTCTCTTCAATAAATGGTGTTGGGAAAACTGGGTGTCCACATGCAGAAGAATTAAATTGGACACTTATTTAACACAATATACAAAAATCAACTCAAAAGGGATTAAAGACTTAAATGTAAAATCTGAAACTAAAATTACTAGAAGAAAACAGAAAAAAAAAATATTCTCATTGGTCTGGGCATGATTTATTTATTTTGAATATTACCCCAAAAGCACAAGCAACAAAAGCAAAAATATGTAAGTGGGATTGTATCAATCTAAAAAGCTTCTGCACAACAAAAGAAATAATCAACAGAATGAAGAGAAAATGTACAGAATGGGAGAAAACATTTGCAAATCATATATCAGATAAAGAATTAATATCCAAAATATATGAGAAATCAAACAAATCAATAGCAAAAAATATAAACAACCCAGGTAAAAGATGGGCAAAGAACGTGAATAGACATTTCTCAAAAGAAGATATACAAATGGTATTAGGTATACGAAAAGGTGATCAAAATCACTAATCATCAAGGAAATGCAAATAAAAACTATAATGAGAAATCACCTCACACTTGTCAGAATGGCGATTATCAAAAAGACAAAAGAAAACAAGTGTGGGTGGGGATGTGGAGGAAAGCAAACCTTTGTACACTGTTAGTGGAAATGTGAATTGTAGCTACTGTGAGGACCAATGTGGAGATTCCTAAAAAAGTAAAAATAAAGCCACCATATGATCCAGCAATCCTACTTCTTGATATATATCCAAAGGAAATGAAATCACTATCTCAAAGTGTTATCTGCACTCCCATATTTATTGCAGCATTATTCACAATAGCCAAGGTTTGGAAACAACCTAAATGCCTGTTTATGGATATATAGATAAAGAAAATGTGGCACATCTATATTTATATACATCCATATATCTATAGATATAGATATATAAATAGAGATGTGCCACATTTCTTTATATATATATACACACACACTTTATATATATATATACATATATATATATATGTATATATATACACATACACATATCTATATCTATCTATCTATCTATAGATATATATATATATATATATATATATATATATATATAGTTTTATCTTTTTATCTATATGGATATATAATGGGAAATTGTTCAGCCATGAAAAAGAAGGAAATCCTGCCATTTGTGACAACATGGATGAACCTGAGAGACATTATGCTAAGTGAAATACACCACACACAGAAAGACAGAAAGACAAATACTTCACGATCTCATTTGTATGAAAAATTTAAAAACGTTAACCTGATAAGAGCAGAGGAGAATGGTGGTTGCTTAGGGCCTGGGATATGGGGGAAATGGAGAGACGATGGTCAAGGCTACAAAGTTCAACTGCACAAGATAAGTAAGTTCTGGAGATCTAATATACAGTATGGCAACTATAGTTAATAATACTGTGTTGCACACTTGAAATTTGCTCAAAGGGTAGATCTTAACTCTTTTCACCAGACAAAAAAATGAAGGTAACTGTGTTAAATGATGGATATGTTAATTAGCTTGATTGTGGTAATAATTTCATTAAAACATACAAGGCTTATACACTGAAAACTACTAAACATTGAAACAAATTAAAGTAAACCTAAATAAACAGAAAGGCATCCTACGCTTATAGGTTGGAAGATTTAACACTGTTAAGATGGCAATATTTCCCCAAAATAATTTAAGGTTCAATGCCATCTGTATCACAATCCTAGCTGGCTCTTTTATTTTTGGCAGAAATTGACAAGCTGATCCTAAAGTTCATATAGAGATTTAAGGGACCCAGAATAGTCAAAACAATCTTGAAAAAGTTGGAGGACTCACACTTCCAAATTTTAAATCTGACTACAAAGTCCAAACGATGTGGTACTGGGATAAAGACAGGCATATAAATCAATGGAATAGAATCAAAAGTCCAGAAACACATCCATACATTTATGGTCGATTGATTTTTGACAAGGCTGCCAAGACCATTCAATGCGGAGGAAAACAATATTTCCAAGAAATGGTGCTGAGACAACTGAATACACATGCAAAAGGATGGAGCTGTACCTCACACCATATTTTTATTCAAAATAAATTCACTTAAACATAAATTTATTCAGATCAGTGTAAGAGGAAAAATGTTAGAGAAAAAAAATGAGGTTGTCTTCATGGCCTTGGATTAGAGAATAATTGTCTAGATATGACACCAAAAGAATAAGCAGCCAAAGAAAAAATACATTGGAGTTCATTAAAATTAAAAACATTGTTTTGCATCAAAGGACACTGTCAAAAACTGCAAAGACAAACCATAAGATCAGATCAAATATTTGCAAGTCATGTGTCTGATCAGACTCTAGTATCCAGAATATTTAAAAAAAAGTCATTACAGGTAAACAATAAAAAAACAACCAAATTTAAAAATGAGAAAGGATCTGAATAAACATTTCTTCAGAGAAGATATACAAATGGCCAAAAAGCACATGAAAGGTGCTCAACATCGTTAATCATTAGGGAAATGCAAAGCAAGTCAGAGTGAGATACTACTTCACACCCACTGAATGGCTACAATAAGAAAACACGGACAATAACAAGTGTTGGTCAGTTTGTGGAGAAAGTGTAATTCATCATTGTTGGTAAGAACGTAAAACAGTGCAGCTGCTTTGGAAAACAGTTTGGAAATTCCTCAAAACATTAAACAGAATTGCAGGAAGACTCAACATTTCCACTCCTAAGTATATACCTCAAAGAACTGAGAACGTATGTCATATAAAAAAACGTGGATCAATGTTCATGGAAGTATTATTCCTAGTAACTAAAAGTGGGACACAACTTAGATGCCCTTCAAGTGACGACTAGATAAACAAAATATGGTATAGCCATAGAATGGAATATTATTCAGCCATAAAAAGGAATGGAATATTGATACATCCTACAAAATGGATGAATTTTGAAAACATTTTGCTAAGTGATAGAGGCTAGACATATATCATATGATTCCATTTATATAAAATGTCCAGAATAGACAAATACAGTGGTAGATTCATGCTTTCCAATGACTACAGGGAGAGGAGCACAGGGAGAGATTGCTAAGGTGTACGGAGTTTCTTTCAGGGTGACGCAAACATTCTGAAGTGAAATAGTGGTGATATTTGCAAAACACTGTTGATAGACTGAATATCACTGAATTGTACAATTTGAAAGAGTGAGTTTTATGGTATGTGAATTATATCTCAAAAATATGTACCAAGGTCTCTGTAAGTTTTCTCCAGAGTAAACATGTCTAGTCTCTCTAATCATTCCCATGCCATTAATTCAGATGCCTACATAATGGTGAGTATTTTTCTATCATGATATTTATAAAATTTAATCTGAGAGAATATAGTACTGGTATGATCAGCATAAAATAGCATGGGACTAATAGCTACAGCTTCGGACCCTGTATTTCAGTTAATGTAGCTGAAGATTAATTTGTACACATGCATCATATTACCTGGTATTGACCTTACTGTCCTGTGAAATCTTGAAGTCATTTTTCACATATCATCCATACTATACTTGTAAGATTGGCTTTTGAATATAAGGGTAGGAGTTTTCAGTTCACCCTGTAGAAGTTAATCTTTATTTTGGCCCATTTTTCTAAATGTTTGAGTTATTTTTAGGTTCCTGTATTGTCATCAGGTGCAGCACACAAGCAGTGTCCTTATCCAGGTGGCTAACAGGCAAACAACAGAACTTTGTCATACACCCCTGTACCCCTTTCTCCAGGTCATCAGAAACAGCTCATTGATTAGTGTCTTTCTTCATTTTTGTACAAAAGCCAGGTTATGATGCTGGAACAGAAAAACCCTTAAATCTCAGTGACTCAAGACATGGAGGGAGGAAAGAAACATCCTGAAATTAAACTAACTTAAAATATAAATGATGACTCTCATTTGGGGTATTAAAGACATTTGGGCAGAAAATTCTTCATCATTGGGATTGACGCAAGTGTTGCAGGATTGTTAGCATCCTTGAGACTCATCTGTTAAGGGCCACTAGCTCTCTCTGGTCATGACAAACACTCACATTTCAAACTGCCCTTAGGAGGTGACTGAGACCCACTCTCAGCTGAAGGTGCTCATACATCCCCATCAAGCCTGGCCTCAGAACCAACTTAGGCACCCCTTCTCTTATGCTGCGAACCATTATACTTCCCTTTGACCTTTTACTTGATTTTATGATTGAATTATTCAGTACCATCTCTGTTGAGGAAGAGAGTGAATGAATAAAGAGTAAATGTTCTCAGTATTCATTACCTACATAAAACACAAGAGACATAAAATGATCCAAAGGAAATTGGGGGGGGGGGTGAGCATTGTCATAGAGGAAATACTCAGTTCAGAAAAACAACAACAACAAAAGCAAAACTAAATTCTTTTGTCCTATTGGGTTAAACCTATTAATTAATTACTGGATGCCAGGTATTGTGTTAGATGCTGGATATATGGACATAAATAGGACACAGTCTCTGCCTTCATAGAATTTTTTATCTAATGATGGAGACTGAGAAATGACAAGGCAATTACAATACAGTGTTTTCAAAACTGTGGTGGTGGCAAAGAGCCTTAGGGACACACCTGACAGGTCAGTGTGCTCCATTTCTGCAGTTATTTGGGGACCCTTTGAAAAGGCCCAGGAAATGACTGGCCCCCATTGTGGGTTTCTAGCATCTTCCAATCCCAGTCATGGCAGGGACCTGGGATGGCAGAAGGAAACCGGTAGGTTGCCTGAGGTCGTGATCACACTGGAAGTTACAACCACAGGTAAACAAATTCAAGTCCTTGAACTGTGGAACTTAGAAACAAGGCAGCGGAGGCCAAAGCACAATCTATTTGATGACTTCACAAGCTGGTCATTGTTCGTCTACCCCACTAGGCCAGATGACACATTAGGCTCTCCATTGCTTAACGGCAGTTGTTATTGTTGCTTTCCAAAAGGAAGCATCACATGGATATACAGACACATGTGTGGAAGATATTTATGGCCTTTCCCAATGCAATATGTGTCAAGACAAGCTCTTCCACTGAATGTATTCACTTATAAGTGTCACTCCACCACCCTCCCCACTGGCTAAGAAATAAGCCTCCAGGAATGGCAACATGACCCTATAAAGATGTATAAAACGCACACTGTGAATTAGTCCTTAAAGATGAAAGGCTGTGTGCTTGGAAGTACTTAAACCTTTGTACAAATTTCAGATTTCTGCTGCTTGAACTGGATGCGGAGTGTGATTCATCAGGGCCTCGCTCTTGTTCAGGCTTCAGACATGCTGAGAAATGACCCAATAATCCAGGGGGAAGATGAGCCTATCTGTTCTCTGAATTTTCAGAAACCAAATATGTGTATCCACTAAGAGAGCAAGACGGTAGTAGATCCTCATGGTGGCCCAAGGTGTCAGGGGTTTCCAGCCCAGGAGTTGGGATCAATAGACACCCCACCAATGACTATCTATGAACTGATTGATCCCTTGTCATTCATGGAGCTTTATGTGAGCGTCACAGAACCCAGGCAAAGCAGGGAGCTATGTGCATGTGTGCATGTGTGTGCCTGTGTGTACTGTCTGCCTCCCTCCTCTGGTATGAAGCCTGTATTTGCAAACCCTCAGGGCATAAACAAAAAAGGAAATTTATTCAAATGAGACAATAAGGAATTTGAAAGTGGTTTGTAGACTATAAAACACATACTAATGATAGTTATTCGTTGCCATTTTATTATTAGTGCCCATTTAAATCTTTCCTTGTCACGATATGTTATTGTCATCAACATATAAAGAGGGGAATTTTTGTTATTTAAAAATGCTGCAACTTGAGTTGCTCTTAGAACAAGAGAACTATCCTTGTTCCAGAAAATACTTGTTGGGGAATTTTGGTGCAGAAGGTAAAGGATCAAGAATTTTGCCCTAAGGAGAGAGAGAAAAATCAAAGGTAATGAAAGAGGCAATCAGAAAAGAGACATGGGGACAGGTATGGAGTCTGGAGACTGGGGAGTTCCAAGAACTTTTAAGAACTGGGTGTCTTATATTTAAACCTAAGTTGTATAGTGTTGCATTATAAATTGCCTTCATTGCCCTAAAACTTCAGGAAGCCCTCTGCACACCCAACACTATAGATCAGAGGTATTTGGGGGAGTGAAGAAATCAGGGTGACAGTGCAGAAAAGAATCAGAGCACGAGACGGTAAGGCTCTGGCCTCTTACAGCTGCAGCGGAAATTCAGAGCCAATTGTTACTCATTGACATAAGGAAATGTAAACTCATTCCACAGTGTTGCCTCTTCATGGGCCAAAACTAATGATAACACTATGGGCCTGGCCCTGTTCTTTTTTTCTCAAAGATTCACTGTTTTATTGAATAAGACAGCCAAACAGCTCTCCCTACACATCGAAGACACCCAACCTGGAGACTCAGCTGTCTACTTCTGTGCAGCGAGTGCACACTGCTTCCCAGGCACCTGCAACCCATATGCAAACCTGCAAGTGGAGCCAACGCTCTCCTTTGGGACCGTCCTTCAAGCATAGATGGTATTTGTCATTTTTTGTCTGCAAGAGGAAACTACAGTGTTGGTTGTTAAAAACACGTAATAAGTAGGTTAGGTTCAGGATGACCATTCATGCTTTACTCGCAATAGTTGGTTGAATTGTGAGCCCCAATTTATAAAGATATCATGGTGCCCACTTTACAAAGAAACAGAGAGAGGGGTTAAGTCACCTGCACCTAATCATGCAGTGAGTGAGAACAGTACCCAAATGCGGAATCTGCACAAATGGACTCTAGGGTCCATCGTTTTGTTCCTGTGCTCTGAAGTCAATATTATTTGAATCTCAAAAGTTAAAAAAGTCCCATATGACATTGGGAGGCAAATTCCTTGAGGTCTACAGTTTTCAAACTAATGGATTTAGGGCTGGGCCAAATTTTGATGGCATTGCGAGTCTATTGGTCCTCTCAGAAACCAGATGTCCAGTCAAGGCTCACAAAGCAGCCCATGGAGGGGAGAGCCCATTGGGGTGGCCTTGGTGTGCAGGGCATTCATCATTCCCACTTCTGGGCATCAGACCAGCACTGCCCAGAGTATGAGGCGCAAGCAGAGGAACTGACCCTGGTCCAGGAAAGGTGCAGGCCAGATCCGGAAAACTCCTAAGGAAATCAGTTCAAGTTTAGAGTAACTTGCAAGATCCACAATTAGGATCACTTTTCTTGGCTTGGAATGGGGAAACTGGGAAACTCTGGAGGCCAACCAGAGTATCATGGGTCCCTAGGAGCCCAGAATGGTCAATGGGGGCCCCTCTGTGTGTGCCCCATGCACCTGGAGCAAGAAGCAAATTGTCGGAGAGATATGATGAGCCAGGTCAGCAAAGCCATGAGGATCTGAGGAGGGAAGAGGAAAACCAGAGTTGTAGGCAAGATGTGTAAGAGAGAAGTACAGGCGGAGGCAGAGCTATAGGCTGGTGTCTGTGTTTGTATTCCCAGCCCTTTGGCATCGGAAGGTGGGGCCAACTGACAGGACTCAGGCCGGAAGTGGTGACAATGATTACAGGG
Source organism: Rhinolophus sinicus (assembly GCF_057876585.1). NCBI lineage: Eukaryota > Metazoa > Chordata > Mammalia > Chiroptera > Rhinolophidae > Rhinolophus > Rhinolophus sinicus. The sequence continues at coordinate 185,660,607 of NC_142516.1, read as the reverse complement.
CAGCATTTGATTCCTCAAGGCCCCCTGCGTTGCTCAGCCTCTTATACATTCAGGTTTTCCAGTTTAGATCTATGGGTCCACAATCAGCCTGCGTCCAAAGGAAATGCCTTCTGGAAATGAAAGGAAATTTGCTCAAAGCCTTTTAAGAATTCTGAGGTTAAGAATATTGGACAGATGAAATATTAGTGAGATGAGACTAGTGTTGTAGGCAAGACGGCAGGTCAGCAGCTTTACCAAGGTGCTGTTTCAGGGGCATATGAAGGCGCTGTGCTCCCCAGTACATCCAGTTCCTCACTGGTGGCTGCATTTACTCCGTGGATAATGTATTCTCTCTCCAGTGGCCTTTCCGAAACTCTAGCACAGAGCTTTCTGAAACATATCAATCTCCCTGTTTGTTGCCTCAGCTCACTGGCTAACAGGAAATGAGTAAAGTACCTGGGGGTCTAGTGAATGGGGAGAAGGGGGTCGTAGACTAGATTTGAGGTCATTTTCTCTCACTATCCTATCCTGCCAATATTTCCTACCCTACGGGACAATCAGATGCCATCAAATGAGCAATGGAAACTAACATAGGTTTAATGAATTGAGGGCCTCAGATTGACAAAACTTGTTTTAAGGACTCTCTTGGCTCTGGAAGCATAATTTATGTATAATTTTCTACTCTCCGGGAAGGGAAAACAGATAGCTTATGTATTTCCAAGTTGAACGTTGAAGGACTAAGATCAAAAGGCATGATCTCATGGCAAACACTGCTGTCTGACTATACAGAGGGTGCCAAAAGCAATGTAAGCAAATTTTAAGAAAAGAAAAAAAACTGTATTAAAATTGTAATACTCAATATATACCAATAACAAAAGATGAATGGAAGTCATGTGTATACATTTTCTTTGGCACCCCTGGTATGTGCTCCAAATCCCCTTTCCCTTCTTCCTTTGCAACTGAAGGCAGTACTAACAGAACTCTGCTGAGAGGCCTCTGGGAAGGATTTTCCCTCCCTGATCAAAGGGAGGAGGCACATAGGAGAACAGCTGTATGTGACCCTCTTTCTGTCTTTTGGACATAGTTAGGTGAGGATACAGTGCCTGGAGCTGTGGCAGCCATCTATGGCCACGAGAAGAAGGCTGAAAACTGGATGAGATGATAACCTGGTGTCTTGGTGTTACAGAAATGCTAAACTTACCCTGAAACTACCTCCAGATTTCTTTTTGAGTAAATGAAATATATTTATTGTCTAAGGCCCTGTTATTGAGGTTTTCTGTCACTTGTAGCTAAACACATTCTTTTTTTAATGTAGTTGCAATAAATAGAGCAGTACAAATAACATATCTGAAAGTACAGAATGGCTGAGTCAAGGTGACAGGACAGAGGGCAGTGAGGACATCTATTACAGGCTGGGATACTGGTAACACTTATTAGGTGGTGGCAAGACATTTGTTTCAGCTTCTTGTTTGTCACGCCTTGAGTTTCAAACCACATACTTACTGAGGCTATAGTGTTAAGGGAAATGGTGGGAAATATTTAGGATGTTGGGTTATGCAAGTTATTTCTTGCCACTTCTAGCAAGATCCTACGAGAAAAAGATACATATGGGTTAGAGAAGATCTGTCAGTAGAGAAAGAAGAAAAAGAACGTTTCTGCGATGCTCTCTGCTGATAACCAGCAGTCTAAGTTGACTGAGAGTTTCATAGTATGGAGACTAGCTGGGGTTGGAAGCAGGGCAGTGCCGATGTAGCAAGAGGTAAGACTGACAATATCAGGGCCCTGGCTCCCCAACCCTTCTCATTCAGCGTTCTTTCCCAGGCAGAAGACCAGTGGCTGGCAAAGGTCGGATCAAAATGGCGCCTCCCCACCCAACCCTCTTGTTTTGAATTTCCTCAGAGAGGCCACATGAAACTAATAAAGACAGGGGACGAACAAAGCTGGTAGACCAGATCCATGGCCAAAGCAGCCATGGAGGTGCCTTAGTGCCATCTCCCTTCAAGAAAGAACTTGCAACAAGAGCGGTTAGCTGATAGCTGCCAAGCTGTTAGTTCCCGTGGGATCTTCTTCAGCTTTAAAGTTAAAGCCACACTCTTTCTGAGAAGCCTCTGGTCACTGACTGAGGACAAGGAGTACAAAGAGTGCACACAAGTGCAAGGGCCTGGCTGTTTCTGCCCAATGTGAGGCCCCTCTAAGGAGCTACCTTTGCTCTGAGGTTCCCTACTGAGTTAGCAGAGCCTTGGTCAGCTCTGCCTGAGGCTTTCCCTACCCAATCCTACATCCTTCACTAGTTCCTTTCACAGGCGTTACATCTACACCAGTCAGAAGGCGTTCCTTGCCCTACCATTTCCTTATCCTTATAACTTTTACAAGTATTATCCCTAAAAACAATCTCCTGCACTCCGAATTCCACCTCAGTATTCTGCCTCCCAAAGGACCCAAACTGACACCTTGGTTGCAGGAATTGACTTGAAGCAAAGACATCAGAAAGCCCACTAAGACTTCGAGGGACCGTATGGTCAGATGAGCTAAGGCTGCCCAACAATACACGGTGACACTTCAACTCTGTTAAACTCCTAAAACAGCATCAGGATCTCAAAAACTTGACCCAACAGGAAGTGAGCTAAAAAGGTTGTGCAATTTCTAAGTAGAGCATCGTCCCTAATATCCCAAACAGACCACAGGGGAGATAAATCAGGAACACTTTCCGAAGAACAGTATCAAAGATCGCCAGATAAACCCAACGAGTTGCATCCTCGCTCGTCCTAATTATCCAGCTCAACAGGACTAGATGTGTTCTAAAAACCAGTGCCTGTTGTGTGTTTCCTATTATACTTTTTCCAAATGACAGTTTTTATTGGAGATATTGTCTTCCTTCTGCATCATTGTGTTTGGGGCAGGTACACTGCTGTTTAGCTACATTGAGACATGATGGAAAAGATGACAAACCACCCCCAGACCTGAGGTTTGGTGTTAGCGACAGTAACTGGATGGGCCTGTGGATTTGTTCTCCCTGAGACAGTATATGAGAACATTCCCCCTACAGGGGATGTTGGGAGGGAACGATGTCTCGATATGGTGCGTGGCCAAGGAGATGTGTTCTGGCAAACACTCTAGCAGGCCATCCACAGACATGGCTGAATTCCTCGCCCCTCAGACACCCTCCACAATAGAGGCTGAAACAACAATGGATATTTGCTTTGTCAGCCTCCTTGTACGGCTGAGACAAAGGGGAAAGCTTCTGCTGAGGCTTCTGAGAAGACGGTTTTCTTTCTAATGAAAAGGAGGGAGATACACAGGGAGAGGTCTGTTCTGACCCCCGCTTGCTTCCTTTCTGAGGTTACGGTCATGTGAGGACTTGCTATCTGGAGCTTGATAGCATCGTGCAGCTGTGAGAAAGCGAGAGAATGGCAGAAACACAAATCCAGGCCCTGACACCGGCAACTACCCACCTCCAGACATCTCGTGAAGAAAAATGTTCTTAGGATTTCAGTGATTGCTAGTTGGGTTTCAAGTTACCTGTAACTGAATGCGTGCAAACTGCTCTAATCTCAGACTTCTTTGAAAGAAGCATCCACAGGGTCTCCAGTTATTTGCATTATCTACATCCATCCAAAATTTTAAAAATTTAACTACATCTTCATATATATCATATAAAATGTTAAAAAGTAAATAAAATTATAAGATTTTGAGCTTTATTGTCATAACATTTCATATTCACTAGTTAAGAAACCTATCACCCATTCTAAATCACTGGTTCTGTTGAAAATGCTAATAAAATACCCAGCCCAGTGCATTTGAGCTAATAGCATGTGCCAGGCCTAGCGATGGTTTGTCCAGTCTTGTAGGAAGTGGAGGTTGCCACAACCCAGCAGCAGGGCTCAGCCCCTGGGGTTGGGACGGCCTCCTATTCAACCTACCTGCCGCTGGATTCCTCCACCATCTGCCCCATGAGAGGGGCTAAGTCTCAATAGGTTAAAAAAAAATGGTATTATGCCTCCCTGCTGAGCAGCTCTAGTGACTGGTGAGAACCATCTGGGAAAATGACTCTCTGATCCCTAATATTCTTTAGACGTCGTCCAGTCTAGTACCCTCATTTTACAGATAACAAACTGAGGGGGTGACTTGCTAAGTTCACTTTGCTGCTTAGTGACAGAGCAGGAGTGAGGAAGTCTCACTCCTTCCAAACTATATGATCCGGAGCTGTCATATCCCATAGGTGTCCAACTAAGTTTTGTTGAAAGAAGGGAAGGAGAGATGGAAGAAGGGAGGAGAAGAAGGAGGAAGGGAGGGAAGAAAGGAGGGAAGGGGGGGAGGGAGGGAGGGAGTGAGGGAGGGAGGGAGGGAGGAAGGAGGGAAAGAGGGAGGGAGGGAAGGAGGGAGGGAGGGAGGAAGGGAGGGAGGGAGGGAGGGAGGGCCGTAGTGTAAAAATGGGAGAATTTCTTTGTAACTGCTAAAGTCAGACTTGGGAGCCCAAACTGTTCAGAGATGTTTTTCATCCAAAATTATCCCACTGAAATAAAGCATTCTATTACCATGCTATGGTCCTTGAACATCGGAGACACTTGACACTTACTGAATTGACTCTTTATGGGTCAAAAGTATCACAGACATATACATATGTGTATATTTAAATAACCCTTTGCTTTTAAATTACATTATTAGCACAGCCATTGGCAATGAAGCTTTCCCAAATGATTGTTAATGGGAGGAGATGGAGATTCCTATATTTCTCAGAAACACATAAGAAACTGCTTTCAATAATTATTTGTACATGACTTAATCTGATAAACTCTATAAAGCATCTGCTGTCTGTACATACATTATTAAGCACCGTGGGGGACCCAAAGGTGAAATAGACACAATATCTTCCTTCTTTTGGAGAGCTTATAACCTAGAAATATGGATCATGGATAAGACTTGAAGGTCTATGTCTAAAAAATAATTGTGTTACAAAACTGTAACATATAGAATCCTAGATTAGATAGACCAGATAGATAGATAGATAGATAGATAGATAGATAGATAGATAGATAGATAGATAGATAGATAGATGATAGATAGATAGATAGATAGATGATAGATGATAAACAGGCAGAGAATTTGGGAATTCCCAAGAGAGAGCAGTGAGTTAGTTCTCAAGAGAGGGCAGGTTCACAGACGTGGTATTGAGCCTTGGAGGATGAGTGTCTCAATCTCAAAGAATCCTTATACAGCCACCCCTGAGATTGCGTGGTGCTTGCTGTGTTTGCATATCCAGCCTATTTTGACTTGGTAGAGGTTTTGTGAAAGCACATAGAGGCGTCTGACCTAGCCTAGAGATCAGGAGGGCGAGACACGGGATTGGTCAGGAAAAGCTTCTGTGAGAACATGATAATGGAGGCGACAAGAGAATTATGAGTAGGAGATAACCCAGTGAAGGGAGAATGAAGAACATTCAACTCAGAGGAACCACCAGAAGGGAAAGCATCACATCTGTAGAATTAAACAACAAGCGGCAGGGCTGAGAGCAGAAGGGGAAGGGAGTCAGAGTAAGGCAAAGCTGGAAAGGCAGGCAGCGTCCTTGGAAACTGTGCTAGCCATATTGGTCTTCAGCAGAAAAGAAGTGGAAACCACTGAAGTATTTTACTTAAGTGCTGTTTTGCTATGTGTTTTAAAAAGCTTATTTATCCACCTTGGGAAGCTAGAAATAGAATTGGGAGACTGGTGATAGACTTTTCACACAGCTCTCAGAAGAGATTCTTTCCCTTTTTCAGATTTGATGGTCATGAAAAATTCCTCAGGTCCCTTTGCTGTTCATCAGCGAACACTTGTGGAGTGCTGACAGCATCTGGTTGCTGATCTGGGCTAAAAGTCTAGTGTGAGTTTGTGTAATGATATGTTTAATGTATGCTGGCTCACGGTATCAACGCTTTATCAGAGGAATAAATGGAAAGTTATTCTAGGCTGAGAGGGTAAAGATGTCAGTTTATGGAAAAGAGAGCTTCTTTATGCACATATTCTGTAAACTACAGATCAAAAGCCGGAAGAGGAACACTAACCCTGAATAATGAAATCACACATTCAAGGTCTGGATGGAGTCAGTCATTCTGATGATTTCTTTTTAAGGGAAAATCAACGTGTTTACCTAGGGGTGAATGCTTTGAAGATAAGTGCTTTGAAGGCAGAGCGAGATAGCTATCACTTTCAGCAGAGATAGGTGAACTTTCAAAATTGGGCTCCTTTAAATTGCGTGCCCTAGAGTGTCCTGCCAGACCAGGAGGGTCAGAGTGGCTTTCACTGCGTTCAGGGGCACTTTAACCTCCAATAATTCGGTTGCTCCATTAGGTCTGGGACCTATCTGGTTTGGGACTGAGCTGACCTTACCTGAAGATTTTATTTTGGGCTAAAAACCCAAGCCCACATTCTAACCAAGAAAACTCCCAGTGTGGTGGAATTGTCAGAAAAAAAATATAACACAACCACAATCAGAGCCACAGTCGTGCCCCAGGCAAGTACATTTTTTACCTCCCACTCACTCCCCACTCCACTAGGCCTCATCCCTGCCTTCTCTCAGCCTTTCCCCTCATGTTTTTTTGTAATGTAGGTAGTGACATCACCAAACACCTGCCTCCCCAACCTTACATCTTGATGTCACCCATGATTTCTCCTCCGCCTCTTCCTTCTGCATTTATCTGAACATTAAAACCTCCACACCTGAAACTAATTTAAAAAAAGAACTAAGCATAAATAAATAAACAACGTCCACAATTCTCCCTGTAGAGAGGAACTTCTCTCCGTAGAGCGTTGGGTGAAGGAGAGGGTGTGTCCAGCTAGGGCCCAGTGATCTCCACGGATTCGACTAGGTTTCCGACCGGGGCACCAGGCAGGTGGGGAGATCCAGCCCAGAGCCAGTTTGGGTAAGAGATTTGCATTTGAATTTCTAAGGGTATAACCTCCATGTTCCTGGTTTCACCAGCCCAGGATTCCATAACAAGGTCCTACTTCCCTTTTATATTCCAAATTATTATAGCAGGAAACCACATCCTGCTTGCCTGCAGGAGATGGGTTTTCCTCAGAGTGTCTTTGTTTCATTTCCAGAAGTCCCTAGAGGGATGTCTCATCTGTATTCACAGATCGAACTGGCACCTGCTGGCTTGGGAAAGTGCATTTGTCAGGGCCATTTTGGCCATGTGTGTCACAGGCCATCACAACCAGCTTCTGCAAGATCAGAGAATAAACGGCTCTCATTTTTAAGAGGGAGGCTGACGATTTTCCTGTAATTGCAGTAGCAGTGGAGGGGAGGGGGCCTCAAGGACAGAACAGGGCTCAGTGCCTCCACACCAATTCTTCTCTTTCCTCCTTTGTCTCACTTCTGCCATCTTGGCTCTTCTGTACCCACTGGTCCCTTTTCTCTCCTTGCCCCCATGATGCAGGCCGTGGCCACCTAATTCAATGGCAGGGATGCCTCTGACTATACGTGTCTCATGTCGACGCCAGGGCTGACCGCCACGTCCAGGGAAAGAGGGCGCTATGACAAGCCAGGGCCCGGTCCAGTGCCCACTTTTGCAGCAGGAGGCCAAGTTTGCTACTAGGACAAAGAGAGTGGCAGCCCGTCAGTAGTTTCCACAGGCCCTTACCCGTGTCTTCCTTTGTCGTTCTTTCCTGGGTGTTTGTGCCCACTGCCTCCAAAGCCACATGGTGTAGCCTTGTCCCTGCCAGTGCCAGCACGAGACATAGCACAGCAGCAGTGTTTAAGGCCCAAGCAACAAAGTGCATCACCAAGAAGGGAAGAAAACTCAAAGTCCAGTACCCAAGGACTCCCTGTGAAGTCAGCAGTTATATCTGGCACAGGTCGTGGGAGGAAGTGAGACGAAGTACGATGGTGACAGTATCCAGGGTGTGGTGGAGGCGAAGAGGAGGTGAGAGTTATTAGATTCCAGGTCAAGGACTGTGCACCCAGGCTGGCCTTGTGGAGGGCCGTTCAGTTAGCACCAAATGGGACAGAGTTGGAAACTCGGAGATCAAACCAGCAAGTGAGTCTTAGTGGCCCAAGATTTCTTGTAAAGGGTTGGTGTTGGTGTGTGTGTGTGTGTGTGTGTGTGTGTGTGTGTGTGTGTGTGTTCTTACGGGGCCGAATAACCCAATAACACAAGTGAATTAGCCAGTCGGCTCTAGCCAGACTCAAGATTCTGTGACTTTAGAAGCCCTGACTCTTCACGTCCCTCCCAAAGCCACAGGGCGTGGAGCCTCCCCTGGAATCCCACTGCCAGTGTTTGCCCTCTGCTCCCAGGCCCCATTGCCAATTCTCACCTGCAGCGATAGTGCAGCACAGCGGTCCATCGCACTGGGGTCAGCGGAAACCAGACGGGGCGGGAGGCAGCTGTGGGAGCGGTGCCTCCTGCTCTGGGAGCAGGAGCCCAGCTCCCACATTCTGGCCTGGATCATGTCATAGGATGTGAGGCTGGCCGTCCTGCAGGGTACCCGGTCCAGTACGGCTGAGACCGCTGGTCCTGCCCTTGCCTGAGCCCTGACCGCAGCGTGTCCACGGAGCCAAAGTGAGCAGCCAAGCCTGATTTAAAGGGACCATTTAGACTTAGTCTCACCAGTGGATGAAACACAGATGATTGCAGTTGCCGAGAAAGGCTTGGGGAATAGGAGTTTGTGGCTTGACAGAGTATAATTAACACATCATCTACACAAAACCCAAAAATGGACTTTGCAGCATCCCCGTGATTACTCCCAGGAAATACACTACAATTGTGTCGTGCAATCCAAATGCACTGGGACAAGCATTTATGTGTCTGGATGAAAGTCAAGGCAGATTAAGAAGCGCTTCTGCCAGAGGCAGCTTCCCTGACCATCATGAGGAGGCAAGAGGTGACAGGAACTAGAGGGGCTGGTTAAGTAAATAATTCCACAGCTATATCATAGGTTGTGCAATACAACATGATGCACAGTTAGGAATACATTGCAGAATAATGAATAACAACATTATTTGGCCCTGTAAGGACACACACACACACACACACACACACACACACACACACACACACCAACCTTTTAAAATGTCCACAGTATCATGTGCAAATAGCAGAATATGAAAACTGAAGAAACAGCATAAGCTCAGGATTCTCAAATGTTTACTACTTTGCGTTTGCTTGTCTTGTGTTCCTACAGTTTTGCTTTGAACCTGGCTTTTTTGTATAAGGAGAAAATCCCAATTGGCATTATTTAAAAGACACAACACTAAAGACCTTTCTCACACTAAGAGATTTCTTTTTGATCATTCCTACCCTTCCTTCCCCATTCCCAGACACTGAATCCTTCCCAGCAATCTTGCCTGAGAAGAAGTCCTTTCCCCTTTTCTGCCTCTACTAATAGCTGGAGTCACCAGGGGCAGAAATCCCAAGATCCAGTCAAATATGAGCAAATGAGAAAGAGAGAGAGAGAGAGAGAGGCATTGCAGTGGAGCCTTGAAAAATAAACTCTTTAATTTAATGGTGTTCTATAAAGCCCAGTTATTAAAGAAAATAAATGATAACAAAAGCAACATGACAATGGGTGACCATCTGTTGTGAGTGTCATAAAGAAGATTTCTGGAAGGAAGTTGAGCTAAATTATCTCTAAGGATTCCTCTTAATCTCGAATTCTGTGAAATAAATAGTGAGCTGTAATAAAAGGAAGTTTGGGGGAAGAAAATGAGGAAACAGTCGTTTAAATGGTTGGGACATGACTTATATTCTCCTTTCACATACATTCTGTGGCTTCTGGCAGTACCGCCAGCCTCAAACTGGTAAACTGGCCCTTTTTCTCACATTCCAAAACACTCACCCTGTGTATAGTCTCTTTCTCCTTGAAGGAAACCTCGCCATCTCCGTGTTTCAGTCCCCTTTTCTGTCTCTCTCTGTCCTATGACTAGTGAGGATGGCGGCCCCTGCCTTCCCTCTGTGTGAACTGTGGGGTGAAGCTCCTGCTCAACCCAAATGGCTGAAGGAGCATCCTCTCTGGGAAGCGCTCACATTACTCCTGCTCATTCCGCTGCCCTCAGCCCTCGGGCAGATGCATTGGAATCCATAGTGCCGTGGAGGCCGCTTCTGGGCCACCATGTGATGGGAAGGAGCTCACGCAGGAAGGGGTAGCACGTCATGCCATGCTGTGTACAGGCTTTCGGCCAATATGTTTATGTGAAGTGCATGTGCGTTTAAGGAGGTAGTTATCAGATCTGAGAGGTCTTTCCCCTGACACATTCATGGGACAGGAAGGACGGAGAGGGTGTTACTATTGGCTGACCGCCAAGAGGCACATCTTAACTCACCTTTTCTCAAGAACTCCTTTTTGTAGGATGAGACACACACACACACACACACACACACACACACACGCTCAGAGTGCTCAAATGTCTGGCCCAGGATGACGAGGCCACTAAGTGGCAAAGCAAGGGTTGTCCACATCTTACGGTTTATTTAAGCTATTTGAAAGCATGAGATTTTGTTAATTTTTTTTCTGAGTGTCACATCATTGGTAAAAACAGTAATAAGTGGAGGGAAAGGTCATGCTTATACCTCAAGATTTCGGTTTAAATTTCAGGTTACACGTAATTAAATTATACAGTTTAGAATATGATCCTGCTGCTGTGTTAGCAAGACAGACACGCTTAGCAGTGATGCTCAGCGCTGAACACAAAAGAGCCATTTAATTTGTACGGGATAATTCAACTCAGGAGCCTGAAGCACCTAAAATGCCATTTTATTACATCATGTTTTCATTTATGTAAGATGATTGTCATAGCAAAGCTATTTTATTGTTATAGAAGTTGAAACAGTATAGTATATTTTTACTACATTATGAACATATGTGAAAAATACTTTTTTGAATAAATACACCCGGCTACCTTAATTTTTTACTCATTTCATAAATAACAATTGAGCACGGTTCTAGGTGCAGGGGATGCAGCAGGTTTCTTCCACTGAGCAAGTGAAGGGGGACAGAAATTGTAGGAGGCCGGATAATGGCCCCCAAAGATATCAGGTCCTAAGCCCTGAAACCCGTAAATGTTCCCCGACACTGAAAGAGGGTCTTTGCAGGTATGATTAAGTTAAGGGTCTTGCATTATCAGGGTGGGTCCCCAATGCAATCGCATGCATTCTTCTAAAAGGGAAGCCGAGGGAGATTTTGAAGCTATTTGAAAGCATAAGTCACAGTGAAGAGAAGGTGACGTGAGGATGGAGCAGAGACATGATGTCAGCCTTGAAGACGGAAGTGAAGCAGCCACGAGCCAAGGAACACTGGCGACCATGGCAAGTCGGAGAGGCAGAACAGACTCTCGAGAGGCCCAGAAGGAGTGTGGCCCTGAAGTCCGACACTGAATGTGGCCCACTGATGCCGGTTTCGGACTTCTGGCTTGCATAACTATGGGAGAGCACATTTCTGTAGTTTCACATCCCCAAGGGTGTGGGATTTGTTTCAGCATCCGTAGGACACAAATACTTACATACACACATGTACATGATGACATGGGTGGTGACTGATCACAGGAGATGTACTAACTAGTGAAGGGAGGGGGCCCTACAGAGGACACAGCCCAGGCAGGACTGTCTGCCAGTAAGCATTCCAGCAGGGACCTGTGAACCTGGGGCAGGAGCAATGCAGAGAGAAGAGGCCGGCTGGCCGCTGGCACACAGTGACTCGCAGTGAGGCAGGGCCCCACGGGTATGCGGAGCAAACAGAAAGCCAGAGAGATTCAAGCGAAGCAGACCAGAGCCAAGCGCTATGAGCTGTTGTCAGAGGGGCTAGCTGCAGACATTTCGTGCAGGGTGTGCTGGCCAGAGGAAGGGCACGAATTTTAGATGTGTGAGCTGCGAAGCCTGAAGGATTTTAGCCAGGAATAACGTGATGTGCTTTACGTTAAGTAGAAATTGCCGGATGAAGAATGGCTTGCAAGGGACAAGGTGGAAGTGGGGAAAGCAACAGGAAGGCTGTTGCAGGATGGCAGCAGCTCAGAGCGGCGGTGCTGGTGGCTTTCTCCCATGTTCCATCTCGTTCCCGAGGCCAGCTCCTCCTCTGAGTGCCCCTATTTCAATGATACTACCACCATTCCCCAGAGAACTATGACAAAATGATAAGCCCTTTTTACTTTGCCCTCCCACCCCCTGTCCTCTCATAAGATCAGGCGGCCTCTGATTCCAGAACTTCTCAGCCCACTTCCACCCTCCTAGTACCAACCACACTGCGTTTTGCCTGGATGAAGAGATTAGAGCATTTGGCTATACTCTAGGTCTCACTGATTAGCTGGGTGACCCTGGACAAGTCACTTAACTTCTCTGGTCCTTAGTTTCATTATCTGTAAAATGATGACAACAGTAGTCTCCACTCACAGTAGTGTCATGGGGATTACATGAGATAACACAGTGCTTAAAACAATTGTGGGGACAGAGCCAGAAGTGCAGTTTCCAGGCTCTCGGCCTCACGTGGAAAGGTGCTGGCAAGAAGATGGCTGAGCTAGCAAGCGCAGATTGCAGTTAGCACGGCGGATTGCAGTTAGCAAGTGAGGTTGGCTGGCAGAGAGAGAAGCGGACGGCAGGTTGCAGATCGTGTGGCTCCTGCTTCCTGTGTCTCCAACCCAGCCGCCAGCGAGACTATAGTGGTATGACTCCCCTACCTACGGCTCCGTGGGTGTTCCTTTTTGGCCTCACCATGTCCTGCGTTCTTGTGTGGGGAGCAGGACCAGAGACCCCGCATGGCACCCTGCATGACAACAGTGAATGTCCTTATAAGTCTTACCTGCCGTCATCTCCTTCACCACCACCACCACCACCACCACCATCCTCATCATCCTCCAACTGGTCCCTTCTTCCTGTCCTTCTCCCTGCCAACCCCTCCCTCCCACCAATATGGGATTGATCTTCCTCAAGGGCTGCTTTGATCACATCACCTTCCTCAGACACCTTCAGTATCTGCAGGACGGGATGCCTCTCCTGTGAGCCTGAGCTCCACACCTGGCTCTCAGCCCCTCCTACTTCTCCAGTCTTCCCACTTCCCTAATTATTCCCTACATCACAGCCAGCAGACCCCTCGTTTTCCTGAGCATGTGCTGCATTTGCTTCTCCCCTCCAGGCTCACTGGGGCCTCCCGTGGAGCTGCTGCGGGGAGCGTCCTCTGCTGCCTGCCCAGCTGGGCTTGCAGACTGAGAGTTTCACAGGTTTCCCAGCTCTTCTCCTGCAGCCCTGGCCCTTCTCTCTCCCAAATCATCTCATTTACCAATGTGTCTATACTGGAGTGAACTAGAGACCCTTCTTCTTGCCTGCTTTTATCAGAAGGAGAGCTGCATCAAAACAATGTAATCCGAGGCAGGATGCCAGGCCTGGCCGTGTCTCCCTCCACAACAAGACCATCTCCAGGTGGCTTCGTAAAGGTAGCAGGGGGGCAAGGAGGCGTCACTCTCCCCAAGACGCGGGGCCCAAGGCAGTCAGAGTGGAAACACATCCCTTTCCCCTCGTAGGATTCTTGGATTGGGCTGTGTGGCCTCTGAGGAAAATTTGTACTTGTCCTGCCAGGAGCAACTTCCTAGAAGACCAATAAGGCAGTCGGTCCACCCACAGCTTTCCCGGGGCCACAGTCAGGAATTCTCCGTCCACCCCAACCCGTAGCTATGACAACTGAGCAGGAAATTGATTGCAGGAGCTCTAGGGTACAAGATTCTGGAAGAAACGGTTTAAAGGCGCAACATTTTCCCAGTGCAGGAGTCTTAGGACGCCTGCCCTAAGAGCTGGGGAGATAGCTAGAGGGTGGGTGACTAGAGGGAAGACATTTCAGACCTGATCTGGAGGGTACGTGGCGGGACAACCTCCTGTGCAGGCCCAAGTCTGGAAGGTGTGGGCGAAGGAAATGTCTACCTAGAATTTCAACTCTAATCCTTTCTGCACATTTGGAAATGGTCTTTGGAGACTGTGTCTGGTGGTTGCTTGTGTTGCCTCATTGCTGGGAACAGTCTCAGCCACCTCCCTAGCCAATGTACACACATTTTTGTGGAGGATGGGATTTCCACTTCAAGATCAGAAAGTTTTGGAAGGCACAGTTTGGCCCCCTTTCTCACCCTCTCTTCACTCTTCTTAAAGGAGGAACTACTGACCTGATTGATGAGTCCAGAGAGGAGGAAATCCCTGGGATCACATCCTACATACCAGTGGGGCGGGGTGCTCGGCCTTAAAAGTGGGAAGAAGCTCAGCCCCTTCTTGCTCTTGTGGCCAGTAATTCTGTGTGCTCCCAGGCTCCACGGGGTCGGGTGGGGGTGTCACAAACCGGACAGGCCTGCTCCTGAGAGGCCCGGCCAGGTGTCTGCTGCCCTCTTAGTTCCTTCCCCTCCATCTGTGACTCAGTGGGGAGGTCAAGCTGGACTTCACTGGAGACCTCAGAACCTCAATTCTGGGGGGGGGGGGTAAGAAGACACACACAGTTGCCCCCCTTTATCCACAGGACATCCATTCCAAGATTTCCAATGGATGCCTGAAACCATAATTAGTACCCAACTTTCACCTTTTCACTTAAAAGAAGAACTTGACGGCTTCTCTTTGGCGTGTCCAAATTGCCAGCCTCACTACTCTTGCGCTTTGGGGCTGTTATGAAGTAAAACAAAGGTGACTTGAACACAAACACTGGTACTAAGTGACTAACGGGCGGGTGGCATATACAGCATGGAATATTGGACAATGGTTTGATTCATGTCCTGGCCGGGACAGAGAGGGGTGGTGAGAGCTCAGCATGCGACTCGGAACAGTGCACAATTTAAAACTTATGAATTGTTTATTTCTGGAATTTTTCATTTATCATTTTTGGACCATGGTTGACTGAGGGTGGCTGAAACTGTGGAAAGTAAAACCATGGTTACAGGGGGGCTACTGTGCCTCCTCTCTAAGTGACTGCAATGGGGGTCCTCCCTAGTCTTTACCTCTGCTGACCCTGCTTCGTGCATAAACATACATACGTGCCATTGTCCCTCCCAGCTGAGTGTCTGCTAAGTTGCCATTTGGAAAGGAATCCACGAAGGAATTAAGAAACAATGCGATTCACATCACGATGTCCTGCAAGGTACTGGGTCCCTACTCTTGTGGCCTCTTAGGTACACAACAGTCATCCAGATGCTGGCTCTTTCCCAGCGGTTAAGAACCAGGTAAGTTAAATTGATGATCGGCGTTTCTGCCATGGAGCATTAACTTCAGTCAATTATTGAAGTTACTGCTACTTTTGAAATAGTGTTTGCTTTAAATCTCCAATAATGTAAATCTCACAGGCAGGAAGAGTCCCTCTGCAGCCATTCCAGCTCCAGTGAGAAACTGGAAAAGAGGCTGAGAAGTTAAAAGATGGCAAAGACCAGGGTCTGTCGTTTGACTAACACAGCAATCATCGTGAACGTGCTGAGAGGAGATGAGGACTTTTGTTCTGTTTCATTCATGTTGCACAGAGAAGTCACTGAACTTGGGTTTCAAATTACAGCAAAATAATTCAATTATGCAAATCATAAATGAGATTATATAGTGTTGTTATGAATAAAACAGAAGTACCACTCTAAGGAGGCATTTCTCCCTTGTTAATTCTTATATTTGTTTGTATTTAACATACCATTAAGATCTAAACTCCTAAAATTTATTCATTCAACCAATATTTACTAACATGCACTGTGGTCTGTGTTGGGCTCTAGGGAAGCTTAGGAGCTTCTGGTTACTGAGCGAGATCAGATATGCTCACAAGTAAATGCAATTGCCATCCTGCTGTCAGGGCCATAAGAGGGTGTATTCATTTGCTACAGCTTCAGTAACAAAGGACCAGGAACCGGGGACCTTAAAACAACATATTTATTCTCTTACAGTTCTGAAGACCGGAAGTCTTGAAATCAATGTGTCAGCAGGGACCACACTCTCTCTGCAGGCTCTAGGGAAGGATCCTTCTTTTTCTCTTAGCTTGTAGGCAAATCACTCCAACCTCCACCTTCACCATCACATGGTGTCCTCCCTGTGTGATTCTGGGTACACGCCGTCTTCTTCTTATAAGGACGCCAATCATATTCCCGTATAACCGCATCTGAACTGATTACATCTGCAAGGACCTTATTTCCAAATAAGGTCATATCTGAGGTAGGGGGGTTAGGACTTCAACATATCTTTTGGGAGGTGGCAAGGGTGTGTGGAGGGTGGGCGGGCACAATTCAACCAATAACACAGTGATATTTTAAAACGTGAGGCCTAGTTGTGAAAGAGAGCAAATCGTTAAGGCTTAACTCCTACTCAGGGCATGGATAGAATCTGACTCATCTGGCCAGGGGTTAGCCCTTGACACTGGTCCCAGTCAGCCGTTTATCCTCTGGGTGTTGAGGCAGCCCCAGCAGAAACACTCAGAGCCACTCACAGGTCTGACCACTGGGGAGTTTGGACCTCTCTTCTCTCTCTTCCATCTTTCTTCTCCTACGGTATCTCACTCTAGAATGTTCTTCTTAGACATTGTCCAACCAATTCTAACCAGGGAACCTTGAAAATTCTCAATCCCAGTAGCTGCCAATTGTCTACATATTTTGAGCAAAAGCCTTCTTGTGAGCGGACTTCTTTGACAGGTGACACAGGACAAAGGTTTCCTATGTGAACTAATGGGCCCTCTGGACATGGTCATCATGCTGGGAAATACCTCAGGCTTCCATATTAGTCTTCCAGGTGAAGCGCACTTTTCGGCTCGGAACTGTAGTGCTGTCCTTGAGGGAGAACCATGTCTGAGATCAAACAAGAGAAAAGCACTTTGCAAACTCCGAATAACTAACAGTGGGTTATTTTGATGATCTTCATTTCACATCGCCTCTAGAACGGTGCTGTCACCATCACTGAGTGAATGATCCGGTTGAAATTACTCTCAGGGACCTAGCAGACAGTGAAGTTAGACCCAGGCCACACAGGGTCCCACAGTGCGGGTGGAAAATGTCTTTACTCCCCTTCACTGCTCTCCCTACTCCTAGTCCAGCCTGTACCCAAAGCGACAGAGCAGGTGGGGAAGGGATGTGAGTGTCACAGTTTCCTTCCTGACCCATTTCTGAATCCAAGTCTAGCCTGTGCTAGGGGGAGGGGAGAAGCTTTGAACAGGATGAGAGATAACAGTTTTGATAGCAGATTGTCCTGGAGTTTTTAATATCTGATAAGAAGAATGTACATGCTCACCTGGAAGTAACCAGAAAAGCTATGCGCTCTGCCTTAGATATTGTCCCAGGGCCAGGAAGAGTGGGACGGAAACACAATGGTAGGAAAAGTTAAGTGGCTTTCTGTTGGTACGCCATCGGGTCCAGCAGAACTGTGTATGGTAACAAGAGGGTCATGATGGAGCTAGGGAAAAGTTCTTCATTGAAGGGTCAGGAGTAGCTCAAACTAACATTATCATGAGGGAGAAATAGAAGTTCTAAGTGGATTTCATTTGACTGCTGAGTTTTATCGTGGAAGGAAGGACTTACAGACTTGAGCCTGTGAGGTGGTGTGGTAAAGGGGCTTCCCATGGAGATCCTCTCTCCCTATCTGCCTTCCTCCTGCTCCTTCATCTCCCCTTGTCCCCACGTAGTTCCCTCTTACAAGTTCCCCAGTCACCATCCCTCCCCTGTTCTACCTGAGAAAACTCTATCCCTCCCCAAGGGAGTTTCAACCCCTTGGCTTCTTGTGTTACAAACTTGAGTAGCCAGGGTTCAGCCAGATTGGAAGGGAGACGCTCAGCTCAGTCTTGGTGACACAACACCTCAAAGAGAGGTTGGGTTTCTTGTCCTACACGTGAGGGAGAAGGTGCCTCCTGGACTTGCAGCTCAAGTATCACGTGGGAAGGGAGACTCTTGGGTCTCACCTACTAAACCTACTGAACCCAAATCTGCACTTTCACAAGATTCCAAGAGGAATTCGTATGCACTTTGGCATTTGAGAAGCAAAAATCAAAAAAGTATTAGAATTTGGTTTGAGCACATACCTTCTTTGACATTCATAACGTTAGGAGAGGAACCTCAGGCCAGATACCACGTCCTACATCCCATATGCTAAGCGAGGTGAGCCTGTGCATTCAAAATAGTTTGGCCCTCTGGGTCATTCTCTGAATCACAACTTCTCTCTTGTTTGGTTTTGCTTTTGTTGTTTTGTTTTGTTGTAATTTCTAAGGTTTCCATAATCATCCATCTTTGGCAAACTTCATGGCTGCAACAGATGTGAAGCATTGGGCACGGTTGGTGCCCCCAAAGCAGTAAAAACTTAAAATCTTGATTACTAGTTTCTTCAACATTCCTTAGAGATGCATTTCACAGAACCTGGCTAGTTTAAAAAAAAAAAAAAAAAAAAAAACCTCCGGAGAAAAATGTAACATTCTCCCAAATTCAAAATGTGTACCAAATATAAAGCTCTGACTTTAATTTTTGGAGTTTTTTTTTTTTTTTTTCTAGTAACTATTCATAAAGCTCTCATGATAGGAATTGAGAACTGTTCTCATTTCCTCCCAGCATATTTTAACACTTTATTTTTAAATGCTGAATTTTCTTGGGGCCTCCTCCTTACCAACATATAGCATTAAATCACCAGTATCCCTACATAGGATTTGGAGTAAAATACATCCAAAATCTACTCCAAAATAGATCATACACAAGAACCCCTTGAATCATCCATGCTCTCATTCTCAAGATGGCCTCTAACAAAATTTAGGCCCAGACATAAGAAGCTCATTTTTTCTAATCCAAATTGCAATTCAAGTCCAAGAAGTATATTCATTTGCATGAAATATTCTTTCCAAGAAGTTCCTCCCAGGTGAGGAATTTCAAATGTGCTTCTCTCAACAGGGAAGGCAGACAAATGGCTCTGGCTGGTCAGTTACATTTCTCACAGCCAGGAGATTCCAAATGGTTTCTTTTTCCATGAGATCAATAAACAGACAGACTCATATGCACAAAGCCGTCTTAGCCTCATCAACGCCAGCACAGGCCACTTCTTGGGCTTCTCCTAAGGTGGAGACTTAAAATAATACACACGGTAACAAAAACAGTAAAAGGATGGATATGACAGAGACAAACTAAGCTCTGCATGTACTCTCAAGACAGCTGTTTGGTACAGTTCAGGTTTGTTTCTTGTGCAGAAGAAACACAGACCAAATTTAACTCCATCAGCAAGAACAAGCCCAGCTTTCTGTCACAGTTATCTTCACAGATAGCAAGAAAAACAGCCAATGTGAGATGAATTAATGTAACAGGACAGTCACTGTTAGTCATAATACCTCTGGAAGGGCTTGAGACCTGCAGAAGAACACAGAGATGGAAAATATTTAAATGCTGCGATCTCCATGTGTAGGTTTCCATGTACATGCCTGAGCCTCGGGTGGCTAAGCTCGCGAGCCATGCGGCCCTTTCAGCCCAGCCTGTCTCTGAACACCGGCTATCAACTCCACAGCCCCTTCACCCCTGAGGGCCAGAGTACCCGTGGGCTCACATGTTTTCCTTTAAACTCACATTTCCTTCCGGAAGCAGAATCATGGGAAAATTTTCCTGGACGGCTTTGTGGGAACATTGCTCCTTTCAAAAATAAGATGACTTTCTCTAAGAAGGTTTTATGGGGAGGTAGGATCATAACGGATCTGGCTCCTTCTCTTGGCACTCCACCCCTATATCCCTGGGACCAAAACTACATCGGCCTTAAGATCCTAAGTCCAGGAAATTAGCTTTCCCATTGGGTTTGCTTTTCCCCAAAACCCTTCTATCAAATCACAGAGATCAATTAAGACCAGCTTGGACTTCTGCAAATATAGCCGATTTGGCAATCATGCTGGCCCAGTCATTGAACCACGGAAGAATCTTCTGTCAGCATTGGTATTAAACATACGAGCCCTGGGTGAAAAGAGGCAAACATGAAACAGTGAAAAAAATAGGTAAGAATGCAAAAGACTCGCAGTGACAATGACACATGCCAACGTGGCAGCATCCTTGGAGCTCCCTAAACAAATGGGAAAAGAGAATTAGAAACAATAGCGTTAGAAACGATGAAAATCTACAGTGTGCCAAGCAATATTCTAGGTTCTGTAGAGACGGAGGACACACTTCTTGAAAAGGGACGTTGACACTGACCTTGAGGACCTCGGGGATAAATGGGGATGCAGAAAGGTGGATGTTTGTACAACCCAGTGAGGCAGCTACTACACACAGGTGGGAAGGAAATCATCTGAGAGCAGACAGAAGGTCCTGATCTTTGTGAGAGCAAGCAGACACAGTTTCTCAGAGGATGTTTATCTCTTACGCATGTTACAGGACAGGCTGGCTGGACTGACCAGCGATGCATGTGGCATATCCAGCTCCTTGAGGAGGCAGAAGAGTCAATCAAGCTGACCTGGGTTGGAACCAAGCTGGCAGGATGTGTCCCTGAGCAACTCACTTAGCTTTGGTGAGTCTCTGTTTCTGAATTTGCAGCGTGGGAGAATAATATCTCGTTCATAAAATTCTTATAAGGATAAAAATCTCATCACACATGCAAAAGGCTCTCTACAGTGCTCAGCACATCCCAGGCTTTTGCGGCAACTTCTATCAGTTGTTCCATTTTGTGCTTTGGTTTTTCACTTGAGTGATGGACCACATGTAAGAGAGAAAGTCTCAAAGGAAAGAAGACTGTTGTGGGTGTTTGCTCCCTCCACTTTGCATTAAAAAGAAAAAAAAAAAAAAAAGAGAATATAATGTAGCTCCCCAGGAATTGATGAAAGCAGAGAACTTGCTGGTTCTCCCGCTGAGCCCGTCAGATTTTGAGGGATATCTGAGAGCCATCCCACCAAAGGAGAGGCTGCTGGCAGCATCCCATTTCGGCATGCCTGCTTGCTTTATGGATAGCCTGCTTGCATAATCAATAATGCTGGCTCAGGGTAGCCCGTCTTACGCCAGCCCACCCCCCACATGGGACTGCCTATCGATTGATGAGTGCTGCACCTGCTGTGCTGGTTAAAGTCTGGACTCCTTTTCCGAGCTCCCGTGGCACACTGGGGGAGCTGCGGCTGACCCCTGGGGAGGCAGCTGGGGGCCAAGTAACACACAGACTGGGGCCATCAGAGGGCTGGGCCTGCACCCACGGGTGGCCAAAAAGTAAGCACTGTGGGACAGAACTGTCCAGGACAGTTAGCAGAACAGGAGGGGCATTGTGCCCTGCAGTCCACAGCCTCAGAAAGCAGCACTTATTTAGCAATACATACGAGGTTTGCCAGACATAGCAAATAAAATTACCCGATATTCAGTTAAATTTGAACTTCATAGAAACAATGAGTTTTATTTTTCAGCATAACTATGTCCCAAATATTCCATGGGCCATGCTTACACTAAAAAAAATAAAATAAAATAAATTAAAAAATTGTCCATCATTTATCTGAAATTCAAATTTAACTGTGTGCCCTGTATTTAAGTGCCAAATATTTCATAGGACATACTTATCCTGAAAAATTATCCATTATCTGAATTCCCAATTTAACTGGGTCACCTGTATTTTATATCTGGCAAGCCTACCACACACACATACATACACACAGAGGGAGCAGACACAATTCTGTCCGCTACAACCCTGACATCTAAAGCAGAGACTCTCCCTCAGGAAAAGTCCAAACTTTTCAGCTTTGCATGCCAGGACTTCCACAGTCTGCCCCGCTGTTTGCCAGCCCTTTTCCTACTGTTTTCCAGCACTGCCCCTCCATGCTCACCTGGCGTTCAAATATCTTATATCACTCACACAGGGACACAGACTTGTAATGCTTTCATGCCACGTGTTCACTCCCCACATCGCACCCAGGCTTCAAGACCCACCCGTATCTCACCCCTCCTCTAAATATTCTATAATTACCCCTTCCTAGCACCCCTCACCCCCTGCCATAGCCCTGAGGTGACCCCTTCCTGCTTGGAGCTCAAGGAGTATCTGCTTTCTCCCTGAGTCACTTGGCCTTGGGCTACCTTGCTAGGTAAGTTTCAAGTGTTATTTTGGCAGGCATAAATGATGACTGTAACTGACAGGGGAGGAAATGACGCAATCCTTATTCCTCTGCATCTGTTCTGAGGCCCCAGCTGCCTGGCTGGTGGGTACAACGCTCCCGACCATTGTGGGCTTCCACCATGCAGCCACGTGCAACTCCTGGGCTTGCAGCACGTGTGCTCTGGGGGCGGGTGGGATGAGGAGCAGACGCTAACTCCACTCAGTCTTCAAGTCTGAAACACACCCTGGTACATGCATACGTCGTCTCCCAAATTACAGGGTCGGTCTGGCAATGCCTCTTTCCAAGGGAGCGCAGACGAATGCATTAAAAGTACTTAGCCTTTGAGTTCCAGCTCCAAAGTCTTGTCTTTGATGAAGCCTTTTCTGTTTCCCCCAGAAAGAAGCCAAAGCCCTCACCAGGGCCTGCAGACCCTCCCTGATACTCCTTCCTCCTTTCTTTCTTGTCTGCATCTCCCATTGCTTCTCCTTCCCTCACTGCGGCAGCCACACTGGTGGCCTCCTGGCTGTTTCTTGAACATGCCATGTACACTCCCTCAGCATGGTCTCTATGCTTGCTGTTCCCTCTGCCTGGAATGTTCTCCCCTCTGTTATCCACACAGCTCACTCCCTCTCCCTACTCAGGTCCTTGCTGATGACAGCAAGTGACGTTAGTCTCTTTCAGCTGACCGCCATATTGGTAATTGTAGCATCCTTCCCAGCAATTCCCATCCTGTTCCTGCTTTATTTTTCTCCTTAGTGTGTATCATTGGGAAACATATGTATTTGTTACTAGTTGTTCTTATTTATTGTCCATCAACCGCCACTCTGGAATATAAATGCCACAAGAGCAGGAAGTTTCCCATCTGTTTTGTTTCACTGCTCTTGCCCTAGTGCACAAGACACGAGAGTCAAGGAACATTTGAGTGAGTAAATAAATGAACGATTGTTTTCTTGTGTAATTTCACAAAACATTATACAAAAATCTGTACCTCCATCTAGTTTATTTTCTGATGTTCACAGATCGCCTCCCACCCGCAGAGACTATGTTCTAGTGAATGAATGTCATGAGGGGGACCCTGCTCGCTGCGCCATTTGTCGTGCGGGAGACCCTGCTTGGTGCACCATGTGTTGTGCAGGGCGGCCTGCGGGGTCTCTACTCCCGCTCCCCATACAAGAACGCAGGATATGGTGAGGCCAAAAAGGAACACCCACGGAGCCATAGGTAGGGGAGTCATACCACTATATTCTCTCTGGCGGCACTATATTCTCAATGGAGGCTGGATCCACACTGTCCGCAAACCGCCATCCACTCTTGCCAGCCCAGCCGCCATCTTCTTGCTAGCCCCCATCCTCTCTCCTTTCTGCTAGCGTAGCCACAGCAGTTATATTAGTGGCCAATGGCTTACTGGTTACAGCTGACGGCCAACTAGCCACAGCTGATGGCCATCCAATCACAGTTGACCATTTACTACCTGAGCCAGCACCTGTCTATGTGAGGCCGAGAGCCTGGAAACTACTTTCTGGGGCTCTGCCCCCACAATGAACAATGAACACACCAGGGAATGGAGGCAAAAGAAATGGGTCCCAGTCACTGATACATAGCAAGAGCTTACGTATTAACGACTGGGACACATGTGTTCGCTGATTGAAAGGAAAATGCTGAAAACTCACGTACAAAAGCCTCAGAGAATATCAAGCAAATAATCTTGGAGAAAACCAGTGCTGACCTTGGCAGAGGGTGAAGGCGCTCTAGGGAGGAGCTATTTCCTCAGCAGAGGTGGGGGCCGCCCAGGACCCTCAGCTCAGTGGAGCACACACAGTCCCAGCCAGAGCGGCCGGACGCAGCCTTGAGGCAGAGTGAAGTTAACTGGCTCCCATCAGGACTGAGCCCAGACTTCGGCCTCATTAGCTATCACTAGCTGCAACCAATGAGTCATACACAGGCTCCACAAAACAGAGAGAGATCGCAGGATGGCTGGGCCAGGTGCATGAATAAACCAACAGACCTGTGAGTAATGAAATATTTACATGACGCAGAGCCTTTAGTGAGACTCCATGAAGAGGGCCTCGAGTGGGAAAATAAGAGCATCAGCTTTGTTTCCTCTAGGCCAGGGATGGCAATGTCGCCTCTGTGTGTTTTTAAGGCAGGCACCCGGTCTCCGCAGGCTGCTAACACCACAGTTTGTGACTCAGGATTTGCTGCTATTGTTATTGTTCTTTTGGTTATTAAAAGAAATTTCTGTTTTAAGAGAAACTAAATGCAAACATCTTAGCTACAAGGAGACTTAATTTTCTCTGAGGTTAACTCCTTGTTGATGATTAAGAAAGAAAGGTCCATTACACTATCTCTTCAAAATGATTAAACAACCTTTCCTCACACCTAAGCCTTCTGGAAACTTGCAGCTTCCAGAGGTGGCTGCAATGTAAAGAGGGTCATCTAGCCAATGAAGGCGAGTCCTTGAACTCAAAGAGAAGGGCCACGCGTCCACCACCCGCCTTTGCCTAAAAAGCTGTGTGGACAACACTGCCACAACCCGAGTGTGACTCGTCTCGGTAGTTTTCTCAGTACCCATCCTCCGTACAGAGCCTAAGGCTACTTCATCTGGGAAGTAAAACCCCGGAGAAGTGAGGGTGAGGGAGGAAAGGGGGACAGGAAAGACAGAAAACCGTGTGACACAATGTTGCTGCTGTGGGTACGGCTTCTCTGCGGTCTGTCCCCTCAGCGTGAGGGCGTCTGCAGCATGTTCCAGGAGGAACCACACCTCAGAGTGGAGACACAATGAATTCTCAGGTAACTGGTCCAGGTGCACGTCCAGGGAGGCAACACCCTGCCCTTCTGGGTGTCATCTGGTCCTTCAGGAGCCCCTCAGGAAGCCAGGCCCAGGCCTGTGGCTGTGGCATTCGTTGTATCCAGTTTCTGGAGTGGAGGGCAGCTCGGGATGAGAGTGCTCGCCAGTGAGGCTGGAGGCGAGGGCCTCACCCGAGGGTTCAGGCAGTTCCGGGGTTTGGAGAGGCAGCAAATCTGTTGTGGGGGGAGTCGGCTGTGGGGTGGGCAGCATCTCCGGAAATAAGGTGGTTGTGAAGGAAGTCTTAGGAGGCCTCCAATATTTGTGTCCAACACAGCTGGGTCTCAAAGAACTTTTGGAAGTTCTTCCTACCTCCAAACTTAGTATCAAATTACTTCCCAGAATACCTTTGGAAGTCCTAGTTTGTTTGCTTACACCCAAGTCATGTGAGAGATTCACCTGGCGCTATCTGCTGGATGGCTGTCTTTCCCTCTTCAGCCCTATGTTTTTCTTTTTTCTTTCTTTTTTCTTTCTTTTTAAAGTATCATATTCCCAGATTCCTTTTGCTTTGGCCCAAGTGGCACCTTCTTTGTGTCCCACCTAGCCTCTTTCCTCATCAGAGGACTGGCCTTCTCTGAGGTTACAACTGAGGCCTTAGGTTTCAAGATTGTCACTTGGAATGATACAGCAGCCTCAGGGAAGATTGCTCAACCTTTCCAGGTAGCAATTGCAAAGAAGTTGGCTCCAGAGGGAAACAGATCCAGAGGAGATCACAGACAGGGATGGCAGGGCTCTGTGGGGGCCCATCCAGGTTCACAGTTGGTCTTTCCTCATCAGTGTCCATGTTCCTTGAGGCTTGAGCACCATACTTTCCACTTGCAGAGGCTGGCATGGGAAGTCAGGCCCAGAGTACAGTGTCTCTGCCAGGGGCTGGTGACATTCTGCAGTGACAGGTCAGGACACTGATGTCTACAGCTTCCACAGAACATTCACTGTAAGACAGAGGAAATGATTAACGATCCATTCAGCAACGTCTTTTAAAAAGATGATAGAATATGCATGTTTTTCCAGATGGAATATGCATTTCCCCACCATTTTCTACAGATCATTCATGACACTGGACTGGAGCACAGCTCAGGTGTGTGTGGGTGTGTGTGCGTGGGTGTGTGTGTGTTTGAGGTCAAAGAATGAGGCAGGAATAAATTGTGAAACAAAGCTCTTCACCCTATCCCCATGGCAGCACAAAGCAAATCAATGCAGTGGGCTAATGGAGAGACAGCAGATGAATAGAAATCTCTCTGCCATCGCCCTGTGCTCACAAGAGACAGGGACCTTTCCTGCCCTTTCACTGTTCTGCCTACAAGACCCATTGTCATGTTTTTTTTTTGTTTTTTTGTGTGTTTTTTTCCAGGAGGAATTCAAAATTAATTTGGTTCTCTTGCATCTTGTCCTATTTTTAGCTAAGTGTTAACTGTTCATTCAAAAATAAACATCATAGGAGATGCATGCACCTGCCTTTTATACCTAAGGATGAAAAACTGGTGATGCAGGAGGTTAATGTTGCTGTTCTGGAGAGATGAGCCTGGTTGCTATGGCAAGGACTCTCCTGTCAGTCACCCCCACGAAGGCGGCCTCTCCTGAAGGAACAGCGTCTAGTTGAGGTGCAGTGTGACTATATTTGCCACTGAGCTTTGACTCCACTGTTTAACTTAGTGGACAGGTCTGTGTTTTATCAGTTGGAATATCACAGACTTTAAATGTGCCGCCTATGGAACGCAGCTGAGTGAAGCTGTATGCTCTCAGAATGGCCCAATTTTACCACCGGGATGTTTATTTTCTAAATCTCTTTAAAAGTATGGAATATACAGATGCTGTATTATAGAATTGTACACTTGAAACCTATATAATTTTATTAACCAATGTCACCCCAATAAATTTAATAAAATTAAATATATTTATACGTATACATATATATGTCTATATATTTAATTTATGGGGGTGACACTGGTTTATAAAATTATATATGTATATATATGGAAGGATTTGGGCAAGAATAGAGCTACTCATGACCAACAGAGGAAAAGAGCCAAAGAATACATTACAATATGTGGCTGCGATTGGTTTATAAATGGGAGTTCTTTTTGATGGAGGAGTTACTTGATTATTTAAAAAGAAAAATTCAATGATTTTGATCTGTGGTGTTCACAGCTGAATGAGCTGCCATTCCTGCGGAAATTTATTCAGGCAATAATCCACAAGAAATCAGTCGTTTTCAGCAGTTTATGACTTGTTATTTAACATTTAACAGAATGGCTATTTATTTTGGAAACAACCAATTGTGAGAGGTTTATTGCTATTGTAAACCATAATCAGCTGCTTGCATCATTACTAGTTTTGCAAGAGATAAAATGGGCAGCTGCGAGGGGAAAATTGTTGAGTAGCTTTAAACATTTGCCTTTGCGATGGAGGGTGGTGGGACTTCACCTTGAGGTTTGCCTGCCTTTCCAGTATGAAATACTCGGCGTTCTGGTTAAAATTGGATCCAAATAAGATAATGCTCCAGAAGGTCTCTGCAATTTTTTTTCAATTACTTACGTGGCAAAGGAAGATACGACTTGGATGAGCTACGACAGTGCTGCAGATTACATTGTGTTTATCTCGGTATCACGGCAGGACTTAAGTCTCACCGCTTTCAGAGAAACCCAAGTGTCTGAGTAATTTACGCCAGCGAACCCTCAGAGAGCTCCTTCTGTCACCAGGTCTCTGCTTTAGCACTTGCCGCTCCGCGGTAAGTCCCTGCAGCAGACTGAGACCAGGCCCGGGATGACATCTCTGAGCAGCGGTCAGCTGCAGCCCCGGGCAGCGAGTGCGGCCACCGACCATGATTTAAGAGGATGCCACATGCGTCAAAAGCACACAGATTCTCTTGGGCAAGATTGGTCTGAGTTGTTTGGAATTTCTGGTGGGAATCATGGAGTCCTAGAGCTGACAGGTTCATGGAGGGGAGGAGGGAGAAGGCAAGGTCCCCAGCAAATGCGTATTCTGGATCCTGGGGCAATGAGACTAGGCGACAGGGCACAAACCATCACCTCTCGCTGAGCCTCAGTTCTCACTATTAAAAACAGAGATAATAATACCACCACTCCTACTATAGAAAGGTTACCCTGAGAAGCAAAAAGAGTGGGGTAATCTATCAATAAATAGATAATGAAAGGGTTAAGATAAAGTGCAATGTTTTGATTACAAACATCTTCTTCTATTATTCTGCATGTCTAGGAGTAGACTAAATCAATCAAACAGCTACATGGATTTTGCTCCAATACATTTGATATTTGAAAGTTTGTTTTGCAAGCATTGTGATGTGACATCCTCAGCCAGAAATTTTTCCAGGCAGAACACCATCTACAGTATTTTCTCTGTCGGAAAAACAGCAATAAGCAGACAGATGCATTTTCATCTTGGGCCTAGAAAAGAAGAATCTATTTTCGGATGTTCAGCCCCCTCCCTGCTCCCCTGACAGACATCGGCTGAGGGTGTGTGGAGGCTGATGAGGGCACGATCTTTATTAGCACCACTGCATTCCAGACCTCAGTCCCAGGGGGCTGGCAAGGCTCAAGGGACGCAAGAGCCAGAGTGGCAGACAAAGGAGAAGAGAAGGATAGAAACAGATACAGAGAAAGATAAAGACAAAGCAATACAGAGACAAAGAGAGAGAAATAGATGATAGATGATAGATAAATAAGATAGATAGATATACAGATAATAGATGATTGGTAGGTAGATAGATTAGATAGATAGATGATAGATAGATTAGATAGATAGATAGACGGATAGACGGATAGATCGATGATCGATGATCGATAGATAGATAGATAGATAGATAGATAGATAGATAGATAGATAGATAGATAATAGATGACAGGCATATAGACAGACAGACAGAAAGGTCGATGATGGTGGCAGCTCCGTGGGTCATCCCAGGGAGCTGACCAAGACCCTCATTAGTAGCTGCCGGTTGTGGGCAGAGGGAAGAGAGGAGGCAGCAGAAAGAGAACTGGAGAGTGGCTTTGTTTAGGGTAGAATTGCTGCAAAGGGCAAAATCATTTGCAAAAAAAGAACTGTATTAAAAACAAATTCCTCCCACCCTCATGGCTTAAATAACTAAGCAGCATAGAAAGGGAATAGGAGGGAAGAGAAGGGTGCAGCATCCTCGTGCAGGGAGCATGCAGTGGAGACAGCACGGCTGCCTGTGGGCAGAGGGATCCAGAAACCCACCCACACCCAGAGCCTTCCTATCTCTGCCGAAAGGAAGGGGCACCACAGCCACAGCGTGACAGGGATGGCAGGGTCCTCGATCTTTTACCATCCTGCAGATTTCTACTGCAAAAACAATGGTAATTGTCCCCTAATACTTAGCATTTATGATGTGCCAAAGACGTTCCTAAATGTTTTCCATGCAGTATCTCATTTATTCCTCACACAACCCAACGAATAGGTGCTGTTACTGCCTCCATTTCACAGAAGGGGTCACATCTGTCTGAACGTTATTCTTAACCACTCTGATTTATAGAGCAATTTTTAAGGAATTCTAAAAACTTCCCATAACTCCAAACATCTTCACACATGTAACCCATTTTTTGCATAATTCCAATTATAGTGAACTTATACTTCATACTCCTATTTTTTTCATTCTTGCACCATTATATCATTATTATTATAGTGTCTCCCTCATCCCTTGAATGACAGATATTTAGCATGAAAATTATCTGCCTATCCTACATCAGGTCCCTTGGGGTTGGCATTAGCTCTATGTCCACACAACGAATGTTTCTGGGTGTTTCCAACATGCCAAGCACAACATGCCAAGCATTGTGCCACATCCTAGGTGAGCACATTGCCCGCTGCTAGCACATGTCCCCGCATCCCGGAGGCAGCCCCTGCTTAGCCTGGGCTGCAGAGCTCGGTCCAGATCCTAGGGCAATGAGATTGATGGTGAGGACGAGATTTAGACAAGAAGAACCTTTGCTTTTGTTTCCGCCAAGGCAGCCATCAGCAAACAACAGAAGGGACATCAACAAGAAGATGGAGGAGGGTAAGCGGGGCTCCGATGGTCCCACCGTCTCTTGCAGGGCACACCCAGTGTTTCCTGGTCCTGCAGCCTATGCAGACGTGTGGTCCACCAGGATGGAGAAGCGTGAAAGTGCTGCCTCACGGTCTTTGGGTTCCTAACCTCATCAGCCACTAGAAACAATAGGCGTGACCAAACAAGGCAGAAATCCTACTATTCAGCCTGGAATTTCAAGGTTGCAGGCCAGTATGACCCAATGGAACTTTTTGAATAATGGAAATATTCTGTATCTTTGTGGTGCAACATGGTAGCCACTAGGTGCATTTTTGTTATTGAACACTTGATATGTGGCTGGTGTGCCTGAGAAGATCAATTGTGAATTGTATTTTATTTTGACTAATTTAAATTCATATTTACACAGCCACATGTGGCTGCTGGCTACCGTACTCGAACAATGCAGCTCTAGGTTTTGAGATTCCAGGTGAGCCAGAACTGAAACTCTCTTTTTCTGTTCAATTTTTCTGTCCATGCCTATTAGGGACTCTGAGCGGCAGACCTGGATTGCGTCCTTATGTCCTTATGCAGCCTTGATTTTCATAGCAATTTGACTTTCCTTTGCCCTGTGCACAGGTGGCAGGAAGCAGAGTAGAAGAGCTGCATGCATCAGGCAGGTTCATTCTTGCAAGTAACTAGAACCAACTCAGGTTGATATAAGCAGAAAATAAATTCATTACAAGTTTACTGAGAGGTGCACAGAATCACCAGGAAGGCAGAAGAACCAGGTTCAGGGTCCTGCCACGAGGACAGTCGGTGGCGTGAGTCAAATGGGGAGGTCACAGTCTGCATTACAGATGCTGCTAACACCTGTCACTAGATGCCAGCGGTCAGGGTGCTTGCCAGCACTGTACTCAAAAGGTCATCTTTCTGCAGCCACTGCCAGCACCCTTGATCGTCATAACTCCGGGACCGGTACCTGAGTCTCTGTCCACCTGCTAGCTGCAAAGAAGTCTAGCAAAGCAAGCAGCTGCCACTTCAGCTTCTGCAGTGGGAGGCAGGATCTGCCTTAGCTCAAGGAATTATACAAAACTAGGAGGGGGCGCTCAGATGCTCAGTGAAGATGAGAATGAATATTCCTTCATGATGACCACACACTTATCCAAACCTTCGTAGAGGCCAGCAAGAGCTGCAGTTCCTGTGGTTCAGTAAAGCCTCTCTGCGAGTCTAGCCAGGCCAGCAGAAGATCATGAGTCCAAATGCCCTCGTATTGGGCGCCCTGCAGAATGGCTTTCTCTGAAGGGCACTGAGGCATGATGTCATAGGTGGAGAGTAAACGGCCCAATGAAATATATTATGTCCCATGAAATGTAGTCGACACAGCCCCATGAAATGTATTATGTACATTCTAAGGCCATTGTTCATGATCCCAGAAAGTTTAGAGCCAAAGCATAGCCCCCCTGAATCTGGGTAGAAGACCCCAGTGTATGTATTTTATGCATAAACCTCATTCTTTGGTTTTTCTTACTGTTTAAGCCCTATTTAACCCTTTGCCCTGATTTTGACACCTCCTTTAAAGTAAGTGGTTTATTTTACATTTTAATCGTGTGTTTGCAATCCACATTACTTCCCATTTGGAGTATGCCAAAATAAAAATATATAATATGAGCCAAAAATTATTCCAAGAAGTCATTTCAACATGCTAAGGATGCACAAAGAAGGCCAGTGGGCTCTGCCGAGTGCAGGGGAGGCAGTGCTGGGGAAGCTCCTGAGAGGGCAAGCATTGAGGATGGAGAGACAGACGTTTATTCACAAAAAGGACAGGGCAAGGGAGAGGCAGCATGAGCAGAACCAATATTCAATTTTGGTTTTCGGCTCTTTTTTCTAAACAATCGCTGTTGCAATCTGGAGATGAGTTTTTAGCGCACAGACTCCTGAATGATTTTCTGACTCACGTTCTTGCCTTCCACGCTTTTCCTATTTTCAGGGGAGCAGAGTGAGAAAGGACTCTCAGGCTAAATTAAGAGGCTCTCTTCTGGCCCCGCTTGGACCCCATCTGGCCCACTTGGCCACCATCCCCTGCCAGGTGGGCCTGGCACGGCAGCTCAGGCCTTTCAGCTAACTGTGGTGGCTCTGAAAAAGCCTGCTCATTCACTTCGGAAAGCAACACCCAAATAAATGCATGCTCTTTGGTAGATTTAGCGGCCAAAGCAGCCTTCTGAGCAAATGGTGCCAGACCAATTTAATTTCCTTTTTCGGATAGAATGAAAGCGCATACAGATAAGGAAACAGGCAATAGATGTAATCTCCGAGGCCT
The DNA here is from genome assembly GCF_057876585.1 of Rhinolophus sinicus. Taxonomy (NCBI): domain Eukaryota; kingdom Metazoa; phylum Chordata; class Mammalia; order Chiroptera; family Rhinolophidae; genus Rhinolophus; species Rhinolophus sinicus. Next base: position 185,628,507 of record NC_142516.1, on the reverse strand, counting down.
GCAGGGGAGCCTTTGGCACTGTCCTATGTGATGGTCTCAGCAGCGGAACAAAACGGCAAGGTCAGAGTGGAGCGGAAACTCGAGGGAGGTCAAGTGGCCCTTGATGACCAACATGCTTGAGGTCCAGAGAGTCCTGGGTGAAACCCAGGCTGAGTCCAAAACCAAAGTAGGATGTTGCAAGGACTCCAGGGACGGAGGGGCCCCCTTATTTTGTGTTGTCCTCATGGGCTTCAAAGCAGGGGGCAGAGTGATCTCTCACGTGAGGGGGGGGGTGTCTGCGGGGGGGCCCAGTGGGGGTCGGATGTTCTCCTGGGCCAGGGAGCGAAGGCTCTGCAGAGCTCTGGCTCTTCTTTCCTGGGCCTAACACCTTCTGTGGGAGGTGACACCCTGTGTTATAAAGAGCCTTGGTTGTCTTGGGTGTCAGGTAGATAGACTCGGGCTCTGATACCAACTCTGTCCCTTCTTGCTACCTGGGTAGTCACAGGAGAGGCACTTACCCTCTCCTGACTTCAGTTTCCTTTCGGTGAAATGGGCATAATTCTACTTACCTTCTTTTGAACTAATAAATTGGAGGTTGAAATGAATGTAAAATGCTCAGTGCCCACCCACACTCAGTAGTCACTCAATAAATGTTTTTTTTTCCTTTTCCTCCTAACCCCAGGCTTCCCAGGGCTCCCCAAATGTTCTGTGTCCCATTACATTAACCTCGGTACACAGCATCGCAAAGGGCCTGTGATGAAACCCAAATCCTCAGGGGCCCAGAACCCCAGGCCAGGCGCCATGCAATATGACACATAAACACAAAATAAAGCTCACAGGAGCTTAATCACAAACAAATAGAGGCAGGTGGACTTCCCTTTTTGTTTATGCTTTTATTTTTTTTGTTCCAGCTTTATTGAGATATATTTGACATATAACATTTTATACAATGGGATAATTTGACACACATCTATAATCGTTGCAAAATAATTATCACAATAAGGTTAGCTATCACTTATGTCACCTCATATAATTACCATTTTCTTATTTCTGCGCTAAGAACACTTAAGATCTACTCTCTTAGCAACTTTCCAGTACATAATACAGTACTGTTTACTATGGTCACCATGCTGTACATTAGATGCCCAGAACTTATCTATCTTATAACTAAAAGTCTGCATGTACCTTTTCACCAACATCTCCCCACTCATCCCATGCCCCGGCCCTGGCAACCACCATTCTACTCTCTGTTTCTATGAGTCTGACTTTTTCAGATTCCATATGTAAGTGAGATCGTGCAGCATTTGTCTTTCTCTGACTTACCTCACTTAGCACAATAGGGCACTGCCCACCCAAGTTGCCACAAATGTCGGGGTTTCCTTCCTTCTCATGACTGATAATATGCCACTGGAAGTGTACACCTTCTTTATCCAGTCGTCCGTTGATGGCCACCTAAGTTGTTTCTCTATTTTGGCTGTTGTGAATCATGCTGCACTGAACATGGGAGGACACCTGTATCTCTTCGGTATCCTGATTTCATTTCCTTTGGGCATACACTCAAAAATGGGATTGCTAGGTCATAAGGCCGTTCTAGTTTTAATTTTTTGAGGAACCTCCATATTGTTTTCTTTAGTTGCTGCATTAATTTATAATCCCACCAACAGTGTACAAGGATTTTATTTTCTCCACATCCTCGCTAACACTTTTTATCTCTTGTCTTTTTTATGATGGTCATTCCAACAGGTATGAAGTGATATCTTATTGTGGTTTTGATTCTCATTTCCCTGATGAACCTGCTGACCATCTGTATGTCTTCTTTGGAAAAATGTGTATTCAGATCCTCTGCCAGTTTTTCAATCAGATATTTTTTTGGTGGGGTGCGGGGGCTGTTGAGCTGTGTGCATTCTTTATATATTTTGGACATTAACCCCTTATCAGAGATATGATTTGCAAATATTTTCTCCTTTTTGGTAGGTTACCTTTTCATTCTGATGATTTCTATTATGGAGAGCAATCTGCTTTACTCAAAGTCTATCAATTTAAATGTTAGACTTAGCTAAAAACACCCTCACAGAAACATTCAGAATACGGTTTCACCAAATCCTTCGGTACTTTAAAGTAAGTGGTTTACTTTAAGTTGACAGATGAAATGAACCATAACAGACTTCAAACTGTACCCAGAGTGCTCAGGGGACCCCTATTTCTCTCTCCACCTCTTGCCCCTGCTGGATTCAGGGTTTTCTCTCTGCACTTCCAGAGCACATGGTGTTTCCCTAGAGGCTGGGCTCCTGTCTCACCCAGCTGGGTGTCCTAGCGAACCACACAGGGCCAGGCTCATAGCAAGTGTTCAATAAATGCTTGTGGGACGTGTAAGAACTAAGAGACTGTAGTAGGTGCTGAGTGAGCCAGCTCATCTCCCCTCTGCGGCCTCTCGAATCGGGAGGACCAGGGCCCCTTCATCTGTGCCCCTCTCTGGATGCAGGTGTTCCCGTGGGAGTTGGACTCCAGTTTCCCCTTGACTAGCTGTGTGACACTAGACAGCTCCCGCCCCCTCTCTGGCACAGGGCGGGCACTCAATAAACAGTTCTCTCATTCAATAAAACCAGAACTGGCCAAACAAACGCCTACGGGTAAAGTTGACAGTGTGCATCCTGACGTACCCCCAGAAAAGGTGGGAGGATCCCCTGGTCCAGGTTGAGGACAAAGCATGATGACGCTGACGAGGGCGACCAGGGAGCTGCGATGGGCACCCCGCCTGCTAAGTGTCAGACACATTTGCTTCTGTTCTTTCATCAACGATTTGCAAGGCAAGAGAGGGGTTTCTTGAACTTTCTGGGGCCACGAGCCTCTGGACCCCTTTTCAGAATAAAGTTTTGAAATACATACAATAAAAAATAGATAAAATTACAAATGAAACCAATTAGCTTAAAGTACAGTTTTCATAAAACTAAAAAACATTTATGATGAGGTTTGCAGCTCATTATCAATCCATTAAATATTGAGATCTACCAGCATCTAAATACTTTAATTTTGAATTATCTGCAACAACTGTAACGTGATATGAGAAGAGCTATGATTTCTATTGCTGAGAAAGGTCCTGGCTGCTAACGCTACTGTGATTTCTTGGGTACATTCATAATTGAAGAGCATGGCAAATTTCAGCCAGAGATTAGGGAAAATACCGATGATTTTTTTTCCTATTCAAGTCCATAGACCCCCTATATTCCATCCACAATTCCCTTCGAAGTCTACTATTAAGGTAAATTTTTTCATCTCCCATGTACAGAAGAGGAAACAGGATTTCAGAGAAGTTAAGTAACTTTTCAAAGATCACACAGTAGGTAAAAGAGCCAGGGTTCAAACTCAGAAGCACTGTTTGCCCCCAAAGTGTGTTGTGTTTCCACCATGGCAGTGCTTCTCAGCCTTTGATGAGCATGCCAGTCACTTGGGAACCTTGTCAGAATGCTTAGTCCTAGGGCCCTCCCCTAGCAATTCTGACCCAGGGGGTTTGCCAGGGTATCTGAGATTCTGCGTTTCTGTCTCCTTGGTGACACTGCTGCTGCTGGTCCTCATGCTGTCCTCACTGCACTTCCCAATAATGATTTTGGAAAACCCCATCAAAGGAATGAGTGTATCAGTGCTTGACTCCTGGAGGGAGAAACACAGAACTGGGCATCTCAGACTGCAAGCACGTGTCTCTGTGGCCAGGACCTGCGGTGGAGGCTTGCTCACCACACGCTGTCTCTTCTCTCCCTTTGCTTACCATCTCTCCTTAAGCTGCCTGCTTGGGGCTTGATTCTTCTCCAGGCTCCCCCTGAATTCCATTTTAAGCTGGTTTCACTTGGATAAAAATGCTGCGGAGGAAGGAGAGGTCCCAGGGCGATTACCCTCAGTCGGGCCCTGGGGCCGGCCTGCCCCCATCTCCCAGAGAGAGCTGCGAGTCCTTCGCAGACTGCCCCAGGGGCCGCAGTTCTTGCTGCCTTCAGAGCTGGGCTCCCACACACCTGTGCAGCTCAGGCTGCGTCCCATCCAGGCACGCTCAACCTTGCTGGGATGTGGAAATACCAGAGGGGCTTTAAAAAATACTGTTGCTGGCTCCTATTCCAGAAAGTCCGATGGTCTGGGGTGCGGCCTGGACCTTAGGAGTCATAAAAGCCACACAGGTGGTTCCAAGAAACAGCCAAAGTAGAGAATCACTGGCTTAGTGAAAGGAAATCAATTATGTACACAGCTAGGCACCAGGCACGACGTTCACTGTGGTACACACATCACTTTATTCCGTCCTCACAGAAATCCTGTGGAAAGGATGACGTGATCGCCATTTTACAGATAAGGAAACTGAGGACCCATAGAGGTTAAGTAACTTGTCCAAAGCTACACAGCTAGTAAGTGTATGAGCCAGCATTTGAATCCACACTAGTCTGTCTGAAAGCCCAAGTTCTAAGAATCATGCCATTTCCCAATGGAGGAAACATCCCAGTGTTAACATTCACCTGCTCCCAGACCTGATGCTGTCCCTTTCAGCTCAGTATTTGTCTTTTTTGCTATGATCAAGTGCTTTAAAAAAACGTCATGGGTCCGGCCCAGTGGCTCAGGGGGTTGGAGCGCCGTGCTCCTAAAGCCGTGGTCACCCTTTCGATTCCCACATGGACCAGTGAGCTGCGCCCTCCACAGTCAGATTGTGAACAGCGGCTGTCCCTGGAACTGGGCTGCCATGAGCTACTGTGGGCTGCTGAGTGCTGCCAGGAGCGGCTGGCGGCCAGTGTGAGTGGCCGGCAGCCGATGAGAGCTGCCATGAGCTGCTGTGAGCGGCCGACCAATGACTGGTGACTGACTGCTGGGGGGAAGGGGGGTAGATGGGAAAAGGGGTGAGGGGAAAGGGGGGAGAGGAGAAGGGGGAGACGAAAGGCGAAAGAAGGGGGGTAAAAGCCATGGACCTGGAAATCCATCACACGGCACCTAATGGAGGCCTAGAGATCTGCAAGGTCTTTTCCAGTTCCAGCTCAAAAAGTACCTCCAGTTCGTTTGGCTGGATGCCTCTCCTGGCAACCTAAATGCAACATGACAAGTGACAAATGTCCTGAGCGGTAGGGAGGTCCTTGGACTGTGACCATGTTGCAATGAACGACCCCCCGAGGGAACTTCATGCAATTGCAGGCGTCCACTTGAAGCCAGGAGTAAAGTTTTCAGGAACTGAGTCTGAAACTCTTAAGAGCAAGTTATGTACCCAGTTGGTAATGTTCCCGAGGCAGCAGCAGGAGGAGGGGACAGAGGATGGACTTCTAGACTTTGGGGTGAGATGACCCGGGGGCAGGTCCAATTCCACACGTTCCTCATTGTGATTCTGAGAAAGGTGTTTAAGCTCTTGAACCCACTTTTCGTGGGTGAAATGGGGATAAAAATACCTAGCTAACAGGGTTGTTGTGAGGATGAAAGAGATGATGCATATAAAGTGTTTGGCACCAGTATCAGGCACTCAGTAATTGACAGCTGTTAATATCATACTACGCTTTGCCATAAACCTGGCCCAAGGGCTACTGCTTGTTTTCTCTTTAAAGTCTCTTGGATTGAGTTTTCAGCTATTCAACAATAAGTAAGACTAAATCTTCTTAATACTTAGTCACAAATACTGCTAATCAGTTATTTTAGTAAAGAGATCCTAATTTCATTACAATGTCACTGTAAAATACTGTAGTTTCATTTCCAATCTAGAGACCTTCTGTCCACAGTTATTTCCTATAAGACAAATTCCTAAGTCTCACTATTAAGATATACTGGAAGGGGCCCGAGAAAAAAGAAAATGGCTGATGTTAGTGTGTTGAAATTATTGGTAATTTTTCATTTTTCATAAAAAAAAATTATTGTAATATTTGTACTGTTCTTGAAGTAAAAAAACCAAAAACAATAGAGCCAAAGAGACAGGCAATAAAAATGAACATCTTTGAAAAGCTACCATGTGCAGGCATTAAGCAGGCACATCCTTAGCTATGGAATCGTTAAACTCCCCAAACAACCCTGTGACGTACATATTATCATACCTTTTTGTGAGTCAGGAAACCAAAAGAGGCTACAAAACTTCCCCATGGTCACTCTGCTGATAAGATGTGGCTCGGGGCTTCAAACGTGGGCTTGTGTGACTCAGAATGTGCTTAGTCCAGACTGCATGCTCCTTCGAAGGCGGGCGGCCAGTCCAAGTGGCTCAGAAAAGGCTGTGTCCCACCCAGAGTCACAGCTCATCACCTGCAGAATTCGGGGACTAGAACCCTTGTCTACAGTCCTCAAAGTTACAAGAACTCAGATGTGTTGTTTCTTTGAGAAAAATTGCCATCTTTAAACATGTGTTTAAAAAGAAACCCCAGAATCCTCAAATAAATGTTTATGGGATAATTTAGGTCAGACACGCAGCATTGTTGGAAAATGCCTTGTAATAACACAAAGATCTGTCGTCCTCTCCCCTGAAAGCACTTCGGATGGGTGTTTTCCAAGAGGCCATGTGCAAAAATACAGGTGCAGAAACACTTGGTGCCACCCGCCGCTGGAAGCGAATGGAGCAGGTAACACGAGTGGTGTGTGTGCTTAATGGAGAGGGTGGAGAGCAAGACCCAAGATGACTCCGTGTCAGGCGAACATCCCACACACAGCCGAACATGTGCAGATCCCACCAGAGCAGCGCATGTCTGCACGTTACCTGCCAGGTTTGCACCTGGCTCCATGAAAAATACTAATTGGCTTCAACGTACAGTCAGACCTGATTGTCTGGGTTGCAAAGGAAAAATGTAAATCCACCAGTGTGGAGCACGCGGTGGCTTTTCCACGTTGGCTGACCCATACACAGAGCCCTACACAGGAAACGTAAAATAGTGGGGCATTACCAAGACAGACTGAAACAAACAGGAGCTCTCCTCTTGCCTACCTGGAAAATGCAGCAAAGATTCCTGCTTAGAGCTGGAGATAAAAAATACCCACTTCAAAGTCTGTGCTACGAGGCTGTGGGTGAGGCACTTCCGTCATTTAGAAAAGAGAAAGTTTCAATGCTCCAGTGACTCTGTGCAAATGCACAATGGCTCTCGGATGAAAACAGTGCTGTTCTCCCCAAAATATCAGTAACGCCTTGAACAAACACCTCTCTTCAAGGAGTCAAGGACATTCAATGCATTCCTTGTTATTTCCCACTCCTTTCTCATTAGTCTCACCGTCTCGCTCTGTGGGCAGGTAGGTGGGTGGTATTCCAGAAGGAGAAAGCAAGGCAAGGCAGGCTGGGAGGCTGAGCTGGGGACCCAGAGCTTGCCGATGGCCCTGCTGAATAACCCCCCAGCGCCCCAGCCTGTGTCCTACAGACTAACACACGTCACTGGTACAAATGTGCAAAAAGGCCCCGAGTCAGAGAGGACAAAGACAGATGGGCTTATTAGGAGAAAGAAAAACTTGCACTGCCCTTGTAGATTGATAAGTCTCAGACAGCAAAGACCAAAGGCTAAGCCGCCTTGGGGACAAGAAATGGTGGTTGCTCTTGGGGTTGGGAGGGGGACACAAAACCTTAAGCACAGTTACCTGCCATATGTGTCCTCACTGCCTCTAGATAGTCAGAACCTGTTCTAACCCGAACACTAAACCTCTCTTGGTTGATCAAGTTGTTCCCTAAAAACAATCTATACGATGGTCATTCCACTGCCACCAGTGAATGAGGCGCTGAACAATTACCGCCTGACCGCCTGCTGGTCTCCTCGAACTAGGCGTCTGTGGCTCCACGTGTCTCCAGTCAGTTTAGACCTGTGACAAATCCATCAGCCACATTGTTCTTCTTTCCCCAGGAGGAACTGCCAGCCAGGCTTTCGGGGCAAACACCCGAGTCCCGATATTAAGAAATCTAAGAGGCACTCAGCGCTGCTGACACCAGACACTTTACTGGGAGCCTGAAGGGAGAAAGCTATAACCCACTGAGCATTTCGGAGCCTCCCAGAAGCCCCTAGGAACCACCTGTTAGGCATTCTTGGGCTGCTAAAAAATTCAATCCAAAAGGGAAGATGGTAACAATTTTTAATCACCTATTTGTCTTTGTATTTCTACACAGAGGATCTGTAGGGCAAAGCCGTCACACATATTTGCAGCAAAAAATTTGAATTCATAATTTCGTCAGTTGCATGTGTTCAGGGTTTCTCTGAATTTCCCCTTCATTACATTTGTTAAACATCCCACACACTGTACGTATTCTTGCAGTTTCTTATCATGGTACTCATTTATGTCTGCACAGAAAACTGATGTTCCGCACATAAATCCCCGCAGCAGTCAAACATAACACGTCCATGTGTGACTCGGCATACTGTTCTAATTTACCAGGCTGCTGTGAAAAACAGACTCCTCCCTTGACAACACAAAATTCAAACTTTGTTTTACGGTCGACAGACCTTTACCTCCTGTCAGCCTAACACTCTCAGTTCTCTTTCCTCTACTGATCTGAAAACAGGTCCCAGGACGGTGCCTGGTGACAAAAAGAGACTCTCCCAGGCCAGGTAAGTGCCTGCAACATGCACTGTACCCATGAACGTCTAACTGGCCTTGGTGGGTCATTAAGATGTGAGCATTTTGTGGGCTACGTGCGCAGGGGCTGTGGGGGAAGAGGAAGGTGGTGGAAGGGCAGGGAGGACCCAACGGCCTATCTACCTCCTGGTAGAAGCTCCTCCTGGTAGAAGCTGGAAGGTGCCCTTATTCTTCACTGACACGGGGGAGGGGATCGGGCATCTGTGCAGACATAGTCAACAATATATTTTAGGGGCGACAGTTCCGTTGTGTCAGCATTTCTATTACCAAGGCCTGTGTTTAGAGTTCTTTATGCGGTCAAGTGCTGCAGGCCAAAAATTGACAGGAAGATACCTGAGGCAAGAAGGAAACAAACCAAGGAACCAGGCACTTTCTTTAGTATTTGCATTTCAAGGTAAATACAAAAATCAATTTTCAAGCATTGTTGGGCTGATTTCTATTTTCTCCTGCTGGCTTAGTTTGGTATGCGGGGTAAAACCCCAAGTTTACTGAATGGTTTCTGAGAAAATGCACATGTCTATGATTTGGGTTTCTGGTAGCTGCCTTTAGAAGTGAACTAATCACGACAGTGTCCTGAGGGACGGCTGGGCCAAGCCAACAGAAATAAAAGCAGCGCCTGCAGGAGAGCCCACAGGACAGCTGAAGGACGAATGCATAAGGCGAGCGTCTCTTCTTCCAGCGTTGTACAACGGAAAAGTTGAGTGTAGATTCAACTTGAGCAAGTCAGATTTAATTTTAACTGTATTGGGAAAACTAGATAGACAAAAGTATCTTACAGTTTATCTGTTAGAATCTTAAAGCAAAACAAACACAACAGTATTTATTTATCTATTTTCACATATTAGATTAAAAAATACCTGTTTAGAAGGGGGAAAACAAAGCCCAAATACATAGACAGTAGGCGTACAAAATGGAATAGAACAGAATGCAAACTGAATACCCGAGTTCCCAGAAGCTGAGGAACAAAGTATCGACGAGATGGGAGTGGGGATAATTAGGGAAGGCTGCACTTCTGTGTGCACCTGCTGCTCTTTCTGCAACACCACACTGTACAACATCCCAGAAGAGCCAGAGATGCAGGCCACATGCAAATACAGTCTGACATCTCACCACCAGCGGACAAACATCATTAGGTAATTTCATCCTCCTCTGGAGGCATGGCAGCCCAAATGCAAACACTTCTGAAATCAACTCTTGATTATCCATTCACAGAAGGGAAGAGCAGAGGCACTGGTAACCCGAGAGCAGATCGACGGCGACTGAGCTGGCGCTGGAATGCACTTATTTTTGAATATAGGTGTACGAAATGTCCGAGTCTGCTATAAACATTAGTCACGAGGAGTTAGAAACCTTTTCACCACGTGATCAGAGCAGCTGCAAGCGCAGAGTTAGGTGATAATCTCAGACACATTCTTAGATAGTGACTAAAGTACGGGTTCTACTAGATGCCCTGTAACTGTGCAAAATATAACTTTGGAATTTGGCAGAAAAGCATGGCACAAACAAATAATCCAGCTCACACCCAGTTGAAATTTTAGAAAGCAATTTTCAAAACTGAGCACTGCAATTCCCTTTCAAATGCTGTTAAGTTCTCTCTTCTGGTTTCGATTCTCACTTTTTAACCTAAATACCTCATGGCCTCTGCTCCTTTCAATAAAGCCAGCCTTCTTAGTCTCACCTTTACTTTATTGCAGTTTCTTCCCGTCTCTTATAAGCTCTGCTGTTTCATTTTCATAAGCGGTCTTCTGAACCGTGCTCTGGATGTTCTCCTTGGAAGCTCTTGGCCCATGAATGTTTCAAAGAAAACCTCATCAGTTTCCTCCATTTCCATTCTTAAGTCAGAGAAACCCACACTAGGATAAACTTTGCATCTGAACGTCTGCTGTGTGTACTTGGACAGACATGACAAGCTTCCAGGGCAGAATGAAAGACACTGGGTTCTCCTTGCTCGTGATGCCAGATGACACTGGATCCTTCCATAAGCCCGTTTTCGCCATCTATGTACCCCAAAGTCACAACCAGCAAAGAATGAGCTAAGAGCCATGCAGGCCTCCACAGACCTAGTCAGCGCGATACAATGGAACAGCAGGTGCTTCCGCCAGGCCACGCTGCGTGAGGAGCCCAGGCCACCACTTACTGGCTACGCAGCCTCGGCCAACTCCCCCAACCCCTCCGAGCCTTTCTTTCTTCATCTGCAAAATGTGGATATTACAGTACTTTTCTCTTAGGTGTGCTATGAAAACCAACAGTGACAATGTAGGCAAGATGCTTGGGACCAGGCGCTTAACGAGCATTAGCTATTACTGACATATTGTGGATTTATGAAAAGGAGCTGATTCTAACTCCTTGGGCCTCAACACTAGGGCTTACATAAAGCAGTGAGTCAGTGTCAAGACATGATTTTCGTCTTGTCAAAAGCAAATTAAGTTTCCCACCATTGATGTAATTTTCCAGGGGCATTTCCCTCCTCTGAGTTGAGGTACTAATTTGAAATTTATGGCCAGCATCTAGCCTGAGTGATCTTATCCTGCCGATGTACAATTAAACTCCCTCTCAATGCTGGAGACTGTACATGTATGACTATAGCACAGTCTGTTCAGACTTGCACTGCTGACCAGTGCTGCTGGCACTGTTGAATAGAGCAGAGGGGGAAAGGGTGATTATGGCAGGAAGAGAAATGAACAGGACTTAATGAACTTGCATTTCAACTGAGCAGGTTTTCTAATACATTTTTTTTTTTTAAAAAAAGCTTTTTATAAATTCTTTTGCTCAGCAACAATAAAAAAAGAGAAAGCGCTCAGCTGGGAACAATAGCTACTCAGCTCATAAAAATCATTAGAGGGAACATTTTCTTTGTCTACCATGCCCAGCAATTTCACAGGTAGGCAATAATCCAGATCACTTAGGTTCCACCTAAAAAGAGTCTAGAGAACCTTCTCAACCTTTCAGCTAATAAATTATACTAACAAAAAAGGTCTAATTTTCTAATGTGTGTGTATAATTCCACCATAAATAAAATTTTAGCTCACAGTTCATAGGCTGCTTTTGACAAGTAGAGGACACTAATGCAGTATTGACAGGATACACTCTTTGGGTTGCCTTCCCCTAGGAGGGAGGGACAGTGCTGACACATTTACTCACTGCCATCAAACCCCCTTGTTGCCAGCGGCCTTCATGCAGGAGGTGACAGCTGAGCAAGGGGCAGGGTGCCTGTGGGTGGCGTGGCTCCCACTGTGAAATGAGCTGGCCGACTTGGATATTTAACCTCTCACTCTGCAGTTCAGCCTAAGTGGGTTGAGTCAGAGAAACTTCATATTTTTGACATTAAGGGGCTAATTCATCTCCTCCCACAGATGTCATTAGACTACCTTAGCTAATTGCCAAATGTGTTGAGGATCTGTCATTAGAAACTCTTTTCCGTGTTCACAGTTCCCCATGATAACCAAAGGCTGTGCTTGGACAAAATACGCTATTTCTAACGAATTTCTGCTGGGGCCGTAAACATTTATTTCTTCATTCAAACGTATCGAGCCAAAACACAATTCTCTATGTTTAAGAATCTTTCTTCAATTTAGTTTGTGCATACTACGCATTTAAGAATGAACTTACTTTATGTGTTTCCTGTCTGACACAGGAAGTGTTCAATATTTGCTGAATGACTAAAATGCATGTCAGACCAAATAAAGGAAAAGGCTGGAAGCCTAAACGAAACACCTTCCACAATCGACACCCCCTTTTCCTTACTCCTCTCCACGTTGGACTTCAGGCTGGAGCTTGGCACCGTTAACTACAGGCTAAATAGCATTCCGGGCTCCCCTCTAATTAACTGCCAATTTGACTTACACTTCCTCTGGAATCTGGGAAGTATTTGTTTTGTTTCTAAAAGGTCTTTTCTGCTGCCTCAGATTGCATCTGTGATATAGGAAGAAATAGAAACTGCAATATCAACACAGAACTTAATTAAGAAGACTGTGCAATGACAGCAAATATGTAGAAGCAAGCTTTCCTGAAGATAGGTAACCATTCAAACAAGCTTCTCACAGATAATAAGGAGTTGAGGGTGCACAGCTATTGAAAATCTAGTTTCACAAGGACACTGCCATTTAGAGAACGACACTGAACTGTATCGACTTAACACAGAAGTTGTATCGACCTAACACAGAAGTTGTATCGTTTGAAATGACTTCAGCTAGCTGTACTTAAACTCTACATTCCTGACGAAGTTTTTAAAACAATGCCTTCACTGATTTGATTAAGGGAGGCGGGGACGTCCAAACCTACCCTGCCACAGCGAAGATGACCACGAATTCTTCCACAATGCTCTGTTCTCTCCCTTTGAATCTCGGCAGGCTCTGCAACTCAGAACGACTGCCGTTTGCAGACCCAGGTTGAGTCTGCAGCCTCCACTTTCGGTCTCTTGGCCCACTCTCTTGTGTCACAGGCCCCCCCGCCCCCCAGGTGTGAGGAAGCTCTAGTAGCCTGTGGAGAAGCCGCTGCACAGAGGAACTTGGGCTCCCCCCTGGCAGCCAGCACTAGCCTGAAGCGGCTCCTCCTGCCCCAGCCAAGTGGCTCCAGCGGGGGCTGCACGAGACAGAGACGAGCCATTCCCACCAGGTACTCGCAAACTGCAGACTCCAGAGTATAACCAATTACTACTGGAACATACCTCAAACCTAACTCAAAGTAGTCTAAGATTTAAAATTAGTTAAAAGGAGCAGTGAAAGATGCAATAATTATATTTTTTCAGCAATTGCTATATGACTAAATGCTTCACACACCCTTATTCCCCACAACAACCTTATTAGATACGATTATTATTTCTTCTATTTTATAGATGAGGCAATTAATTACAGACTTGCGGATTAATTGCTCAAGAGCATGTAACAGGAAGATAATATTCAGAACCACATCTGACTCCAAGGCACATGCTTAGCAGGAAAACAGGGATAAAGGAAATTCCAAGCTAACGCCAGGGACTGAAATTCTCAAAAATATAGTATGAGTTAGAAAATAGTTACAATGTGGGTCCTGAAAGTGCCCCAATATTGCTTAGCATAACTTTCAAAATTGGCAGTAACATTTTTTGAAGCATAGTATTCAGAAAACATTTTCTTAGTATGTACAACTTTATGACGTCTACTGAGTACAAGTGTGACATACTAAAGAGAGGTTACAAAGATGAATGACAACGTTCTCGCTCTAAAGGTTCTTACATTTTGGTAGAAGAAATCAGGCATGTTACACAAGGTACCAAGTTAGAAGTAGCGTCAAGTGAGGAAGAAGTGGTCTGGGAACTGACTCACTCATTCAACAGATATTTATTGGGTGCCAACGGAGCAGTGAACAAGACAGATATGGTTCCTGCTGATGACTCACATTACTTTTGCTAGAAGCACCAGAGAAGGAGGGATTCGTTTTAGCTTGGCTTGAACATCCGATCCCTAGGCTTTGGGCATGAGGAGTTCTGGGGATCGGGAGGGCATCTGAGGTAGAGATAACAGTGAGCAGAAAAAATGAAAAACACTAAAGCACAAGAAAATTAGGACACGCAAGGAACTTTAAAAGCAAGAACGATATTTTACTAACTTTCAAATGCAATCGATTTATTTTCTGTGCCCAAAGAAAAAACAGCAAAGATTTACAGCAGTGACTCTCAACCAGTGGCGATTCTGCCCTCCAGGGGACCTTCGGCCATGTCTGTCACAGCTGAGGGGGTGTGCTGGCCTTTATAGGCAGAGGCATGGATGCTGCCAATCACCTTACAATGCACAGGAAGGAGCCCCCACAAAAAGGGATCGCTCAGTTCCACCCTGGTAATGCTGCCAAGACTGAGAACTCCCGAACCACAGGCTGTAATAAACTGAAAGATGCACCTGGAATACTAAAAAGTATTTTAGGATAGATGAAATGCAGTAGTCTAGTTTACCTGGGATAAACCCAGAACGTGTAAAGGAGGGGAAAGTGATGCTGGCTGGCCGTGTGGATCTGAGTCTGTGTTCTCAGCTTGGGGACCGTGCAGTGATGGTGACCAGGGGCCGAGAAAACAGTAGAATGCCTGTAAATCACAGGGCCAGCCCTTCAAGAGCACGTGCCAACTCCTTGCTTTGAGAAACCCTGCCCTCTAACCACAATAATTCATACCCTAGTTCTGCTATTATGACTGATCTCACAACAACTCTGACTCACTAATCATAGAGTTATGTCCCCTGTTGTTTTCAAAGCCCAGCTCTATGTCACTTATTCTGTGAAGCTCCCCGTGTGCTCAGTTTAAAATATTCTCTTTTTTTGAACTTCTTTAGCATATCACCTATACGTCTCTAATAGCATTCTTGTGATTTGTCCTTCTTCTCAATGTAAGTTCCTTTGGGCCAGGATCCATGACTGGTTCACACCTGTAACTCCCAGAGGACCCACTATAGCATCTTACCCGTTGTAAGTGGTCAATACATATTTGTAGAATGAACAATTGAATAAATATACACTACTGGAAGACTATAATTATATACAAACTACTCAGACTTCTTACAACTCTTTCAGCCTTTCCTCATTGGGCTCATTTTGTAAATCTTTAATCATTTTAGCAGCTCTCCAAGTTCAGCTATCGGGCCTCAGAGAGAGCAGGGCTCTTTAACAAGTCCAAAGCACTACTTCAGAAAACACAATTTTGTAAATTCCATTAAGTTTCTGTTCATTTCCCCATGGGGGTGGTGGTCAGGGTTGGTCTCAAAACATTTAAAGCACCTTACACAGGCAGAGCACTAAATTCCTCTGAGGACACAAGGGACAGTGTAAGTATAAGTATAAGCAGTAGAAACATTTCTACCGGCTGCTCACAAACGCCAGTTACACGATGATGATCATATTGTTTGGCTGCCGTTGTGGGGCGTATTTAGGGCCAAGAGAACAAACAATCTTAAACTATATGACATCACACAGCATGTAAGACTATAACGGGACAAGGATCAGTTATAGAATTTTAAAATATTCCTTTAAAAGACAATAAAAGACAGATTATTAATCTTTTATTATATACCTTAATAGTGGAATAAGTTATTATTTATGGTCAGCACATATATGCGATTATAACAGGGGTGGTTTAGGTTAACTTGCAGGACTTTGTTTTCTAAGTCCCCCTCCCTTTTCTCCTTCAACGTAGTCACTGTTTGGTGGTTGCTTCTAGTAAGTCTTTTGCTTCATTTATTTTGGTTGCTAAGTACGGAGATCCACCTGAGGACAATGAACAATAAATGGATTAAAACACACTTCATTATTGACATTTTTTAAAGTCTCAAATAGCAAAAAACACTCTTAATTATAATTCTGGTATTTTCCCACACGTTCATCCTCTGACTAATTATTTTATAAGCTGACTAGAAATCAAAACAGCATAAATTAAACTTGTTTGATGAAGCATTACAGACACCAACAATCAAAGATAACCTCTGAGAAAGATAATGAAAAAAAGTTATTATCAAGAATAATCTGAAAAACACTCAAATATTTCAACCATTTAACCAGAGAATTTCATGAAAGTAAGCGATGATTCGGTGAATAAAATACTGGTCTTTCACCAAGACCTTTTTAAAAAGGGAAGAATATTTCTCTTTGAAGGAGGATATCTTTCTGAAGGAGGTAAACAAATCCAAAGGATCTTTTGGAGTCTAATCAAACCTTGTAAACTCACAAAAATAAAACATATGTTAGAAAAGGCAACTATATACTACTCAGTTCTAAGCATCACACTTACTAATACAAAGGAACAAATGAACGAATGATAATGAAGATAACGCTGAAGGAAATGCCTGCTCCCTGTTCTCTGAAACGATTCCATTAGAATACTTAGGAAACACAGTCTCCCATTCACTGCGCCCTAAAATAAAATGAAGTCAGTTCTTTTTCAGAGTTCTTTACAATGAATTCTTTCTAATGCAAACAAGAGGAAAATTGAGGTGAATTTAAAATTCAGAATCATTATAAATCACAAACAGAACCTATTGGACATACAAAAATACGAGCCCCACACTGTCACATTAAACCTATTTAAGCCTCAGCCGCCTTTTAACTTCTAGTCCCGAACACTTCATTGTTTAACACTCAGGCTAACAATCATATTACAGCTTACCGGTTTCTTTGTGTTTGTTTTTATTTTGTATTCTCCCCTTGAGTACAAACCACTTGTAGCTGTTGGAAACATCATAAGACTTCAGCAGCTTACAACAAACCAAAAAACATGTAGATACCGTGTTTCCCCAAAAATAAGACCTCGCCGGACAATCAGCTCTAATGCGTCTTTTGGAGCAAAAACTAGTATATAAGACCCGGTCTTAAAGTGAAATAAAACCGGGTCTTATATTAATTTTTGCTCCAAAAGACGCATTAGAGCTGATTGTCCGGCGAGGTCTTATTTTTGGGGAACCACGGCAGTACTGGCGTAAATTGTCCTGACTTGGTTCAGACCTTTTATTGATAATCATACCACTCACCTGATGAAGAGAAAAGAAAGCAGGGAAAACAAGTGCACACACATGGTGTTGGAGCAGAAAGGGCAATCAATGGGGGAGGAAGCTGTATCTAGCTCTTTGCCCTTGAGGATACCACTGCCATTTTCATATCAGGATCTGAATCGCTATGAACACTTACGGAATATATCATAGAGTGTCCTTGAATATACAATAAGAATAACAAATGAAGCTGATGAACGTTTCCACACGCACTGGGTTATGAAACAAACTGATTTCATGATTATCTTTGAAAATGATCTTAGAATTAGGTAACGTCAATCTTGGTAAGCCGTTTAAATGTTCAGTTACCAAGGTAATGCCAGGCATCTTGAATGTCCTCAACAAACAGGAAAATGTTAACTCAAACACAACCATATAATTGATTAATATGCATTCTGGATATTTAAATCACAGGCCACAATAGGCTCATTGAGCAGATAGAAAAAAATCAAAGGTACAGAAGATCAAAAGTCTCATTAAACATTACATTTATTGACGGCAATGTTAGAAGGAAAAAAGGACAGTTTATTCAGAATAACCATGAAGTACCACTCGCCCTCTAAGTCAGAGGGACGCGGGACTTCTCAGTTATATCCAGGGTAAGAACTTTGGCTTGGCTCTCATTCTATCCTCAATCTACCTTCCTAGGATTTGGAAAAGTTCCTACGTCAAAAATTACAATTCCTGTTATTTCCTTCAAGGAGTGCTTGGTTCAAAGTGAGACCCTATCGATGAGGGGCAATCTTATGAGATCTGACAAGTAGGGTGAGTGACAGGCTTTCTGGCTGGGCCTCTGTCACTGCTGTGCAGACGAGACCATGGGGTTTCCGGGGCAGCGACTGGGCTTCTCCCCGGTTCCAGGGGTGTCTCTGAAGCAGAAGCCGCCCAACAAAGCCGCTCTATCACTGACATGAGAGGAGTCACCCTTGGAGGTCCAGGCTGGAATTTAGTCCTCCAGACCTTCACGCAAACCACCACTTCCCTGTACTAAATGTTCTCCTGCTTAAAACATCTTGTTTCTGGCACTGAATCAATACAGGACACATATCCTACATTTAATGGAAACCATATTTGCTTGAATCTTTCAATCCTGCTCAAATTTCTTGGGGGAATCATCTTGAATCTATTTAATTAGAATACTCACGCTCACCCTTGACCTCTGGACCTTTGTACTTCCACTAAAAACTGCTGGAGCTCTTCTGGTTTTGGCTATCATGAACTATCATGTTTTAAACCAACCCTCCCATTAACACCAACTACAAGGGTTGAATAAAATGCAGACACATCGAAAGCAAAGAACTGGAGGTCTACCAAGTCAGCCAAGACTTGAGGTCCAAGACCCTGGATATAAGAAAAATGCATGGTGATGAGCCCAACATTCTGCACTGCTTTCTCCCTTCAAAGAAACCAAACATGAAAGAGTATATACTATACAATTCCACTTACATGAAACACTAGAAAAATGTATCTAATATATGAGGTTGGACAATTAAGTTTGCGAACTCATCCTAGAAAAAGCACTGCATACCTCATTGCTGAATATCACTATGGTCGCCTTCAAAGTACTCCCCTTGGGAAGCTATGCACCAACGCCAGTGCCTAGTCCACCCTTCCAAGCAATTCTGGAACTCTTTCTGGAATGGTCATCACAGCTGTTGTCATATTACCCTTGATGTCCTGAATGCTGAATGTCATCAAAATGTCTTCCTTTCAGTATTTCCTTTATCTTTGAGTAAAGAAAGAAGTCATTGGGGGCCAGATCAGGTGAAGAGGGAGAGTGTTCCAATACAGTTATTGGTTTACTGGCTAAAAACTCCCTCACAGACAGGGCCATGTGAGATGGTGCATTGTCGTGATGCAAGAGCCATGAATTGTTGGCGAAAGTTCATGTCGTCTTTTTCACGCAGCCATTTCAGCACTTCCAAATAGTAAACTTGGTTAACTGTCTGTCCAGTTGGTACAAATGCATAATGAATAATCCCTCTGATATCAAAAAAGGTTAGCAGTATCATTGCAACAAGTTCTTGAACTTAACTGTCAGACCTCGTATGGTGGCAGAAAGTGGAACAATCACCCAAACTAGGGTAGGGCCTGGCCATGGGAAGGAACACTGAGGAACAATTTGAGTTTTTATCAGCTAATATTTTGTTTGTTTTTGCATCTACATATATCCTGCGAGCTCTTCACTGGGGTTTATAATCAAAGATATGCTATCCCCATAAAAAGAGTTAGAATGTGTTTTCTTTTGCTTCTATTTCTTTTTCTTTTGGAAAAATTCACTTATAAAACTATCCTGGCTAGGCTTTTTATTCATGGGAAGATTTTTAATTACAGATTCAATTTCTCAAATCAATAGGATTCTCCTCATTTTCCATTTCTTCTTAGGTCAGTTTTGATGTTATGTTTTTCCTAGAATTTATTTCATTTAAATTTTAAATGCTTTAATATAAAGTTGATTAGTTATTTTTCAGAGAAGTAACCTCTGACTTTGTGAATTCTCTTGACCACTACTTTCTATTGTGATATTTTCCTTGATGCATGCATTATTTAGAAACATACTGATTAATTACCAAACACTGGGAACCCCTAGATGTGTGCATTATTGTTTACTAATTTAATTAGGTATATATCATGAATCCAAGATTGACTTTAACATTAGGAAATTAATCAATGAAATATATCGCATAAACAGAACAAAGAATCAATGTCATATAATCATCTCAATAGATGCAGAAAACTCAGTGCACTCATAATCAAAACTTTTAGTAAACTAAAAATAAAAGGAAACTTATTTGATAGAAGTATCAAAAAATATAGTAAATATACTTAGTAAAATGTTGATAACTTTGGCTTTGAGATCAGCAATGAGAAAAAGATACCTATTGTCATCATTTCTATTTAACACTATATAGAAGATTCTAGCCATTTGTAATAAATGCCCTCCTCTACCCCTTTCCCCAAAAAAGAAGTAAGGATTGGAAAGAAATTATTTTCCAAAAACTACATGACTGAGTATACAGAAAATACAAAGGGATCTAAGAAAAGAATGAAATAATTAATAAATGAATTTAATGAGCTGTTGGATGCAATCACAATTTACATATAAACCAATTTTTATGTCCTAGAAATAAATAACTATACAATGTAAATTTTAGAAACAACAAAATTTATAATAGAATTAAAAAATCAATACCTACGAATAAATTAAACAAATTATGTCTATGACCACAATTCGGAAAACTGAAACTCCTCATTAAATTAAAGATGATGTAAATAAATGAAAGGATATGTCTTGTTCATGGATTAGAAAATTCAGTATTGTAAAGACATCAACGATCCCCAAATGGATCCAGAGATTCACAGTAATCACAATCATCACCCCAGGAGCTTTGCGAGTGAATGTGTACGTGTGTGCTTGCCCATGTGCACATGCAAATTGACAAGATAATTCCTAATTTATATTAAAATACACAAGGCCACATATAGCCAAAAATATTAAGCAAAAATTTGAAGGATTTATACTACCAGAAAAGACTTGTTATGAAGCTACATAAATTAAAACTGTGTGGTACTGTCATAAGTATAATGAAATTAATCAACGAGAGAAAATACGAAAACATTTCCATAAAAATCTGATTACTTGATTAAAATAAGGTAACACTGTGGATTACTAGGGAAAGAAAGCCCTTTTCAATAAATAATGCTGGACCACTTGGATATCTGTATACAAATTGAAACTTTACCCATATCTCATACTACCTATTAATACAAAAATAAATTTCCAGTTTATTACAGACATAATTATGCAAGGTAAAAGTTCCAGAAATTATCTCCTGGAGATTTTCATGACCTTGAGACAGGCAAATTTTCCTAAACAAAACCAAAAAAGCACTAACTACAAAGGGCAAGTTTGATAATCTGTACTATATTAAAATTAAGAATTTCTGTTCATGAACAGACACAATAAAGCATATGCAAAAGCAAGTCACAGAGAAAAGATCTTTGCAACACAAAGAACTTACATCTAAAATACCACAATATATGGTGTTCCCAAAAGACAGTAAGAAAAAGAGACAACCCAAACGAAAAAACATAAATAAATGGTAGAATATTCATACCATGGAATGCTGTACAGCAATAAAAAATATATAAATGAATCATTACTATAACATTCATTGCTACATGAATGAATCTGACAAAAATAATACAAGAGAAAAGACAAATATAGAAGACTACATACTATATGATCCTACTTAAATAAAGTTCTAAACAGCAAAGCTAATCGATGAAGATAAATTGCCACGGGGTTATGAAAGTCAATTTGGGGAATGTAATCAACAATGTTGTAAAGATTTTGTAGGGTATCCGATAGACACTTGTCTCATCTTGTCTCATTAGGGAGACCACCTCAGGGAAGATGTAGATGCCTGATCACCGCACTGTACACCTGAAGCTGAAGCATAATGAATGTCAACTACAATTTATTTATACATATAAATTATAAATATATATATAGTTACAAGAAGCAGAGTACAGCATTAGGAATAGAGACAGTGGAAATGTAATGGCTGTGTGCGATGTCAGAGGGATAGTGGATGGGGGGGTGGGGGGTTGACACTGTGTGAGGGATATAAATGATAAATGTCTAAGTATTACATTGTTTTGTGCACCTGAAACTAATAATAAAATAAATAAATAAATTTAAAAAAGAGTCAGGATAGTAGTAACCTTTGGGGAATGGGGAGTGACTGGAAAAGTACATGAGGAGAGTTTCTGTATGGTTTTACTTCTCAACGTGGGTACTGGCTACATAAATGGGGTCACTTTGTGACAATTCATTTAGTCATATACTTATGATCTGTATACTTTTATGAACTTATATTTCAATTTTTGAAAGTTTATCGAAAAACTAACACTGGAGATATGTTCACCTCTCTGCAGTTTGATGACATTACAAATTCATATGGTCCAAAAATCCCTGGGGCTCAGCAAACCTACGATGAAGGCCGTGGTGATGAGGACAGTGACCGGGCATCGTTCTAACACATGATTTCATTTGGTTCTTGCAGCCATCGTTTCCAGCTGTGCAATTCTTGTTTCCATTCCATAAAGAGACTGAATCCCACCACAGAGTTCATATGACGGGAGAACCCTGGCTCTTGAGCCTGCAAGCTTCTTAATCAATATACCAAACTGCTTCTCATTTTGTTACCAGGATTTATTAAACGTGCGGTTACCCATTCCTGGTCCTCTTCCTTTTTGAGAGGACTGAAATCATGCCTTGTGATTTGTCTTTTAAAGGACATATCTATCTATTCATTAAATAATAAATAACCTTGATGAGCAATTAGGTCTTCGATTTCTCTGCATTATCAACACAGCTCTGAATACACAAATGAGACCTGAGACTGGTGTTTTGGATGAGGAGGAGAAAAAGTGATGAGTCATTATTCCACTATTTTCTTTTTTTTATTAGTTTCAGGTGTACAAAACAACATAATGATTAGATATTTACACACCTCACAAAGTGATAAACCCATCAAGTCTACTACCCATCTGATATTGTACATAGCTATTACAATACTATTGACTATATTCCCTATGCTGTGTGTATGTGTGTATAAAATACATATACACACACATATATAATTATAGTTGACATTCTATATTATTTTATATTATTTTCAGTTGTGCAGCACAGTGATTATGCATTTATGTAATCTATGAAGTGATCCCCCCAATAAGTCCAGTACCCATCTGACACCCTACAGTCTTAACATTATTTACTATATTCTCCATACTGTATTCACATCCCCGTGACTATTCTGTGACTAACAATTTGTACTTGCTAATCCCGTCACTTTCTCCCTCATCCCCAACATCCCTCCCATCTAATAATCACCAGTTTGTTCTCTGTATCTAAGAGTCTACTTCTGTTTTGTTTGTTTGTCTATTCTGTTCTTTAGATTCCACACATAACTAAGATCATATAGTATTCGTTTTCCTCAGTCTGACTTATTTCACTGAGCATAATATCCTCTAGGTGCATCCATGTTGTTGCAAATGGTAAGATTTCATTCTTTCTTATGGCAGAGTAATACTCCATTGTAAAAATGTATCATAATTTCTTTATCGAATCGTCTGTTGATGGGCATTTAGGTTGTTTTTATTTCTTGGCTATTGTGAATACCACTGCAGCAAACATAGGGGTGCATATATTTTTTCGAATGAGTGTTTTGAATTTCTTTGAATAAATACCCAGGAGTGGAATTGCTGGGTCATAAGGTAGCTCTATTTTTCAATTTTTTGAGGAAACTTCATACTGTTTTCCACAGTGGCTGCACGAGAGTTCCCTTTTCTCCACATCCTCACCAGCACTTGTTGTTTCTTGATTTATTGATGACAGCTATTCTGACAGGAGTTAGGTGGTATCTCATAGTGATTTTTATTTGCATTTCTCTGATGATTAGTGATGTTGAGCATCTTTTCATATGTCTATTGGCCATCTGTATGTCCTCTTTAGAGAAATGTCTATTCAGGTCCTCTGCCCATTTTTTAATTGGATTGTTTGTTTTTCTGGTGTTGAGTTGTATGAGTTTTTTATAAATTTTGGATATTAACCCCTTATCAGATGTATCATTGGCAAATATCTGCTCCCATTCAGTGGGACATCTTTTTGTTTTGTTGATGGTTTCCTTCGCTGTGAAAAAACTTTTCAGTTTGATGTAGTCCCATTTGTTTGTTTTTTTCTTTTGTTTCCCTCGCACAAGGAGATGTATCAGTAAAAAAATTACTAAAGCTAATGTTTGAGAGTTTACTTCCTATACTTTCTTCTAAGAGTTTTATGGTTTGGGGTCTTACATTTAAGTCTTTAATCCATTTTGAGTTTATTTTCGTGTATGTTGTAAGAAGGTGGTCCAATTTCATTTTTTTGTATGCATTTGTATGTCCAGTTTTCCCAGCACCATTTATTAAATAGACTGTTTTTACTCCAATGTAAATTCTTGTTTCCTTTGTCTAGATTAAATGACCATATATGAATGGATTTATTTCTGAGCTTTCTATTCGGTTCCATTGATCTATGTGTCTGTTTTTATGCCAATACCATGCTGTTCTGATTACTATAAACTTGCAGTACAATTTGATTATCAGGGAGAGTGATACTTCCAGCTTTGTTCTTTCTGAGGATGGCCATGGCTATTCAGGGTCTTTTATGATCCCATATGAATTTTAGGATTATTTGTTCTAGTTCTGTGAAAAATACAATTGGTATTTTGATAGGGATTGCACTGAGTCTATATATTACTTTGGGTAGCGTGGACATTTTAACCATTAGAATTCTTCTTATCCATGAGTGTATGTTTCCATTTATTTGTATCTTCTTTAATTTCTCTCTGCAATATCTTACAATTTTCTGAGTACAGGTCTTTTATTTCCTTGGTTAAATTTATTTGTATTTTTTTGATGCAATTGTAAATGGGATTGTTTTCTTAATTGCTCTTTCTGATAGTTTGTTATTGGTATATAAAAATGCAACCAATTTCTAAATATTAATTTTTGTATCTTGCTATTTTAGTTAATTCATTTATCAGTTCTAATATATTTTTTGGTGGAATCTTTGGGGTTCTCTATAGCAGCATGCCATCTGCAAATAATGACAATTTTACTTCTTCTTTTCCCATTTTGATACCTTTTATTTATTTTGCTTGTCTGACTGCTAGAACTTCCAGTACTATGTTCAATAAAAGTGGTGAAAGTGGGCATCCTGTCTTGTTCCTGATCTTAAGGAAAATGCTTTCGCTTTTCCCCATTGAGTATGATATTGGCTGTGGATTTGTCATATATGCTCTTTATTGTGTTGATACGTTCCCTCATTGCTGAGAGTTTTTATCATAAGTGGATGCTGGATTTTGTCAAATGCTTTTTATGCATCTGTTGATATGACCATGGTTTTTATTTTATATTTTGTTTATGTGGTGTATCACATTCATTGATTTGTGGATATTGAACCAAACTTGCATACCAGGAATGAACCCCACTTGACTGTGGTGTATGATCTTTTTAACGTATTGCTGAACTCAGTCTGCTAATATTTTGTTGAGGATTTTTGCATCTATTTTCATTGGGTACACTGCCTATAGTTTCCATTTTTTGTCATGTCTTTGTCTGGTTTGGGAATCAGGGTATTGGTGGCCTTGTAAAATGAGCTTGGGAGCCTTCTCTCCTCTTGTATTTTTTGGAATAGTTTGAGAATAGGTGTTAATTCTTTTTTGACTGTTTGGTAAAATCCACCTGTGAAGCTATCTGGTCCAGGACTTTTGTTTATTGGGAGGTTGTTGATTACTGATTCAATTTTGTTGGTAGTAATTTGTCTCGTCAGATTTTCTTTTTTCTCCTGAGTCAGCCTTGGAAAATTGTATGCTTCTACGAATTTATCCATTTCTTCCAGAGTGTCCAACTTGTTGGTGTATAGTTGCACAGAGTGTTTTCTTAATATTTTTTGTACTTTTGTGCTGTCTGTTGTCACTTCTCCTCTTTCATTTCTGATTTTATTTATTTGGGTCCTCTCTCTTTTTTCTTGATGAGTCTGGTTAAAGGTTTGTTAATTTTATCTTGGTATCACTGATATTTTGTATTGTTTTCTTTAGTCTACATTTAATTTATTTCTGCTCTGCTCTTTATTATTTCCTTCCTTGTGCTCACTTTGGGCTTCGTTTGCTGTTTTTTTTCCAGTTCCCTTAAGTGTAAAGATAAGACTGTTGATTTGAGATTTTTCTTGTTTCTTTCAGTAAGCCTGCCTTGTAACGAATTTCTCTCTTAGGACTGCTTTCTCTGTGTCCACAGATTTTTGGTTGTGTTTTCATTTTCATCTGTCTCAGGTATCTTTTGATTTCTTCTTTGATCTCATTGCTGACCCATTCATTATTCAGTAGCATGTATTTAGCCTCCAAATGTTTGTGTGGTTTTCAGGGTTTTTTTTTTTTGTTTGTTTGTTTTTTTTCTTGTAATTGATTTCTAGTTTCATACCAGTGAGGTTAGAGAAGACATTTGATATGATTTCAACTCTCTTAAATTTACTGAGACTTGTTTTGTGGCTTAACATGTGGTCTATCTTGGAGAAGTGTTCCATGTGCATTTTGAAAAAAATGTATTTTCTGGTGCTTTGGGGTGAAATGCTCTAAAAATATCAATTAAATCCATCTGAAATAGTGTGTCATTTAAGGCCTCTGTTTCCTTGTTGATTTTCTGTCTGGAAGATGTGTTCATTGGTATCACTGGGGTGTTAAAGTCCCCTACTATGACTGTGTTACTGTTGATCTCTGCCTTCATATCAATCAATATTTGCTTTATATATTTAGGTGCTCCTATGTTAGGTGCATAAATGTTGACTAGGGCCATCCCTTTATTATTGGACTGATCCCTTTTTTATTGTGTAATGTCCTTCTTTGTCTCTTATTACAGTCTTCATTTTAAAGTCTATTTTGTCTGATACAAGTATTGCTACTGCAGCTTTTTCTCATTTCCATTTGTGTGAAATACCTCTTGCCATCCCTTTGAGTCTGTGTGTCTTTTGATCTGAGGTGGATCTCTTATAGACAGCATACGCATGGGTCTTGTTTTCTCATCCACTCAGCTACCCTATGTCTTTTGATTGGAGCATTTACTCCATTTACATTTAAAGTGATTATTGATAGGTACATAGTTAGTACCATTTTATTATTCATATTTTTTATCTTCATTTGTTTGTTTTCTCCTTTTATCCTTGTGTCTTTCTTAGACAAATCTTATCACGGATTTTTCCATATTTCTTAACTCTCATTGAAACTTATAAATGTCTACATTCCAAATCTGTAAGACAGAAGTAAAAAGTATTGCCATCTACCGATTTGAAGGGTTCTTACAGGCCACCCACCTCTCTAAGAAGAAAACTGTTACAATCATATGGAGGCAGACAGGAGTTTGACTTCTGGCATGAAGAATTCCACTGATCTGCTCCCCAGTGAAACTGCTGAAGACTATCAAAAATCCTAATGATTTGAAGCCTCTGGAAATGGTCTTAAAAGCAAAAATTTTAAAAAAAGAAACATCTATTCAAGAAAATAGATGAAAATTCAGTAAGAAAAGCAGGAATCTGTGGTATTTGAACCAAAACAGCTCCCCCCCCCCCACACACACACACACACCCCAGTTCAGCAAGACAGAGGCTCCAAGCTGGACTGCTGCAGCCAAGAACACAGGGCTCCCTCTCTTCCCAGCTCCTGGAAAGAGGGCTTTCTTTCTGGGAGGAACAAGATCTCCATATTTCTTTTCCTGCCCTCGGCTGCCTGATGCTTAGGCTAAGCCCCAGACAAGCGGAACAGAGGCTCTACTGTGGGCCTGGCTCCCTTAGACTGCTGGGAGCTCAACAGCCCTTCTCCCAGTCCATAAGGCATGGTGGTTCTGTACCAGGAGAGGCAAGTCAAGAAGACCTCAGGCTACTGCCCCCTCTATTGCACACTTAGCTCCTACAGTAGGGGTTTCACTCAGTGAGAAATCTGTGATAGTTTTCTCTCAACTCCAGAGCCCTGGCCCAGATTTTTGCCTGTGGAATAAATAGTGCATAAAAACCAATGGCTCCTAATCTCTTCCCAAAGGAACTGAATTCATTTGAAACAGCGTGGAGGGTACTCTCAAGGACAGAACAAGAACAGTACAAGTTTTGATGAAAAGCAACTGGGAGGAGATTCATGAATCCAATGAAGATACAGTTTAGACTGTAGGCCAGTTCACAGGACAGAACCAAAAAATAAGAGAGCAGAAAGGTGCCTTCCTGGGTTCAGAACAAATATCAAGCACTGACCTCAGACACTATTCCGTCAAACGAGCTATAATTTGATTGTTATTAGTTTGTAGGGAAATTTATGTCTTGGGACACTTGGACACAATTAGTGGAGTTTAACAGTTGGGTGTGATCAAGACATAAGAAGATGCAAGCCTTACCAGTACCACTGTCATCCCAGGTGCGTGAGGGCAAATCCAAAGCTGTGCCTCCCTGAGAACAGTGTAATAGGCTTAACACTGTGGGTGTGGTAGGGGTGGGCATGAGTATAGACTTCACTAAAATAATCCAGCCAGTTTCCAACAAAATATTACAAGGCATACAAAGAAACAGGAAAGGATGACAATATGACCCGTACATATATCATGAAAAAAGCAGCAACAGAAACTACCTGTGAGATTGTCCAGATGTTTGATTTACGGAAAAAAAGATTTCAAAGTAGCTATTATAAATACATTCACAGAACTAAAATTAAAAAAAAAAAAAGAATTACTAGAGGAGCTCAAGAGTAAATCTGAAGTGGCACAAGAAAGAATTAGTGAACCTGAAGACACAGTGATTGAGATTATGCAAGCCAAAGACCAGAGAGAAAACAGAATAAAGAAAAAAGAACAGAGCCTCAGAGAAATGTGTGGGACATCATTAAATCTACCAATATATGTGTAATAGGAGTACCGAAAGGAGAAGAAAAAAATCTTTAAAGAAATAAAGGCTAAAAAAATTCCCAAGTTTACTGAAAAACAATAACCTACACATCCAAGAAAATCAACAAACTCCAAAGAGGATACATACACAGACACACCATAATAAAAATGCTGAAAGTCAAAGTCAAGGAGAAAATCTGGAAAGTAGTATTAAATTAATTAAATAAGGAGGCCATTAGACTGAGGTGGCTAAAATGCCTTAGAAGTCTATGTAACCAAAACCTAAGCCTATAAATCCCTTAACACTAAGAAATCGAAACCTGAAGACAACTAATCACAAACAGCCAATTAGACTTTTCCAAGTAAGGCAAATAAATGTTAAAGCTATAGCCTGTCAAAGAATATCCTTGCTTTCTGTCTGCCCCTTCTCTATAAAAGTCTTTCTCCTAACCCTGTCAGTGGAGCACTCATAACCACTTCTGGTTTGGCACTGCCCAATTCAAATAGATTTTGCCTAAACAAACTCTTAAAATTTTTAATATGCCCCAGTTCATCTTTTAACAGTAGCAAGAAAAAAAAAAAAAAAAAGTGTCACTTATAAAGAAATCCCAGTAAGATTAATAGCTAGCTTAGCAGAAATTAACAGAGGCCGCAAAACTGGGATAACATATTCAAAATCCTCAAAGAAAAAAAATGTCAACCAAGAATCCTATGTCAGCAAAGCTGTCATTCAGAAATGAAGGTGAAACAAACACTATCCAAGATAAACAGAAACTGACAAGATGTGTAGTTAGCAGATCCACTTTAGAAGAAACACTAAAGGAAGTTCTTTAAGATGAAAGCAAGTGATCTCAGATGGTAATTTCAATCCGCACACACAAAGACCACTTGGTAAAAGTCACTACATAATTATAAAAGACAATACAAATGCAAAGTTTTCTTTCTTCTCTTAACTGATAGAAAAAGCAATTATAAAAAATAACATGTATAAAATGTATTGTTGGGTCTATGACATACAAATATATGTATAATTGCTAGTAACAGCATAGGCTATAGCTAAAGGACATAGGGTTTTGTTTGGAAGTTATGAAAATGTTCTAAAATTGTGATAGCTGCACGTATCTGTAAATATACTAAAAACTTTTGAATTGTTTTTTAAATGGATGGATTGTATGGTACATAAATTATATCTCAATATAGCTGTTTTAAAAAAAAATCAATTGAGATAGGAGGATCTGAAGAATACTTTGAGTCTGATTCAGTTTATCAGGTCATTAGAGAATCACAGAAACCTAGAGTTGGCAGGGTCTTAAATATCTCCTATGACATCCCTACCAACTGTCCTCCAGCAGTTTGCTATCTCAAATTACCTTCACTGATCTGCCTGAATATCACTTTTTCCACTGCTGCAGCTTCAGTGTCTAGGACAGGGCCTTCCTTCCAGTAGGTACTCAGTAGTAATTTGTTGACTGATATTTTGTGAAGGGAAACTAAAATAGCTCCTACTGTAAGGATAGTCTTCCTTACAGAGGTCCAATCTTCACTGCCCGTAGTTTCTTCTCAGTGAACATAATTCTGCCTACACAAAGGCATAGAAGAGGGACTTCACACATATATGCAACATTTTAACTATTAGATGTTACATAGAACCCCACTAAGTTTCTAACTATAGAAATGTTTTCTGTTCTTTATTGCTTTGGCCGAAAACCTAGGAATCATTCTTTCTCACCCCTAATCCAACAGCTTTGTTGGCTTTGCCTTCAAAATATATCCTGAATTAGACCATTCTTTACATCACAAAAACCCTACTCTAAACCAATATTCTTTCTTGAGTTACAGTTTTCTCTACTAATTTCCATGCTTCCACTCGACTCCCTATGTTCTTCATAGCTGCTAAAGCAGTTTTTCTACTACTGTACATCAGATATCATTTCCATAACACTTAAGATTAAAGCCAAAGTTCTTAGCATAGCTTGCAAGCTACTCCAGCTTTTGGCCCAGGGCATCCTCTCCAATCATATTTCCTCCCTCTCCTCCCCTCGTTCACTATGCTATAGCCCATCCATCTCCTTACAATTCCAGAAACACATAGTATGGTCTCATTTTTCAAGGCCTTTGCCCTTTTGTTCCTTATGCCTGAAATACTTTTAGATTTTTGTGTGACATACGCCCTCAGGTCTCTGTTCAAATATTATCTCTTTACTGAGAATTTCTAATATGTCTATAAGTTAATACTGCAACTGCCTCCTCTCCGGCTGCCAGCTCTATCCCCCCTAGTCTACTTTATTTTTCTTAAAAGTACTTATCATCATGGGACATTTTCTGTATCAGCTTATTTTGGTATAACAAACTACCCAAAACTTAATGGCTAAAAACAGGGTATTTTTATTCTCACTATTCGGTGGGTTTGCTGATGGCTCTTCTAAGGTGGGAAAGGACAACTAGGGCCGGATGGTGCAGGATGGCCTCACTGGGGCCTCAGCTGTGATGGCTAGGCCTCTTTCTCTGCTCGGTCCTTCATCCTTCAGGAGGTGAGTCCCCGGGTTCTAAGGGAGTAACAGCTGAAGCTCCAAGGCTTCTTGAAGCCCAGGCTCAGAATTCACACAATGTCACTTACACTACATTCTATTGATCAAAGCAAGTGACACTGGCCGATCTGAATATAACAGGTGAAGACATAGACCACCTCGCGATGAGGATTGCTGTGAAGAAACTGTGGCCATTTTTAATCTACCAAATTGTCTACTTACTACCTGTTTCTCCTGGTGGAATGTAAGATCCATGAAGGCAAGGTCTTTGCTATCTTCTTCAGTGTCTAGTACACTGTCTGGCTTTCATTAGGTACTCTAAATATTTGCTGAATGAATAACTGACCATTCATATGACACTGCTTCTCCAACTGTTCATCATCCTTTTTGGGTTTTTCTGAATACTACTCAGTCTCTCAGTGTCCTTCAAACTCTGGCATCCAAAAAGGGAAACAAAATATAGATAAGGTCTAACTGCCTAGCTCAGTATAGCTGAGTAATACATATTAATTAAATCAATGAATGACAAGTAGGGAAGATTGTGGTAATATTCAGGCTTATAATATAGATATTGTTCACCTCAAGACTACACCAACTTATTTTTAACAGCTTTTACACTGTTGAATCTTCTAGGCTTTGAGATCAAATATACCCCCATGGCTCTTTTCCATGTGAACTATTGGCAAGTTTCTGCCCTATATTAACCTAATTGATGTTGAGGACTGAAAAGAACATTACATTTATCTCTGTTGAATTTTTTTGATTTTTTTTTTTTAATCCTTGTTGAATTTAAATTTAATCTCTTCTAAATCATGATTCTCTCTAGTTGATTATTTCCCTTGACACACAAACCAGCTCAACAAGCTTTCATATTAAAGTATATGTTAAAAGTAAACAACAAAGAAAACAACAACATTGCTTCCTTTAATGCAACATCTCCCTCTTCCAGCTATTAATTCATTTCTCTCCTCGTGTTTTCACAAAACTCAAAAAAATTATCTGTAAGAGCGATCTCAACTTCCTTATCTTCCTTTCATTCCTCAACCATCAAGTACAACTGCTTTTTAAGGTCATCAAAGCTTCCCAATGTTGCAAAAACACTATGGATCCTCCTGTGTCCTCATCTTAACAGTTTTCACAGCAGCATTCAGCACAGTTGATTATTTGTTTTCTTTAAATATATTCCTGTTTTACCTTCTACGGCACCATTCTCTCCATTCTCTACTCTATACATTCTTTCTTAAACGTTATTTTGAAAAATACAAATTTTTGTAAAGATTATGTTATTTAAATGAACAGGTGGTAAGATTAATATTTTACAATGAGGCAACAGATAATTATCTTCAAAATTTTCTCAGTTTTAATGTCTAGTATTATAAATATTGATAGATATAATCCACAAAAAGTCTTTTTGGGTTTGAGACCAAGAAGTTTGAGTACTATTATTCCTTTAATACAAAACAAGACATTAAAAAAATTAAAGCAACAAAAAAATGCAAAACAAACTCATACATATAAAACAGAATGGTGGTTAACAGAAGGGTGAGGGAAAGACAAAGAGGGTAAATAAAGGAAGGTCAAATACATGGTAATGGAAGAAAATTAGACTCCGGGTGGTGAGCACACAACTGAGTATGTAGATGTTGTATCACAATGTTGTGCACCTGAAATTTATATATATTTAACCAATGTTACCAGTAAATATAGTTTTAAAAATTATTTTTCATACACAACGAAGGCCTGCAAACCAAAAGGGGGAAAATACGACAGAAAGAGAAACAGACATGAGCTAGATATCGGAAGTATCAGACAAGGACTTCGAAATAACTATGAGTAACATATATCCAAAAATAGAGTAAAAATGGAAAAGAGAAA
This sequence comes from Rhinolophus sinicus, assembly GCF_057876585.1. Lineage (NCBI taxonomy): Eukaryota > Metazoa > Chordata > Mammalia > Chiroptera > Rhinolophidae > Rhinolophus > Rhinolophus sinicus. The sequence goes on along the minus strand of NC_142516.1, from coordinate 185,595,623 downwards.
CACATAAAGATTACAAAGAGATCTAGATTCCATAAAAAAATTAATTGGCAATTAAAAAGAATTAAACTAAAAATCCAGTTCGTTTTAACAGTAGATTAGACAATGTCGAACGACAATAATCTGAAAAAATTAATTAAAAATATCTCTACAATAAACAATGAAAATATAGAAGAGAGCATAAAACATACAAGACACTGAAAAAAAGTGGGAGCTGAAAATGCACACAATTAGAAGTTCAGAAGAGGAGAAAAAAGAGAAGCAATATTTAAACAGGTTACAAATAATGGAGCAGAATCTTCTAAAATTGATGAAAGACATCATCCCATAGATTCAAGAAGCTCTACAAACCACAAGCAGGATATGTGCAAAGAAACCTACACCAAGTTGCATCACAATAGAATTGCTGAAAATCAGAGAAAATCTTAAAAGCATTCTAAAGTCCCACCATTACCTGAGAAGTGGCCAAAGTGTATAGTATTTTATTTTGGACTATAATAAGTCAAGGAATGTTGTATTCTTTAGACAATCACTAAAAAATTCTTTGTTTTTTTAAATATTTATCAAGTCACTAAAGGAAAAAGGTAGAAAATAGTTTTAAAATTTTGAATGAGCCAAAAGAAGTCAAGAGAAAGTAATATAAACAGGTGAGTCAAATAGTAACATGCTATAAATATATTTAAATATCAGTAAGTACATCAAGTATAAAAGAACTAAATACTTGTATTAATAGTCTAAAATTGTCAGACTCATTAAAAGAGCAAAACCCAATTACATGTGCTTAGAAGAGAGAAACTTTAAAAAGATACAGAAAGATTGAAAGAAAAGGATATACCAAGTAAACACTAACCAAAAGAAACCTGATGCAGCTGCAAATAGTTTGAGATAAAGCAAACTTTGTGGCAAGAAGTATGATTAGGCGTTAAGAGGGATATTACAAAATGAGGGGCCAATCCACAAGGAAAATATAACAATTCTAAATTATTTGCACCCAAATCATACTGCTGCAATAAGGGAAAACAAACAAAATATAGAACTAAATGGAGAAACAGACAAATCCACAATCTAGCAAGTAAAGAAGAAATCAGTAAGAATATACAGAAGATCTGATTAACACAACAAACTTTACTCGCACATTTAGAATATTGCATCCAATAATTACAGAATATACATGCTGTTCAGATTATTTACCAAAACTGACCATATGCTGGATCATAAAGTAATGTTCAACAAATTTCAAAGAATTTAAATCACAGTATGCTCTCTTCCCAAATGGAATTAAGCTTAAAGTCAGTAACATAAAGACAGTTAGAAAATCTTCAATTGCTAGGAAATTTAGGCAATACATGTCAAATAACACATGGGTCAAAGAAAAAAAATCATAATGGAAACTATAGTATTACGAACTGAATGATAGCTGAAAACAATGGTGTAAATATCCATGTTAAAAAATTAGAAAAAGAACGGCACATTAAACTCAAAGAAGAGATAAGAATAACAATGATGATGTAGAGAATTAATTTACAAATGGAGAGTAACAAAACAGATGATAATTCTTTGAAAAGACTAATAAAAATACATTGACCTCTAGCAAGATTTGCCAAGAAAAAGGAATGATACAAATTAATAAATGACCAACACTGGGAATGAAAAAGTAGTGAACACTACAGTTACTATAAATATTAAACAAGTAATAAGAGGATATTATGAACAACTTTATGCCAATTAATCTGAAATTTTAGGTGAAATGGAAAAATTCCTAGGAAAAAAATAACCAGAACTAAAATATGGAGAAACAAAAAATCTGAAGAGATTTATATCTCTTAAATAAATTGAATCTATACTTTTTTTAAAACTTTCCTGCAAAGAAGTCTTCAAGCCCAGATGACTTCATTGGTGAATACTTATACACAATAAGGCAAGAAATAACATATTTTATACAAATTCATTAAGAAAATGAAGGAAAACATGGCTCAATCCCTTTTAAGAAGCTACAGTAACCTTGACAGCAAAATCTATCAACTTTCAAAAAAAGCAAAATTACAGCCTAATTTTTCTCGTAAACAGAGACACATTTTTATTCCTTTAAATTAACAGTAAGCATTTCTTATGCCCTGTTTAAGAAATCTTTGCCTAGTCTATGTTTTTTTCCCCTTTTTTTAATATATAGAAGCATTATTGTTTTATCTTTCACATTTAGGTTAAAATCTATTAAGAATTAATTTTCCATATGATATGTGTGAGGCAGAGTCAAGATTCATTTTTCCCTATGAATATATGAACACATGGATGCCACTGCCTTATTAGTGCGAAGGCACCAGGAGTTTTACCCACTGCTGCTTTTGCACCATCAATGCAAATGTCAAACAGTAAGCGGGAAATCGTTTACCCCTCATAGAGTTCCTGAAAGGGTCTCGGGAACTGCTGGTGGTTCCCAGAGCACACTTTGCTGGAGCTTCTGGGTATCAATGAGAATGAACAAACGACTGCTCCACATTACTATATGGACGAATCTCACAAGAATAATTGACCACAAGCAGCCAGATGCAAACGACTACACACATTCAAAAGAGGCAAAACTAGTCTATGATGATATAAACCAAGACCGTGGTTCCTTTTAACGGTGAGGTAGACTGGGAGGAGTCATGAGGGGGTTTCAGAGGCGTGGTGACGTTCTAGTTCTCCATCGGGGGCTGGTTATATGGGTGTGTTTGTAACAATTTAGATACAGACGTATGAGTAGTGCACTTTTCTGCCTGCATAGTACACTTCAGGATAAAGCATACTTAAAAATAAGGTGGGAACTAGACTTATCCGGGGGGTCATTTTGTAAGTTATATAAATGTTTAACAGACACTATGCTGTACATCTGAAACTAATGTAATATTGACTATTAACTAAAAATTTTTAAAAAATCAATAGATTGAGGACAGAAGTGATTTCTTAAACATTAAATTGAATTACATTCTACTTAAAAGTTGACAGTAACTTCCCACTGTATTTAAAATAAAGTTCCAATATGATACAGAATCTACAGTGTTTCATTATCATAAAGCATACCTATGGTTTTCAAAATCTGGGCACCACCTCACGCCATGCTGCCTCTCCCCTCGCCTATTACATCCCTGTCGCACTACTTTTCTTTCTTTCTTCCAAGTCTACAAGCGCACTAAGTTCTTTCCTCTCTGAGAGCCTTTGCACAGGCCCGTTCCTTGACTTTCCAAGCACTACACACAACACAGCTAGTAGCTTCTTTTCACCCGTTAGGGTTCCTCAGAGAAGCCTTCCCAAGCACCCTATGGAAAGTTGCCTCTTTCCCATATTCTGTATCTCAGTCCATTGAACCCTTCATTGCACTTACTGAAACTTGAAATAGGTTTACTTGTTTTGTTCTCTGTCCCCCTCTTAGAATGTATGATCGATGAGGACAAGGATCTAGTTATCTTGTTTACAGTTAAAGTCCCAAGATTTAGCACGATGTCTGGCATATTGCAGAAGTGGAATAAATAATGTCTGAATGAACGAAGAATAATTTCGGGTGATTTCATATCAACCCAATGAGTCTTTTAAATTTTTGACATGATCGTTATGTACTAGTTATCACTCCCAATTCTACTTTACCCGTAAATTTGACTTGTATGCCTTCTTTTTATCCATTTGCTTATTCATTCACTCACGGAAAAAAACAAAACAAAACTTGGGAGTTTATTAAATGTCAGCCATACAAAATTTGAATCAGCCATGTTCTTTACTTTTAAAGATCTCACCACTTATTAAGGAAAATTAATGCGATGAACCAAAATGATCTCTTTACCAAAAAAATAATGAACTCAATACAAAGCCTCAAATCTAATTAAAATGTTACAATGAAGGGAAAGATGAACCCTCTGAAACAAATAGCCTAGTACGTCTACGAAGAGAGGAAACTGAACTAATTAGGCATCACTTTTTTTTAGTTAATCCATGTTGACTCTTGGTGATCGTATCTTTCATTTTCTAAATGCTTACAATTCGTATTTTAAAATATATTATAATAAATTATAATATATTGTTACCAGGGCTTCACGTCAAATGAAGCTTCTTTTACAATGAGAGTATTCAGGGGAAATCCATTCAACAGTATAATTACTTTGATTTGTTTTTAATCCCAATATTTAATCTAATTTTGATTTAAACACTATTAAAAAAGAGTGAGACTTATTTTGTTTATTGAAAGGGGGCATAAATGGAAAAAGATTGAGAATCTCTGCTGCAGGCAGGCAGATTTTAGCTGAATGTCAAGAAGAACTTTCTAGACATTACAGCTGCCTACCAGGGAACTGCGTAAACAGGAAACAGGAAGCTCTCCATCGCTAAAAATCTTTAAGGAGAGCTAACAGCCCATTTTTCCCAGGATAGAGCAGAAACAGTCTTGATTTAGGAGGAAGTACTGTGTCTCTCAAAATAAGGTGAAGACACACTTTATAAAAAAAAATTTCCAATCTGTGATAGACCAATTACTTTTAAAAAATACAAAAGCATCACACATTTGGAGGTCATGGCAAGGTCAAGGTTTCATTTGATTTCTGTTTTTAACTTGGGCACACAGGTAACACTGTGTGTCCTAGCATGGATAGGTGAACTACATTTGAGTGGGTTAGATCACCTATAAAGATCTCTGAGGTTCCACAGTTTTTCAAATATATCTAGTCTGTCCTCCTTTCTATATTCATTGGGCATTAATATCAAACTATTAATTTCATAACAATTAACCTTTCTACAACAATTAAAAAAAGCATAATCCGAAAGATATCAGTCTAAAAACATTAGATCAATGACCTGAGATTTTTTTATTGCATTAACCTTTTGTCTCACTAAATTGAAATAGCAAATTTTCCTTTTTACCAAAACATATCTGAATGCTCATTTAAAACTTGTTACAAAAATTTTGTTTTCAGCCATTTCTCACACTTAATTTTCTGGTGTTACTTTCTTTGTACAAATTGATAATGAGATGTGTAACAAATTATAGTTGATCACACCTCTGAAGTTCTAACTTTGTTTTGCCAAAAGGTAGCCAAACCAACAGAAAAGGCCCCTGGGGCTGGGGCTGGGTTGGGGTGGGGGAACGTTTGTGAATTTCATAAGCACTGAGTAGAGGATTTAAGTTTTTGTAACTACCTATAATACTTAGTGCTGATCTGGCCAAAGCAAACATGGTGAAGAATTATAAAAAGAGGAGTCCAAATTAAGAGTTACCCATTCTCATGGACCTAGAGAACATTATGCTGAGTGAAGTAAGTCAGACAGAGAAAGAAAAGTACCATATGATTTCACTTATATGTGGAATCTGAAAAACGAAATAAGTGAACAACAAAAGAACAGAAAGAGACTCATAGACAGAGAACAACCTGATGGTTGCCAGAGGAGGGGGGGGTTGGGGGACTGGATGGAAGAGGTGAAGGATTTAAAAAGTACAAATTGGCAGTTTCAAAATAGTCATAGAGATGTGAAATACAGCATAGGGAATATAGTCAGTGATATTGTAATACCTCTCAATGGTGCCAGGTGAGTGCTAGACTTATCCAGGGGACCACTTTATAAGTTATATAAATGTCTAACCACTATGGTGTACACCTGAAGGTAATACAATATTGAATGTCAACTGTAATTGAAAATTTAAAAATTAAAAAAACAACAACAAAAAGTTGGCCATTCTCATACTTTCCCAAATACTCCCAGCTTTCTCTCTCCAAGGACACTCGGACATTTTTGTTTACAATCTGTTATCTTCTTCCCATTAAAAACAAAACAACCTTCCTTTTCAAGAGACAATTTCCAGATGTATGAGTTGTCATCTCCCAATTCCATCATATGCGAATTCTATCTCTGCCATAGTTCTAAAAAGCCTTCGTTTCCCGACTTTTACTAGAGCAGGCGTTCTTAACTACACGTACACGGATGGGTTTTAGGAAGCCTATGAACTCTCTGAAAATCCAAATATTTCAAAATTTTAAATGAATGACTAACTATGTGGGCAAAATGTTCATAGCTGTGAACATTCTTAGAGGGAACAATAATCCGCAGAGATTAAAAGCGTCTTTATTAAATTAAAAATGTGATCTGAATAGAAATGCAGGCTACGGGTTCTTCATTCATTAAATAGGCATACAAAGATATTACATTATATCATATAATCAAAAAGTGCTTTAGAAAGAAATCCCTTCATTTTGTAGCTGATAAAATTGGCATTTGGAGAGGTTAAGGAGCGTGTTCAAGGTCACTGCTAGCTGGAAGGCAGAAGCCAGAGAAAAACGCTGGCTTCCTGCTTCCAGGTCTACGCCTGACAGCCTGCTATCCACACAGGAACAGACAGCAGGACATTAGTAAACATACTACAGGCAGTCAACAATCCACCTATGATGAGTACACAACCTCAGAATAAATCAAGCTATTGATTAATTCTTTAAACACTACTGGCTCATAAGATATATAAACATTTTCTGTTTTTACTGATGATATCTACAAATACATATTCTCTTAGATACATTTCAGCAGCACTTGCTTCCTTGCCAGTAGGCACAATCAATAGCCTGTCAATCATCTGAAAAACATGAGTGCTTGATCCTTCTGCAATCAATAAGAGAAGGGCATGCACCAGACTTGGAAGGGACAGAGGATGTTTAGGAGGCAGAAGGCTTCACAGAGGCACTTAAGCACATTTCTTTGTGAGGCAATTACTCTGAAAGCCCACAATGCAAAGTAAATTAGTTGAGTGGATCTTTCACTAAATGTTGAAGCTGTTTAGAAATTTTAAGCAAAATCTCATTTCAAAGTTTATTCCCTTGTTTATTCTCACTAAAGAACAGCAAGTACAAAAACCAAAACAAGATAATGTTTGGTAAAAGAATTTTTATAGTAAGTAATTAAGAGAGAAAGCGAAGGGAAAAATGCCTTATTTTGGTGTCAATTGAGATGGGTAGGAATCCAAAATTTGTTTTTAAATTTTCAAAACAATTATAAAACCGAAAGTCTATAAATAAGAATCCAAGGAACTCTTCACTCTCCTCCCCACTACCCCCCAACCTTGACTTCTCAAATACAGTGCAACTTTCTACCATCTGTTATTTTAGAGCAGAAACAGTAATGAACATATGGGCTTTCTCTCTCAAGCAGCTGTAGTGTAGTTAAAGTTATAATAATTGTCTTTCTGTAAGATAAATTTACATTAAAAACCTGGCCAGTTAAAAATAAATGGCTCAGCCTCAGAGCCTTCCACAATAAAATTAAGACATTCAGAATCATCTATGACATATTACATTCAGAGATTTAGAAGATACCCTCTAAATCTTGTGCTTTTATATTTAAGGTTAAACAAATATAATTCATGATGCTCAAATCAGTTTATGTAATCAGACAGTCCACAACTCATGTTTTCTCTTTCTCATTCACAATGCTAGGAGCTTTAAACAGGGGTGAGGTACTCATATATAAAAATCATAACTAAGTTCTTGAAAGCTGAAAATATAAATCCACCACTTCCGTGGGTCACTGAATTCCAATCTAAAACCTCATTTAAGAAAAATCACAATACATGTGGCATATAAATTTCCATTTCAACTGTAAATCATTTATAATGAGTTTAAGTAAAGTGAAAGGAATTCAGAGCAGATTCTGATCCATATATTAGGAAAATTAAAAATTTTACCTACCTTTATCTGGGTGATTCAAAATCATGATTCTCCTGTGAGCCGTTCTAATCTTGGCCTTGCCAGCAGATAGACTGTAAAAAGAAATTAAAAGTGCTTACAATAAATGGTGTCAAATGCAGATTATAAATTAATGGTTCATATGGGTTCCAAGAAATTAAAAACTAATGAAAATTTCACCATCTTGTGGATAAACATGAAATTACAGCCTGTCACTTAATTCCAGTAACCATCAAAATAAATAATTGATTCAATGCTGCATGTGTTTTTCTTCAGTCCTTTGTGATACCAGCCCTTATTTTCAATTTGAAAAATAAAACACAGTATGGAAGGTAAGGGAGTCATAGTCTATAGACTGACTATACTATAAGTCTGAAAACTTATGCTTCAAATTACTTTGCGGAAAGGCAGTATATATAGTATAACAGACAGGTCTTTGGACTCGAGAGCTACTGGACGGCTAGATTTCAATCCCATTCCTACATAGAATGGGGTAATAATGGTGAATTTTTTTAACCTCTCCCTACTTCACTTTCCTCATTGTAAACCACAGCTGGGGAAAAAAAATATGCCTTGTAGAGCAATGGTACGGAGTAAATTAGTTAATGCCAACAGAGTGCTGAGACAGTGCCTGGCGAGAACAAATGTTCCATAATCGTTAACTTTATTATTACTGTGTTTCAACAGAGCATCTCAAAACATTTCATAGCTCATAATTTATTTAACTTTGTGAGAACCCTATGGGGAAAACTTGGCCGTTATAACCTATGCTCTAAACAAAAATTAAAGAAGAAAGTTGAATAAGCCTAAAATTATTTCAGCAAAACCATATTTATCCAGTATTGGAAATGTTTACCATTAGTATATTTTCTTAGCAAGGAAAAAAAAAAAAAATAACACCAACAGAAACAAAAGCCTAGTGCTGTCACTTAATAGCTATTTTATCTAAGGCACTTAACTTCTCCAGGCCGCAAATGGGAACAACAGTACCCGACAAGGTATAGGGTAGTTGTTGTGAAACTCAAAATGATTTCATTTGTATGGATGATTCACACTGTAGTGGATAAAAGCAGGTACTTTTAGAGATATTCAGATACAGATTCAAAATCCTGATTCCACCACTCATTAGCTACACACCACTCATTAGCTATTGTCTTGCTTACTTAAACTCTTTGAGTTATAATTTTCTCATATGTATAATGGATATAATCAAACTATTTCCAGGATTATTTTAAGGATAAATTAGATAATATACAGATTAGGATGACCGAGAATTCAGTTAGTGTCAGAGAATGGTAGTTATTATGAATATGAAGGGTGCTTATGAAAATGTATTATTTAGCTCCGACTTTTAAAATGGAGTATAAATAACCTAATTTAACATTTCTTGAATGACTCAAAAGCATTATCATGAGTATCAATTAAGTACAAAGAAACTGTTAAGTTCTGCAGAGGTTTGCTTGTGCTTCTATGAAATGGTCATAAAATGCTATTGACTTAAGTTCTTCCACCTGATTTGAACACTTCCTCCCTGACTGAGTTGTCAATCCTTGATTCTGCCAGTGCCCCAGTCTCAAGGTGTTCCTTGCAACTTCTAATCTCCTGGAGTTAAATAACAAACTATCAAGCATGTTAAAATACACTATCCATTGCTGAATAAGCATATCATACAGTCTTCTATGAACAAAATAAACAAGTCTTGAGTTAAAGAAATCAAAAGACAAATCAAAAAATATCTTGAGACCAATGAAAATGGATGTACAACATAGCAGAACAGCCAAAGCAGTTATAAGAAGAAAATTTATAGCAATAAATACCTACAAAAAGAAAAAGCTCACAAAAATAACCCAACTTTGCACCTCAGGGAACTAGAAAAGAACAAACTAAATCTAAAGTTAGTAGAAGAAAGGAAATAACAAAGATCAGAGTGATAATAAATGAAATAGAAATTAAAGAGACAATAGTAAGGATGAGTGAAATTAAGAACTAGTTTTTTGAAAAGATAACCAAAAGCGACAAACCATTAGCTACACTCACCAAGAAAAGAGGACTTAAATAAATAAAATTAGAAATAAATGCGGAGACATTAACTGATACCACAGAAATATAAAGGATCATAAAAGACTACTATGAACAATTATACACCAACAAATTGGACACCTAAAAAGATTGCTAGAAACACAACCTACCATGCTTGAATCATGAAGAAAAAAAGAATTCTCAACAAATGACTAGCAATGTGATTGAATCAAGAACCTCCCAACAAAGAAAAAAAGCCCAGGACAAGACGGCTTCATTGAATTCTACCAAGCATTTAAAAATAATTAATTAGTATCAATCCTCCTTAATAGAAGAGATCACTGTGAAACTCATTTTACATGGCCAGCATTATCCTGATACCAAAACCAGAGAAGGATAGATACGACAAGAAAAGAAAATTATAGGCCAATATTCCTGATAAACATAAGATGAAAAAATCCTCAGCAAAATATTAGGAAACAGTATTCAACAACACATTAAAAGGATCATACACCATGATGAACTGGGATTTATTCTAAGGATGCAATAGTTCAACATCCACAAATCATTCAGTGTGATAGATCAGTTTAACAAAATGTAGGATAAAAGTCCTATGATCATCTCCATTGATGCAGAAAGAGTACTTGACAAAATTCAACACACATTTATAAAAACAAAGTGGGCTTAGCAGGAATGTACCTCATCACAATAAAGGCCGTACATGATAAATCCAAGCTAACATCATCCTCAGTAGTGAAAAGCTGAAAGCTTTTTCTCTAAGATCATGGAACAAGACAAAATTCCCCAATCTTGTTACTTTTATTCAACATAGTATTGGACGTCCTAGACATACCAATTAAGTGAGAAAAAGAAATAAAAGACATCTAAATGGAAAAATAAGAAATAAAACTGTCCCTATTTGCAGATGCCACATACAAACAAACAAACAAACAAACACCTTAAAGATGACACCACAAACCTGTGAGAACTAATGAATGAATTCAGTAAAGTCACAGGGTAATATACAGAAGTCAGTTATGTTCCTATACACGAATAACAATCAGAAAGAGAAATTAAGAAAAAAATCCCATTTACAATTGCATCAAAAATAATAAAATACATAGGAATAAATTGAATTATGAAGGTTAGAGACCTGTACTCTGAAAACTTTAAGACACTGATGAAGGAAATTGAAGAAAACACAAATAAATGAAAAAATATACTGGGCTCATAGATTAGAAGAACTAATATTGTTAAAATGTCCACACTACCCAAAGCAATCTACAGATTTAATGCAATATCCATCAAAATATCAATGGCATTTTCACAAGCTAGAAAAAAAGAATCCTAAAATTGTATGGAACCATAAAAGACCCCAAATAACCAAAGCAATCTTGAGAAAGAACAAAGCTGGAGGTAATATGCTCCCTGATTTCAAACTATACTACAAAGCGATAGTATCAAAACAGTATGGTGCTGGCATGAAAACAAACAGAGATCAATGAAACAAGAGTAGAAGAGACTAGAAATAAACCCACGCATATATGGTCAATTAATCTATGACAAAGGAGGCAAGAATATATAATGGGGAAAGACAGTCTCTTCAATCAATTGTTGGAAAAACTGTGTAGCTACATGCAAAAGAATGAAACTGGACCCCTATCTTATACCATTTACAAAAATAAATTTAAAATGGATTAAAGACTTGAACACAAGCACCAAAACCATAAAATTCCTGGAAGAAAACATAGGCAGTAAGCTCTTCGACAACAGTCTTAGGAATATTTTTTTGGATCAGTCTCCTTAGGAAAGAACAAAAGCAAAAATAAACAAATGGGAATACATCATAGTGAAAGAAACCATCGATACAGTGAAAGAAACCATCAACAAAATGAAAAGGCAACCTACTGAATGGGAGAAGGTATTTGCCAACAATACATCCAATAGGGGGTGACTATCCAAAATATATAAAGAACTTACACAACTTAATATCAGAAAAACTAACCAATTTAAAAAATGGGCAGAGGGCCTGGACAGACATTTTTTCCAAAGATGACATATAGATGGTCAACAGGTACATGCAAATGCTCAGCATCACTGATCACCACGGAAACGCAAATCAAAACCACCATAAGACATCACCTCACAGGTTACAATGACTGTCATCAAAAAGACAAGATACAAAAAGTGTTGGGAAGATGTGGAGAAAAGCAAACCTTTGTGCAATGCTGGTGGGAGTGTAAATTGGTGCAGCCATCATGGAAAAAGTATAGGTTCCTCAAAAAACTAAAAATAACAACTACCATGTGATCCAGCAACTCCACTTCTAGGTATATATACAAAGGAAATGAAATCATTATCTCAAAAAGATATCTGTGCCCCCATGTTCATTCTAGCATTATTCACAATAGCCAAGACATGGAAATAACCTATATGTCCACTGACAGATGACTGGATAAAGCAAACGTGGAACACACATATATATACCAGGGGTGCCAAAAACATGTATACACATGACTTGTATTCATCTTTTGTTATCAGTACATACTGAGTATTACAATTTTAATATAGGTTTTTTTTTCCTTTCTTAAAATGTGCATATATTTGTTTGGCACCCCTGGTATACGTAAATGGAGTGTTATTCAGTGGTAAAAAGGGCTGTCTTGCCATTTGTGACAACATGGATGAAACTTGAGGGCATTATATTAAGTGAAATCAGTCAAAGACAAATACTGTATGATCTTATTTATATGTGGAGTCTGAAAAGCCGAACTCATACAAACAGAGAATAGATTGGTGGGTGCCAGAGGTGAGGGGGAGGCAGCAAAATGGATGAAAGTGGTCAAAAGTTACAACTTAGAGTTGTAAGATAAAAAAGTCCTGGGGGTGTAACGTACAGCATGGTAACTATTATTAACAATACTGTCTTTATATTTGAAAGTTGTTAAGAGAGTAAATTTTAAAAGCTCTCATCACAAAGAAAAAAATCTATAACTTTGTGAGGTGAACAATGTTAACTAAACTTTTTGTGGTAATTGTTTCGCAATATAAACACATACCAAATCATGATGTTAGACGCCTTAATAAATATTTTAGTATAAAGGCTCAAGGGTATTCCTTTTGGCTGCTTACAGAAAGCTTTTGGTGAACCATTCCAACTTACTTTTTGGTTTGTAGATAACTTCCACAGAGACAAACAGATATTGTTTGATTACAAAGACTACTGAATTTTGAGAAAGAAATCATTAACAATTGTACCAGGGCCATGAACAATATTAATTGTCTATATGGTGGTTGCCAGAGGGTAAGGGGGGTGGGGGTGAGGGGTGGGAGATGAGGGTAAGGGGGATCAAATATATGGTGATGGAAGGAGAACTGACTCTGGGTGATGAACACACAATGGGATTTATAGATGATGTAATACAGAATTGTACACCTGAAATCTATGTAATTTTACTAACAATTGTCACCCCAATAAATTTAATAAAAAAAAAAAAGAGTGAAAAACACATTACTAAGAAAAATTCCAATATGATTTAGTTTCCTGTAGCTAATCTACATTTATCATTCCCTATTTTTGGTGCTCTGTAACACTTCTTTCCTTTATTAGTTACACCTTCTAGTTTTGTGTATATATTTCACATGTCTCCTTAACTACTTAAGGACAGAAGCTATGATTTGTACCTTAAAATACTATGTAGTATTCAACATGCGATAGGTGCTTAATGCATTTTATACCGCCCTCCAAATGTAATTGGCTGTCAAAAGAATAAAAGCTCTGTGTTAGAAAATACTATTATGAAGGATTATCATACTATAGAAAAATTAAAAAGGGGGAGCTTTAAAAACCTTTTTAAATAAAACTAATCAAATGCGGACCACTAGATAATGAAGATATAAGTTCAGTAAAATCCAAATTTCTACTGTACGTGTCTTTTGTGGGGTGTGTATATGTTAAGTTGCATGTTATTATGGATATTAAGCTTTAAGTTAGCACATAAGACAAAGTTTAAAAATCACTTCCACTGCCCATAAAAAACAGTACATAATACTCCATAAGCATTACTACAAAAGTCTGCCAACCACAGAGCTAGACTGAAGTCAGAAATGTAAGGAAAGTTCACAGGCACAAGCATGGCCATTCACAATTTTCTGCCTTTACGATAATAATTATCAGACTCCTAGTGGTGAGCTTTGGGAATGAAGAATGTATTCTCCTTTTCCTGAAGGGTTTATTCCATTTGCTTTAAGTCTCTAGTACCTCACTACATTTGAATATGTTTGTCTGTTCTCGTAAAGCTAAAACAAGATGGGAGAATCGTAGTTCTTAAACATATTATAAAAATTAAGTGTAGCTCTGATATATCTCCAGTGTAGACAACTTCACCAGGAAAGAAACTGAAACTAACTTTAAATATCCTGTTGCCTAGATGAGCAATTTCAAACTGTGTCCCCTGAGCATCTGGCTGGGAGTGGGGGAGCGGGGAGCGGGATGCATGGAACTGAGTGGTGGTCCTGATCCTGCGGCAAATGGAACAGCTCTGGTTTCATCTTTTCTACTGTTGGTCTTTTGAATAAGATTTAGTTTAGAATGCCACAGACACTTTCACAAAGTTTGTACGTCACACATGTGCATCGTTTCAGAAAATACCAGGAATAATGAGTTTTCCTGGGCAGTAAAATATTTTCGGCTTTACATAATATGTAACAATGTGTAGAATCATCGAGTGGGACACAGAGCATTTTTTTAATACACTATCAACAGAGGCGGGTCGATTTTGCCTGGACCACTTATTACATATACATAGTCCGAGGTTCACCCACCACAGAAAAGGGAACCACAGCAATGTGGTCACACCTTGAAGCATCTTCTCACAACCAACACTTGCCTGGCTGGGAGAAAGGGCAAGAGGGAAACAGGAAGTTCTGCCTTCTGTTTGATGTGTGAAGGCCAGAGGGTCAGCTTCTGCATCCATGATGGAGAAGGGAAGAAAGAGGAGCCAACATTTACTCAGCGCCTGGTACCTGGGAGGCTCTCTTACAAAATGGTATCATTGTATCATCTTCTGTTATTCCAACACGACCAGATAGCATTCATTCCAGTTCAAAAATGAAGAAACTGAAGTGCAGGAAAGTTGAAAATGCCCACATGAGGCGATGTGGTGCCTGGGCGGCAGGAGCAGGACAGGGAGCTGGTTTGCTCAGCTGGCGTCTATGCGGACTTACTAAGTGCCGAGTCTGCGTTCAGAATTTCACCTGTGTTCATTGTCACAACGCTACGCAGTAGAAATACTACCTCTAGTTTACAAATGGCAAAACTGAGGTCATGCAGCTACTGGGTGGTAAAACTGGTATCTATACCCCGATTCACTGGTTATCAGAGTCTGTGCTCTTAACCACTGAATTTTCCTTGTGAAATTGTGTACAGCTTCTAATTCAATGGGATACAACTTTATAACCATGTACCTTAATGTACCTTCAGTCAACTCTAATTATCTGCCCTAACAATGGGAGTGCCTCGGATGATATTAAATGATATTCTCCAAAACCTTGTGTTTGGTTTCATGATGTGGTTCATTTCACATTTCAAAATTATGAATGAGATGTTATGGAGGAGGTGGGCAATAGAAGTTCAAGAAAATGACAATGCTATTCTGAATAATATTAGCAATCTAGGTAACTTCCTAATTTGGTTCCCCTACTTAAAACCATTTCCCTTTTTCTATTCTCAGATAAGGAAAGATCTCATCTCTTTTTATATTTAAATAAAGCACCAAGCTAAAATTGAGCAGTCTTCTCCTCTCTCCACCCCTTTTTGTAGTTCTTGCTAAATCATAAGAAATAATACAATGTTTTGGCTTTAAAAATATGCTAGTCTATTTCAGAGATTAAAAAAATTATGTCAATATAGGACTTCATGATTTATTCCACTTACCTGTAGATTAAATCACCAGATTTGTTGTAAATTATAACCAACTCCCACAAAAATTTGAATGGGCTCTACGGGAACATAAGGTAAACAAAGGAATATCGCTACGGGTAAATCTATGGTAGGGAAAGTATTCTTAACTTTAAGTGTTAAATGGTATCACACAGCAATCATACAATATTATTAACTTTCTCCTATGCTGTCCAAAGTTAGACAATAAATGGATACTAAAGTGAAACAAGAACAATAAAATATGCTATATGTCAAACTGTAGAACTAGAAAAGAATGGTGAAACAGATCCCATATTATAACTGAAAATGATACATATCAAATTGTAAAACTGAATGCAGAGAGAATCCAGGGTCGCAATAAGGGATGTTAGAACTGCTTTGAAACTTCAGTACTGAAATGTAACAGCTCTTTGGTAAGGAGTAAAGACGCATCACGACTCTGCCTGATTTTTTTAGGGGGAGTGAGATATTCTTAGATTTGGGGTTTTAAAATGTAAAAGCTCTGCCTCCTATTCATAACTTCGAATACAAGGCTAACTTTACGATAACATTTTCAGGACAAGCCGGGCCACAGAACAAAACAATACTTATGCAGCACACCTACCTTACACCCAAAATAAGACTAGCTTCTCGCCTACTCATTTTCTGTTCAAATCCTCCTTTATAGTAGGATGAAAGGCTCTGCGCAGGAAAGAAAGACCAAGAAATAATTAGTTCCATGTATGCGGTGGCATAACCTCAATTCCATCACATAGCTGCTGTAAGAGTAATGCATTTTACTAGAAGTCAGCTTGAAATGATGGGGGGCGGGGGCATAAAATGATGATCCTTTCACAAAACACCATTACCAAGATGAACACTTAAAAAACGTTAACTTTTTCTTCACTTTTAAATACCATCATTTTTCTACACTGAAATATAACTGAAAGAATAAGAGATCGGTAGAAGCAAAAGCCTTGAAACTTTTTCTAAGTCCTGCAGTAATTTTCTCCTTGGATACTCTTGACCAAGTCATTCATTTCTTGGTGATATGACAGGCATATTTTCCACCTACTAGACTGACTGACAGAGAAAGCAGAGGAGGAACTGACAAAGTGGGGAGGATGTCAGGATAGCAGATAGGCAGGCCAAGGGAGACGCGGAAACTGGACTGAAAGGTCAGCGTGGCTGGGGAGCAAGGAGAGTGGTAGCATCACAGAGGTAACTGGGGCCTGTGGGCTGTGGAGGGCCTTGTCAACAATGGGAACAATGTGGGACTTTATTCTCAGTGCTAGGAGAAGCCAGAGCACTAGGGTAACGTGATTTGACTGTTTTGAAAGGATTACTCTAATTGCCACGTGGGAGGGCCTAACAGTAAGCTAGGCTTGGCATGCTGGTATGGACCAACGTGGTAAAGGAGGTCGTGAAAAGTAGTCAGATTCTGGATGTATTTTGCAAGCAGGACTAACATTTGCTTGGTGGACTAAATGTGGACATGAGAAAAGGAGAGGAGTTAAAGGGATGCAGTGAATATTGTTATACACTGTGCAGCTCCCCCTTCAGAAATAAAGGACTTACCCCTCAGACGCTGGGGTGCTGCTGGCAGTTAGTACTCAGCTGTCAAACAATTTGGGAATTGCCTTGTCTGAAAACAATTAAGCTCATGCCACCTTCCCAGGGCAGGCTCTTAAAACTGCCTGACAGGGGTAGAACCATTCTAGTTATCTAGGCTCAGTCCTTGGACTTCTTACCTGTACTCACTGCCCGGGTGATGTGATGTAGTCTTCTGGCTCCTTGCCCCTACTTGGGACATGGACATTGAGTCATCTGAGCGCCCAAGCTCCCCGTGAGGTAGGCTGAGGCCTTTGTTAAGACTGCACTGCAGCCTAAATTGCCCCTCTGTTCTTTGGTCCTTTGTCCTTCTCCGCCCTTATAGAGCTGCTGAGCCTAAGAGCGCTCCCTAACAAACAGTTTGCTAATCTTTCTCTTAGTCTGCCGACCAGAGAACTTACACTGCAAATGACTTCAAGTTTTCTGGTTTACACGGCCAAACTGCTGCCTAGCGACTCTGAGAAGGAGCAATTGTTTGTTTGCTGCGGGTAACAGATATCAAGAGATTGGTTTTGATGATGCAAGTTTGAAATGTCTTGTAAATATCTAGGTGGAGGAGAAGTCCGACCTGGAGACAGGGAGTCGCGAGTATACTGACAGGATTTAAAAGCAGGAGCCTGAATGCCATCACTGATGGGGCGAGTGCAGACAAGTCCAAAGACTGAATCCTAGCGATGCCACGCTTAGTGGCACAGAGATGGAGGAGAATCAGTAAAGGAACCTGAGAGGGCCCAGCAGGGAGGCAGGAGGAAAAGCAGATGCCGAAAATGAGGAAGTGAAAAACACTTCCCGACACTTCTGATAGGTCAAGTAAGACGCGACCTGAGAATTGGCTGATGCATTTAGCTAAGAGTCAAAGACTGACAGGAGCAGGAAGGAGAGTCTGATGAGTGAGTTTAGGAGAAAACAGGAGGAAAGGGATGCGAGACTGCAAGTAAAGGCAACTCTTTTCGGGAGCTCTTAACAGAGAAACAGGATCCATGAACTCAACTTGTAGAAGGAAAACAATGCACATATGATTGAATGCATACATGTTTCTAAAACGTGAACTCGTGTTTGTGTAAGAGAAAATAAATAAGTGTATGCATACATAAAACAAAATCTGAAAGTACATATACAAAAAGGTTGTTTTTGGATGCTGGGATTATTTATGTTTATCTTTACTTGCTAAATTTTCAACAATGAACACAGGTTACTTACACAATTTTTTTTTTTTTTTTTTTTTAAGTTCTAAATAAAGGAAACCAAGGAAATTATCAGTTTAAAAAAATGAGGCCCAGGCAGCCAGATCAGGTCATTTATATAAGTTGTTCTCTTCGAACAGCTTATTGTAAATTTCCACTTGGCAATAATTTTCTGGCAATTAATTCATTCAATGAACATTTCAGCACCTACTAGGTGCCAGGAACTTTTCAAATGAGACAGGTCAGGTTCTGTCCTTCATCACAGAGAAACTGCTAATCTATCCATGTACCAATACTGTGAGGAATAGGATATATTCTTCCACGTTTCAAGCAGTTTACAAGCTAATGAGAAAAACAAAAAAATCCATTCCTCCAAGTGTGAGAGAAGGGGATCAAATGGTTTAAGTATACCGTTTGATCTGGACAAATTTTATATATATAAATAAATATGTATACATATATAGATGCTCACATACACACACCTATAGGGAAATATATGAAGGAATAGGGATATATATATATATATATATATATATAGACACACACACACACACACACACACACACACTGGGGGTGCCAAAAAATGTATACAAGTGGACACTTTGGTCAATGTTGCTCAAGCAGTAGTTCACCATAATCAGAAGTGTCTAGACGCTGATGGGAACCACTTTGAGCACCTCTTGCAATTGCAGAAGTCAAATGTGACTTGTATTCATCTTTTGTTATCGGTATATACTGAATATTACAATTTTAATGAAGTTTTCTTTTCTTAAAATGTGTATAAATTTTTTTGGCACCCTCTGTATACAAAATAGGGAATTTAACACAGGAAGAGCAGTTGGTCTTAAGGTTTCTCTCAGGAGACTCAAATTCTTCCTAGATGCATACCTAATTCCCTGATATTTCAATGCGTAATTTATTTGCCTTTAGGGAGCTCCAAAATTTCAAATTTTCAGCATAATAAACATAAATTGATGATGTTTCATGAAGTGTCATTCCCATTATAGTCACAAAGCTTATGACCCCTAAAAACAAGTGTTGTATCTGAGCAATTTCTTTACTTTTATTTTGCGCAGGTGGAAAAGGAGACTCAGAAAAGGCTACATAAAGTCAGGTTGTAGATGAGGCCACGTCCTAAAGCACTGGCCTACTTAGGAGCCAGTCAATCTGTTAAACAGTAATCACAACCCTTCTAAAAGAACTAGATCATTCTGAGGACGGAAACTTAATATTTAGGGGCTGTATACAGAAAAGCGGACAAAGAGAAAACCAAAAAAATTGTTCAAGTTACTGAGCCCATTTCTTCAGAGAAAATCAGGCCCTCAAAACTTATGAAATTTAGGTTTCATATTACATAATTTTAGGTAGAATAAATTTTATCACAGTATTTTAATACATTATTCTGTTTAAATTAGTATCTGTGTCATGAGCAAGCACAAAATTGTAACCCAGTATCCCTTGCCTCTCCTAAAATATAAAAGGCCCTTTTAAGCTTACAAACAATATACAATATACAAATATTGCACTATATTAGGATATATAGACTTGCAATGCAGAACCACTTTTGACAACACTGGTGAGGAAATGTTTAGATCCATAAAAATGAGATTATTAGACTAAGGAACAACTATATCATCAAATAGACATAGTAGATGGTTTTATTTTTCTAATAGAATTTCAAAGAACGGAAATAATGGGATTCCACTAGTTTTATTATGCTGTCTGTTTGAAATACACTCTGAACCTTACACATTATTTTGGATTATTCTATTCAAAGAATATATACACACACACACACACACAAACACACACATATATATAGACAACAGAAATCAAAATTACTATCCTTCTAAAATTAGCCTTAAATGTTGTAGTGCCAAATATTATCAACAGATATGTATATGAAATGAACTGAGTTAAACAAAAGTCTTCATTAGCTAATTTACTCAGTCAGTCAATAGCTTGAAACACAAAAGTCCCTCCAGACAACTAGAAGAATTATATCATTCCACAGTCTTAGAGAAGAAATACATTTACCATAAACTATAAACTTTTATTATGTACAATAATCTATTTGATTTATAGAGCCACAGAAGGATGGTTTTAATTAGTGTTATTTCCATGAATTTCACTTAACCATAAACAATAGAAGTTCAATGTTTAAAAATTGTATTCAAGTAAAAGGACAAATTCGCATATAAGAAAATAAAAGCCTCAAAAGAAGATGAATGACTTGGGTTTTTTCCCAGGGGGAAAAAAATATGGGTAATTAGGCATTAGCTTAGTCAATAAAATACATTAATACTTTAAAAAGCAAGCAAAAGGGTACTGGTTCAAAACGGCAGACTGGATAATAAAGGTCTTTTGCTTTCCAAAGTGGTCTTGAAATGAGAGAAGAGCTAGTTTAAACAAGAAAAGTCCATAATACGCTTAGAAAACAAGAAATGGGAAAAGTAGCAAACCAGAAAGTTTAAAGAAATCCTGAAAGATTGAGAACAGATAAAATTGCACATACAGAAAAATCCTTGCAGCTCTAGTCAGCAGAGGAAAGAAGGAAACACTTCTCAGAAATCAAGAAGAAAACGCTAAATTCAGACTCAACAAATACAAAAAATAATTATCAGGGTAACTAATTCAACCAGAACAGCAGAGATAAACCATTTTTAAGTTCATCAACACAGAGCATAAGGGGCCTGCCACCTGCCACTTCAGCCCTCAGGCTCAGAAAGAGAATCATGCCTGTGATGCATCTTATTGTGGGTGGTACGTCCCAAGAGAAACAAAGGGGAGTACCAACAGATCACATTTCAGAACCCAAAGGCCAGTGACAAGGACAGTTATGCCAAGGAGTAAAACATACATGTAGTATGCAACTGCTCCTGGATTCTGGAGGCCCCACGCCTGCCGCTGGGTTCCTTGCTTTGGAAGACATGACTAGTGACACAACCCACCTATGTGTTCACAGACTACTGTCAATCTTCTCCTTCAATTAAATTGTTGAAGCAAACCTCCCAAACTGCTGAGCAAGGCCACTTACAGTAATCAACTCAGTCCTCATAAACATCAACCAACAACCAAAGGTCATCAGACATTTAAACAAATCCAGTATCACGGGGGGAAAGAATAGAACCAAGAACAGAACACTTAATGACTGGCGTTGGAGGAATACGATAAATCAGGAAGCAGAAGGGAACTTAAACTGTGAATTAGTGTCTAATTTAGAGGTATTCAAAAGAACAGCACATCCCTAAAAGGATAGGTTGCTATGAAAAAGAAACAAGAAAAATTCATGGATATTAAAAAAACTGACATAGAAAATGTAGTGGAGGGACTGAATAACAGAAGGTCACTGCCAAAGGTCAACCTGGTGGTCTGGAGCACAACCTCTGGAAATACTGAGGAATGCAGAACAAAAAGATAAGGAGATGGAGACCACGAGATAAAATGTTAGGAGACATAAAGGACAGACTCAGAGGTCCAACATCTCTCTAATAAGAGTTCCAGGAACAGAGGAGACAATAGAAGAGAACAAATTAAAGAAAAGAATATAAGAGAATCTTACAAAACAAAAGACAGGCAATTTCCCATAACTCACTAAGAACTCCTGTGAAATTTCAGAACATCAATAATAAAGAGAAAATCCCCAAAGTTTCCAGAGCTAAACAGATAAAAATCACCAAAACCTAAAAACCAAAAGTACACACAACAAAAGGAAATGCAAACAGACTTCACACAAACGAGTAAGAACACACAACACCTGACTATGAGTATGCGGGAAGGCACGAGCGAGGCCTGAGGCTCGGCCTGAGCCGCGGAGTCTGCGCGCCTCCAACCGTGGCTCCACCAGACCCAAGGAGCCAGCAGCTAAACGGTAATTACCAGTGACAGCCAAAGAAATAAACCGTTTGACAAAGAACTTAAAACAGTTGCCATCCACACACAAGTGCCGCATGAAAAATTACTCTAGGCGGTATTCTAGCAAAAGGGGAAAAAAAAAGTATATGAGAAAAAGAAAGATGCGATTTAAAAACAACTTGATGTTAACGTGTAGAAGAAGCAAGTAATGTTTTAAGAAAAAAATTGATAAAGATATCCTACGATGCTTCACTGCAAACTGCAAGAGTAGTACTTTGTGTAAAGGCGGCCAAATTTACCAAAAGCCATGTTTCTTAACTTGAAGCCCACAAGGAAAGGGGAAGGGGGCGGGCATCACTTCTCTCTCCTTAAGGAAGGCAGGTGCCGGGTTCGGTGTCCCCAGGACAGTCTCGTGAACTACTCTATCATATTTGTGAGCCTCCATGGAGCACTGAAAACTTGCTCATTTCCTTGCTCGCTCATCCTTCACAATGTTAAAGAACATAGTTCTACAAAACTGGGAGGGCCTCTATTTATGGTATAAATATATCTACTGAAGATCACATAACACAAGAAAAATTATTTCTGCAATTCTCTCTTTTATTACATATAAACATATGGAAAGACATAAATAACGTTCATTTAAAGAACTATGTCACTATTTCCGTTCCTATTACTCTATTTCAAGCCACCGTCATCTATTACCTGGACTATCTTAATACCCTGTCACCAGGTTCACAGCTTCTACTCTGGTTCATTCTAGTCTATACTCTATGCAGCAGGCAGAGTAATAACCGAAAATAAAAACCACATTGCCCCACGCTCTCAACTTTCCAAAGGCTTTCCATCATATTTACAGGAAAAGCTGCAGTTCTTATTGCAGTCTCGGAGGCCCTAGCGATCTGGGCCCAAACCACCAGCATTTCCTCACACACGCCACTCGCATCACTGGCGCTGCGAAGCTCATTTCCAGTATCCTCACTGCCTAGAAAACTCTCGCTTGAGATGTTCACAGGACCAGCTCTCTCGTCTCGTCAGAGAGGCCTTCCCGACTTACTAATATAGAATGCCCTCTGCCGTTATTCTTGAACCACTTGCCCTCATTTAGTTTCTTAACAGCATCCAACACCTCTACATGTTATGTATCTTACTTGCTCATTTGTTACTGTCTCCACTAAAATGTAAGCTCCTACAGGGCAGTGTCTTGGTCTGGTTCAAAACTATGTCCCACTCCCCACAACAATGCCTAGTATGTAGTAGGTGTTTAACGAATATTTAATGAATGAATGCTAATTACCTATTGATTCTTTAGCCAAATAAAATATAAACAGGAAATCAGAAAATAAACACATGCTCTGTCTAATCAGAGACCTACGAGGTCTGCAAAAGCACCTGCAGTTCTTTTGAACCTGAGTTGACTTATTTGTCAGTATGTTATCCTTTGAAAGTGAGGTCCCTGTTTACGGCCAATGAGCCTCATACGCCTGTAACACTTTGGGTAGACAAACTGCTGCAAGCAAGCCAAGCTGATCGCCCCAAGATCTGCCGCGAGTTCCCCGAGGTCCCTGCTGTTGCTGCCCTGCTTCAGGGAGTTTCCGCTGCACTGCCTTCATCGTCTCCCGTGAACCACAGCTCACCGACTATCACTCATTCTTCACTTATGTTCAGCTCAGCAGAGGGGCTATAACGCTGGGGGAGAAAATGTGTAAGCCCTCCAGGATCTCAAGGTTGGAATCCTATGACTTTATGTTCGAGACGGCCAGGTGGCATGGTCTAAACGGCCTACTTTCAAATTTCAAGATGAAACAAACTCTTGGGGAAGCCGCAGAGCCGAGACCGCGTCTGTTTCACCAGCCATACCCAGCTCCTGGCACCGGGGACACTCACTCCGTGAATAGGTGAGTAGCAATTAAACAAGGAAACTAAAATCACCTCAAAGTTGATGTACTACTACTAAAGGAATGTAATGATAAGAAATGATTAGATGTCAAAAGCCAGAACGTTAGATATAAAAAGAACGTGACCAGGAAACTTAAAAGAAACTAAATCAATAAGTGAGGCACACTCCTTGATATAACAAAAGAAGTAAAACTTCTACATATGTTGGAAAATTCAAGCCATTTTCTGAATTACTATCAAATATGGCCCATAAACAAAAATCATGATGAGCTTTCTGACAAAAGCCATCTTTAACTTACAGGAGTTGCAATCTTCTTTGCAGTTTCTGTGATTACTTGTTCTAGAGGTTTCCAGATGTGAAATGCAAAGCGACCTAAATAGTAACAGGAAGAGAAGCAAATATATTTCCTACAATCAAAGTCAATACCCACGAGGTGCTTACCACAGTATTTACTGATACCTTTTTTATATGTTATTTTGATAACTTTTCAAAATTTACCAGAAAGTCGTGTTTTTCAAATTTCTCATTTATTGACTATCATCATAGCTACTAAGTTCTAGTTCACGATTATAAAGCTAAACAAATTCAAAGTTATATATAGTATCTACAGTTACACGTCATAGGTCCCCCACACATAAAAATCCTAGTACCGTTTCCACGACTGTAGATGAAGTCCTTTAACATAAATGAATCTAAAACGATTATTTGTATTGCTTTCCAAAGTGATAATCACTTTGAAACATATATAAAAGAAATACTGTTTATGATTTATATACCATAGGAGTGATTTTAATGGAGTTAGCTCTAAAGTAAAAAGGCAATTACCTAGAAAATATTTACCAAGGATACTTAGTATCAATGTCTCACTGAGGATGACTACTCTCCTAAAAATTTATTTTATTTTACTGCTTTCCTTTCCTGGGCATCCTAATAATAAAACTTCCCCCGAGCCCTGACAACTAAGAATCAATAGCAAAACAGGTCCTAAATCGCTTTGAGGGCAGAGGAACAAGAATAAGTACTATCTGGCCAATTGACCTTTTGCGCCCAAACCAGAATGTGTGCCTACTAATAATAGTATCTCTTTTCCCAAAAGTCTTGGTAGAAAACCAGTTATGACACTCTGGAATTCAATTTCTAACCGTAACCTTATTTGCAAATCCAGGTTTCCAATGGGAAAGATCAACTTCATAGATCTTCTAGAAGGAGTTACCTGTCTAAGTACACTGTTATTCCTGTGCAAACACGTTAGAGCAGAAAACAGGATGCTGGAAATGGGAGGATGTCAAGTAGCCAATCAGGAGATAAAAACCTCTTGACATCAAGAGCGTTAAGTAAGTGAAGGTAAGTGAGGCTAAAACCCAAACTCATCCAAATCTCTTATCAGATAGATGTCAGCTTCCATTTGATTCTACAATAGTATAAAATATAGCTTTTAAATTACCTCAAAATTCCTTCAAAACCATACACAATCAGGAAGTGACATCTGGAGGTTTACTTTAACCATATGCCGAAAGACCTTGTTCCAACAAGTCTAACTGTACTTTCCCCTAAATTCTACTACCGTATTCAGTCGCATTTGGCTCTGGAAGAGATCTGCCTGTTATTGTATATTCTAGTTAGTAATATGAATTTGGCAACAGTGTGGTATGTACAGAATACAAACACCAATTCTCATTTTAGAAAGATGCTGGCAAAAGTACATCTTGCTCTAATTTCAAATAAAAATCTTACATCTGAATTTGAAATAATTATGGCTATTCTGCTATAACTAATATAAAATTGTTTTATGGTTATGGGGCCAGTTTGTCAGAATTCCCATTTAGTCCTGATATTCTTCTCATTACATTACGTAACTGTAATTTAGGCAATGAGGCACAGAGCTTGATGGCACAAAGACCAAGTGAATCTGAACCACTGATCTTGATTTTAAAGTTCTTATTGTTAAGGTATTTAAACAAGACTTGTAGGAAACTAAATACAATGCCAAACAAATCTTGTTTTGCTCATTTTTCCATTGGATCTCACTTAACTCCATATAACCACAATGGAATGTGACTTCATCTAAAAAGAAGAGCCAATTAACAAGATCACAGCCATGAAACTTAAGAGATGCAAATACTAAAACAAAAAAATGTAAATCTTTATCAATAAGGAAACGCTCTCCTATTAACATTAACTAGGGACTAGTTCGCAATTTACAACTATAAGGTGATGACTATGTAAATTGAAGAGAGAGCATTTTGCTTTAAATCTTTACAACGATTCTTTCTAATCAGATAATTTTGGCAGTTTTATCAAAGATGTTACATGGATGTTAAAAACGAAGTACTAAATGCACTACAGGGATCAGCTTTGCTCATCAGAAAGAACCAACAGTGCAGAAAACGGGTAATGCTACCTGCAAGAAAAAATAAACATGGGAGAATAAAGGAAACTGGTATCATGTATATTGCTTCATATTAAAGATTTGTATTTGCTCCACATTATAGCTCAAACTAAAACATTACCAGGAAGATCCACTGTCACCATCAGGGCTAGTTTTCCTAGCTTTTGTATCATTACTTTTCTTTATCACAAAGTTTATCTGGATTTTGCTACACTAACAAATATTCAGTGACTAAATGGTGGAAAGAATGGGAATCTTATGTCTTAAAACCGAAAACCTCAGAGTCCTGAGTCTTCTTCTGAATCACCCTAGGAGCGATTTGGAAATATGTTTTCTGCAACATTTATGATTTGTATCCTTTATTTCTCTTACCTGCAAATGCAAAAGCTGCAACACCCAGTCCTACCGCTATCAAACTTCTTGCCTAAGGAGGAAAAAAATGATTATCACTTACCGTGTCACATGCTAGGTTTTAAATAATTTTTAATAATGTGAGTAATTACGTTAAATACTACATTTTCTTCAAGCTCTGCTTTGAACAGAACTGCAGTATCTATGGGATTATATCTGCTGTGCACTAATTTTCAGTGAACTAAAATAATTCTATATTTTCATTTAATTTCCACATATTTGAATTCATTTTAACCAAGAGCTTTTATATCACCTACTGCTAAAATGTTTCCTACAGGCTATTCTTAATAGTGGGTTTAATATATTCATCTTCTCTAAAAACAAAAGGCACATGTTTCCCCCTCCATCACACTTGTAATACTCAATGGCATTTGCTATGTGTAAAAATTTAGTAAAATGTTAGATGCATGGTTAGCAAATAAGTCAAAAACTATTAAAAGTGATCAATTAATTAAAAGCTAGTTTAGTTCTACCTTTCTAGAACAATGTAAAAAATTTAAAACACGAGGCAAGAATTCAGAATCTAGCTATGCGCTCATTCTAATAAAAACCTATTTTAAATTCCTATGTACTCCATCTTATTCCATGCTTTTCTTCTGAACCCTTTCAGGAAAATATGTAAGTCACAAGAGAAAAAGGTTCATGTAGAAGAGATCAATGGTCCCCTGCCCGGTCCAGCCCCCAATATCTATTCTCCCGTTTCTACTCTGGGATCAGGAATTGCCATTTTCAGCCAGACGGGTATTTACAAGCTTCCCCTAGAGTTAGATACGCCCACGTTAACTCAGTGCCGGGTTACAGGCTCTAAGCAGCGTGGTGTGTCCTTACAGGACACAAGGACGTCTGAGAAGTCCTTCAGGGGCTTGGGGACACATCCTTCTCCTTTTCCATTTCTCCTTCCTGCTGTGCCTGGAGCAGCCACCTTGGGCAAAAGGCTGAATGGGCTGAAGGGAGGCTGTATCCTGGATGACCACGCAGCTGCCAGAGCCCCTGGGCTGCTTCCATCTACATGAGGTAGGAATAGAATTCTATCTTCCTAAGCTACCACTATTTTCAGTTTTCAGGCACTTAACAGCCAGATCGAATTTGGCAGATACAGAATTAAAGAGAGACACCACAGAAATGTTTGTGTCTGATTCGTAGTGTGAGAGGCAAACGCGTAAGATCCAGCAAAAATATTTTTAAAGCTGGAATAATCTCACTAGGGAACACAATGGGTTCATTTTACGTTGTTGCAGAAGTTGTAAGAGGGAGGGCTGAGACTGAAGGAATTGCTAAATCCAACAAACCCTGTCAGCCTTCAGTCTTCAAGTTCTGATGGGAATGAAGTCCAAGGAAGGCAAAGGCCCAACTCTTCCCGGGGAAGACTCTCCACTGAGGAACATCAGGTCACAAAGGACACGCACGAAGGTCTCTAACTTTAGGACCCAGGAAGGGGGTGAGTACTCCCTTAAAGCAGATGTTCTGTTGAGGTGTATTTTTGCCACTTTCTAGAGCTTCTCTGTGCCATGTTCTGAGTTTTCCAGTCTTGCCTTCCACTGGTTCGCTTTAAGGACCCTGAGTCTAACCAAACTACTCAACTGATTCATGTGTGAATTTACTTTCCTTCCTTACAAACTTGTTTATTTTTTTCATATGACTAGAAATATTTATCTCTGCCTACCCCGATCTAACCTGTTTTTAATATTTCAGCTTGAATCTGCCACAAAGTGGGAGAAGTCATCTGCAACACATAACAATGAGCACATATCCTAAAGTATAAAGAATTCCTCAACATTAATAGCACAACAGACAACCTAATAAAAAAAAGGGCATACTAGGTCAAGGAACTCATAGGAAAAATCGACACGGCTAATAAACATATGAAAAGGTGCTCACCTGCAAAAGTAATTAGGGACTACTAACAAAAACACCAAGAAAAACAAAATGGTGCAGAAACATTCCTATCAGAATCTAAAGATCTCTGGCCTGTATGGAACTTGTCCTGTACACCGATGCATCTCAAGCACCAACCCACAGGACCTACACTTCCCAGGGTTACTGCGAGGATAAAATGTAAACACTGTTTATAAAGGACTTAGCACAGCAGCTTCACACTTGGTAAAACTAGGCTGTGAACTGCTTTTAATACTATCAATAAAAATAACTGGCTATTATTGAATAGAGGTGGCATAACAGAAGTATGAACAATGTTTTAAAACCTTTAAATTTGTCTAAGAAAATTCACAGAAGTGGTTTTTGAGGTCGGCCCTAAAAAAGGAATTGGTCTTCCCTGGATTAAATAATCCCAATTTCCACAGTTTGAAAAATGCATATTTCAAAATGTAGTCTTGAAAAAATTGTTTTTATTTCACACTTTTATAGATTAATAATTAGTGCATCACTTTTACTATTTCAACTATTCAAAATATATGAGACAAACAGTTGCCTCTACAATTTCAGAGATTTTTATTTTAAGGTATTTCCATCAGAAACATTAAACCATGAGGCATTTGCTCATTTTGCATCTTAATCGAACAATGTAAGGCTAAACTGTGTTTAACAATAAAAATTCCGTTTAAAGCAACAAATACGTGTTGAGCAGCGCGCAGATTAGTCTCCGTCTGTCCCTCCAGAGCCCGTCCCCACCCTTCTCTGCCTCCTCCGGTCTCTAAGGGTTGCATTAACCAGTCACCACTTGCCCTCTCGGTTCTGGTCGTTTTGCCAACAAGAGGAAGTGTCCCCAGAACACCATGCTCGGGTCACCAGTCCCAGGCGAGGACTCCAAACACATCTGCCCTTTGCATCTTGGTATCCAAGTTGCCAAGGAAAACACAACGCAGTCAAGTACTGGACAGAACACGCTTTACCACACGTAGAGATAGGAAGACCAGCTCCAACTGTGTGCATGGGTCCCTCAGAGCTGGGGGTGCTCCCCGGCCCACAAAGGAAAGCCTCCTAGGAGCGCTCTTGTGCTGCCGCAGAAAAGACCCCTTTCCCTCCCCACCCCACCCGGGATTCGGAAATACTGAAAGCTGGGGCCTGTCTGCGGGCCCTGACTAGGCCTTAAGCAGAACAAGGACCCCTCAGAGAGCCTGAAACAGGGAATGATGGCCCCACAAAGGTGGTAAGCCCAGTAGTCTGTGTGGGCGCCGCAGCTCTTGGAATGGAAGTGTTCGAAGCCCACGGAGAATGGGCAGAGCAGGGAAAAGGCTGTGAACGAGACTGCCTGGCCCAAGAGGAAACTCCCGCAGAAACCTGCAGGGCATAAGGAGACAGAAAGCAAGGTCCGACTCATTCTCTGCTGCGTTTCCTCTTTGGCCACAGCCCCTGTTTGGTAGCTCCTCTGCCACGCCTACAACTTGAGTTGCAGACCATAATTTCCACCTCCTCCCTTTGCCTGGGTGGGTAACAGTTTCCAACTGTTGTCAGTCCCTGAGATTCATCATTCCTTTCCAGTTACCTAAAACCATGCCCACACCTCTGCAAACAGTCCCTTCATTAAACTATCCTCCAAAAAGCCATCCATCTGTCACAACCAGGACACGGCCTCTTGGAAGCAAACCTCACTACAGACCAGTCACTACACTATGTAGAAGAGACGCAGCAGCACAGAACAAGACAGAGGCTCACACAGGTGTGTGTGTGGCGCCCTGTGCCTAGCGGGCCTCCAGTGTTTATGCTGATCTCTAAATAACCTTTATTTGTATCCTTATTACAACATTGATGGCACTACATTATAGTTTAGTGTCCTGTCTCCTTTAGCTTTTCTAGATATCAAGAGTCTTTTTAAAATATGATGAAATCTACACACCATCACCCCAGAAAACCACAAATAAATATATATACAATTTTTTTGTGTATAATTTGAGGGGATTCATGGGTTTCCCTGAAGCCGGTGAGCCCACAAGACCCAACATAAGAACCCCTGAAGTAAACAAATAAATAAACAAGCCAGCACGCTCAAAAGTCCAGGAGGGAATCTCACTGAGCTCCTACAGCACCTGCCATATACATTTCATTTTTCATTCCTTCAGCAATACAACAGGAAAAAAAATGTTGATTCTAGAACTAATCTCAATTTCTAAAGACTAGTTATACAAAGATAAACATAAAAGGCCTTGAAAGCTTTAAAAACAACAAAAACAAACCCAAATTAGGTGGATCACTGGAACAAAATAGGATGTTCAGTGAATGACCAAACTATCAATCAAAGCCACACTGAGAAGACAAAGCATAGCACAGCTAATCAAAAACTTCTTTATAGGAATTAAAATTCCTTATTGAAAGGGGGTTGTACGTGATTTACCTCTTTAATTATATTAATTAACTTGACATTAAAATAGTTTATTCTTTTTCAGCATAAACAATTGATAAACAAAAACATATTATTTCAAAGTTGAACCCAACTTGAAATTTTTAAAAAATATCATATGTTTTACACAACCAGATTTTGTACTCTGGAATAAGAACACGGGTCCTTCTCATAAAGTTTTCTATAGAAATACTAAAGCTGGTAGATATAAGCAATTAAGTTAAAACTTTAACCTTAACTGGTACAGAATAAGAATATGATTTGTTTCCTAGAAAGAAAAATATGTGTCTACTACCTAACATTTTTTCATTCACTAAAAAGTCATTGGTTTGTGTTATTTTTTCAGATGAAAATTTAGTGAGTTCTAAAACAAGTTCCCCCAACCCTCCACACATGTGAATGACTCAAAAAGAGAAAAGAAACTATCTAATTGCAAATATGGAGGAGAGGCAGTACAAGACAGTCAATCTGAAATCTGAGCAAGTAATTCACACAGAACTTTTGACAATATCTTTACCTGAATATCATTTTTAAAAGTAAAGTAACATCTGAAACACACTGGGGCTTTAAACAGCCCACGGCTCATTTGGCAGAACTGTGTAAATAGAGAATTCCATCAACATCTTCTCTATTTTACTCCTGTTGAAAAAAATTTCACATATGCCTTAGCCCGGTGCTATTTCACATTTACTTAAACTTCAGTATTGTATCCTCAGGCTAACAGATCTCTTGTTTCTTTTATGCATGCAACATGGCATTTGATTCAATGGCACGCACAGAGATGTACTTCAATTTTTATTCTGAATGTTTTTTAAACAATGATGCTTTAAAACTAAATTGCCAGTAACAGAACAACAAAAATGACACTGAAAAGACAATTTCAAAGCCAAATGTTGAATCAGGCCTAGTGATGGTACCGCAAGTACAGTCATTCTCTACCAACTAGGCAATAACCAGGTTAAATGCCTACAATTGCTCAAACTACCAGACTGACATCATGGTACAGCTGTGATTTTACAGGAAGCAAAAAAATGCTGTGGTTTCTTTGACTTAAAAAATTAGAAATCAGGCAGGGTGATTTATTAAAAACAGCTGTGTATGTATCTGTACTCTGGCCTCAGCCAAAACTGTTATACATATGTATGTAGGGGCTCATGAATGGTAAACATGGATCCCACATATGGTGCTTTAGATCTTCTGTTTTTGTTTTGTTTTGTTTTGTTTTGTTTTAATATCCACAAGACTGCCTTGGGCAAGTTTTAGTTTTGAAACATTTTTTTGAAGATTCAGAAGTATATGGGTTAGAAAAGTAACTAACATTTCTAGGCCTGCAGAAGACCTAAATAAATTCATATATATATATATATATATATATATATATATATGAATTAGGCTAGCACATATTTACAAGCTGAACTTTCTAGAAATATGTGCACATACGAGTATATACATAAAAATAAATCAGTTCAACATCAGTTAAAAATCCCTCCAATTAATTCTTTCACAACTAGTCCAGATTGATTTTGAGAACAGTGGTCTATGTAAGGAAAATAGAAACCACTGTATCTACACCAAATTTGTAAATTCGGTTTTAACAATTTCATCATGGTCACCACGGAAAACAAAGATGACATATATATATGTGTATATATGTGTGTGTATATATCCAAGTCTCATGGAAGACAATGAAAGCGACGTTAAGGGCCTTATGTAAGGTAAATTTTATTATAAAAGTTCCACAGGTCCATGTAGGAATAACTGGTTTGCTAATCAAACATAAACAATAATAAAGAAATCCACAATAAAAGAGTTAGGTTATTTATCACATAGCCATTTGGCGGCTATCTCCAATCTCTGATTGGTTGACTGATTTCAAGAAACACTAAATGTTTACATGCCAATTATAATTCTAAGTCCTGAGGCGATATCAGACAAAAACCCTATCCTTGTGAAGCTATATTTTAGTAGAGACAGAAAACAAATGATATAAGTAAGGAAAATATACAATAGTGTGGTTTAGAGAAAGGAAGGTAAAGGAAGTGTGTATTTGTATGGTGAGTGGCAAATTCATACAGTGAGCCAGGAAAGCTTTCACTGAAAAGGTGCCTTTGGAAACAAACAACATGAAGCAGCCATGCCAGTATCTAAGGAAAGACCACTGGGGGCAGAGGTAACCAGTCTGCAGGCAGGGCAAGCCTGCTGGGCTCGGGCACAGCCAGGAGGCTAGTGTGCACAGAGCAGAATGTGAGAAGCGGAGAAAAGAATAGGAAATGAAGTCAGAGAGGTACTAGTGTGGGGAGCAGATCACGTCAGGCCTTACAGGTCAATGCAAGGACTTGAGCTTTTTTCTGAGTGATATGAGACATGACTGTTGAGCAGAGGCTTAACATGATCTCCTTTAGAATCTAAAAGGATCCCTAGTGTCGTGTTGAGAATTGACATGTCAAAGGCAGAGGCATGGAGGTCAGTTAGGAATCTATTAAAATCATCCAAGAAAGAGATCGTGGTAGTTTGGACCAAAGTGATTAGCGATGGGGTAGGGGAAAGTGATCAGATTCTGGATATATTCTGAAGATATGTTGAGAGATTGGGTATGAGGTATGAAAGAGAAAAATTGGGTGTTCATTGAGATGAATGGATATGAAAAAAGACAATGTGATTATATGCGTATAACAGAATATTATTCAACGATAAAAAAGACGGAAATTCTAGCATTTGAAACATGAGGACATTTGAAACCCTGGAGGACATTCAGCTAAGTAAAACAGATCAGACACAGAAAGATACATGCTGTATAATGATGTTTATTTGTGGAATCTAAGAAAGGAGAACTCATAGAAGCAGAGTACAATGGTGGTTGCCAGGGGCTGGGGTAGAGAAAATGGGACAATGTTGATCAAACTTTCAGTTATAAGATAAACAAGTTTTTTACTTGAAATTTGCCAGACGAACATCTTAAATGATCTCACCACACACACACACACACACACACACACACACACACACACACACAGTAACTGTAAGATGATAAATGTGTTAATTAGCTTGACTGTGGTAAACATTTCACAATGTGTATGTGTATCAAGTCAGCAGGTTTTACACCTGTAGGGTAGATGTTGAGGAAAATTTGCCTCATTAGTTGATGTGAGCTTTTGTCTATTAGCTTTTGTCTGTTCCTGCATGTGAGGTGATTTCTGCGCTGTGATCAGGGGTTGAGTAAATTCCCCCTTTGGTCTCATTCTCCCGAGCAGGGGAGACATGAGATGATGTTTGCTGTTGTCTGAGCTGTGAGGTGATGGTTAGCTTAGGGTTACAGAAATTCTTGATCGGGGTTGAGAGAATTCCCTCTTTGTTCTGTCTGTTTCACCCACATCAGCAGAGGAAGTAAAGAAGCCCCTAAGTTATATCAGGACGACGTGACAGGCACGTTGCCAGGCTTTGGAAGACCTTGGGCTGATGGTCCCGAGCAGGAACAGTAGATGTTGCTTATCCGGATGAATTGGCCCTTCAGCTGCATGGGCAGCATTCATATTAGTAACTGCCGGACCCTCCCGGAACTGGCCATTTCCTTATGGGGAGGCAGGAACACAAACACTTGGCTCTGGGGTGCATCTAAAGAGATATGTAAGACAGACCTCAGGTGGATTGATTGATTGCTGTTTTTAGAAATTGCTAGTCAGAAGATTTGCTGTTTCAGGACTGCTTTTCAGGATTGGATTGTATCAGAGTAAGAGATCGGAACTTGCCTCAATAGACAGTAGAGACTTCTTTTGTTGGTGAATTGTCATCATTCTAGCATCTTTGGGAACTTGTATGCAGCTTGCAGTGTCAGAAGACTTCCTAACTTCCGACAACTACAACAACAACGCCAACAGCAGCAGCATTCTTGGGACCTAGCAAACAGCCGTGTGGGAAATACCTGAGTTTCTCTCAGCTACAGACCTGGCAAGGTTCTCTTTTATGACTTTTCCAGTGCTGTTCTCCCCCGGTTTGGTGAGCTTTTGGCCTCTACTGTAATAGTTACTATCCTATAGAGCTTATTACTGTTTTTGGATACTCCTTACTGATGTTATTTGTGTATTTAGCCAAGTGATTTTTGATCAATAGTAAACATATGTTGGGATCTCTTAAACTTACATGTATGTGTACTCCTTTGACATGACACTGTTATCAATGTATATAGTTTGGTCTTGGCCACCTTTGCTTTCTGTCATTAGCACATTCTATTAATTGCCTTAGTCTTTTGCTATTACATATTGCTAATTAAACTGGTTAGATATTAAATAAATTAATTAATTAGCCCCACTCTAGCGTGTGTTCCCCCCCTTCCTTTTCCCTGCTCCTTAAATATATACAATGTTTATTGTCAATTGTACCCCCATAAAGCTGGGGGGACAAAGGATGGCAAGGTTACTGCCTTCATGGAGTTGCCTTCCACTGAACAGAAAGACTGTGAGAGGCCTTGGGGCAGAAGGGATGTCCTAAGCTCCCTCTTGGACTTCTTTTTCTAAAAGCGTGTAATGATGAGCACGGTAAATAAAAGCCCTAGCACAGCAGCATGAGCGTTCGTAACACCTGGGGAGAAAAAAGGCCTCGTCTGTTAATGGAAAAGAAGAATGAGTAGGTTGTCTCAAAAAACATTTTTTCTTTGTTATCTTGCAGTGACTCAATTTTCAAGGGTTAATCACAAGCAAATCACTTTCTGCTGAACTCAGTGTTTTATGCTGCCTTATTATTTGGTTCCATTTCTACAAAGAAAGCTCTTTGAACAACAGCAAGTGGAAGAGAGAAAAGAGAGAGGAGACAAGAAAAACTGTTGGCAAATCAGCAGAATTTGGGAGAGGTATTATTACACATGCAGATCAAAAGGAGAAGGGGAACTTATACTCAAGAAAAAGTGTGATAAAATGACTTTAGGGAGAGAATTTTTACAATTATGCCCCCCTAGAGCTTTCAAGCCAAATTGCTGTGACTTTCACAGATTTTCTTATCTAAATTAATCTACGTGGCTCTGACCATTACTGTTCTATTGCCAAACACAAATACATTTGAATTTCTCTCAAAACACCAATTCCTGTGAAAACTTTAAATTGAGTGAAAAAAAACAAAAAAGAAAAGAGCTAACTAATTTGTATTTGCTCCACTTCAGAGTCACTTAATTTATTTTAAACCGCAGGCAAGCATTAATTTCTACAGCAAGACTGGAGAGTAAATAAGAGGGCAAAACAAAAACAAACCAAAACAAAACAAAACCAAAAGCCAAACATAATAAGAAATAAAACTCAGGCTTATGAAAAATGGGTACTTCTCCACTAATATAATTAACAAAAAATTCTCCAAACTTAAATCCTTGCTATACATAACAATTTCTTAAGAATAATTTTAAGTACTGTTTTGCATTTATTCAGTGACCTGCGGATATTACTGCAAAAAAAATCATCCTAAGAAAATAATCATAGAGGTGCATAAACATATGAGGATATCATCACTGCATTATTTATAACATAAAAACTGAAAACAATTTGCATACCCAAAAGTGGAGGAATAATAAATTAGGGCATATCCAAACTATGCATCGACAATTAAGTAACATATTGAGGAATGTTCACAGATAATAGTTGAATGGAGAATAAAAGAAGATTGTAAAACAAAACATACAGCATATCCACACAAAGAAAAAACCAAAATGATATAAACCAAAATGTTAATAGTAATTACATATTCTTAGTACCTACCTTTGACTATTAAAATAAAATCTTTGCATTATATATCAAAAAAATCACATTATCAAAAAAATACGGACTGAGATCTGGCTACTTGTCAGCTCCATGACCTTGGCCAAGCTACTTAACCTCTCTCTACACTAGTGTTTCCTTATCTGTAAAATGAGGGTAATAATTATACCTTCTTCCTCGGGTTGGCATGAATTTTTATAAATTAGGACATTTATGTATATCACCTAGTATTTTACATACGGTAAACATTCAATAAATGGTAGCTATTACAATTACTATTATATATGATATTATTATACAATTGTTTCCTGTTAAATCAAGAGAAAAATAAAGGTTATTAAAAAAAGAAAAATCTTGGGATGGTCCCACCTGGTCAAAGGGTTTAATAACTTTTAAGTCCTTAAATCAGAAAAACTTCTGATCTACTTTAAACTTGAAAACCAAATTGTTCCTGGCACTCTCCAGTAAAAACAAAGGTGGTGAACTAGGGATCTCCCTCGTCCTCCCTGCAGCTAAGAATGACCAGGCTATCACTAGCTCGGCCCCGCCCTGTCACGCACCCCTACAGACTTATTAGGCTGACTTGAAGTCCTTAGCAAGCACCCCTTCAACTCTCTTGGCTCACATCTGACGGACGCCTTACCTGCAGCACTTTGTAGCTTTGCTTCTTCTTGCTTGGGAGACCATCCCACTTTCTAAAAGCTACTTTCCCTCTCTTACAACAGCCAGTTTTACTTTCAGGCAGCAGTATCTTAGAGTGGGAATAATGCTTACAGCTTAAACTTCACTACACAGTATTCTTTCCTTCCTTTTTGAGTTAAGGTGAATTAAAATGAACTCTGCTTTGGAATTTAAGAATTTTTAAGCATATCTTGAAGCTTCTGAAGACTGAAAATTACCACAAAATCTAAGATTATAAATCATTTCTTTAAGTTGGATTTCTGATAAAATGATGGAGCAGCAATATGGTCCAGTAAAAAAATCAAGGACTTTTGGAATCAAAATTGGTTTCATATCTTAGTCCTGCCATTTACCAGCTCTATGACCTTGAGACAGTTAATTAACCTCTGCTCCTCAGTTTTATTATATGTAAAATAGTGAAAAGTAACATCTAACTTCACACGACTATTACGAGAAATGGAAAAATATAATCACAGTGCCTGGCACATAGCAGACATGTACTAAATATTAACTTCCTGTTTATTTCACAACATGAACTCAGTACATTCGTGAATATTATCTCATTTTTATATATTCAATGAACACAAATAGAAAATACTATGGATATTATGGGGGCAAGAGACACGTATGAAATTTTTCACCTTATAAAAGACCTTGTATTTGAAAAGACTGGAAAACTTTTGGGGCAAACAAACTCAGAAAAACACCTGTACTGGCCAAAAGCGAATTTATACTACAAGGACCTAAACAATCCTCCACAAAATCTCACAGTCAGAAGAACCTTATCATACCGATAAAATAGACAGTATACGTCGCGTTAGAAATAGATCTGTTGATGCTTAAAAATGAGAACGAATGAATCAACAATTCTAAACTGCAGGATAGTCCAACTGTTTCTAAATAGTAGAATATCACAAGTTTTCTAGAAAGGGAAGAAAGGCTGAAATGGGTTACCCCAAATCAGTTCAAGGTAACATGAATAACATGTTTATTCGTGGCACTCATTAAAACTTCTATTTAAAATTCTTTAGAGAAAACATATATGTAGAAATGTTGTAAGTACTACATACTAATAAAGTTCTTGGTGAATAAAAATGTACCATCTTTGCAGCGAGGCATATGTGGGGGGAGGGAAATGTGCTGTGTGTAGCGCCACTCTGTAACTGTGTTCACCGCTGGTTTAGTTCTCTGCCCTTCAGTTCTATATACCTGCTACACAAAACAGGTTTTTCAGTTATGGTGATGGTTGTTAAATTCTGTTTCCAAAAAGAAGTGAAAATTATTCTTTCAATGTCATATTTAATAATTTAGAGGAATGAAACAACACCTTATACCTGCAGACTGGCTCCTCTCTTCCCTGGCCCACACTAGACTGCGTAACAAACTCCAAAGGACAAACACAGGCAAACCTCGTTTTCTCATGCTTCACTTGGGGTGCTTCACAGGTATTGGGTGTTTCACAAAGTGAAAGCAAGACCCCACCCCCACACACAACCAGCAAAAAGATTAGGACTTGCTTTATTGTAATCCTTGCTTTATTACGGTGGTCTGGAACGGAACCCGCAATACATCTGAGGTCTGTCTGTACAGAAAGATTGATGTCTCTCTCTCTCTCTCTCTCTCTCTCTCTCTCTCTCTCTCTCCGTTTCACAATCCCCTGGCACTCCCCATTAGCAGAAACTAACACCAGATATTGAAAGCCGAAAATAAATCCAAAACCAATCAAACAAAAAGGAGCTTTGGTGAAGCTGCAGGGTAACTCCACTCTTCCTGGTGGACTGAGAGCAGCAGTCACCGACTCCAAGACAAGGACGTCTTTTGCTCTCACACATCATTAGCAATATAGGGCAATGATGGGAAAATGGGAAGAGGATCAAAATGGGATTATTAGGATCCAGAGCTGCGATCCAGAATGAAGTTTCCCCTGGGCTAAAATGTTGTACACACAAGGCTTCTTAGAGAAATGGCTGATTCTAGACCTGGGGCAGGAAAGTGACAAAACGAGCTAGAGCACCTTGGTGGTGAG
Source organism: Rhinolophus sinicus (assembly GCF_057876585.1). Lineage (NCBI taxonomy): Eukaryota > Metazoa > Chordata > Mammalia > Chiroptera > Rhinolophidae > Rhinolophus > Rhinolophus sinicus. Next base: position 185,555,913 of record NC_142516.1, on the reverse strand, counting down.
AAAGTGCTCAAAAAACTCTGCAACAATGAGGTGTGCCGGGTACCCAGAAGCCAGCTCACGGAGCTCCCAATGACCAGAGCTGGAATAATCTCAGCAACAAAAGAGCAATAATACTGGACTATAACCCAGGTATACAATAAATACCCATGAATCCACATCGGTACAAATAAGCGACTGAAGAGATCCATGGGGGAGAAGAGACAACGCCCGTGCAGAAGAATTCCAAATAATTTCATAGACTGCCCCACCCTCAAGGAAGGGAAGCAGAACTACCCACTCCTTAACACATTTTTTGCGGGAAACGAGTAAACTCGTCATATCGCCTCTAGTTGGAACCAGCAAAAATTTTGCAAAGTAAATAAATAGAGACCTCTTTTTAAACTAAAACACTGAAAGTTTCATAGAAAAATATCAAATAGATCGAAAGATATGAATATTTTACAGAAAGTCTAATTTTGGCGAGAAAATGTCAAAAAAGCCCCGCATTACGACGCGATTTGGCGGGAAAATGCCCGCTTACATTAAGTGTGGGTCACACATACTGACTTCCTTTCAGAAAATACAGTGGCGACACCTGACAAACACTACAGATTGGATCAAGGTCAACATAAACTGTGACAAATCATGTTTACAATATATATCCTTCATGTGATGTGATGAAAAGGGCACTTTACCTCTTTGGTCTTTCCCCAGAAAACCTATACACTGTCTAATTGTGAGAAAAACAGACGACATGTTCCAATAGGGGGGAGTCCTACCTGAGTAGAATTCTGAGTACTCCTCAAATCTGCCAAGGTCATCAAAAACAAGGCAAGTCTGAGAAACTGTCACAGCCAAGAGGAGCTAAAAGAGACACGAAAACTAAATGGAATGTGCTATCCTGGATGGGATCCTGGGACATTAAAAGGACATTAGGTGAAAACTAAGATAATCTAAAGAAAGTATGGCATTTGGTGAAAAATGCATCAGTGCTGGTTCATTAATTCTAACAAATGCACCACACTAATACAAGATGTTACTGAGGGAAACTGAGTGTGAGGCTTGTGAAGACTCGGTGATCATTAAAACTATTGTTTAAAAAGAAAAGTCAATTTAAAAGGTTAAAAAGTTACACCTGGTGATTAGATTTTCACGAGAGCTAACAATGGGGATTAATTATTTAATCCCTAATAGCACTGAAATAATATTCAAAGAGCATACGACAATAAAAACGGAGTTCCATGAACTAATACTCTCTTTCTCTCACACTAGGGGCTTCTGTGGGCTAAGGGAATAGCCACCGCTTATAACAGTGTTTTGTAACACTGCTTATAGGAGACTATGCTTTCAAATTTTTCAACATCTGGGGAATTCAAATCAGTGTAGAGCTGAAAATAAAGTGAGTATGTTGGTCCCAGATGGGCCCACAGCCTCCGATCCAGTCCCTGGCTTTTCCCTCCTCTCGCCTGTTGAAAGGAGACCGAGCGTCCTGCAGTTCCAGGGTTGCTGGAGCAAGGAGATGCAATGGATGCAATGGCGGGAGCTGGGAGGGTGGGAAGGGGGAGAGCAGGGGACTTCTCCCCCTTCCTCTGTCTTCCTCTCTAGCAGCTCCAGTGTTTCTGCAGCTCCGGCGTCCTCTGGGCAGAACCCCATGGTCCAGTTAACTAGAGGAGTTTTGAAAACATGAACTCTTCCCTTTGGCCCTCCAGCCCTAGTGGCTTCTTGCTGTTCTCAACCTCTGGACTGCCTCACAATCGCTCCATTACCTATAAAGCCAATTCTCCGACTTACATTTGTTTCAAATAACTTAGGTATGTTTTCCTGGTTAGACCTTGAGGCTCACAGAAAAGCTGAAGGGGAAAGACAAATGAAGAGAATATATTCTGAGTAAGAACACAGAGGCAAGAAAGCAGTGTACCCTGGCGTGCATCCACGCACTAACGATGTGACCTTGGGCAAATTATTTTTTTGCTTTACGCCTCAGTTTATTCATCTGTAAGTGGGGGGTTATAACAGTATTTATACCTCACAGGGCTATTACACAGACTAAATGAGTTCATGCACTTAAAGCATTAGCCTAACACCTGGCACAAAACACCTGCTGCCATCGTCTCCTCCTCTAGACTGTGCTCCCAACGTACAGTGTTTGCCTGAAAATAAGACCTAGCTGGACCATCAGCTCTAATGAGTCTTTCGGAGCAAAAATGAATACAAGACCGGGTATTATATCATATTATATTATATAAGACCCAGTATTATATTATATTATACCCAGTCTTATAGTAAAATAAGACCGGATTTTACAGTAATTTTTGCTCCTAACGACGCACTGGAGCTGACGGTCTGGCTAGGTCTTATTTTCGGGCAAACTCGGTATCACCCACATCCTTAACTGCTCTTGCCCTCTTCGGCTTCTCTACCCTCTACACTTCTTAAAGAAACCCTGCTCTACACTTAATCTCCCTGAAACCCTCCGCTGATCACACCACTCCTATAAAACTTCAACTGCCTACAGACATGGTCCACACTCCTTAATCTGCCATTCAGGGCTATCCAGTCTTATCCCAACCTATTTTTCCTAATTTTTTTTTTTTCTATTGATGTAAGCTACATTTTACAAAAACTTGTTTTTCTCTTTCTGGCTGCTCTTCAAAAATCAAATATTTTTCAAGTATCTTTCAAGTTCCTTGAGGACAAAATCCACGTTTGCTTCATCTTTTTTGTCCACTACAGCTCTTAGCCTCAGTATCTTACCTAACAAAGTGGGGACACCAGAAATATGTGTTGCATGAACAAATAAATGACAGCTCTTGAGGAAGTCAACCTTGAACTGGGTATTTAAATTTGATCCAATTTGCCTTCCAGAGCAGGGTTTGGCAAACTCATGACAGGCCAAATCTGGCCCTCCAACCATTTTTGTAAATAAAGTTCTACCTGAACAACCACATTTCTGTATTATCTGTGGCTGCTTTCACCACACCGGCAGAGTTCAGCCGTGTGACAGATGCCTGCAGAGCCTCAAATACCTTTTAGCCCTTCACAAAATAAGTTTGCTGACCTCTCTCCTTGAGGGTGGCAATCCTGATTTATCTGTACCCCATACACACCTAGTATATAGCTCCCATGGATTTGGTGTTCAAAAAACACCCATTAAACTGAATTGAAATGACAAACTTTAAAAACAGAGTGGAGAATGCCTGTGTTGTTGGAGGTATTGGGCAATAAAATAGCCAAATCTTTAGAAAGTATATCAGAAGTCACAGTACTATGTGTACTCTGACTATACATAACATTCGGTACTATTTTAGGCCTCTCTTTACCATTAAAAAAGTCAAAGAAGAGAGAGAGTCTCATTTATCTTACTCTTTTTTATTCCTTAAGGCCATCATTTCTTCATTCTAGAAAACGTTTCTCTAATTTTCTCCCATCCAGTTGTTTCATTCATTCGTTAATGCAATCATCAAGAACAATTTATGGGGCAGCAACCAAGTGCCTGGTACTAGGTAGGGAGCTGAGAATGAGCATCCTTAAAACTTGGTCCCTGCCTATAAAGAATATCCAATTTTAGTTTAGAACACACATTTCAAACAGGAGAAGAAGCATTATTTAAGTAATGCCAGTAAATCAACGCATGGGCCAAGTCAGGTATCTGTTATTGGCCACCTTGTTTCAATTAGCCACCAGGGGGAAAAAAAAAAAAAAAAAAACACCAGAAAAATTACTTTAAATGTTCCACTACCATGAATCAAACAATTTCCGAAAACTGGTAATACAGTCTACTCCATCATAGCTGCTACTGCTGGGGGAAAAAAGGCATCAAAACTGTTTACAAATTCCCTAAGGCCTTTTATTCTTCCAAAACAGCATAAGCAGTAGATAACCTTCTAGATAAATATAAATTGCCTGAAACTGTTATAAAATGTTAAAACTTCTATCTTGAGGCTGCAACATTTAAGTTCAAGAGAGACAACAGTTATACCAGAGGGAAATAAAGACAGAAAAGAATTGTCGTTCTGCCTCAAAAAGGGGAGTGCAAATAGTGATGGAGAGGGAACATGGAGACTATTCACTCACTCAACAAACATTTATTTATCACAGTTATAACATTTGCCATATAAATATACAAACATTTGGCACACACCAGGCCTTGTGCTATGTTCTGGGGAAAGAGGGTTGAGCGAGACAGACACCCTTGTTCTTCCCAGACTCTAACATAACGGAGACACCTTACAGGAAAAAATAAGTGCATCAATATGTTAGATGCAAACACCCATGTTTTTCATTCAGTTATTCAATAGTAATAAAAGTTAATGGCTGTTCATTTAATAAACAATTAAGTGACTACTATGGTTCAAGTACAATGCCAATCACAGAAGCAGATAAAAGTTCTTGACTTATTTTGATACATTATAAAGAATACTATCATAAAAATTTGTATGATTTGTTAAGGAAATACATAGGAGGAAACAACTTAATTCTACTAGAAAAAGGAAACTGGCATCCGAGAAGGCTTCACATCACTAAGCTGAGCCTGAATAGGCATTTGCCAGGCACAGAGTTTTCAAACACAGGAGAAAACTGTAAGTCCAGTCTCAGCAAAGGGTATAGAGAATGCAAAGGATGGAAAACAGGGCTGGGTAAGCCATTCTGGGGGTCAGTTCACAGAGTCCTGTATACTGCTCTGCGGAAAGTTTGGACCAGGGTAAATTTATAAAAAGGAATGGTGTCATTATTAGGTCTGTAGTAGAGACAAACAACTGACGGCAGCGTGGAGTTTACAAAGGGTAAAGGACCAGAGGCAAAGAGACTTGTGTGTAAAGGCTATCGCAGGAGGCCAGGGAGAGATGATCAAGACCATAGAACAGCAGTGGGAAGGAAGGGAGAAAGGAATTAGAGCCCGGCATAAGTGACAGATGGACTGAATGTTGGAGGTAAAGGAGAAAAGAGGAGTTGATGTTGGCAAGATAAGGGAAAGAGGAGATCAGCATGTTTGGGAAGAGGCTGTAATGAGTTATCCAGAGGGGGCCAAAAATGTAGACACACGACTTGTGTTCATCTTTTGTCATCGGTATATATTGAGTATTACAATTTTAATTTTTTTCCTATCTTAAAATGTGTATACATTTTTTTTGGCACCTCTGGTATTTTAGGTAAGCTGAATTTTGTAGGATTCATCGGTAGACAATTAGATTCCAGATTTGTATTAACTCCATTCACTGACAGAATCGTTTTTCTCATTCCCTCCATTCCAGAATAATTTATTCATTCAACCATTTCTTTTTGTAATGCTTACCGCATATTAGGCACCATTGTAGATGCTGGAAATACACAGACAGCAAACAAAGTTCCTGCCCATGGAGCTTTTTAGTCTCCTCTTACGATATAAAGAATGGCAAGGAAAAATTCAGACAAAGTTAAAAATATGGATATACAATACATAATCCATGATATTTCTTCAAAGGGAAGCTTTCCGGTATATTAAAACGTGTTTTAAATCAAACTGGAATTGAAAAATAGCAGGAGTGGTCTCTTTTTTCAGTGATGAATAAATTCTCAGCCTTAATGTTTCTTTTTTACTTTTCTATGAGAATCAGCTTTGCTAAACTAATGTTTTACCCTGACCTCTGCTTATTAAACAATAAATTGCAAGATACTACTTTATTCAAGGTACTACATTAGTATTTCTGCCTACATTTTTATATTGTTACTCTCCTAAACAGGCTAATAAACATTAATTCTTAGTTCCTAAAGAGAAGCTTACTTAAGAAAAAGAGTTCCCTAACATGTATGACTGCAGATACATATTTCAAAAATCTTTAAACTGTATCCTTTTAAAAAAAAAAATGGTATGAAAAATGTTTTTCTTCGATTCCTTGACATTTTATTTTCTACTATTTTCAGTAAGATTACCGAATATATCCCACACCTCGGTCATTTACTCTTTCTTAACACTTAACCTCTGTCAACTTCCCATCACTTTCAGTACTTCCAAGTTGCCCAAAGTTATTATCAACTCTTATCTTCTACCTCATCATTGCTCATTACCAAGACCAAGGACTCCCAACAGAAGTCAACAGGCCTTTCGGGCCATTTTGCCAACCTGTGGACCTTTTGGTTGTCACAATAATTGGGATTAGGAGGGAAGGTATTTGGTGGATGAGGGAACTATTGATCCCAGAAGTCCCTAATATGTATGAAACAACCCTGTACAACAAAGAACTGTCTGCATCCCTCAAAACGTTAAGACTCTGCCGGACATTAAGCAGGGAAGACAGGTCACGGTGGGCTGGAGTAGCACGGAACGTGGTGTGGAAAGGGATAAACCGGCCATGTTTCCAGCCTTTCTCCATCTCACCCATTCTTCTTACACATAACCTGAGAGAACCTTACAACGGCCTTACCCATCACTCCTTGGCTTAAAACTCATCAAAATGGAACTGCTGCCTCAGATTATACTAATTCTTCCGCGCGGTTTATCAGATGCTTCCTGTGCTCTAGGCCCCATGTATTGCGGGGACCACGCTGACCAATAAGGCAGCCACAGGCCACGTGCGGCTAATCCGAAAGTGGCCAGTCCCAGCCGAGGTGTCCTGTTAGCGTAAAATACACACTCGAGTTCAAAGACAGGTATATATATATATATATATATATATATATATATATATATATATATACACACACACACACACACACACACACACACACGTGTATATATATGTATATATGTGTATATTTCAACATGTAATCAACATAAAAACTGTCCATGATACACATCGGTAACAATTTTTACGTCGATTGCACGTTGAAATATTACAGTGCATGTATTGGGTTAAATAAACTAGTTAAAACTAAATCCACCTATTTCTGTTTACTGTTCTACAATGGCCACAGGAAACTGAAAAACACCTCTGTGACTCGCACGGGGTTTGGGGCGGCTCCTTTGCCCAGACCCGCGTTGCTGCCTGAATAAGCCCCTCGCAGCCCGTCCGGGGCGCTTCTCGGCCCGGAACTTCGCAGACACCACCGCCCGCGCCGGGGACACGTTTTCCTCTTCTCCTCTCTGAGTTGCACGCTACTCACTCTTCCACCTTCGTCTCTAACCATCGGCCTCCCTGTGACGCCCCGTCTGCCCGCCCTCACTCGGGGCCCCAGGAGGGGCTGGGGTGTCCGAGGAGCTAAGAGCATCCGTCCTACCGCACTGCTAATGCCCTGTGTCCAGGTGCCTGTTCTCTGGTCTGCGTCCCGACAAGACTGGAAGCTCCTTGGGGACCAGAAGTGCTCTGCACACGCTCAGCAGTCAACGCCTGGCGCCGCGCAGCGTCCCCGCAGGGCCCGCCAGCCGTGGGACCAGGCTGCTGGGCGCCCGCCGGGAGCGCGGCTTCCAGGGGAGGGAGGCACGGGGGCGAGGCGGCGCCTGCAGGGCCCGGGCCGGGGCGCCGGCGCCACTCACCAGTCCCTGCGGGGTCTCCGCGTCCGGCGCTTTGGGGGCCGGCGGCGAGTACTCGGCGTAGCGCAGGCCCTCGCTGGCGGGCGACACGCCGCCGCGGGCGGCCATGGCGATGCGGCCGGAGCAGGTGCCGTGCGCCGCGGCGCAGCCTACGACGCGGCCGCGGGGACAAACTAGTTCCGGCGGTCGCTTCGCGGGTTTAGCCGACGGGCGGCCGCTGTGCGGGTGGAGGGCGGGGCCCCAGGCGCGCTCGTTCTGCCCCAGCTCGGGCCGGCTTGTTCTGTCATAAAGCCGAGAATCAGGCTGGGCGCTGAGGCCCCCGGGACGTGGAGGGTGTTCTGTTTGTTTCAGACCCGCGGGCCCAGAGCCAACACTGGGCCTCCGGGCGTGGTGCCTGTCGGGGCCTGGCCCTCTCCCCAAGTAGCCCCAGGGCCTGGGTGTACGTCCAAGGTCTGATGTTGGTCTCATCGGCTGGCTGGGTAGCAGAGACCCAGAGAGTGCAGTGCCTGAGGGTTCCTGACCCACACCAGCCGCCCTTGCTTCCTACCCCCAACCACTGAGCATACTTTTAGTGCCACAATTGTCCCGTCCATGAAAGCACTATCAGAGACAATTTGCAGGCACCCTTCCCTTCCCCATATGAATGGCTATTATTTAACATGAAATTGCAAAGAAGAAACTTGTAAGCAAATAATAGTTTTGTGCTGATTTAGACATAGGAAGACCCACTTTACTATTAATTTTTAAGTCAAGCTTTTTTGAGCAAAAATGAACCAAACAAATGAAGCCTGTGTAGTTTTCCAACTCCTGTACCAACGTGGCAGCTCTTGTGCCCTTTATACTCATTGCAAAAGCTGCTTACAGGAAGAGAAATTTTTTTTTTCCCTATTCCTGAATTTAAAATTTGAGGGTCTACTAACTTATTCATTTAGTTACTATTATTCGCAAGCCCACAAAGTTAGGGCCTAGAAGAATTTCAGTCTAGCAGGGAAAATAACACTGACACAGTGATAACAATACGTGGAGGATGGAAGAGGTGTGAGTTCTAGTGTATATTCTTTTTTTCCCCTTAAGCGTGTGTCTCCACGCATGCCCATGAACATCCCCCAATTTCTCCTTATCTGTGGAAGGAGAATAACATTTGTACAGCATTCTGACTCAGGGAAGTTTTAAGGATAAAAAGAAAGAAAAAAGAAGGACATGGAAGTAAATTGTGCAATTGTGCGATGCACTTATGAAGAGAATCACTCCCACAGTGCTATTGGTGTTTATGGAAAGGACTGGCCTCTTTGAGTTGTTGTCATCAGAGATTTGCTGGAAGCTTAGCCATTGAGGTGGTCAGTAAAGAAGGTGTAAGACTTGTTTAGGTGGAAGACAACGAGGGCTGGAAATGTAAAAGGTGCCATGTAGAACTGGGTAAACAACACACATCGAGACCCTTCAGAGGGAGGGGACTGGATGTGCAAACTGCCGGTTATAAAACAGTCATCGGGATGTAGAGTGCAGCGTAGGGAATGTAGCCAATAACATGGTAATAACTATGTATGGTGTGAGGTGGGTCCTCTAGACTCATCAGGGTGATCACTTTGTAAGTAACATAAATGTCAAATCACTATGTTGTACACCTGAAACTAATATAATATTGTATGTCAACCGTAATTGAAAAATAAAAGTTATTTTAAAAAAAGATTCTTCTGAGACGGTCTTATTACAGAAATTAATTTTCATCAGACTGATGCACAGCTCTCAAGGGCACTGGTGAACTAAGCAAGTGAATTTGGGGCCTAAAGAACATTCATTTATTTATCCACTCATTCATTTAGTCAATAAGTATTTATTGAGCATCTCTTAGGTATCAGGCACTGTTCTAGGCATTGGGCCGACAGTGTCAAGTAAACAAACAAGATCTCTGATTCTTTGGTGTTCACCATCCAGATTATGGTGTCCATTAGCAGCTGGGCCCTCGAAGTCCCAGGCTACAAGCCTGGAGCAGTTAGAGCAACACCCAGGTCCACTGAAGCTCCTCCTAGGGCAGCTGCTGCCCCTGCAAGAACAAGGGAAGCTTCTAGAGCAGAAGTCAGGAAACATGGAGCAAGGAGAACTGGGCGAGGGAGAGAATAGCTGGTTGGAGGGGAGATGGGCTCAGCAGGGTTCGCCTCAGCTCAGATCCCAACCTATGGTGAGCAGTTTGCTGGCTGCTTCGGGCACCTGCTCCTACAGCAATAGTTGATTTTAAAGAAAAATCTTCCCAAAGGCTCCTCAGTTCTCAACCTTTGGTTCTTTAATAGGGTCACCCTCACCAGCAAAGGAATTAAGTTCTCTGGCTCCCCACAGGATCTCTCTGACTTAGCCAAACTCACTTCCCGAGCTTCTGTGAGAAAGAAGACAAAAGCTTTTTGAGAAACTCAAAAGAGAGGCCACATTAAATTTTCACTGGCCTATTTGTTTTTTATTTTTTATTTTTTGGTTATAGCACATCAAAGACAGATTACATTATGTTCAATAGAGTTTGTTGAAGAAAAACGAACATTGGTAAAGACATCCTAAAACACCTCAGGAAAAAAATGTTTTAACAGTCTTTGTTGTTTAAAAAGACTTGGCAAAAAATCAAATTGAACTCCGTGTGCCTCAGTTTCCTCCTCAGTAAAGTTGGGGATAATACTACCACCTCCCTTGTAAGGATTAAATGAATTGACTTTTGTGGAGTTCTTAGAACAGTGCTGAATACCTAGTATGTTCTATAAAAAGGTTAATTACAATTTTCTTTATATTACCTCTTTCACCTGTTTGTTTCCTTGTATATTTTCATCTTGCTGTCCCCTTCCAACAGTTGTGCAGTTGTCTTATCTTTGAAATGATAAAAATTGATTAGACATTACATAGTGATAAAGTATAATTATGGGGGGGAAGAGTAGTTTTTATGAAAATGAAATTAAATGTTTTGGAAAGACTTTATGAAAGCAACTTTAAAAAAAGCTGTCAAATGGTGGGCCTGGGAAAAGAACCCTAACAACTGAGTGTAATCCTACACCCTACACTCAGTTTGCTTTTAAAATGTCTTGTTCCCCTTTCGTTAAAAAAAAAACAAATTAGGAATCACAGAGGATAGATTATCAACGTGGAAGGAATCCGAAGCAGAACTGAAGCAGAGGACTCACTCACAAATAAAAGGCCTTCAGACATACACAGAGTACAAGACTAGCTACCGTGTATGTCTGTTGTGGTATTAAAATTTCACAGGGGCGGGGAAAAGGTGTTACTAGAAAAAAATTGTTACTAGAAAAAAAATCTAACAAAGCTCCTTAGGAGCGTAAAGAAAAATAGATTGAGAAATAGTTGTTTATAAGTGTTTTTCAACAACAAAAAAATAACGTTTAAAGTATGTATCATTATTGTTATGATCTCAGATTTTATTGGTTTTTCAATTAATCTACCAACCACTATCCTGGTCTGGTCAGAAAAGGGAGCTCTACTGTATGACCACGTTCAGTGGACACAAAGAAGAGGGAGCCTGAAAAGACCGAGGAAGGAGCCAGAGAAAATAGTTCTCAAGCTGACCATGGAAGGGTGAGTACAAATTTGCTGGATGGGGAAGAATGATGTCGGCTTGAGGGAACAAGGTCTACCACAAGTAATTCAGTTTTGCTAAAACTTAAAGTATAAAGAAAGCAATGAAGATGGATACAGGTAAACAGATAACCAGACAAAGGCCAGGTATTGAACAGCTTTATGTAATAAGCAAAGGCTTTTAGAATTTATCTTATAGATGAAGGCAAACATATTGAATACGGTAGTGACATGATGAGATTTACATGCTGGGAAGGTAATTCTGGCAGCAATATGGGATTGATGGGCCAAAACCAAACGGAAAAAGTCAGTAATAAAGTTATTGCAATTCTCTGAGCAAGAGAAGTTGAGGCCTAAACGAGGGCAGTGGCAAGAAGGGCTGTAGTGACTTTTACTGATTTCCTCCCCACATTCAATTCTTCTTTCCTCACCCTACAAGGATCCAAGGATTGACTCTGTCCCCTACTGTCAGGGTAGACGCTGTTCGGCATAGGCCAACCAATGAATCTCATAATTCTAGCCATGGTGTTTGTTTTATGGCTGGGAGCATAGCCCTCTGGAACGTTGGGATTGTGGGAAAAGTTTGCTGGGGGCTTCTGGGAAAACAGATTCATCTCTCTTCAACTGGACACAAACAGAGAGGTGTGAAGCCCAGATTGAGATTGGCAGTGATGTGACAGCCATGAGCTAAGGTGACTGTTTGATTTAGCATCCCAAACCAGGTCACATATAAATGAAAGATAGTGCTATAAATAATTGTGTAAGGACAATCGATGTAACTGGGACTCCTGGCAAACGGGGATATATGGTGCCCCTATCATTAGAAGAAATGACCTGAGATGAAGCAAACACCATTGAAAGCCACAAAGAGATTCAAAAGAAATTACGAAGTAACAATTCCCTTTATTTTAACTTATGTTTAATTTTGTATTTAAAGATTTAAGCACTCAAAAAGTAGACAGAATAGTATAATGAACCCTCACATACCAAAAATCCAGATTCAACAACTGTCAAGCTCCTGCCATATTTCTTGTATTTTCCTTGTTTTGAAGTATTTTTAAAGGGAATCAAGATATCATGTCACTTCACCTGAATATTTCAGTATGTGTTCATGTTAAATATGGACATTTTGTAACATATCACACCACTGTGACACCTATTAAAAAACAAAATTCAACCGAGTAAATGTGAAGATATGACTGGCTTTATTAAGCAATTCATGAATCAGGCAGCATGCCATCTAGCAAGGAGGGCTCTGCTGGGTTGTATCACATGGAAGATTTTTATAGGCAGAAAGAGGGTGGGACTAAGAAGTTAAGAGAATGGATTTCCAGTAAGGACACCTCCCCTTAGGGGAATGCAGGGGTGGGGTCGGTGTGATGGAGTGTCTTTTCTAGCAGATGACCTTATTGTGGATCAGGAAATTCCACACTGATTGGTTTAAAATTCTACTCCTAGGAGAGGCTAAAACAGCTTTTAGGTTAAGTATTAAATCTAGGTTTGGTATCATGGGGTTTAAGCACAAGTGACCCCATTTTGGGTCTGTGGCTTTTGTTTTTAACACACAAAAATTAATTTTTGTGTCATCTAATATCCAATTCTTATCCAAATTTCCCTGATGGTTACAAAAACACAAAAATAGCTGGTTTGTTCATGTCAGGATCCAAATAAAGTCCACACATAGCCGTTGATGTTTATGTCACATTAGTCTCATTGAATCAGAAGCGTCCCTCTGCAAACATTTTTTTCATGCCATTGACTTGTTGAAGTAACTGTCACCCTGTATTTAAGCCAGGTTTTAATTGGATTTGCTGTATGTGCAAACAAAACATTCTAGAGAAAGAGATAGAAGTCAGGAGAGAGTGGGGTCATGAAGGCCAAGGAAATTTCAAGAAGGATGAAATCGTGAGAAATGCCAAATACCTACAGATAAATCAAGATACGGATAAAAATGTGCCCACTGAATTTGGCAAGTAGGTGGTCACTGATGACCTGAGCAAAAGGAGTTTCACCCATGATAGGGATGTAGTGATCGTCACCCATCCCGCATTCTAAAATATTCTAGACTATATTCTTTTTACGAAAGTATAAGGACAGCAGTATGCAATCCTATTTTTCTCTGTATAGATATCAGAGAGTTTATAGCAGGAAGAGAAGGAAAAACTAGCTAATTTGGATTTTATCATCAATCAGATGATTAGGTTTTGAAAATGATGATTTCTCACCCTCTGATTGCTTGGATATTTACTGAAAAAGTTCATCCCTTGGATCTGTGGGAAGACAGTGAAATGCTCTGCCTTCTTCCTCTTAATATTTTACTGAACTACTTTCAATAAGGAAATACTTATTGAGGGGTTTCAGGCAGGACTTCATTTCTAATCTTACAGGAGATTTAGAAAACAAAAGAAACTTAAGAGAAGTCACTAGGGGATAAGCCAAAAAATGTTTTCATTTTTACTTTAACATGTATTTTCAGTTGCAGCTGCCTGACTGCCAGTAGCTGGCAAGCTGGCTTTGGTCTGTGTCAAAGGCAGTAAATAAGTGCCATTCATGGGGTTGTCATGGAAAATGGGTATCCACATTATGGAGATTTGTCTAACGGTCATCCAAAGTAGCATGTGCCACTCTGGGGCCAGCTAGAGATAATCCCATGAAAGAAAAGCTGGCACCAGCACACATGTGTTATTTTTCTGGAGCCAATTTACATTTTGTGCTTTTGTCCATCTGTGCCAAAACAGCATAAACAATGCCAAACCCGGTCTTGTGATTATTTTCAAGCTGATTGAATCTGGCACATGACATGGTTTTATCTAATTAACCCACATGTGGTACAAAACAAAACAAATTTGAAATGGAAAGCTCTTTCTGCCTTTATTGAAAGACTGAGGTGAATATGTAATTATTTTGTCCTTGTCTCTCAGCCAAATTTATAGTTGAGAGAGGTCTTTTTCATTAAATAGCAAAACAAGTTCTGTGTATTACCTGCCTATTATAATTAAAACTTACGTTTTTATATTTTCCAAAATCCACCCCTTCCCTTGTATCTCTCTGTCCCAAAAGGAGGAAAAATGTATGGCAGATATGTTCCTAATTGCAGCATAAGATATGTTTGGTCTTTTCCCCTGATTTACTCCCTTCAAGCTTATCCTTACCTAACTAATATCAATCACATTATATTTTTAATTTATGTTATTGGACCACTGTTATTATGGTTCTTCTTGTTATGTAAATATTATAGTAGATGCATAGAGATAAAGGATACAGTAAACAATAAAACTTGGATCATGATAGCTCACAGGTTAGAAATTATGCAGAGTGTTTTTCACGATGAACACCCACCGGACCTGATGGCCTACCCTTTCCCTTTTGGGAAAACTTGGCCTTAATTCACATCGCATGGTTAGTCTTGCCCCATCCCCAGTGGTCCATCATTTCAACAAGTTAATGGTGACACTGTGATTCCCTAGGAATGAGCCTTCTTAGCACCATGGGACCACATTGTCTAATCAAAAGGTTGACCACCAGTGCATTTTTCGGATTGATTTATGACAAAACTGGGGAATTGTGAATGAAAACGGGGCTACCTGACAGACTTGACAAGCTCAGGGACAACGTGGCAGGGCTGACAAGCTCACTAACTGGAAGTAACCACACAGGATGTTTTGATCATAAGAATTCCTAACTGAACCTGTCATAATGGGAAGTCACGTCCTAGGTCTATATGGTAGATTAATCTTTGCCTTGAGCAAGCCCTGTCCATTGTGTTTGTACATCTAGGATAAACACTTAAAATGTCAGAATGATCTGTTCTCCACAGACAAACACCCCAGTACCAAGGCGAGACAACCCCACCATTCCTCATTGTTACCTTTCACCCACATACCGGTGTAAACTACGTATGTTACATGTGAACTGTCCTGCACCCACCAATATAAAAGAATATGTATCTCTCCATTTTGCTCTTTATCCAAGAGATTTCCCCACTTTACTTTCTCACGCCTCCTTAATCTACCACCAATGGATTTCCTGTATCCTCCTATGTCTTCTCCTTCAATTCTAATGTGTAAAATGAACCATAAAACTGCTATTCCCTGGAACATTTTCTCAGTCCTTTGAGATTTTGCTTCTGGGTCTGGCCCTTAGCCTTGGCTCAAATATGCTCTTTAAACTTTTCTTTAGGTTTGGAATTTGTCTTGCTGATGCATAATTACTGTATTATAAAATGGTGGTATGAAAGCAGGCATCATAGGTCTCATCTAGCATTACTTCAGAACATCTAACAGTGGTGAGTACGGAGGTACGCAGCAAAGGGCTCTTCCATACGGATGGCAGCAATAATATCCGAGTAGGAAGTGGTATATGCCTGCCATTTTTTAAGAGAGAAGAACTAGTCTCTAAAGTGATGCTTTAGAAAAATGTACTTAAACATAAATCTCTAGAGTCGAGGAGTAGGGCAGAGACCAGGGGTAACTTGGCTATAAGGCCACCATGGGGGATGAAATCTGGGTTTAGTGTGTGATGGGATCAGGGCAGATGGGAACGCAGCCAGTGAAACCAATGTGTGCTGTGGGGCTAAGGCTGAGGGGAGATGCCCCATATGGTGAGTAGATTGGTTACGTGTAACGGGATTGAGCAAATAAGTAAATACGCTAAAGATAGGAATCAAGTTATTAGTTTTTGAAGGTACAGATATTTAAAAAGGAAGATTAGAAAAACCCTGTGCTATTCGATCAGAATTAGTGTAAACTCGTTGTTTTATTTTTATATCAATGTCTATTCATATAAGTTGTCTATGGTTGCTGTAACAAATTACCACAAACTGAGTGGCTTAAAATGACACCCAGTTATGAGTTCACAGTTCCGGAGGTCAGAAAGCCCAGGGGGCTCTCGATTCTATGGTCAGGGGCTCACAAGACCCAAATCAAGGTGTGGGTCAGGCTGGGCTTTTATCTGGAGGCTTTGGGGGAAAATTCAGCTTCATTCCCATTGTTTGCAGAATTTAGTTCTTTGCCGTTGTAGAACTGAGGTCCCTGTTTCTTTCTGGCTGTCAGCCAGGGCCATCCTCATCTACTGGCGGCCTCCTGCATCCTTCCACATCCTGCCCCTACATCCTCAAGCCAGGAACAGCATGTTGTCAAACCTTGTGTGATTCACGTCTGCGGCTTTCCTTCTGCTTCCAGCTGGAGAAAACTCTCTGCTTTTAAAGCACTCACCTGAATGGACCAGACTTACCTGAACAATCTTATTTTGAGACCAAATGATTTAGCACTTTAACCATACCTGCAAAATCCCTTCAGAGCGAGACCTACATTAATGCGTGATTGACTAACTAGAACCAAGAATCTTAGGGAAGCTACCTTTAGAATTCTGTTTACCATACTATCTATGGAACAATAGATAGCTATTTGAATAGAGCTAGAAATAGAGATAAATATACGAGGTATATTTCCTATATATGTCTTCAGAAAGCCTATAATCAATGATACCCCAGTAAAAATGAGCATTCCTTATACCCAAATGCCGGTTTCTAAAGATTAGTCCCCACTAAAATGAAACAGGTCTCCTTGGAGAAGTGGGTAATTCCATGGCTTAAGCAGGGAAAGTACAAGAAATGTCTGGGACATTTTGTTCTACCAGAAAGTAAGCAAGGGCTCAAAGAATGATGGGGACATATCAAAAGGATACTGGGGCTAGCATGAAAAGGTTCTCACGGGCCAAATGTGACAATCAAAATCATTAATGACAGTAGTGGATTATAACCCACTGAATAAAACAAATATCCATGAGTCTTATTTGTATAAATAAATACAGAAGGGACACTAGAAAGCTCTTCCTTAAAGCAGAATGTCAGCTCATAAATGTTGAAGGAATGATAGAGTTGGAAATTACTACTTTGCAATCATAAATGATTCAGGCAAAGAACATCATTGGATGCTAAAACCAGTGGGTAAAAATTTGATGAGGAATAGGATATTTACATAGCCTCAAAGTATCTCCCCACAAATTGCATGTCAGTTGTTTATTAATTATTCATTAACTACGTAGTGGAGAAACCCAGCATGTACCATCGTAATCAAGAGATAAGAGTCAGCATTGCGAATAACGGGACAAATGCCATCCTGTGTTTCCCAGAATATGCACTGAAAAAAGCACAGCATCTCTGCTTTGGTATTCCTGCCAAAATGCAGTGCTTTAGTTGAATCTTCAGGAAACATCCGACAAACTTTTGCAAATGACACTGCAAAAGTACTGGCCTGCGCTCTTCAAAAAACATCAAGCTCATTAGAGACAAGGAAAAAGTGGGAACAGTTCCAGTTTGAATGAGATGAGAGACAGAACAACTAAAATGGTCCTGGATTGTAAAGAAAAAGGGGGAAAAGTGAAGAAGTTTGCTTTTTTGTTTGTTTTACGATGGATTTTTTGGAGGACAACTGGCAAAAGTTGAATGGACTCTGTGGCTTAGATGGTATTAGGTTGGTGCAAAAGTGATTGCAGTTTTTTAAATTGCAAAAACCACAATTACTTTTGCACCAACCTAGTAGTATGTATTCATGTTAATTTCTTGATTTTTATGTGTACTACAGTCATGTGGAAGAGTGTCTCTTTTTAGGAAATGCACACTGAAGTATTTAGGAGTAAGGGGGTGCTATGTGCCTATGACTTTCAGTCAAATGTTTCTGCAAAAAAAGTTTTTAAAACCCTGCTGTGGGTCAAATTGTGTCCCCTAAAAAGATCTGTACCTAACCCTGTACCTGTGAATGAGGTGTTGGAAATGGAGCCCTTGCAGATGGAATCAAGTTAAGATGGGGTCATACTGGATTAGAGTGGGCCCCAAATACAATGACCCGTGTCCTCACAAGGAAAGAGACATTTGGAGACCTGTGGACACACAAAGAAGAAGGCCACGTGATAGCAGAGGAAGCGATTGGAGTGATGCAGCTATAAACCAGAAAATGCCAAGGACTTCCAGCCAACACCAGGAGCTGGACATCAAGCATGGGACAGATTCTTCCTCAAGCCCTCAGAAGGAACCACGTCTGCTGACATCTTGATTTTAAACTTCTAGCCAGAACCGTGAGAGAATAAATTTCTGTTGTGTGAAGCCTCCCAGTTTGTGGTACTTTGTTATAGCAGCCCTAGAAAACTAACACGAACACTTTGTTCACTTGCTATCAACATCAGAGTCTTATGTTTATGATTTTCTGGACTTAAGTATCCTAAAAGAGCAACTAAAAGCGATAGACAAGAATTTATTGCTATGTACACGTAAGAAAAACGTGTCATCTCTCTGTATACATGTCTTTCATCCACAACCTATAGGGAACTTGCATGCAATTTCATTATATTCACTAAGATCTGAATGTATTTCCCACCCCCCAGCTCATACATTGAAATTCTAACCCCAGTAATGATAGTATTAGGTTGGTGCAAAAGTAATTTCGGTTTTTGCAATTGTTTTTAACCTTTTAAACTGCAATGACTTTTGCACCAATCTAATATTAGTGGTGGGGCCTTTGGGAGGTGCTTAGGTCGTAAGGGTGGAACCTTCGTGAATGGGATTAGTGCCCTCATAAAAAAAGATTCCACAGAACTCCGTAGCCCAGTCGGCCGTGGGAGGATACAAGAAGTCCGTGACTCAGGATGGGCCCTCACACGGCTGTGCTGGGGCGCTAATTTCAGACGTCCAGCCTCCAGAACGGTTAGCAGTAAATTTCCGCTGTTTATAAGCCACCCAGCTTGTGGTATTTTGTTACAGCAGCCCAAATGGACTTCGACGATATCTTTTAATCCTTACTTCCTTTCTAGATAATAATATCTCCTTTAAAATGCCCAATATGATTAAACAGAGCTAGGTAGTGGAGAGAGCAGTAGAGAGTCCCATGAATTAGATTTGAAGCCTTATTTTGGAGGTAATGAAACAGGTAAAAGTGCCTAACAATATGTGACAGGCAGTAACTGTGTGTAAATGCGAGGGGTCGGGGGCGGGGTGGGTGGTGTGTGTGTGGCAATAATTCTGAGTTGCTTGCTTTACCTTTAAAATTGAGAAACTAACATTCTTCACAGGTTAGGTCAGGATAAATAATGAGACACTAAATGTAAATTTTCTTTTTAACCTCTAAACCTTCCTGTAGAGAACACTTATATTCCCTACAAATACATCGTCATCTCACTGATGCTATAATACTATCTGCAGACCCAGGTTATGGAGTACGCCATTGTTAACTCGTTAAAAAATAACTGTAAAAACTCTTTAAAGTTTCTAGTGCAAAATGATCACATTTGGGCCTGAAATCATGTCAAAGCAAATGAGCAGGACTGGTGTTACAGGGAAAGAAACTGAGGTTCGGAGGGACTGAGTCATTCATTCAAGGTCATGTAGCTCTCAAGAAGAGATACTAGGGATTAGCTCCTTTTTTAAAATTCCTAAAACACCAGTTGTCATGCAGTCTCTGGTCCCGCTCCCCACATAAGAACGCAGGATATGGTGAGGCCAAAAAGGAACACCCACGGAGCCATAGATAGGGGAGTCATACCACTATAGTCTCGCTGGCGGCTGGGTTGGAGACACAGGAAGCAGGAGACATGCGATCCACAATCCACCATCTGCTTCTCTGCCAACCAACCAATCAACCCCCCTTGCTAGCTGCAATCCGCACTTGCTAGCTCAGCCACGACAATTATATCAGTAGCTAATGTCTAACTGGTTACAGCTGATAGCCAACTAGTCACAGCTGATGGCCATCTACTACCTGAGCCAGCACCTTTTCACGTGAGGCCGAGAGCCTGGAAACTGCTCTCTGGGACTCTGTCCCCACACCAGTCTAGCATTCCAGCCAGAATTACACATCTGGTTTGAAGCACAGGTTATTGACCGAAGCCCCAAAAGGAATCCACCTATTACTATTTATAACACGGTACGTTTGATTGCTCTATTTGTTTTCCCAGTGGGTTTAAAACTCAACCTTGGCATTTCATAACCCAGAAGCACATTTTTCTTGGATTGAATGCACCCTAAAAAAGAATAAGAGCATGATGATTCAAGATCTTTTGCCTCAGAAAAAGCACTGCAGCTAAACACAACTAGGAAATAGAAAGCATTGTGTTTTTATTTGGGTTTCCGTTTTGTTTCTGTGGTCAGATATGCGAGGTTTTGAGACAAAGTCTGTTGGAAAGCTTTACCTAAATTGAGCCCCCAAACCTCTGTCTAATACTGATCTAGTGGGGGGACAGAGCCAGGAGTGCAGTTTCCAGGCTCTCGGCCTCATGTGGAAAGGTGCTGGCTCAGGTAGTAAATGGCCATCAACTGGATGGCTATCAGCTGTGGCTAGTTGGCCGTCAGCTGTGAGGAGTGAGCCTTTGGCCACTAATACAACTGCCGTGGCTATGCTAGCAACAAATGGGGGTTAGCAAGAGTGGATTGTGGATTGTGGATTGCAGAGAGGCGGATGCCACCAGCGAAAATATGGTGGTATGACTCCCCTATCTATGGCTCCGTGGGTGTTCCTTTTTGGCCTCACCATGTCCTGTGTTCCTATGTGGGGAGTGGGACCAGAGACCCCGCATGACACCCTGCATGACACCTAGTATAAACTGTACTACTTTTTTGGCATTTTCCTTATTCTTCCTATATTATAGCCACGTTACTTTATGAAGAGCAAGAGGGTGATGTGGGTTTGCTCTTCAAAATGTTTTTATTTTTCACAACACTGTGTCACAAAACCAGTATTGTGGATGTGACATCCCTGTACTCCAACCACAAGAACTGTGTGACCTCAGGGTCAGCTGAATGGGGTCCAAATGGGATGATATTCTGACAAGTCGACATACCAGAATGTGTTTGGAAGGAGTTCTGAAAGTGATGTCTAAACAGAAATTCCTTACATCAATAAATAATTTTTATTGTCCTTACTTTTTTCCACATTCTCCTGAGAAGTGTCAAGTATTAAATTCACTACCATAGCCTAGGTTTTAGTACATTCTGGGTACATATTTCATTACTCTTCACTCACAGACCAGCTGATGTTTCTTCTGCTACATTCCACCTACTCTATCACAAACAGCAAAAAAGTCCAAATCGCCTTTGCTTGCATACAGCCTGATGGTCTTAGTCTAATGTTCTCAGAAGTGACCTACCAGAAGCAATTTACAATAACCAAAGAGTATACAGATATCAAATTATAACATTGTACACATGGAATTTATATAATATTAGCCAATGCTACTTACCTCAATAAAAAATTAATTCATTAAAAATATATACGTATGGTCAAGATTTCTCCCTATACTTTGTCTGTTTTTCAGCTTTCTAAGCTGTCATTCTGTTACAGTTTAGGAACTTCTGTCTAACATCTTCCTGGACAAAAAGCCAACTAAGAGCTGTTTCTGAAGATGCCGATAATGATGACTCATAAATAGTAGTGTTCTGCGTCTACGGTGCTGATTCTGAGCCTTCGCCGGACATTGCAATCCCCGGAGAGCATTGAAAACTCCCAGTGTCCAGGCTGCACACCAGACCAATTGAATCATAATTCTGGGGTGGGACCCAAACCTCAGTGATTCTAAAGCTCCCCAAGTGATTGCAAAGTGTAGCCAACATCGAAGACCTTTCAGTTAGAATATAAAGAGCTGGGTGACCAGCTGCGAGTCAAGAGCTCTTCTACCTTGTCTGAGGACTAGGTCCTGGTTGGACTTCACATGTGTGTTTGTTCTTATGATCTCAGTGTTTGACCCCACACCCCCGGAACATTGGCCTGATTTGCTAATGTCCACCCCGGCTCCCCATGCATTCTTGCTAACTGACGAGTCTGGGCTTGGAATGAGCAGGGAGAGAATTCTCGTTACTCTTTCAATATTTTTTCTTCTTTTCTTCTTCTTCTATAGTGATAACATTGCTTCTATAATTTAAAGTTAGGGGCAGGGACACCCCAACTCTCTTTTCTATCTAAACTCACTCCCTGGGTAATCTCACCCAATCACTTGGCTTTCAATACACTCTGTATGCTGATGAGTTCCAATTTGATGTCTCCGGTCTGGACACCTTCCCTGGACCCACACTTGTACTTCAAAAACTTACTCTACTTGCATGTCGACTAGGCTTTTAAAACTTACCATGTCCACATGTGCGCTCATGACAAACCCCCTCCTCACCACCACTATCAGAAATGCCCCTGTCATAGTCTTCTCCAACTTGGTTGATGGCAACTCCATCCCTCCAGGTACTGAGGCTGAAAACGTTGATATCTTCCTTGACTCTTTCTCTACAATGCACATCCAATCCGTTCTTGTTCATCTTACTTTCAAAATCCTGTCCATTATACTTCTTCTTCTTGTACATTGTAGCCATGTCTCACTACTTCTACTGTCATCATGCTGTCGCAAGCCACCATTATTTCTCATCCGGATTATTGCAACAGCCTCTCAGCTTGCTTCCCTTCTTCTGCCCTTGATTTCCTCTGACTCATCTAAAGGCTCATTGGAAGCTAGCCAGTACAGTATGCCCACCGGTCCCCAAAGATTCATAGCTCTCCCACATGCAAATATACTCACCTCCTCCCAAGCCCCCGCAAGTTCCATCCCATTAGAGCATCAGCTCAAAATCTAGAATCTTGTTCTCTAAATCAAATGTGGTTAGGGTTTCCAGGGGGGAATTCCCGCCCGTTCTCAGGAATTTTTTTCGCTTTCCCATCCTGAATTCCGAGAAAAGTTGGTTGGGAAATCGGGAAAATTGGCTCCTTGAACCCAGGTAATTGGTAGAATTGGCTGTCACTTTGTGGAAACGATTCATCATGGAGAACAGAAAACAGTTTATATCTCGGGATTCAGGAACAGGAAAGCAAAAATAATTCCTGAGAACGGGCGGGAATTCCTACCTGGAAACTCTAGGTGTGGTGTACTTGAGGTTCCTCATGGGTAAAGCTCCTCCGGAACGGTTTCTCTTGACCTGAAGATCTACGAAGTAAAGGGACACGTTATCTGCCTCCAACAAAGATAGCTCATGTGCAGTTGTGTAGTTTTTCCAGCCTGATTCTTTTCAGCGAAAGACTTATTTTCATTTTGTAGTGTATCTATCTCTTTTAGTCCAAACTGGTAGTGTTTCTGCAAATACAATCCTCTTAAAAAGTCTAAGGTTTTTTATGAATCTCATTAGGACTTTTCCATTTGACAAAAACTCATACACCCAGACTTTTGTCTACTTTGGGCTTCTGCTAAAACTGTTGAAGGATAACACACTTCAGCTTCTGAAAGTTTTATTCTTTGACTGGATGATTCCCTTAGACCATCCTGATGCCGTAACAAAGGCACCAACAGCCACTTTCTCACTTTCTCAGCTTCCTCCCTAGATCAGACTTTCTTGATAGAACTCGGATTTGATCTCTTTCAGGAGCCACTTCTTAATTTCAGCACATAGTTTGCCACTTTGAGACACTGGGAACTTCCAAAACCAGCAACCCCTGGCTCTTTGTCTAAAAAATAATCTTTCATTTAGGTTCTCTCTTTCCTCTCACATTTTATTATAGACAGCAGGAATAAATTAAGTAGGATCGTCAACGTTCTGCCTGGAAATCTCCTTAGCCAGCTCACTTAGTTTGTTAGGTACATTTTCTACTTTCTACATTACCACAGGTAACAACGTTGCTGTTATCTACCATTACACAACAAAGATCCCTTCTTCTTCAGTACCTGCTAACATTTTCTCTAGTTTTTCATTGGCAGCCTCCTCAAAGGCTAACAGGTTTCTACTAACAGTCTCTTTAATATTCCTAAACCTGTGCTAACATTCATCTCAAAGTCCTTCTACCTTCTGCCCTGTGACCAGTTCCAAAGTCAAGTCCATATATTTTATTTTTGTTAGTTATCGACTACTGCATTACAGTTTATCCCAAATTTGGGAAAGGAAGCAACAATCACTGGAGGCCATCTTGAAACCTGACTACCACAGTACTTAACTGTCTAACACACTACATATTTGTTTACTTTGTTAGTTGCCCATGTTGAACAAAAGCTTCATTGTGTCAGGGCTTTTTGATGGTTTTATTCACCACTATATCCCCAGAGCCTGCAGCAGTGCCTCGTATATACCAGGTATTCAGTAAATATGTTTCGAATGACTGAGTTCAGACTATATTTCTTGGCTTTTCTTGTAACGAGGTTTGGCCATGTAAATTTTGACCAGTGAGATGTGATCAAAAGTGATAAGTGCGATCTTTAGGTTGTGCCCTGGTAGGGAACGGACTTGTCCTCCAGGTTCCTTTTCTCCCTCCTCATGGGCTGGATTATTTATACATTCAATGCAGATACTGGAAACACACTAGAGAAGTCAGAGTAAAAGCCTGGACGTTTGTCACCACAGTCGCTATACTTGTCCTGACCTGCATAAGCCAGGACTGGCTCCTAAGAGACATTTTCTAAGCTGTTTAAAACACAGTCATTTTGACTCTCTATTGCAGATGAACTTACAGTTTAATATAACTTAGATAAGTGAGTGGGGGTACTATCTAGAAGTACAATGATGCCTGAAAATAACCTGAGGAAGTAAGATAATGGCCAACTGCTACGTAGAGAATGACAATGTAGACCCCACATACAGTACCACATCGTAGGGTGTACTACAATTTATCCATCTCTGCGTGGTAGGCACGTGAGCCGTTTCTAGTTTTACACTTCTATGAATTAATGCTCATATGAAAATTATTGCTCACGGTTGGTGAACACAGTGCATTGTCTATATATGAAAATGTTCAGCTTTAGAAGATTTTGCCAATGTTTTCCAATAAAGTTTTACTGCTTTCCAAGCCTGCCAGCAGAACATGAGAATTTCAGTTGTTTCACGTCCTTGGCACAATAGGTTTTTTTTCTCTTTCATTTCATCCATTCTGTTGAATGTGTAGAGGCATCTCATTGTAATTTTAATTTGCAATTCCCTCATGACACATGAAATGGAGCTCCTTTTCATATATTTATTAGCCATTTGGATATTTTTTCTTTGTGTAAAATGCTTGTTCAGGTGTTTTGCCCAGTTTTATTTATTTTTTTGAGTTTAAGTAATAACGATCATTACATTCATTTGAGTATACTATGTTGGATATACGGTATTAAGCACTGTGAACTTAATGCGTACAAAAACACTATTCAGTAGGTCTTATGACTCTCCCACTTCACAGTTGCAGACTGAGCCCCTGAAATATTCAGTTACTCGTCCAAAGCCTTTTGGTTGCAAGTGATGGAGCCAACATTTAAACATCGGTCTACCTGACAGCCTGAAGTTTGGATGGCTAACCCGTGGTAGATAACACAGAAATCACTCACTCTCCTCAGACTGCATGACTTCATCATCTTAACCATTTTCAGGAATTGTCATACTGGTACCTCAAGGAAAGTAGCCATCGTGTTGGTGGGCTGCTGAGGACAACTCAGAAGAGTCTTGAACCCTAACCTGTGTGGTGTGTCTGTGGGGAATTCTAACCCCAAATCACACTCCTGGAAGCATTAAAAGGCCATGAAATTTCTAATATGACTCCTTCCCCAAGTCAAGTCAAACAGAACTGTAGATTTTATCCATAGAAATGGAACTCTTGTCAGCTTCCAGAAGATATTAGGGGTGGAACAGTGTCACAAAATGTCTATGGAGCACTCAGTGCCTTCTGGTTATGCCAAGAGAGCCCCAGCTTCACTGCGGACTGTATTTCTGTGCCAGGTACTTACCAGCTGGTAGGTGAAACTATATATGTTACTTTATTTCTATTCTGAAAGGAATTTCAAGATAAAATACGCTAAGGATATAGCTCTGTAATGTTTTAGCAACTGAAAGCCAAGAGCTTCTGGAACTGAAGTTAACTCTTTGAGGACAAATTTAAGTATTATTAGAAAATATATATAAAGCTCTTGCATTGACAGCTCAAAAAAATAACTCCCATTTATACAGCATCAAGGTGCAATTTGTGAGCCACTTTCACATGTTATCTCATTTGGCGCTCACAAACCCCTAAAGGCAGACCGGACAGGTGCTGTTATTATGATTAATATTTCCTTCTTCCAAATGAAGCAACCAAAGCTCAGAGAGTTTCAGTGGTTGCCTGAGGTCACAAAACTCTTACATGGCTCTTCTAGGTGTCAAGGGTAGGTCTTACGCCCTTTTCACTGCACCACACATTCTCTTACCTACCTGGTAATATTTGGAAAGAACTGGGAATGCTCACAAAAGAGTTGGCTTAGAATTAAAACATCAGAACAGTTAGGAGTTCCCTAAGAGAGGGCATTTTTGGAAAAGGCACTGTGGTTGGGTGAAAAAAAATGGGCAGCACTGTGCGAGTTTCTGTTTGATTCATTTTTCACAGCTAAAGTAACAGGTCAGGGGAATCTGACAACCTTAGGAAGTTTTTTCACAGTTAAGGGGAATCCCTTTCACCCCTGCGGTCATCAGAGGTCTTGTGACAGCTACTCCACAGTGCTGGAAGCCATACACGAAAGCAATTATCTATTCCTCAGATGTGAATTTACAAAGAAATTCAGTCACCTTCCAGATGATAGAGATATCACTGAAGGCACATTTCTACATTCCTCACGTCCTCAAGCGACAGTACATATTGTCAGCAGAAAAATGGAGGGAACTAAGGTACATCTTTCCATTCTTAAGTAGAATTCTTTGTGCTATACTCTAAAGCTCACTATTTGAACACTGTTAAAGAAAAGGAATTCTAACCTAAATTAGTGTGTTTGTTATTCATGAAAATTTGACAAGTCCTATAGAGTACTGTCATTGTATGGATCATTTGGTCATGTAATTATAGGGATGAATGTTGGTGTGTTAAGGATTTTATTCATGTTGGTTCTGATAAGTTTAGAAATGTCAACATAACTGTTTTGGAAAATAATATGCAGCTGCCCTTTGGGAAACTTAAAATAAATGAAAGACATGCCAAACCCTGAATTTTGTCAAAAGATATACTTTGTCACAATCATCTTCCAAAATGTGCAAAAAGCTAGACTTGAACTCAGAAAATCTGAATTCAAGTTCTGGTTTTGCCACTAACTTGTTACACAATGCTGGCAAGTCACCTGACTTCTTTAAGTTTGTTTCTTCATGTCTAAAATGAGGTGGTCAGATGAACTTAAACATAGATCTAGAATGACAGGTTTCTGTCTGCTCCCCACTTGGGCTCCAGGGTCAGACAGAATGAGTGGTATATGCCTGTCATTTATCAAATATGTCTTGCAGGGACTTAAGGTGACTTATTATATAATTATAGCATTCCATGATTTTATGGTATAAATTTGAAGAATTTCTAAAGAATATGAAATCGTGAAGATACAAATATGTGCGAGCGCATACACACACGCATAAAATGAGATGTCAATTATTAGGTGATTTTTACATAGCTCCCCTGTCAGAAGTGGGGAGAGGGGAGCTTTACAAAACTGCTGTCCTAAATCTATTGGATTAATCTACCTTTCTACTGCAGAATCAAATGTAAGGAAACAGGACTTTTTAGAATTTTCAAAAGCTATTTCCATTGAGATACTTTGTGATAAGCAAAAGCCCAGTCTACATAGCTCTACCCACACATATTTATTCACATTAATGAAGGACTAATCTAAGGCAACTAATTTACAACTCAGATATATATTTCCCTTTACTTTCTTGAAAGATAAAAACACACTTGGACATGTTAGCATTAGACCAACTAGGCTTTTCTTTTTTAAATTAAATTTTATCTTCGCTCACTGGGCTAGCTAAAATTGCTCAATGCAGTCCTGGTTTGCCATTTTCCATCAATGTCTTGTTTTACAACATCTTCCTTTGCACCTCTTTTGAAATCCTCCTTTACTTTTCACTCGGTTCCCTCTTCCCTAACCAAAACAGTTTTTGCTCCGATTCAGCGCCCTTACCTGACGGACTGAATAAATGATTATCTCCTGGAGGCAGTTATATTTGAAGAGAACACCTTTTTCTAAACAAACGTCTAATTGGCCACAGTTCAGGCCATTTAACACTCTCACTAGATTACAGGAGTTGCCCATGTTCCTTACAGCACGTACTAGGTAATAGTCTAGCACAGTGGTCCTTCAAACTTTTAAAGCTATAGAACTCTTGCTTCAAACAAAATCAGACAGCAGTCCAGTATGTAAAAGAGATAAGGACTAAAGTACTCTGGCTGAAACTGGGATAGGGATCCAGAACCTTCTTCTCTCTACCAGTCATTGCTGTAGAGGCACACATCCCAGGACAACCCTGGGAAAAGGCCAGCCCATATTCTCATAGCAGTGCCCACACCAAAAATGAGAGAATGGGTGATATGCAAGCAGATAACACTCTCCAGTCACCTAAAGGTGCCTATAGATGTCTATTGCAATGGTAAATCACATTCATGCTTTTAACACTTTGAGAATGCATCAAAGTGAGAAGTGAACAGAATAAGCAATTTAGATTTTGCCTATTATTCTCTATTTCTATCTCATGGTTGAAACTTTGGCGTGTTACATTGTTGTGTTGTTAAATAAATATGGTCAACTAAATGTCAGTATTACTATAACTAGCTCCTTCAATAGAACTGGTTTTCCCCATATTTGGGTTTTCCCTTACTCAAACTTTGAGTTTAATCCAATCACCAAAACAATTGCTTTCTCCTCTGAAACAAAACTTACAGTGGTATTTTCCCAGCAGAAAAGATTTTGAAGATGGCCTCCAGAAAGACCACCCAGATCTACTTTCTGCATTTCTCACCCTGCAGGCAACTCTAACCCAACACTTCCCAAACTCTTTCCCCTTCCCCCCAAACATGTCCCTCCTCCTGGTTCATGGTTAAAAATTTTGCCATCTCACCATTCACAAAGCTAAAACCCTAGCCACCATAAAAACAGCACCATTAAATTACTAGGGCTCTAAGCGAGGCATGTTATATAAATCAGGATTTTTCAATTTCAGCACTACTGATGTTTGGGGCAGGTTGATTCTTTAATGGGGGGCCGTCCGGTGCATTGTGGGCGTTTAGCAGTATCCCTGGTCTCTACCTACTAGATGCCAGTAGCCCGACTCCACCCCCTTCACGATAGAATTGCCAAATGTCTGCTGGAGGCAAAAATTGAGGCCACTAGAGAACCCCTGATGTGGACTATGTCTTTATTCTTCACAACACCCCACAAAGTAAGTATTGTAACTTCATTGCACACTATGCAGATGTGAAAACTGGGCCTCTGAGAAATGAAGAGACTTGGCCTAGGTCATGTGGATAGGATGTGGCAAACCTGGGTTCAAAGTACCATACATACTGTCTCCCCTTCTCTCTGGCCCTCTGGTGCTCAGTTTCCCTTGTATCTAGTTTGTTATCTAACCATGTTAATGTTTCACTTGGAATGTCTTGATTCTCTCCCTGATTTCTATTTCCCAAGCTATTGCCTTAGCTCAGACCTGTGTTTCTTTCCTAGATTGTAATAACTGGGCTCTTAATTTATCTCCCAGATTTCAGTCTCTTTGTTTTTCAATCTCCCTTTTACATTGCCAGCAGAACTAGCTTTCTCAAACAGATGTTATCACATAAATGCCCTGTTGAAAAACCTCCTGTGACTTCCACATACCTATAGAAGAGGTCATGAAAGATGGTCTTGGGACCAGCAGAATCTCCTGGCAACTTGTTTGAAATGCAGATCCGTGGGCCTCATTACAAACCTATGAATCAAAAACTGAAGGGTTAGGGCTCAGAAGTCTCTGTTAATCCACCCTCCAGGTGGTTCCGTGGCTCAGTGAATTTTGAGAACCCCTGGCCTTCTTGCGAGAGCTCTCAGCCTTGGGTGCTATAGAAACCCTGACTTCCTTCTACCTAGCGCCTTGCCCCTACCTTCTCCCCTCCTGTCCTACGCCACACACTTGCTCTCCCTTTAATTTCACTCTTTCATCGACTCTCAAGCCTGTATTTCTGTTCTAAACACCATACTATAGCGAGACTGTCCAGCTCCTAAGTGGCTCGCTGGCCTGGGGCTTGGGTCCTCCAGTTACACCACCCCGCCTGGAGTTAGTTACACGCCTTGTCATTTTAAGTCAGAAACCACTGCTTGTCCCCTTCCTCGTGAATTCCTGTGCCTTTTGTGGCTCATTCTCCAATGTTCCCTTCCCTTGAATTACTCAGAGGGCTAATCTCTAGTCTGCCTGAGCCTCCACTGGCTTTCCACACCCTCCTGTTATCTCACTCCTCCCATGGAGGTATTAGCATCTGTTTATCTGTTTCCTAGAATACAGCTTATGTGAGAGAAGAGCCGCCTTCTATCATTTTTGGATAGCCAGCATTATGGCAGTGGTGATCAACCCAGCACACATCAGAAGCATCCAGGAGCTTTTGAAAAATACCCCCTAAGCGTACAGACGCAGAATCTTGCAAATCGGTATTCTAAAAGATGCCCCCACTGTAGGCGAACCACTGCACAGTGCCTTGCACAGAGCAGGTATTTAGTCACTCTTTCTTGAATGCCTGATCAGTTGCTTAGCAAGGCTGCCTACCCCTCAGCCTGCTTCTCCAGTTTTGTGTTTTCTCTGCTTTTGATTTCACTTTCCATTTCCGTTCCCTGGGAAGAACTTGCACAACAGTAGTGGGCGGTCATCACTGATACAGGGGAATTTCCGTTTAGATGATTTTAATTATTGACCTAATCTCTGGCATCTGAAAGTGAATGTATTGTTCACAGTCTCAAATGTCCTGCAGTAACCTCAAACTAGGGTTACCTGTTAAACAGCCTCTAAAGTATCTACTATCAGGATCCCTGACACCTCGCGGCTACTCACTGACAAGGTGTCAAGGCTGATCAGTTACCTTTACTATCCTCTGAGGTTGCTTGTGAGATTTTAAACCCACACACCTGTAGAGGCCAAGCCAGCTTAGCCCGGCAGGGGCGGGCGGGGCGGCTGAACCTGCGAACCGGTCAGGGGGCGCCTGCCTGGAGCAGGAACCGGGAAGTCCCCGGGGCGGGAGCAGTCTGCAGCTGGTGACAAGAAATCGAAACTCCGCTGTTAAAACCTCTGCCCCTCTTCTTGAGGATCGCATCTGGAGACTCGCAAAGCGTCCCAGCCCGCAAGCCTCCCGCAGCGGCGGCGGCCGGGACCCGCGGGCTCTGCACCATGTACACGCGCAGTAAGGTGGTGGGTTCCAGGCTCGGCGCCTCCGCCGCCTCCGACCCAGCCCAGGACCCCACTGGGCAGCGCCCCGAGCCGGACCCGCTGCAAGGCCCCAGTCAGGGTTTGGAGGCGGGCCCCAAGCGCCCTTCGCAGGAGAGCCTGGAGCACGCGGGCCCGACGTGGTAAGTGTTTAACACCCCGCGGGGGGTGGGGGCTGGGCCCTGAACATACTCATAGGCACCTCCTTGATCATTAGACTTCGAAACCACAGGGGCCCCAAAACAGGGGTTTTGAGAGAAGGAAGGCTCATTTGCCTTAACAAAAGCGCACTTATAAATTGAGTGTGCCAGTCTGCGTTCCTTTACTAAATATCAGAGCCCCCTTGCCTTTCAAAACCACTGTTCTCCTGATTCTGGGGCCTGGCTACAGGATTGAAAGACGTGGGTGTGTAGAAACTGCCTGGGCCTCTTACTAATTTTCCAGGTATCTCCAGGACTCATACTCTGAAAAGTATCAAAATTTTTTTCCTTCCCCTTTAAAAAAATCGGTGCCTTAAATGGTGTATCCACATCAGCTGCAAGACAGGGGGGAAGAGGGAATCTGATATGGGTAGGTCCGCAGGCTGCCTCTGGGAGCAAGCCTGAGTCCCAACAAAACTCCAGGTGAAGTGAGGACCAGAGGAGTGACCCTGAGAGTGAGGAAGTGACTGAGTTTCCTGTTACTTTCTCATGTTGAGGAGGGCTCCATACAGGTACTATTTACTCTAGATCTTTGACTCAGGGATGACAGTTGGTTTTCAGGAAACGTTTATTATGCAGATTGTCTGGGGTGCTCTGTTTCTGCCCAATGGAATGAGCTTCTGTAACTCAACAGTAGGGTTTGTGGAGACATTCTTGCTTTTGAAGCATTGCCTCTGTGAATTGGGACTTTCCAAATGGTTTGCTTCACTTTTAGTTTCCCTTTTCATCAACTAGTCACATAAAAGACAATGGTTGCTAAGGAACAACATACAACCTTATGACCAATAAACACATTTTCTTTCATAAGTACCAGGCTTTTAATATTATTCAGTTTAAGGTTACCCTTAGTTGGGGTGGATTATCTGGGTGACGTCAGTGAGAGATTGCTGCCCCTCTCTCCCCCTCCGAATAACAGGTACCTTGCCACAACTAGAAGCATATTAATTTCAAGTAACCTACATCTCTATAAGCTGTAGCATTTAATGTAACAGAGGTCGTGGACATACAATTTCAGGTTGATGATAAAAACACTCTACCTGCCTTTTTTCCTATTAAACAGCATCTACTTAGATATAATCATTTAATTACCAGCTCATCTCTCATAAACATTAGCAACTGCATCTATCTTTTTTTTTTTTTATGTGATTGTAAATTGCCCTAGAATCTTGCTGGATCAAATTGCTCAGAAAGGGGCAATTGTCTAATGAGTTATTGAGACCTCAATACCTGAAAACCTCACTGCATACTATTTTGTGATTGCTAGGGTTTGCTAATAGACCATTAGAGAATACCTGGGACAGTTCAGTTATCTTCTACAGGACCCTTTTATTTACGTATTTTCATGTGAACCAGT
Source organism: Rhinolophus sinicus (assembly GCF_057876585.1). NCBI lineage: Eukaryota > Metazoa > Chordata > Mammalia > Chiroptera > Rhinolophidae > Rhinolophus > Rhinolophus sinicus. The sequence continues at coordinate 185,523,226 of NC_142516.1, read as the reverse complement.
TGCAATAAGCAGAGTGTTATAAGGTACATTCTCTTTTAGGTGTTTAACATCAAGGTCTTGTTTGGACCACTCTGAATTCTTAGATCTGCATTGGTCACTTATGTCGACTGATTATTCTCATCTGTCTCCTTTAATGGAAGTGGGAAACCAAGGAAAATGGTTGCATCGCAAATAACATCTCAGTAAAAACAACAACAAAAAGCCATTAAGAAGATTTGAGTTATTGCTTTGGAGAGAAATTAGAAGCATTTTCTGATGGAAAATTAAGGAAAGGGGAAGAGAAAATTAAGTGCTGAATCAAGCTTCATTTGCGTACTCTCAATATGAGCTTATTTATATGACAAAGCCTTGAAATCTGACCCGGTATCCTCTCACATGTCCATAAAGGAAGCCCCAGTGTGGGCAGGGAGGATGGGCTTTGATGTCTGGCAATATCTTGCCCTATCGGGGGTCACCTTTCCGGTACCTTGACGTGTTCACTAATCAGGAAGCTCCCCAAACCTTATTGTTCAATAATTTTTATTCACGCGTCATTGCATAGGCATAATTGATTAAACCACTGGCCATTGGTGATTGAATTCAATGCCCCCGAGGTGGAGGCAGGGTGGACCTAAAAGTTCCAACCCTCTGATCATGTGGTTGGTTTTTCAGACCAAACAACTCCCACCCTGAAGCTTTCTAGAGGCCCACATCAGGAATCACCTCGTTAGCATATCATCAACACTCTTATTACTTGGAATTCCAGGGAGTTTAGGAGCTCCAGGGATAAAGACTACTTATTTTTTATTATACCACAGAAGTTTAGCCTCTGTGGCTGCCAAGGAAGCTTGCTCTCAGATCTCCTTCGAAAGAACTCACTGTGAGTTGCATAGTCAACTGACAGCCCAGCTGCCACCCTTTTGGATGCATCACATCTTTTCTTCTGAGAGCACACTTATTCTGCATCTTCCAGCCGGTGTCGGAGCATTCCAGGGTACTCGTGCCAGCCCATTCCTGGCCCATGTGGGACTCCTCTTTGGTCAGCTTTTGCCAGAAGACTCCCCATGGATCTATCTAAGATTTCCTCAGAACAGTGTAGCAGTCTATGGCTCTTCCTTCTCAATCCTGTGTCCCTTTTTCCTGCGCGTATTCTCCAGGCTTTCCCTGCCTACTGCTGTTAGTTTCCCTTTTATCCCTCACTGACATTCCACCCCCCCACCCCACCCCAGTACATCTCTGCAGGTCTAATCCTTGATGCATCTTGATGTCTGCTTCTTGGAGAACCCAGACAGATGACACAGCCCTTAAGATGCACACACACCCCTGACCACACAGCGTAGACACTATGTTCGTGAACTGGGGAAACCCTCTCTTGTTTCTTATTTCCTCCCTTGGGGCTTAGGGGACGTTCCCTAGCTTTCTTACTCTAACTTCAGTACTTTTCACAGCTTGTTGTGCTGCATGTGGGGAAGGAAATGACCCTGGTAACTGACGCTTTTCTTTTCCTTCATCCTCAAACTCTCAAAGAAGAATGAGAGTGGGCTTGGTAAAACCACTTATTAGTAGCCACTCCCTGGTTCTCTCTCTTTTCCCCTTAAAGAACACTGTGGTACATTCGTATTAAACATTTTGTAAATGTAAGATGGGATATAACGTGGGATATATGATAACCTAATTATTAAGCTATAGTACTAGTTCAATTGTTATAAACACCACTATTAAATTGTTGGGTATATTCTGAACCCTGAAGTATAATTTCTTACGTATAAAACAGATGATGAAAAATTTGTTCAGTCATTCTTGACTCACCTTGTTTGAATCCTAGCCACATGAAATAGTCTTAAATGGAGTGCCAGTTTTACAAACTTATGAGAACCTGGAAAAACTGCTTTCACTATTTCTTCTTCACTGCAGTGCTCCAGGTTTCTCTTCTGTCTCTTCTTATGACTGTGAGGAAATAAGCTTTTGCCTGTGGATGCTAAATGGCATGAAAGCATCAGGCCATTACTTCTCCCTGGAGACAGAACTGAATAATGCCAAACCTACTTTCGTGCTATGAAATAATAGTACATAGGAAGGGAAAATCTGTGATTGATTCTGATGAAACTCTTCTTATGACTCAGTATAGATGGCTATTCATTAGGGGACTCTTAAACCCAATCTCCAGGCAAGGCTCATAAGCATTCAGAAAGCTTGTAAAACAACAGATGGTATTTAACACATACTATCCTGTTTCCCTGAAAATAAGACCTAGCCAGACAATCAGCTCTAATGCATCTTTTGGAGCAAAAAGCAATATAAGACCCAGTATTATATTACATTATATTATATTGTATTATAATATTTTATTATATTATATTATATTACATTATATTATATTTTATATTGTATTGTATTATATTATATTATATTATATTATATTATATTATATTATATTATATTATATTATATTATACTTGGTCTTATAGTAAAATAAGACCAGGTCTTATATTTTTGCTCCAAATGACACATTAGAGCTGATGGTCCAGCTAGGTCTTATTTTTGGGGAAACACAGTATTTAATGAATTTCTAACTTAATGATAAGGCTCGATGAGCTGGGTAGGTGCCTCAGTGATTACCAGATTCTATTACCAAATCCTACTACCAAACTAACCAATAGAGCTCTGCCTAGTTGACTTATTTTTGAAATGAGAAATGTAATGAAGTACGGCAATACTGTGGTAGCACCAAGTGAATCAGTTGTGACCTGAGAGAGATTAACTGGGTCCTCCGAGAAATGAAAGCCAAAATAACAATAACTGGAAATAATGTCTAACTCTTAACCATGCTCTAGACCTTGCGCCTATTACATACATTGTTAAATTTTTTCTTCACAATAAATGTGTTGCTACTTTGTAGAAAAAACAAAACAAACAAACAAACAAACAAAAAAAGTCTTGAGAGATTAAATATTTCCCAAGGTCTCAGAACCAGCATTAAATCCAACTAAATCTACCACAGTCTGGATCCTGAATGTGACACGGGGCTGGAGGAGGGAGTGACGGTGCAGGTGGCTAATTTCCTACCAGCAGCCATATTTTCACATCAAGAAAATAGAACTTCTGTTGGCTAGAGGTACTATAGAAGCAGTATACGATATTTGTTTACAGTTTTTAAATGATTGGATAGAGCAGTAGTTCATAGTAAGAGCAAAGTTTCTGTGGGGTCCTCTTTTCTACTTTTCCTAAATGACAGCTCGGTGGGCTTGCATTAGAGCAGTTCTCGAGTGTCACTGTCTCTGAGCAAAACCTAAACCATTTACTGCCTTCCGATGATCTTTCAGACTTCTGACCATTGCCCAGAGTAAATGATTCATTTGATATTCACGACCCATTTCATGTATGGGTATGTATGAGTTTACATATAACTGAAAAAAGTTCGCAAAACAGTTTTCGCTCTTACCATATGTGATAACACTCTTGACATTTTCTCTTCTTATTCACTAAAAATAAACTTTCCATTAGTGGCTTACCACCTACAGTTTGAAAAGCATAATTCTATGCATGGCAGAAGAGATTATTGGAGTGAATGGAAAGAGCAGGCATTTTGGTTTGATTAGATCAAATTTACCCTCCTGTTTATGTAGGAAGGTGTACATTATGGTTGTTTTTAGAATGAATTTCCAAGTCTTCTGCACTAGATTCCTCTCCTTATTATGATATGCATTTGCAGTCTGCCAAGTCTTGGGAAGTAATCATTTTTGTTCAAATACAATATCATCAAAAATGAGCAGGCATTTCTCAAAAAGCCTTTGACAGCTGAAATAGTGAAACAATAAATCAACAGTACGATGAAAGCTTGAAAACACATAATACCTATAATAACCAGTAGACGCATTGCAGAAATGAGAAAAAAAAAAGAAAAAAGAAACTTAGTTCAATTAGGCATTAAGGTTCCTTACTACAAAGTCAGTAGAGTGCTGTAAGGTTATACATATTCTTAAGGTTAATTGCATCTATTCAGGATGTATTTGAATCTGAAACAAAAGCTTAACAGGAAAAAAGAAATCATCAAAGGGAGAAGACTGCATTTGAAGGGTCTATTCTATATCAGAGAATCAACCGATGATGGCTCCTTTGTTCTGTAATGTTTATAATTTCCCCCCCCCCCCAAATATGAACACTTAAAAGACAATCCATTAAAGCCCTGTAGAAAAACGGAAGACATTTACTATCATTAAACCTGAAGAGCTAGTGTCGTACGGTGATTGTTTTAGTATGGAATGAGAGAGCAGAAATGCTGGGCTACCTAACCTTGTAAGAAAATCTCAGCCCCTAAATCTTTAAATATTTCCTCATTTAAAAAATCTTTGGAATATTTTTCCTTGACTGTGAAAGTAAAGCTGTATCTGCTTATTATAAACACTTCAAAGTCCTATAATTCCCATCCTTAGAAATAAACACTTCGAAGAGTTTGATTCAAAGACATTTTTATCTTTAATGTGTAGATTATGCTCTTTGGCTCTTTATGCCAAGTAGAGAGTCTCAAGGTCATTGTGCCCTTTGATTTCCACTGCCAGTAGAAGGCAACGGGTAGAAGAAGATAAGTACTCTTTCTAATCATTATTTTAATATGTAATTGCTCTTTACCATACAGGCAGATACTGGTTTTCACATTGGTTTATTGTCTAGTAGTTGTACAAGGAAACAACTCTTGTTCTAACCACTTAGTGTTTGATAACACCTTTGATGATATACTCTTTCCAAAAAAATGTTTACCTGAATAACCAGTCATGAGGTAAATCATCATTTCCTCAAATTCAGATTGTGAGGCATTCTAAAAATTTCCTAAGTTGATTTACCTGGTGTAATAGTCAGGGTTCTTCAGAGAAATGAAACCAATAGTACATATACCGTGTTTCCCCGAAAATAAGACCTTGCCGGACCATCAGCTCTAATGCATCTTTTGGAGCAAAAATTAATATAAGACCCGGTATTATAATATAATACATTATATTATAATATGATATTATATTATATTTATGATATGATATGATATGATATGATATGATATGATATGATATGATATGATAGACCTAGTCTTACATTATAGTAAAGTAAGACCAGGTCTTATATTAATTTGTGCACTGAAAGACGCATTAGAGCTGATTGTCTGGCTGGGTCTTATTTTCACAGAAACACGGTATGAAAAGACTTAGTATAAGGAATTGGCTCACATGACTATGGAGGCGGAGAAGTCCCACAATCTGCTGTCTGGGAGCTGGAGACCCAGGAAGGCCGCTGGGGTAGTTCAAGGCCTGAAAGCCACAGAACCCCCAGTGTAGAACCTACTCCAAGTCTGAAGGCCTGAGAACCTGGAGCATGGAGGGCAAGTAAAGACCTCGGTCTCAGCTCAACAGTAGGCAGAGTGGTTTCAGCCTTCCTCTGCCTGTTTGTTCTATTCATGAATGTCCTCAGGGGATTGGATGATGCTCACCCACCTTGGGAGTTTATCGATTACTGAGTTTATCGATTCAGTTGCTAGTGTGTTCCAGAAACACCCGCATGAACACATCCAGCAGTAATGCTTAACCTGATATCTGGGCATCTCATGGCCCCATCAAGTTGACACATAAAAATTAATCATCACACCTGGACTCTTCAAAAATGTCACTCATAGAGGCAGGAAGAAAGTCAGGGACACTGTTTAGATTCTAAAGAGACATGTCAAACTACAGGAGGATGTAATCCTTGATTGGCTCCAGGATGAGGTGGGGGGAGGGAAGAATATAAAAAAATTGGAACGTTAGAAATTTGAATATAGACTGAATATTAGACAATATTATATGAATATTAAATTTTGTGGGTGTGACAATGTTATTATGTCTAAGTAGGGGAATGTTTTTGTTCCTAGGCGATACATGCGGAAGTATTTACAGATGATGTGTCACGACTCTGCAGCTTACTTTCATATGCTTCAGAAAAAATAAGAGAGAAAAAGTGAATTTGGCATAAAGTAGCAATTAGCAACTATAGGTCAATAGTATATGGATTTTCATTCTACATAATATTTTAATTTTGCTCGTAGGCTTAAAATTTAAGATAAAAAGTTTAGGGAAAGTAATTTAGATAATATCCTAAAGTTCATTGTGCCTCTCTCTTTTTTTCTTTATTCTGGAATCTGGAGCAGTTAAAAGAAATCTTGTCATGGAACTATAGACTTAAGATTTGTGCAGTTTACTCTAGTAATATTACACTCCAACACATACTTTAAGGAAAAAAGTCTGGGGTCAGAACCTTGCTTGCTTTCTTTTATAGGGGAAAACTATTTAGTGATCTTTAATGAGATGTTATTTATCAATATCATTTTGTTTCATGTCATGGTTCTTGTTACTCTTGTGCACAGAACACAGAAAAGAATCAGGAATCAGGATCTAGATGTTCGAGGGAAGAACCAGGAATGTAAAAAGACAATCTGATAAACTAAATTACACATAGTGTGGAAGGAGATGCAGCAAAGGGTTCAGTCACTGCATGAAAAATGACATGTGCTAGTGAGTCAGGCCTAGGTTCTATGTCCACATATAACTCTTGACTCTACAGTTGGCTTTTTGCATCCGCAGATTCAACCAATCACGGATCGAAACAGTATTTTCAATTCAAGGTGGGAATCCATGCTTGGGAATGCAAAAATACTATTTTGATCCACAGTTGGTTGAGGTTGGTTGAATCCTCGTATGCAAACGGCTGACTGTATTTATTGAAAAAAAACAAAAACAATCTGTATATAAGTGGACCCAGTCCCAACCCATGCCATTCAAGTTTCAACTATGTATACCAAACCGTGTGTCCTACTGTGGAGTTACCTCCACCTGAAAGAAGAGCCACTTTTTTTTTCTAATTTGCATCAAGATACCATGTCTCAGTAAGCCATAGCCCTGCGTGGAGGTCCTGGTATGGATGAGTGTGTACTTCTTTCTCATGTCCATTAAGGCTTCCTATGAACAAAGGCTCTGATGACCTGAAGATCTCTTGTTTATCTTTTCCCTTGGGTATCTACTCAGCCCTCTAACAGAAGCCATAAGTTATAAAACTAGCCAGCTTCCCATCGGCCTCCTGGGTGTGCAGACACTGTTTTGGGCTCTACATGTTCTGAAACCAAAGAGAATTCATGAGCCCTTCCACACTGGAGATTGCAGCGCTAGGTCAAGGCTGGTGCAGCAGGCTTAGGGGTCAAGGATGATTTACTCAGCACGATCTTGTCATTTTATATTTTTCTTGGAAATATGGTCTGTTTGGAAAAGAACTCTTGGAAACCTGAATGCCTCAAAAGTTTTGACTTATGTTGGCTAAAAATGGTAAGTTTCAGATTTCTTCATGAAAGATCATATAGTAAAAACCAATGTAGAAAGTCGTATCTGGAAAATGAATCTCTATCCAGTGTTTTTGATTAGCCAAAAATCCTTTTTTTCAATTTCACTCAAGGATAAGATTTTCTTGAACTATGAAAACCTCAAACCATTTTTTTTTATAGGACAGTAGATGTTATGTGTCTCCTATTCTGCTTGAAATTATGTTAGTACAAACACAATCTACCCCTTTCTGAATTTTGGTTCTTGACTGTGTTTTTCTTTATTCAGTCAAACCAGTGTTGTTCTTAATTAGAAATTTAAATTACATCTGCTGCAGTTTTTGTAGACACCAGGGGATATATCTGTGTAATCCTTTCAGCCAGCCAAGCTATTTTTCATAACTTCAACGTAACATTTTTTTCTAGAGTGCTTATTGATGAGACCTTATAAAAACTGTGCACAAATGTATGCAAGACAAGTAGTTGTGTGGCTCAGGAGAGAGCTCACAAGGAAAACATTTCTTGAATATGTTGTATTTATTTTTTTTATGGAGCAGGAAAACATGTTTCTCTTTGTCTCGTGCTATTCTTTCATACGTTCTCCTTTAGTATCTCGCTGGTATGTGCTGTTGGAAAGTGAAAACAATCTTACAAATTGAGATATTTCATTAAATTTCAATGAGGTAATTAAGGAAACTCATTTTCAAAGATAGACATTTATTTCAGTAGCTGGCGTGTTGCTTAATCAGGAAATGACCAGAATACTAAATCCTAAAAGGCAGGTTGGGCTTTTGTAGGTCAGCAGCCTTGAGAGTCAGGCTGTTGGAAAGGATGGCATGGAGGTGAAAAGAGCAGAGGCCCCTGCTGTGGGTGGAAACTAATTGGCTGAAAACATGAATAAGTTATCTTTGTTATTCATGTCAAGGAAAAGCTAAGAGAGAAGGGACAAATATCTGTACTTACCAAGGACTTATGCTCTGCGTTATGATAATAAAAAATAAAAAGCAGTTCCTTATTTAGACTTAAGCTCTTCTCCCTATAGCAAGGAAGAGGAATAGAAACTCAATTACTTAGCATTGCTTTCTTCTGAATATTATGTGTCAGATTTGGCATTTTCAGCCAATAAAATATTGCTAAGAAGGTGGCTAAGAAAGTCTCTAGCATAAAATATTTATTACTGGGACCACTGTCCTTGAGTCTGGGATTATGTTTAAATGGTTTCAATTAAAAACCTCTGATTTCAGAGCTAGGCAATTCTTCCCCTTTGTTCACGGCCCTGTACTGTGTCTGGGTCTCAGCAGCCCACACACATTGGCCGTAGATTGATTCCTAGGACTAAAGATTCTAGTATGATGTTATCGGACTTTGAAATTAATCAGATTGGATATCGTAGAATAAAATCTTTTACCAACAGATCAATTTTACTTTCCAAACCTTTTCCAAAAGTTTCATAAGAGAGACAGACCCATAGAAAATTCTCTAGGAAACTCATCTCAGCAACGTCCTAGCAAACAAACACTCTGCCATTTTCAGATCCTGTCTTTTAAGCTTCAAGTTGCTATTCTTCTCTGAAGTTTTCTATCCCGGTGGAGTCTCTGACTCTCCTCCATCTTGGATCTGTGGCCACTTCCTTCATATTTTACGCTTTCTACGTGGAGCTGAAAATTTAGCTGCAGACGCCCAGCTGGTCCAAGTCAGAAGTCCTGGGTTTGTGTCTCAGCACTATTGCTTAATCAATCTCATGAGCTTGGGCACAGGACTTAACCCCTGTGTCTTTGTCAGTGGTTTATTAATCCCTAAGCTTCCTTTAGTCCAGATGTTTGACTAAACACCTTGATCTACCTCAGTGGTTCTTGAAGTGGGGTCCCCAGATCAAGCATATCAGCATTACCTGGGACTGTTACAAATGCACGTTATCAGACCCCACCCCTGACCTACTACCTGAGAAGCGGCTCTTACAAACCCTCCAGGTGGTTCTGCTACACACTAAAGTTGAAGAACGACTGATCTGTAGTGTAGTCACATCCCTGGTCTGGTGAGAAGCCCCATACCACAGTCCTAGTGGACACGGAGGATTGTGCAGTCATTTCATGGTTGGCATTTAAATCCAGTATGTCATGTTTCATCTTTAAGGCTCTGCAGAATGGCTCACTATTGCATCATATTCGGGTTTGCAGGGTACTACCTACAGAATCGCAGCTCTCCAGCTCCTATAAAGTGCTGGCAATTTAGTGAAAAATCTTTCTTAGGGTGAACAAAGGATATGCAATGGACAAGGGATTAATTTCCAGCAGCGGCCTCCTAATTTTGTATTCATAACGTTGTATGTATGCTGGGCTACACATGCAACGTCTGCTAATATACATTAGGTAATTGGGCATCCAGCAACCCCATTTGTATGCAAAGGTGGTTGCACACCTCCCATTTACAAGTTTAAAATTAAAGCCCAGTTTGAGGCTGGCTGAAGTTTCGCTGCTGGGAACATAAAGCGATAAGGAAGAAATGGCTTCTGTTCATCAGCACTTTTGGCCTCTACTGTTCAATCTTTGCTAATTTGTCCTTTGAAATTGTACATTCTGTGTTGAAGAGAGAGACTTCTAAGAGTATAGAAAAACCTACATTTATAAGCTGATGTGTTTATCCACAGCATTCCCCCAACACTGCAACCACACATATGCTGCAGTCTGCTGCTGTGTTGTATTTTTGCTCTGGGAACTATTTATGCTGTTGTGGGACCACATGGATCGTCTCAAAGAAGAGACACATGGCACAGACTCACAGCCTGGGTCTCGACATCGTTTCATTTCAAGTCAGCTCATGTTCATCAAGCCGCGACTTTGTGCCAGGCAGTGGGTAGGCACAGATCAATTAAGTTCAGTTTCTGCTCTTAAAATATTTTCTGCCCACAATGTTTTAAAAGCTTCTGGATATCTCTGAGTTGAATACTTTTGCGTAAACGAAGTCTTCCCTGATACCAGTGTCGCAAGGAGAATGAGAGACCCAGTGGGTCCATTCCTGGAAGAGTCAAAGCCCCAAAGCACAAGACTGTGGCCAGTTGGCCCCTCAGATGGGTCATCAAGGAGACGGCTACATTGCAAATGGCTCGGATTCCCAGATTGTGGGAACAAACAATGCATGAGTGTTTCTTGCATTCCCTATGAGGATCACATGGAAGAGAATGCCAGCCTAAAGCCATTTCAAAGGGACTTGCCCATGGGGCCCCTGCAGAGACAGTTTACCAAGAGCTAACTGAAAGGGTCACTTGTCACTCTTCATCAATTGCTTTATGTTCTGTATTTGGCCATGTGCATTTGTTTTATTTTGACAATGAGACTGTAAGCGTCTGGAGAACAGTCCTGGGTCTTAAGGCGATCATCCATAGTACATATTTGATGGTGATGATAGTAAATACAGCCTATTAGTAGACACCCAACTGGTCTAAGTCATATACCACCTCTTTGAGGTGCTTTGTAGGCATTAGTAATTTCTCATGATAATAAGCAATTTTTTTCCTCTCATTCTAGCAGAGGCGCTTACACCTTGATAGCACCAAATAAAGACCGAAGAGATCAGATACAAAGGAGTACGTATATTTATTCATCTAATATTCAGAAAACTTGTCATTTTCTTATAGAGTACAATTGGTTTTCTTTGGTTTGAAGTATTTTATTTTCTGATTTGGATATACTTACCAGGTCTCATTAAGTGTTTTTCTTTATTTAACTTTAGCAGTTTTAATTATAACTTTTAAAACGATTCTATTGTTAATACTTCCAAATTTGTTTCTCTATGTTCATAGCAGAGCTCATAGCACTATTGTACACCTCAGATTTCTGTTGGGCTCAGACAAATTCACGCCTATTGCCAATAGACCCACCTCATTCTTGTAAAGTCGGGCTGACTGCAGATATTTTTACCGGACTATGAATACTTTGGAATAGACAAGTTATATACTTGAAATAATTATGTACTTGAATATGCCCCATTCTTTCTAAATATGCCCCATCCCTTCTGAATGGAATTATTTTTTTAAACCTCTGTGCTCCCATAATTTTATAACTATCAGAGGCTACACTCAGCTATTTTCATTTGTGTACAGTAGGTAAACACACTTAACATTGTTGATAGGTTCTGCGACTTTAAGTGAGGCAACGTATAATGAAACCAATTTTACCATAGGCTGATTGATATAAATCAGAACTAAGTCCCTGTCGTATCCCATCAACGTTATGATGACCCATTATCGGAGGACATGCTATACTTCTCCCACACTGTGCTCATTTTTGTGTTCCTTATAGCAAGTGGGTGTACAACATGTCTAATTGAAATATTACGGTAAAATAAATGCTGTCGTTTCAAGTTACGGCATTATGTACGTTAGAATTGCAAGGGGAACTAAAGATTTAGTTCACAAAGAAGTTATGAGGCTTGTTCAAATCAACTGAGGTTCTGTGCTCCCCTTTATTAGAATTTGGTGGGAAAATTAATTTCGTGACTAATGATGGACTAAGGGCACAAGGAAAGCAACTCTGTAAAGGGTCTCCACCAGACAGGTGCCCCCTGGTGGTAAAACTGGGTCAGTGCAGACTGTGATAAATAGGCAGAGTGGGCACTGCCAGCGGTTGACCAACAGAATACCAAAAATGTTTTGGCATCTCACACGCTTTTGGTTTAAATACTTAAGCCTCAATGTGATCTGCATTTTTAGAGGTGTTTCAGAAAGTTTTTGTTTTTCTCTAATAATGAAAAAATATAAATGGACATTTGGAACAAACAGGTCTCATGGAAGTACAAATCTAGTATCTCTGGCGCCCCCTGCTGTCACTCAGAGTGTATGCTTGGGGACTGAGCACCGCTGTCCCGAGTGCCAGGAACCAGAGCAGGTTGCCCGCCGGCAGTGCAGAAACATCACTCCCTATAGTTTCAGTAAGCTTGGGGGAACATTTGAAATAAAGACTATGGGCATCAGAATTATCTGGGGATATGTATTTACCTATGTGCAGAAAGTTCTTCTTGACACGAGTATTCCAGTTGTGTAAATATTCCCTATAGCAAACTCTTAAAATTAATTTGATAGAGGGTTTTAAGAATGCCAGAATGGGAAGAAAAACTACACGCCTTTATTTTCGTAGGAGTTCAGGTTGTTTTCCAGATTTGAACCTCCTGTGCAGACTCTTGGAGAAAAAGTGTCACGGGGTGAGCCTAGGGTGACTCGGGGGGGGTTAGGGCTGAATGGTGTCTTCCTTTCCGGGGTCTCTCGTGCCCACATGTAGTTAAGTGCCCTCTGACGGTTGTTTCTTATGCTTTAAAGGGACCCTTTTCCTTTCTACGTTCTAATAATTGATGATTTCGTATTTCCCACATGGCTCAGTTGCTGAGGAAGAGCTGGAGAACCTGAAGAAATGGAAGGAGCAGCAGAGAGCGAAGCCGGTGCACCTGGTACCCACGCCGCTAGGTAAGCAGGCCAGCTGGCTCTCTGAACAGGGGAAGACGAGGCCACCCATGGGTCCCGTCAGCACCACGCCTCGGTCTGTCTTTGCATGTAGCTTATACATTGTTGGGTCACTGGGCTGCTATGCATTTAAAGTTGTAAACGCTTAACTACTCCAGTATATTTTTGTTTCTGATTTTCTGCAAGTAGCAAACATATGATGCCACAGTTATACAGGAATAAAGTGATGGCTTAATTGCCAAACAATTTAACGTCCCTTAGATGATCAACTGTGAAGAAAGCTTACCTGGGGCGCTGCATATGCTCTGTCATAGCACTAGTCAGGATGGGAGTAAAAGCTGTCACAAGCATATGAATCACGGTGCTTAAATACTAATGGGGGAAAAATAAATGGAGAGTTGATTTCAAAACTAAGATGGGAGTGAGCTGGGGACCCAGGGGTGGGTATAAAGAAAAACGTCACCTGTGTTTTCATCCTACAGATAGACCTTTGGGTCACTGGAGTACGTGCTGCCTGTGTGATGAATTGTCTGGGCTGCCTTTGCCTGGTGTTTGAATCATTCAACAGGGAGGCCACCTAATGAGAATCATTCAGTCCTTTGTTCCCTTCTCTTAACAGCAGCTAAGGACTTGAAGGGCTGGGTACACAGTTTCCATGGATTTAATACAAATATGTTAGTTAATACAAACACGTCTAGTATCAGGACTCGCTTACTGTCACAATAATTTTAGAGAGAGAGATTTCCAGCCTGTAGGTGAAAATAAGCTAATTTGGAAATCATTCATGAGTGAAAGTAATAGTATTGTCGCCGTCACCTCCCTGTATTTTATGAAAGGGGATTCTCTCAGGTGTCACTTTTATACTCAATAAACCAGATCAGAGGGGTACAACCAGGAAACAGCTTTTTCTGTCCTAACTGCCCCCCCCCCCAAACCAGCTCTGTGGGACTAGTTTTTCCCAAGAAATTAGTTCTGTTTGGTCTTTTCAAATAAGAAAGTTGTTCAGCCAATTTTAGGCATCAGACAGTGTCATTTCAGCAATTACTGTTCAGTCCTAGCTTCTGGTCAAAACTATTACTAAGGGAGATTAAAAGATCTTCCCTACTCTAGCCCAGGTTTATTTGGGAAGAAAGCTAGCGATGGAAACAGGGCATAGCTGAATTCTTCTCGATTGACTCCTCTGTTCCCAGATTCTGACCCCCAACCCCAGGGTCAAAGGGAGAAGGGGAGATAGGAGAGGTAGGGTCTGTAGTGCCCCGATTCCGGTTTCTTCAAATCTAGGTATATGCTTACTGGGCATTCTCCCCGCTGGGGCTCTTGGAGTTCTCACATGCCTCCTTGCCTGCCATTCCTCTTTCACCTGATTTCCCTGGTGATAGACTTTCCTGCTGGCATGCTTGGCTTCAGCATTGGCTCTGGTAGGTAGGCTCTCTTTGTAGGGTTCCATGGTTCCTCTAGGTGGCCCACATGGGTAGGTCCCTTTAAGACAGCTTTCAGTTGGCGTTCTCCAGACTGGGAATACGGGAAACACTGGTTCATCCTGTCTTCCCACAAACTCTGAAAACACAGGCCATTTGCCTTGCAGCTACCTCTTCTCGATGACCCATCTGAGTAGCCAACTGACAAGAGCCTTTAGGTTCTGACTTTTCTAGGCGTGGATCCACTAGGTCCCTCCCTCTCTTGGGGACGTAGATTGACATCGCCAAGTGATTTTCATTAAACCTCTCTTGTTCATCTTGATGTGAAGCTTCCTCCTTCCCCAAACACAGAGAAATGGACACAAAGACATCTTTCCTCTGATTTCTACCTCCCTTTGACTTATTCAATTTCTTTTATAGGCTGAAGGTTGTTGCTAGTTAAGGTTCCCCAAACTGGTTCAGTTATCCCCCTGAAGGTCCTGCTTAGGGATCTTGCTTTGGAATTTGGAACAGTTGGTGCTTATCGTCTTGTGACCTTAGTTAAAAGTGAGCAGTCTCATTTTTGACATATGTAAGAATATCCAAAGAAATATGTGTGGGAAGAGGCTAAAAGGTAGAAAAGAAAATTCTAGAGTGTATTAAACTTTCAGATGATCTTTGAACAAAACCTGTAAATGCTTAGACTTTTGAGTTTCTCCATTTATTTTTATTCTCAACTCTTCCCCTATTCCTCTACCCCTTAAAATATTGGAATAGTGGAAGGAGATACTGAAAGGGGCTGTAACATTAGGTAAAAGCTTCAGTAGCCCTCCCTGTTTCTTTCCCATTCCACATCCCCACAACAGAGACTGAAGGGCTGAAACCAAAGAAACTTTATATGTCTTTTGGGACCCAAGAGAAGTCCCTATGGTGCCTTTATCAGTACAATTATACAAACTATGGTGAATGCAAATTGTTTTAATGTATCTTCTGTGAGAGTGAATCTTTCAGAGAACTGACACTTTTAGTGACCAAAATACCAGAGAACTATTTCAAAGGGATCTTTATAATACACACACCAAGCTTGCATAAACACTGAGGAATCCCTGAACAGCAATTCTTAGATGATTGTCAAGCCGCATGGATTTCTGGCCCAAATTATTTTTGGTTTAAAAGAGAGCAGGCAAATAATCTAACATTCATATTTTTCTACTGACTACCTAAAGAATAATAAATAATGTAGACTGACAGTCAATTACTAACAAGAATATTCCCATTGTATTTTTGAAAACTGAGTTATAAAGACTACATATCTGTCTAGTGTCAAGAGTCCTGAGGGTTTCTTGAGGTTTGCCACTTGAATATAGATAGGGCAATAGAGGAAGAATGATTCCAGCAGCATTGATCATTATCTTTATTAGGTTAAGGAACAGTCAGTCATTAACCTAATAGAATTTCCAAGACAGGCACTATTTCTTATAATTTAGCATGGACCTTCAGGTATGATTTCAATCTAAATGAAAAGTTGAATACCTACACGACCGAAAAACTGACGTAGGATTGTCCTGTTCTTTTAGGAATAGGGTCTTATCTTTCTGTCCAGCTCTGTTTCTCCTTTAGGTAATTACCATTCTTTAATGTCTTATGAAGAAAACTGGTTATAAAACGGGTTATATCCTTATTTCTAGAGGCATGAAAATGTTAAAGAAACTCATGGTGTAGACTTATCATGGATTAATTACTTTTTGATGGCTGACATTTCAGCTTAACATTCATGTTTCACCTCTGTGATGTTTTTTTGCCTTAGGTGGATGCCAATCAGAGACTCAAGTCAGGCAGAAACAGCAACTCCAACTGATGCAATCTAAATACCAGCAAAAGGTCAGAATCTGTCTCTTGGAGTTTAATTTTGGCAAGGAATTTGAGCACCAGCACTTTGTCGTAATCGGGAAATAAATATAGTAACTTAACCAAAAGCATAAAACTTTTAAACCAATTGCAAAAGGAAACTCGCAAAATCAAAGAAATCAGGAAGTGAGAAGTGAAGAGATAAATATCTAGAATTCTCATTCAAGTGATATATTAGGCAGCAGGACCCCTGATTAAGGGATTTTTTTTTTTCTAGTTTAAGTTAACTCGACCATGTTTGAATATTTTGGTTCCAACAACATGGATTTGTTTATCCTGTAACAGTTGAAAGTATTACCAAGGGGAAAAAAAAAAAAGTTAAGATGCTTAGTGAGTTTTATAATCATGAAAAATTATCTGCCCATCTTTCTCCTCCCCAACCCAGAAGGTAGGGGGAAGGGGGAGAGACAGAGAGACAGAGACCAAGGAAGAAATACAAAGAGAAATTTCATGGGCAGGAGAAGTAACCTGACCGTTCTCTGTGATTTGAGTAGCTTGAAGGGCCAACATATAATCATGGCGACATACAGCACAAACTATACTGTAATTCGTGTTCCAGAAAAATAGTAACTGGTTTTTGTCCTCTGTAATCTTCATACAATTTAGCTAAAAAGAGAAGAAGCTGTAAGACTCAAGAAGGAGGCTGAAGAAGCTGAAATCCAAAAAATGAAGGCAATTCAGAGAGAGAAGGTAAGACGGTGGAGAGGATGATTAGGTGACATTCACTGAGGCTTCCTACGTGCCAGGCTTTCTTCTAGACACGGTCCCTTGACAAACTTATTTAAGCCTCATAGTAACCCTGCAAAGTATATGTTATTCTTATTACCCAAGTTCTCAAATGAGGAAACAGAGGGTAGAGTGCTTGCTGAAGGGCTCACAGCCGGTTAATGAAAGTAAGATTCGAATCCAGGCTGACCGGCCTCGGAGCCACAGTTCTTAGTTCCCACACTTTCTTGCCTCCCAGGCCAGGGATCAAAGCAGTTGCTGTATATTTGGCTGTAGGGCAAAGCAGTTAGTGACAATAGCAATTAGTGTGCACCACCATATTTGTATCCAAATATTGACTTTCCCAGGGTGATGTGAGTTAGAACATGCTCTCTTACTGAGAAAAGAGAAAGCATGCATTTGCATTTCCATATTAGTGATATGATCTATTCTAAGCCTCCGAGTGATGTTTTTAGTTTTGATATTCATTCTGGGACTGGGGTGGGGGAATTTCTCAAAATGCTCATCAATTAGAGAAGAAGGAAGAACGCACTGTTACTCTCCCCACCCACTCCGCCTACTGCCATTCCCCACAAAGTCCTAAGTTGCGTAGGTTTTAAGTGTTGGAGGTTTAGGATCAAGGGGTTGACTCATGATACTGACGACCAAGTATGACACGTGCTGTAGGCAGAAGTCATGAAAACACAATTCCTGTTCCTGCTGTCTGTCTGCCCGTCTGTCTGTCTCTGTCTCCCTCCTTCCTTCCTTTTTTCTTCTTTAAAGATTGAGTGTTGGCCAAGATTTAAACCTGGTTACCAAACAATAGATATTTTTATCAGTTAGAATTAATGAAGCCAAAAGCTGATGGCTTATGGGATGCATGAGCGCTATGTGTCTTTTCTTCCCCAGGGGAGCTCTCTACCTACTGTTGAGCAGACTAAGTCTATCGAGGAAGGTGTCCTGCAGTGCTGTGTGACTTTGAGCAGGCCCCACCCCTCTCTGAACTATTCCTGTAAAATGAGTCTGTAAGCCCCACATCCTCTTCTCCCAAGGCCCAGGACTATCTGTAGATTTAGAGATGCTACATCTGTAGAGATGTAGGCTGTGGGGATGGAGATAAGATAAGTTATCCATGTGTAACTAACTGTACTGAAATGCAGGACGTAGAAGAAAAGAAGAGGAGGGATTTGTTTACAAAATTTGATTTAGCAATCCATTTCCGATTGATCAGCTATTACACATTATTGAACACATTTTCATTACAATAGCTTTTTTTAAACCTGTCTTTCTCACGGTACTTCTCTATTCCCCACTGTCTTTTCATCCAACTCTCCACCCAGCACCCCCCCCCCCCCCCCCGCATTTTCTTCTTCAAAGGAAGGTTCATACTTTGGTCTTGTGGTTGTAGAGAAGTGTCCCCTTACATAGAAACATAGTTTGTTTGCACTGCAGGTGGAACTAAGAAAATCATTAAATCATCACCAGGAACTGAATTAAGAGGCTTGCAGATCTGAAGAGTTATTGTGTTGCAACCTCTTAAGCTAAAAGTCATCTGTTAGTTGTCATTTAATACCCACAATTGGCTGGCTTGTGGGTCATTCATAGCTCATTTCTTCATGGATCAAATAACGTACATGACTCAGAAATGTCAGTGGCTGAAACGGTTTCCTTTAACATTGAGTAAAACAGCATTTTTTCCTTTTCCAAGTGATACCATAACTCTGGCTGCATAGCAATCACTAACTATAGAAACGTTAGTTGGGTTGGCTTTTCTAACAAGATAGCTGAAATGATTATTGGTATAAATTTGTCTGATGGGGAGAGATGGGGAGGTAGAGCTGAGGTGTAGCTCCTTTCCCTTCAAACTATGGCCCCTGAACCAGTGGCACTGGCATCATTTGATGCCAATTGGCATCACTTGTTGCAGAATCTCGAGCCCCACCGCAGACCACCTGACCCAGAGTGTGCATTTTAACAGGCGCCCCAGGTGACTGCTGTGCACATAAACGTTTGGGGAGCATTCATCTAAACAACCTTCCAAGAGAACGAGCAGCCTCCCTGCTCTTTCCACAGAGTTGACTTCTCTGGCTAATCGGCCTGCACTGCCCCCCTGACTAGCTCTTCCTGTCATCCGTAAATCTGAGGCTTCTCATACTAAATGCGAGCCTTTTCAGTAGCTTATGTCAGATATAAGAAAAATGGACATTAACCATCGAGAAATGACATACTTCCCATTGCCATGGTGAAAGCAGCCAGGAGAAGCAGTAATGGCGGTGCTTATGGAGCGTTTAGTCTTTAAAATGCACAGCAAACACACACAGGGACACTGGCCTGCGAAGTACTGCCCTCCTCCCCAGGCAAATGGCTGCTGTCCAGGACTGTTATATTTTGACGATTTTTTTTTAACTAGTTGACTTCATGTCGGTAGCTTGGAACTGACCATGTGGGAGTATTTTCACCATGGAAATCAGCAAAGGCTACAAATCGTCCTCCCTGCTCCTCCCTGCCAGAGCCGGTTGTTAAGTTTACCAGCACACAACTGCTTAGCCCTAAAGGAAGGAGGTCTTCCCTCACCCTCCTCTACCACCTTATTCCAAAGCCAAGAGTCAGAGGGCTAAGGAGCGCACGGATGTAGTGAAGTATCTGCCATTTGTGTGTCTGTCTGATCCTTATTGACTTAAAAATAGATTTAACCCATGTGGTAGGCAGAATAACGCCCTCGCCCCATCCCTCCACGTTCCAATCCCTGGAATCTAGGAATATGATATGTTACGTGGCCAGGGAAGGGGGGATTAAGTTTGCAGGTGGAATTAAGATTGCTAATTGAATGACCTTAAAATAGGGAAAGTGTCCTGCATTATTCAGATGGGTCCAACAGAATCACAAGGGTCCTTAAATTGGAAGATGGAGAGCATGAAAAGATGGTAGCAGGAGGAAGGTTCAGCCTGCCATCACTGGCTTTGAAGATGAAGGAAGGAGCCATTGGCTAAGGAATGGGGAGGGCTCCAGGAGGTAGAAAAGGCAAGGAAACAGAGTCTCCCTTGAAGCCTCCAGAAGAAACCAGCCCTGCTGACAAATGGATTGTAGCACAGGGAGACCCATTTCGGACTTCCGGCCTCCAGAACTACGACTGTTAATACATTTGTGTTTTAAGCCACCGAGTTTGTGGTAATTTGGTACAGCAGCAACAGGAAGCGAATACAACATGTGTGGTTTTATAATGATGTATTAATGTCTCTTCCTTGAAATCTATAAAGCAGAGAAAATATCTCTATAATATTTAGAACACCAGAGTGAAATAAAGTTGCTAAAAAAAAAAAAGTGAAACGGCAGCATACCAGATGCAAGTACGTTCTTTGCCACTGGATTTTACAGCATAAGTCGACACGTTTTCATACATCCTCACAGCACACCTTTCCCCGGAATTTAGTGCTGGGGGAGTGAACCTCCACCGTGCTTTCCCCTTATAATCACATCGATGAATTAAGCAATAATTTGGCTTTTTTCAAACTTTCATAATACCCACAAACTTAAAAAACGAAAATCTTCCAATTTCACGTCAAAGGCCTTGCCCACCTCCTGGATTCATTTTATTCTGCCTTTGATCTACAGTGCTATGTATATATAGTTTACAAATACTTTCATCTAATTCCCCCAGCCTCTTGGAGTATCCGAAACTTAGGGCAGGGAAACGGCTAGAGATCTGAGTGGCATCCAAAGCCTTTCCTTGCTCTTTCCAATAAGCAATCAAGTCATAAAGCTGATAAAGTTCTTTGGAGCACTGGTGGTCACGGTGTTTTATGCAGACACTGAGAAGCATTGTTCGTTTTTTTTAATGCTGTCAAGTGAAGTAGGAACTCACCAGTAGGAAATAAGATACGCATATTAGATGCACAGATGCATACACATACATATTTTTAAGGAATCACACTTGTTACTTATTTCTAGGAAACTGATAACCAGGGCTAAAAGTTTAAGAACAATTTTAGGGATAAAACTCAACATGGAGGAAATTATTTCAATATTGTTTTTATACACTAGGAAAAATGTCCCTTTCTGAAAACTTCCAAGGAACACGAGTATTTCCCAGAAATATGGTTCCTACATCGTGCCTTTCTTTGTGGATGTATCTGTGTGGGCATTAAGCCTCTGGTTTTTGAAATGCAATAGGATCCCATTAATTAATCCTGTAGTGATGGGGTTAATATTTCTGCAATGCAGATATGGTACTAAAAGGGTAAGCTGTTAGATTCTCTATGCTTTACTTTCCTTATCTGTGAAATGGATATAATAATATAATAATGGAACTAGCAGCCTTAAAGGATGTAATTTGTGCAAAGCCCTCAGTACATTGCCTGGCTAGCACTTAGTAAGCTCTCAATAAGGATACCCTAACCTAATTAATTATGCATGTAAAGAAGTGCCTTAACTCTGCTGTGTTTCCCTGAAAATAAGACCTAGCCAGACCATCAGCTCTAATGTGTCTTTTGGAGCAAAAATTAATATAAGATCGGGTCTTATTTTAATATGAGACCCAGTCTTATATAATATAATATATAATATATAATGTAATACCAGGTCTTATATTAATTTTTGCTCCAAAAGATGCATTAGAGCTGATGGTCTGAGTAGGTCTTATTTTCGGATAAACATGGTATTAGGTTTGTCATGCAGGGTGTCTTGCAGGGTCTCTGGTACCGCTCCCTGCACAAGAACGCAGGATATGGTGAGGCCAAAAAGGAACACCCATGGAGCCACAAATAGGGGAGTCATACTACTATAGTCTCTCGGGCAGCTGAGTTGGAGACACAGGAAGCAGGAGCCACACGACCTGCAACCTGCCGTGCACTTCTCTCTGCCAACCAATACCACTTGCTAGCTGCAATCCGCTGTGCTAACTGCAATCCATGCTTGCTAGCTCAGCCACCATCTCCTTGCTAGCTCCCATTTGCTGCTAGCCTAGCCACGGCAGTTATATTAGTGGCCAATGGCTCACTGGTTACAGCTGACGGCCAACTAGCCACAGCTGATGGCCATGCAATCACAGTTGATGGCCATTTACTACCTCAGCCAGCACCTTTCTATGTGAGGCCAAGAGCCTGGAAACTGCACCCCTGGCTCTGTCCCCACAAGGTTGGTGTAAAAGTAATTGTGGTTTGGAAGGCGAATAATTGCAAGAACCGCAAATACTTTTGCACCAACCTAATAATAATCAACCTCTTGTGTGGAAGGCAGAGAGGGGGATTATTCGTATTTTACACACAGATTAATTTTTTCATTTCCACCAAACCACCATGAATCAGGTTGCTGGAGAGGAAAAAAAAGCACACACTGCTTTTTTTTGCCACACGGCATGTCTGGGCTTCTCAGTTGGGTCTTTACAATGCCTAATGGCTGGCATTTTTCCTTCGCAGTCTAGGCCCATCTCTAATTACCAAGGTTTTCCTCCTTTTCTTTCATTTTCACCTATCTCATCTCTCACCTTCTAGGAAGTAAAGGCCCTCAGGCCATAAGTACCTTTATTTGTCTGTTTCCTTACTCTTCCTTTGCTGTTTCTACCTTTGTCTGTCTCAGGAATAAGAAAGAGCTTTTCCTTATTGCTGTTATATGATGAATGCTGCCACCTGTGCTTACCATCGCATCTGCCCTTTGGTTTTAGGAACCTTGCTGCTCTGTTAGTTAAGACCCCTTTTCTCCCGTCACTTTCTTGTTTTTGATTTTTTTGCAATCTCGGGATATAATTATACCCAAGTCTCTCATCTTAAAAACAAAGGTTTCTCTCTATTCTGGTTTGCTTTTGCCTCCTCCATCCCAAGCTTCGTGGATCAACTTCTCAAAGCCTCTCTACCATATGTGGCTGCGCACGTCAGTTTGTGGACTGACTCAGCACCTGAACCACAGAATCTCTGTTTTAGAAAATGTTCCCCAGGTGATGCGGAGCTCAGCTGGCGTAGGAATTTGGCTCTTGTGAGTCCTTACCCTGTGAGTCTTTCTCGGTGGGTTGAGTTTGCCTTCTGTCACTAGTACGTCACTGGTATTGATTAGCCAAGATCACCAGTGGTGCTCTTCATTGAAAAATCCAAGGGAGACTCTTTAATTCCTAACTTATTTAAACTCTTTGTAATATCATAACCATCAAGTACTCTGCCATTTATTTTTTTATTTTTCAGTGATAGTTGACATTCAGTATTGTTAGTTTCAGGTGTATAGCATAATGGTTAGACATTTATACAACTTCTAAAGTTGTCCCTCAATAAGTCGAGTATCCACCTGGCCCCACACATAGTTACTACAATATTATTGACTCTGTTCCTATGCTGTTCTTTACATCCCCTTGACTATTTTGTGACGGCCAATTTGTACCGAAACCTTTCTCCTTTTTCACCCAGACTCTAAATCCCCTCTCATCTGGCAACCATCAGTTTGTTCTCTGTATCTGTGATATCTATGAGTTTGTTTTCTGTTTTGTTTGTTCATTTATTTTGTCCTTTAGATTCCACATATAAGTAAAATCATACGGTATTTGTCTTTCCCTGTCTGACTTATTTCACTAAGGATAACACCCTCTACATCCATCCATGTTGTCACAAATAGTAAGATTACATTCTTTTTCATGGCTGAATAATATTCCATTATATATATATATATATATATATATATATATATATATATATATATATATATATCACCTCATCCTTATCCAGTCATCTATTGATGGGCACTTAGGTTGCTTCCATATCTTGGCTGTTGTAAATAACGCTGCAGTGAACATAGGGATGCACATATCTTCTTGAATTAGTGTTTTGGATTTCTTTGGATAAATACTCAGAAATGGAATTGCTAGGTCATAAGGCGGTTCTATTTTTAATTTTTTGAGGAACCTCCATACTGTTTTCTATAGTGGCTGCACTAATTTACAATCCCACCAACATTGTGTGAGAGTTCCCTTTTCTCCACATCCTCACCATTTGTTGCTTGTTGATTTATTAATGATAGCCATTCTGATGGGTGTTGTGGGGACAGAGCCAGGAGTCCAGTTTCCAGGCTCCTGGCCTCACATGGAAAGGTGCTGGCTCAGGTAGTAAATGGCCATCAACTGTGATTGGATGGCCATCAGCTGTGGCTAGTTGGCCGTCAGCTGTGACCAGTGAGCCATTGGCCAATAATATAACTGCCATGGCTACACTAGCAGAAAATGGGGGCTAGCAAGAAGATGGTGGCTGAGTTAGCAAGCGGTGGAGTGTGGATTGCGGATTGCAGAGAGGCGGATTGCAGCTAGCAAGTGGGGAGTCAGTTGGTTCGCAGAAAAGCAGACAGCAGGTCGCACGTCATGTGAATCCAGCCTCCAGTGAGACTATAGTGGTATGACTCCCCTACCTATGGCTCCTTGGGTGTTCCTTTTTGGCCTCACCATGTCCTGCATTCTTATGTGGGGAGTGGGACCAGAGACCCCGCCTGACACCCTGCATGACAGGTGTGAGGTGATATCTCATTGTGGTTTTTATTTGCATTTCTCTGATGATTAGTGATGTTGAGCATCTTCTTATGTCTGTTAGCCATCTGTATGTCCCCTTTGGAGAGAGATCTATTCAGGTCCTCTGCCCATTTTTTAATTGGATTTTTGAATTTTTTGGTGTTAAGTTGTATGAGTTGTTTATATTTTTTGGAGATTAACCCCTTATTGGATTTATCATTGGTGAATATCTTTGCCCATTCAAAGGTTGTCTTTTTGTTTTCTTGATGGCTTTTTTGCTGTGCAAGAACTTTTTAGTGCGATGTAGTCCCATTTGTTTATTTTTTCTTTTGTCTTCCTTGCTCAGGGAGACATATCCAAAAGTATATATATTACTAAGAGTGCTATCAAAGAGTTTACTTCCTGTATTTACTTCTAGGAGTTCTATGGTTCTAGGTCTTACATTTAAGTCTTTCATCCATTTTGAGTTTATTCTTGTACATGGTGTAAGAAAGCCGTCTAGTTTCATTTTTTGCATGTATCTGTCCAGTTTCCCCACCGTTTATTGAAGGGACTGTCTTTACCTCATTGTATATCATTGCTTCCTTTGTCGTAGATGAATTGACCATATAGGTGTGAGTTTATTTCTGGGTTCTCCATTCTGTTCCATTGATCTATGTCTCTATTGATATGCCAGTACCATGCTGTTTTGATTATTATAGCCTTGTAGTATAATTTCATATGAGGTAACGTGATACCTTCAGTTTTGTTCTTTCTCTGGCTAGTCGGGGTCTTTTGTAGTTCCATATAAATTTTAGAGTTATTTGTTCTAGTTCTGTGAAAAAAATGCCGTTGGTATTTTGATAGGGATTGCATCGAATCTATAGATTGCCTTGGGTAGTAGGGACATTTTAACAATGTTGAGTCTTCCTGTCCATGAGCACAGTGTATGCTACCATTTATTTGTATCTTCTTCAGTTTCTTTCTTCAATGCCTTATAATTTTCCAGTCAAGTACTCTGCCCTTTAAATTCCACCCCTCTGTTTCATTGGGTCCCATCCCTGGTCTTTTCTAATAACGCTGTGCCTATGCCACCCTATCCTTGAAAGGTCCCATATTTCCACATTTAAGGATTTAGTTATTGCTTGTGCTGGTGATTTCTGAAATCCGTATCTCCAGACTAGGCCATATGCTTGAATTCCAGGACAATGTATTTTATTGTATGCTTGATGTTTCTCTCTATGTGTTCTGCATGTATATCTCAAACCCAATAGGTTCAAATCTGAACTCATATATTCCTTCTGATGCTCTTACATGAGACTCATCCTGTGCTCTTGCTTCTTTTCTTACTCAACCCACATCAACATAGTCATACCTCCTATTACTTCATTTTTCCCCTCCTGTTATATCTGTGCCCTGCATGTTTCTAGAGTTTGTCCTTTCTTCTCTGTCCTGCTGCTTTAATTTGGGAGTCATAATTTATTGCCTGGATTACTGTGAGAATCACTCATTGGTTTTGATATTTGTATATTTGTGGTTCATCCTCCGTGATGTTTTCAGAATGAGCTGCCTACTATCCTGCTTAAAATAACATAGTGGCTCACCATGGCCACTAATGAAGTCCAACCTCCTTTACTTGGCGTATACATTCCTTTATAATTGCCCCTTTGTACTTTCTCAACCTTACCTTCCACCCGTCTCAGTACAAACACCTTTCAATGGATCCAGGAGCTTCCTGTGGCTCCCTGAACTGACATATTCTCTTGCGCCTTTGTTCATTGAAAATATTGTGAGCTGTGGGAATGCCCTTTCCCCGTCCTGGGCCACTGCTAGCCTATTATTACCTTTGTGTGAGTTAGAAATGATTCTCCATCCATGCAGTCGGTTCTGAGGGTGCTCAGATTGGTGATTGATTGTACCTTTGTGAGAAATAGGAAAGGGACGCCTCTGCTGTGCTGAAGCTCCCATTGCTGGGATGCAAGGCTTGGTGAGCTGAACACTGGCTCTGTTTCAGCCTTTCCAGACCCCTCTGCTCGGCCCCCGGGGGCAGTGAGCAGTAGCCCTACTCCCGTCATCCCATCTCCCCCTGGAAAACTCTTGCTTGTTTATGATTGGTCTCTATCTAGAATTTCTACCTCTCATTAGACCCACGGTTCTCATCCTCCTTTTTGATCGTCAGTCCCTTGGGGAATCTGAAGAAAGTTGTGAGCCCACTCTGTAAAAATGAGCATATGCCTAACACACAGCTTATCCATGAACCTGAGTCTAGAAAGCACATTCTGAGGATCGTTCAACTACTTGGCTCCCGTGCCCAGGATGGGGTCCTCCACTCAGTAGGCTCTGAATGAATGTTTGCGGCACTGTTGAGAGCATTTCCAGACTACCAACTTCTGTGCTTTTTCTGTGTTTGTATTACATTATTTGCAAACCTCTGTCTTCTAACATACGTACTGCCATCATTGCTTTCTTGCCTATGTCCCTTGCTAGCTTCTGAAATATTCCAGAGTAGGCACTGCTCTGTTCATAGCTGTATTCCCAGCATCTAATATTGTACAAGAATATCATAGGCATTTGAGAAATGTTTGTTGAGATTCAGTGATATTAAACGATTTAAGGTCACTCAGGCAGTGATAATGGACTTAAGGGTGATTGAATAATGGTTTCTTCTGGATCACATGATCTTAGGCATTCTACGTTCTGCATTTGTACATATATGTGTAAGTATATTTGGGTGACTCCATAACTGATTGTTAAATGGAAAGAAATAAACAGTCTGACCAGGTCCAAGTATTTGGGTACCTAGGTGTTGCATATAATTTCTTAAATACGCCAGTATTTTGCAAAATACATCTCCATCAACTTCTGAGTGATAAACAGACCTTTGATGGGTAGAATTTCGTTGTTATTTTTGTGAGATGAATTCAATGATAATCTATTAGTGACAAGATTAAAATCATTTTTTTTTTTTTTTTAGTTTCTGACCTTGCTAAAGGAACCCAGTCTTGGTCTCTCGTTGCTTGTGCATTTTTTTTCCCCCTCACTATTTTCTAAGTAGCATTCCTACTACTGGTTTAATCAGTATCTCCCTTGCTTACTTGCTGTTTTTTACCTTTTTTTCCCCCTCTGCAATGGAGGGAGCTCATCACAATTGAGCACTGTTGGTTTCATGAGGCAGGATTCTTTCTAGATTGGGATCATATTTACTCGGTTTTATAATTCTCTGTTAGTTTGCTTCCCAGAACTGTGTTTCATTGATAATCTAGTTGCTTTATATTATGATTGATTCATGCTGACTGTAGTAAATTTTCTTTGTTTTTTTCTGAAACTGAAGTCATCCACTTTATCTTTCAAAATGGGACCAATAAATAGTTCTGAATGAAAATTTCCATGGAAATGAACAATATGAATAATTTCTTCCCTTCTTTGAAAGATGGAGCTAAACTTACATCAGGGTTTGGAAGTGATGATTTCCATTAGTCTTCCTGTTGGTCAAATCCAGTTTTTTGTTTTTTGAGAAAAAAAAAAAATTATTAAAGCAAATTCAGCTGCTCACGTCTCCCTCGATTCATTTAAAACTTCAAGTCTCTCCTGTGTTGTAGAACTTGTTTCAACTCCCCATTACATTTGTGGTCTAGGAAATTTTTTTGTTTTTCACAGGCGAGTTAAAAAAAAAAAAGACAACTGTCATATTGAACAAAAAGCAAGTATTCCTGGGTTATTAAAGTTGGATTAAAATATGCCAGAGCCATGGTGACAGTAACATCAAATGTGAAGTCTTTTGTCCCTAGACACTCCAAACAACTAATTAAAAAAAATGGGAGAACTCTTTTCTGTTCAAGTGGATGGCTTTTTTATGACATTTGCTGCTCAGTCTCTCCACAGCGTTAAGTGTCTGGTTCTAAGTCAGAAGGGAGTTGGGTTGGCTTATTAAAAATCTTTCCCTGAATGCTTTAGTGGAATGTGAGTGTATATATAAATTCCATATGAACTATTTAACCATTTATTATAATTTTCATTCAACATATTTGTGGAAATTTCATATTTCTCTTAGAACATTTTGAAAACACTGCTTAAAATATAAATGTTGCTGTGTTTGTACTAAGGAATCAAAATGTGGAGTACTGATTGTGCCAATTGAACTGTAAAAGGGGAGCCATGAGAGAACTTGGGGCTCCTGGCTTTCAGTGTAGTGTCCCCGGGCTGTAAGGGGGCCACCATCTTGGAAGCCTTGATAGGTTCCATTGACACCACTTAAGCCAAAGGATTTTGGACCTTGGGTAACTTTAACAGCATGATTCTGTTTAAGCTTCCCTAGTAGATTACATTTTGATATTTGCAATTTCAGAGCAATAAACTCGAGGAGAAAAAAAGACTTCAAGAAAACCTCAGAAGACAAGCATTTAGAGAGCATCAGCAACTGTGAGTTTTTATGTTTTCAGAGCGTTGTCCCTTCGTAGGCATATTATTCATTCAGCTTTTAAATTCTAGGTGATGGTGACTTTTCAAAACCTCTGGTATTGGACTATTGACTGTTACATTAATTATGTAATTGGACTCTGTCGTTATGGAAGTGAGGTTCTAAGGTCAGAGACATCTACACTCACCAACGCGTTCTTTAGTTGTCAATTGATTAGAAATAATACTGTTAAATTTGAAGACTTCCTTGTTATAAATAACTGGGAGAGCTTGATTCTTCAGTGGGTCACGCTGCTTCTGATTGCGTTGACTGCCAGAACACTGACATAGGAAGAAGGCGTTTGAAAAGAAGAACCCAAGCGGAACCTACACTAACTAGGGATTTATCTGATGGACTGACGGCCATTATACATGGGTATTTTTGTAGACAAGAACAAGAAGTCATTTAGTAATTATTGGCAAAAGTGCCAACTGGTCGTCTTACACCGAGGTACTTTTTCCAGTGTGATTTGTGAATAACAGCAGCTAATATATGTAGGGCAGCTACTGTGTGCTTTATGATGTAGAGAATCTACTCTGTTATACGGTCTTTAAAGATAAGCTCGTGTCCTAACTCTAAGTAGCTAGGTTACCTGTACACTGCTTAGAAGAATAGACAAAACCAAAGAGACATATTTCTAGCCCTAGGTTAATTCCAAATGTGGTAGCGTTAGAACCAAGCAGATCTGGGTTCAAAGTCGTTACTCCATTTCACAGATGTGACCTTGGACAAACTACTAAAGCTCTTTGAACTTCGGTTTTTATTTTTAAATAGGGATGACAATCTTCCCCTATAGGCTAGTTGTAAGAATTAAATAAAATATCTTCTGTAAATGGCATAAAGGTGCCTGAATATTATAAGGACCTGACATGAAAGTTCCTACAGAGGTCCTTGTTGAATGGTATCAGATAACTTTTGTTTTGTAGACACTGTATGGAGATTTCTGGCCCACAAGATGAGTCACTGACCTCCCACTCTTAGATGGAGTGTTCTTTGATTGCCTCCTCTTTCCTCTTTTCATTGTTGCACCTCATTTGCAGAATTTAAGATTATTCTGATTTTGGAGAGAGTATATGTGATACCCTAAAGCATATTCCTTCTTTAAGTATAGTGTGTTCTGGTTTTCTCATTCCACTGACATTATCACACCTCTATCGTAAGCAGCTCATCCTTGCTTTAAGACTCAAGTAGGAATTGGCAAAGAAGTTTCTCTCGGCTTCACTTTGTCCCTTAGCAAGTTAGGTACTTGGCCTCTGCCACCCAGGCCAGAAAATGGGTGGGAATTAAATGGGGTTGGGTGGGAGGGCTAATGAGAGACATTATCTTCTTTAAGTTAAAATAAGCATTATCTGTGTTTGAGTCATAGGCTCCATAGCCTGTCTTTCCCCCACTGTTCTTCTAAGGCTGGGATGGGGAGTGAGGGAGCTGGTGGGAAGCTAAACACCTGGAGAAAGTTTCTGTCTTAGAGAGAGAGATAGCAGGAGGGCAGAAGTAGTTTAAGGCTGTTAATATATTATTGCCCCTCCCCTATTCATGGGTAGAGAAGGATGAGAGTTTATTTCTAGGCTAACCAGAGAAGCTGAAAGAGAGAAGCAGATGCCATGGGGGCAATTGTAGCCTAGAGATACAGTAAGAATAAATGTGTTTATCCTGTGGCATCTTAATTTTACACTGGAAGAAGGGAGGACTTGCTTACCAATGAGGGGTCTTCGGTACAGGACTGGGAAGTTCCGTGAGTCCATTTTCTGGAGAGTTTTAAATGTGTTAAGGTGAAGGATGAGAGACCCTTGGAGGTTTAAAGGACATGAGAGGTCTTTCACCTCCTTGAGTTTCTGTTTTATTAAATGCTAGAGATCAAGCATCCTTTTTCTGTGAAGGAAAAAGAAGCTTTACCCTCAGCCACCTCGCACACCATCAGTGGAGCTGAATTCAATTACATGCACATTTCACTCTTGGTCTTTCTTCTTCTTATCGTGAAAGTCCCAGTTAACCAGGAGAGAGAGAAGTTGGCTGAAAATGAGAAGTATCTCAAATTGATTTTTAAAGCCTATTGAGAAACACAAGAAGTATATATGTGAGTTTTTTCAAAGAGTATATTTTGAACTACTTTTGAAATTAAAAGGCCAATAGCTCATGAAATGAATGACCATTATATAGCTAGAAATATGAAAGGGGTTTCTTAGAAAAGATGGACCCTCTGTATAATAGGCCTTTATCATACCTCCTTAGAGTCAGTTTATGGTGGAAAATTTGTCTAGGAGAGCTTTTAGAATTTTAATAGCACAAAGATTTCACCAGACCAAGTACGCTGTTCCCCATCTCCTGCCCCCCCCACACACAAAAATTAGATTCTCCTGCAGCTGTCAAACCAAGAAACACAAAATAGAAACACAACTAAGAAATTCTTTCAAACTAGTCAATACCTCACGTCCTTGCCGGATGCGGCATGCCATAACATGTGGTTCAAATAGCAGACCAGGAACAGTGTTTTGTTCTGGAGAGAAGGGTAACCACCGACTTGAACAGACTGTAAATCCAAGTTGCTAGAGAAAAAACTCAGGATGGCATCCCAGGGCACCACCACGAGAATCGTAATGTGCTCTTTCTTAACACCTCATTCCTGACTTTGTTCATTTGCTTCTGATTATTTTTAGTGTTGTCAATTATTTAGCTAACAGGCAGAAAACTAGGCTTTTATTGACATCCAGAGGGACTCTCCTGAGTGTAATAACAGAGGCAGTTTATTGAATGCCTGTGAGGTTGCTTCCTAATTGTACGCATTAATCTACCCGGGCAAGCTGGCTGCAAATACCCCAGCAGATTGTGCATGCAGATGGAGCACACAGGATGGTGTTTGTGAAAGGACCTCTGGAATGTACTTCTGGAGTATTGTCTTTTCCTTAAAATATCCAATACTGTTACTCTTTCAATTGGTGGCTGAGAGCAGACCTGATAAATGGGGCATTAAGTCTGTTTCTCTAGCTGGGGACAGATTCAAATTTCACAATTTAGAGTTAGTTTTAGGATTATTGAGCATAAAAGCAAAGGGTAGAAGTAGACCTCTAACCTCGGTGTAGTTTTCAGTATTATTTTTACTCTCTGTAATTATTTACTACTTACAGAACGGCAAATGTGATACTTTTTAGGATGGCCTTTTCTTGGAATCAATATTATTGGTAGATTTGAAGATTTGAAGTAACAGTTAACAAGTCTTTTGTGGGTTTTTTAAAAATATGTCAAAGAGAGGATATGATTTATGTTATTTAAAACATTGAGTAAAATCTCAGCATTTAAAATTTTAAATGGTAGTTTATTTTCAGGCTTATAATCTCTTTCTAATCATGCTTTTTGGTTGGATGTAGAGATAGGTTTAACTTTTGAACCTATTTAACCAGTGGTGGGGGGTGGGGTGGGATGTGTGTGTGGGGCCAATCAGATGCACTTTGTGTGTGGGTGTTAAGAAAAATAATGTTCTCTTAAGGATTTGCTGGAGATCAGAAATGGGTACCTTTTAACATTAAAATGTGAATTCATATCTAATAACCATTTATATTTGCAGAATTTTAAAAAACTATAAAGTGCTTGGCTCTTGTAAATTAAATAACCTAAGTAATAATAAGCGGCTGTATATTTGAGAACCTGTGGCCTGTCAGGAGGATTATGCATGCTATGTACATTTTTTCACTGAATTTTCACATCATGCCTGTCAGGGCTGTATCATCCTTATTTTACAGGTGTGGGGTGGAGTAATTTAAATTGCCTAAGTCACAGAGACAATAAACGATGCAGCCAAATCTTGGTTAGAGATTTGAAGGGTTAGGGACAATAGGTAATTTAGAAACATGATGTACTTAGAAGGTCAGGAAGTTCTGCCTGGGATGGGATGGTAAGTGCTGCAGTGACATGAGGGACCTGTGGCAAAGGCTATTGGGTAGAGCAGTTCAGAGAGAAACACTTGGGCAAAGACGACTCCTGTTTCTTCCCACCAAGATCTAAGTTTTGTGTAGCAAAAGGAAAACGTCTGCTTTCTCTGATTTTCATCATACAGGAATGACATCCCCTTCCAGGTCCAACGCTGGCTTAGGACCACGATTCAAGTTACTTGTAGGATGCATGGACTTTTGTGACCTTCCCTGGCTGTACTCTACTCCTAGGCGGAGTTTCCAATGTATCTAGCAGAGAAGACGCTCAGTTCTTCAAACCCCACTTTGAAAAGCTCTCGGAACCCAGCTCATTTCAAAATAGGGCCTTCCCGTTCCTAGACTGTCAAGCGCCATCTCATGCTCGGCCTGTCAATTGTAATGTCGCGAAGTTTCCTGCGTTTCTGCCATGCATCTCTTTTATTTCCGTTTGAGTAATAGCATGATTAGTTCCTAGGAGGCACATCTCCATCTATTTTCGTTTCTTAGAGCTGAGGATCTAGACAGGTCTGCTGAATATGCATACCTAGCCCTCAAGTTTGCCTTCTAATATGCTCACAGAACTTCTAATGCCCTTCACGGGAGCTTCCAAAAGACACTTAAGGTCTAAATTGATCCCTTATCCATATGGTCGGCTTAAATCCAGCTTCACATTTTATAATTCAGGGAAGGTGAATCGAAAGTCATCCTAGTCATAACTTTCTATCTTATGCTAATGAAGTGAACTTACAGACGCAAAAATCCCCTGTCTATTTTGTTCAGAGAAATCTGATCTGAGAGAGTCTCTGCCTACTGAATCTTAAATCATGTTGATGGTTAAGACCGTATCAAAATTTTCACCCATACCTACCATCTCAAAACACCTGTTATGTTATTTTTCCCCAAGTTTGATTCACTTGCTCTGGTACAGACCCAGACAAGGCAGATGGTTCACTCTATCTGGCTTGGGTTTTTCCAGGCAAATATGATTGAAGGAGAGAGAGGAGGGGGAGAGAAATGAAGCCATTTGTAGAGGGAAGATTGTAAGAACACACTGTGGTATGTAGCTGTACAATGAGTAAAGATAGGTGGAAGCTGATGGTGAGAAAGGGGGAAACAGTGGCTTGGAAATCCCAAACCGGCTGGAAGATTGTAGTAGTGAGGCTGTTTGTGCAAAGAAGAGGGAATGATAAAAAGTTTTGTCCCCGGGAAAGATTTGTCATTTCCTATTTTGCAGGGAGGACATTTGTTAATGACAATAAAGTATGACTCTAGGGGTATGACTGAGGCCGAATGAGGAGCTATTGGAGATAAAAAAAAGTCAGGAAATAGCCTGGGGGCTGGAAGGCGGGAGGACGCAGGGGGCATCCATATTGATGGCAGCAGTCAAGATAGGGAGGGAGGTCTTAAACAAAATAGAGGCACTTGACCAGAGGATGGGAAGATGATGGTAGCAAAGAGGGTACCAGGCAGGTATATACAGAAGTCAGGAATGCTACAGGCACAGACTTTTTTTTTTCCAAGTGAAGGGGAGACAGATAATGGTCTGGAAGTAGCTTGGGGAGCAAAGAGGATGTCTGCTTCATCCCTAGACACCGAGGAATATGTAGTGTGAGAAATAAAATAGCTCCATTTAGGGAACTCAGGGGAACGCCCTGTCTTCAAGGTGAAGTCTTGCTTTCAGGTAACGCAGAGAGCTGAAGGAGATTTGTTTTTCCTTTTTCTTTTGAAATAATTTTCAGCTTAGAGAAATTGTTGCAAAATAGAACAGACTTTTTAAGTTGATTCTTAACTTAGCTAGCCCTCATGTTAGTATCTCACATAACCATCGTACAATGATCAAAACCAGGAAATGACCATTGATAAAACACTATCAACTACAGGCTTTATTAGAAACTCACGAGTTTCTCCCCAGTGCTCCTTTTCTGTTTCAGGAGCACAGAATTATAGTGGTCATGACTCCTTAGTCTCTTCCAGTCTATCACGGTGCCTCATTTCCCCCTTATCTTCCCTGACCTTGACACATTCGGTGGGTACTGGTTAGTTACTTTGTAGAATGTCCTTCAAATTTGGGTTTGTCTGATGTTTTCTCATGATTAGACTGAGGTTTTCATTTGCAGAATACTGAGAAGTGGTGCCATGTCCTAAAGCATTATATCGGAGGGTACATGGTGTTGATATCCTCATTACTGGTGATGTTAACTTTGATTCATTGGTTAAGCTCATCTCTACTGTACAGTTGTTGTTTCCCCTTGTAATCGGTACTTTGTAATTGGGGGTGATGCTTTCTGACTATTCTCATATCCTGCGATCCTCAAACTTTTCCCATGGATTTTAGCATCCAAAAGATTTTGCCCACAACAATTTTGATCTTGGTGTTTGCCTAATAGTGATTTTGTATTTGAGGAAGACTTTCTGAAATGAGGTGAAAGACACAGAATTGTTGGCTCGTCTCATATCAAGAATTTGCTGCCACTGTGGAGGAATTCAGGAGGGTAGATGAGGTTTGCAGAGTGGCAAATGTACAGGGGAGTGTGGGATTGAAAGACGGAATGATAATGGCTCATGGGTCAGGTGGCCCACTTGGAGGTGACTGAGATAAACAGAAATGTGTGAGACAGGAGGGGACTAATACTCAGAGGAGGCAGGCTGTAGTTCTGAATTGCACCTTCAGATGGTTAATTTTGGGTGAGAATATGAATTTGTATAGAGCAGCTTGGCACTATCCAGCATAGTTTAAACATATATATATATATATATATACATATATATATATATATATATGTATATATATATATATATATATATATATATATATATATATATATATATATATATGTATATATATATATACACACACACACACATTTATAAGTACATATACTAGAAATAGCTACATTGTAGTTATGTATCCTAGAAAATTATCCATACATGTACACAAAGATGTATGCCAGGATATTCACTGAAAACAATATAACTATCCATCAATAGGAGTGGTTAAATGTATTATTTTTATCTATATTATACAATGCTATCCAGCTGCCAAAGGAACAAGATAGCTACCGTGTTTCCCTGAAAATAAGACCTAGCTGGACCATCAGCTCTAATGCATCTTTTGGAGCAAAAATTAATATAAGACCCAGTCTTATAGTAAAATAAGTTATATTTTTGCTCCAAAAGACGCATTAGAGCTGATGGTCCAGCTAGGTCTTATTTTTGGGGAAACATGGTATATAGTAATATGGAAAAATCTCAAGGGTATTGTTAAATGAGAAAAGCAATTTCGCAGAACAAAATATTATAATATTCCACTTATGAAAAGAAAAATGTCTATTAGGGTGGGAAAGGCTATGGTTAAAAAGAAGAAGAAGAAGAAAAAGTGGACATCACATTTTAAGTAACTTAAAGAGTAAGAAGTTCATATCTTTCTGTGGGATGGTCCAAGAATAATGTTTGAGCCAGCAGGCTAGCAATCCTCTCCAGCCATTAAACAACTCAAAATGTGGCTCTTCCATCTTTAGCAAGTAACTTCCAAGCTCACTTCAGGAGCTGTCATCAGACAGAAAGAGGAAAGAGCATTAAGAATCATGTGGGAAGTTATTGACGTGTGTCACTTCAGGCTTGGCCCGTACTTTTGCTTACATTCTGATAGCCGGAACTCAGATCTATGGCCACATCTAATTGCAAGGGAGTCTGGGAAATGTAGTCTAGCTATGTCCAGCAAGTTGAGAAACACATTTTAGAGAATAGCTGGCAGTCTCTGCCTCACCTTAATTACCTCTGCCCCAATCCAAAGTAAACCACTGTTCATCATTCTAAATAAATATTTGTCAATTAATAGATGAGAGTCTGGAAGAATACATACCTGATAACTCATGGTGTTCTCCTCTGGGGAAAGGAGTAAGATTAAGAGGAATGTTAAGCAGGACTTTTCCTTTTTATTCTTCACACTTTTCTACTTTCTGACTCATAATTCTATTCATGTATTACTTTTATAATTAAAAATTAAAGCATTGAAGACCAGTTAAATGAGGGGAAAGAGTTGTTTAAAGTTCTAATTTGATTACTATCTCAAGTACAAATTTAGGTCTCCCGATGTTACTACGTCACATTCATGTTTTGTTTTATATCTCTCATTCTTGTGATCTTCTAAGTGGAACTTGTACATCTGCCTATTACATTTGCTGGGTCATTCTGTTCCTTAAATAGGCTCTGTGAGTGCTTATAGGTGTGTGACGGTCTTCTGTTCACATCCAGTTATTTGAAAGTGACTCAGGCAAAGTACTACCAGTTTAGATGACTCTGTGACACGTATGGTTAAGCAGCAAGTGGAGACTGAGGAGATGCTTGTTGCCTGCCTGAATGCGTGAGTGAATGTCAGAAGCATTACTAGCTCACCTGAGCCTAAGCACAGGTTTGTGAAGCTTTGTGAAATACAGGAAGAACTCACACGGAAGGCTCCTGAGATACACTGAGGTTTCGTTTCCAAATATGATGTAGTAAGAATTATTCTAAGTCAGAATAGTGTAGACCAGAGATGCTCATGCATATTAAATAGCCATCTGTACTACTGTAGTCATTCTTAGGATCACCAGGGGTGCTTTTAAGAAACACAGGTTCTCAGATCCAGATACACTGAAGCACAAAGTCCAAGTCTTGAGTCCAGTAATTTCTAAGAAGCAACACGGATAATTCTCACAGTGCCAGCCCCACACCAGTCTTCCTACTGGCATTTTGGAGGTTATTGTTCTACAGAATCCAAGATGGTGAATGCCAAGCCTTTCCCTAGTCCACACCACAGTTATTAGTGAGACTGAATATCTTTTCACATGGATATTGCTCATGAGAAGCTATGAAGTGTCGTGACGAGAAGCACGGACTCTGGGGCCAGCCTGCCGAGGTCTGCTCTTGGCTTTCACATTTGTAGCTGCACAACCTTGAGCAAGTTACTTTCATAAATTGCAGATAATAATAGTACCCTCACGAGGTTGTCATGCAGGTAACACATATCATGTGATTGCAACAGGGCTTGGCACACAATAAGCACGATGTCAGTCCTAGGCTATCATTTTTGTTATTGTTCTTTTTTATTATTACTATCAAAGGGGCTTCTTTCTCTGTGAATTACATGTTTCTCCCTTCTGCCTCCTTTTCTATTGGGTTGTCTCTTTCTAATTGATTTATTAGATCTTTATATATTTTCACACTAATCCTTTTATTTTCCCTTTGGTTATAAACATTTTTGTGGGTTTTTTGATCTTATAGTGTCTTACCATTGATTTTCATGCATAGCACAAATGTATATAGTTATAAACTATACATGAAATAATATACTTTAATGTTTGATATAAATATGAAATATGACATACCTTCCCTTTCTTGCTATTAGCTGATGTACATAAACCAGCATAACAGGTGTTTCTGAACCATCTCTTCAATACTAGAATTCAAACTTGCTTGTGCTTTTCTTTTTTCCTGAATATAAAGGATATATTGTTAAGAAATACACAAGTCTGAACAGGCAGAAACAAAATCACCTGGTCATAATCAGGTGACCTTTGGGGCCACATTTGACCTGCAGAAGTTTTTGTTTGTTTGTTTTGTTTGTTTATTTTTGGCCAGCACAGTGTTAGCTCACAGTGTTTCAAAATTTTTTGAATTCTTTGCCAATCTATCCACATTGAAAGTGTTTAGCATTTTGGTTATACCTATGAAAACTAGGACACCTGGCAATGCTGGCCTGTGTCCCCATGGGGCAGTGATGGCCTGGAGCTGAGCAGCAGATGACCCCTTTGCACAGATGATCACTCTCTAGTTTGTCAAAACCCTCTCTGCTCTCTCTGGTCTCTTCAACACTGACCTGAGTGGCGACGTCATTTTATCACTGAGTCCGAGCTCCTGTTGCCCTCACGCCAGGCCCGCTTCACCTCCTACATCACCTGTTTACACCCTGCAGTCATGTGAGTTTGCAGGTTAGCTAACAGGAGGTGAGAGAAAGTAAAACTCCCAGCAAGACACAAAGTACCAGGGTCTGTAACTGGTATTTTCTTCAGTGAGGGAACCTTCCTAATGATGACTGTTTCACTTTAAAAGCTGTAGTATAACATTTTTGTTCAAATGTTCTTATGTGTCGTGTCATGGTGCAAAGTTGGCAGGTCCGAGTGACCAAGTAGAGAAAGATGCTCAACACCCATAGCTGCGGTGTGATGAGTGGTAAAGGCCTAACTCATAAGCTCCTAAGAGTCTAACTTAACTTTTTAGCTCATTCTTCCTTGAACACTAAAAACCCTGGTGTTCTTTTCTAAGAAAAGCCTTTTAGGAACTGTCCTTTACAATTCTGGGCTATTCAAATAAGCCAACAGACACACATTTCACTCTGGCCTTTCCTATATTTTTGTCTTTTCAAAAAGGTCAAGTTTTTTTTTTTGTTTTTTTTTTGATGAATCGCCATTAACAGATTTCAAATATGCCAACCCGCCCCTTTCCTTCCTTGACTTTCTCACAGTGCAGCTTCTCTTCCAGAACCCCTGCCTGTTCTCAAACTAGACAAGATTAATATTATTAATTGGGATTAATATGATTGGTGGCATTGGGACACTTTTATACTCTGGGCCTAGATAGCTCCTAGACCTGACAAGAATAGGCTCTTCCCTTTTCTCACTTCCCTTCCCCCCACTAAGGTTCTGAAAAAGCTGAGAAGCCTGGATGAATCCTTGAGAATTCTTTGTGCTCTTCCTCAACAACTCTTGGCCTCTTCTTATGTACTTTTGGAATTGATCACCTAAATTGAGAAATTATTCTCTTTTGGATATTACCTTCTGTTGTATTATTTGGGTAGGCTAGTTGCTAAAAATCTGTAATAGCTTGAGTACTATATGTTTTTTTTTCTTGCTCATTTAAGGTCTGGGTGAACAGGTTTGAGAGGAGGCCCCCTCCACTCGGATATCCAGGCACCAAAACCAGTATAGGCTCTCCCATCTTCAATATACTCCTTTCTAGTTTGTGCTGGGGGTTGTCTCTCTTCCATCAGCCAGAAGGAGAAAACTGGAGGTGAACATTTATGATTAGTCAGTCCTGAAAGTAGTGGTGTCCATCACTTCCTGTCACATTCCGTTAGTCAAGACTCAACCACGCGGCACTGTACTAGTGGTAGAAAAATACCAGTTAGTTTGTAACTTGGAACTTGTTTGTATAGTTCATTATGTGAGAGTAATCCACATTCTCCATAGGCTCCTCATATTCCTGTGACAGTCCTGTGGCCCTGTCATTATGATATAATCCTGTGGCACAGGTGGGGCAGTGATGATTGGAGCAGGGGCCACGCTGGTGGTTAACCACCCAACCAGCTTTGTGCTGGAATCTGCAGGTAAGAAGCAACCATCAGAATGCAATGCACAGCTGCCAGTCAGCTGGGTCTGAAGTTCATTCTGTGTTTGTCATGGCGTTTCTTTTTCACTGCTGTCTCCTATGGTTTGCACTCAGCTAAGGATATTTAGAAATCTCATCCAAACCTCTGGCAACTCGCTTCTCTTTACACTTTTGACTGATGACTTCATAAAGCCCTAGACAGTGGGGCAGCTTCCAGACTCTGTGGCTTCATTAGTCTCCTTGTCTATTCTTGGCAAGATAAGCAATCCTAGACAAATGGAAAGGCTGCTCGTCTGAGCTGCTGGAGCCTTGTGTTTCTCAGGGTTATGTATATCACTTAACTTTTCGCTCCTTCCTTTCCCAGCTCAAGCTTCTGACCTTGTTCAAATGCCATGTTCTACTTAAGTAATTATTTGAAGTGATGTTGGCATCTCGGTTTAATTTCTAATTCCTTGTTTTGATTTTCGCCCCACTGGATATCATTTATTTTTACCAGGCTATTTGTGATTCCTTTGATGCCCATGCCCTACGGCTTGATGAATTGGATCTTACTTAGCATTAGGCCTGAAATATTAGCGGGAACAGAGGGATAACAGAAGGAAGGAAGCAGATGGGGAGCATGCTGCAAGGGTCTAGTGCAATATAAAATAGGCCTCAGTGAGGTATTTGGTTGTGAATGTGTAATTAAGGGATAAAAAAACCCCACAGGTTACATGGAGAAAGGAAAAAGGAATGGAAATTAATCAATGGTAGGCAGAATGGGGCAGTCATTGCAGTAAGAGCCAGGAAGCAATTCCAGTGTTCTATGTTTGACATACGTGAGAGGAGAAATTGGGGTGCTGATTTGTATTTGTAAGGGGAAGTCAAGGAACTTCTTTTTAACTCTGTCTAGGCTAATATTTCACAATGTCAGAGCTAAAAAGAGATGTCAGAAATGCAGACTAGAACTGCAGCATTTCTTATCTTCCATGGAAGGATTAAATCAAACACAAAGGTTGTGTGTGTGTGTGTGTGTGTGTGTGTCTAGAGGCAGAGTGTCCATTTCTGCTTTCAGAATCCCACCGGGGTCCATGATCCATAGCGGCTAAGACAGAGTTACTGGATTAGAGTGTCTCTGTGTATCCTGAGAGTGGTCAAAGCTATGAAGGAAATGAGATGGCCAGGAGAAAGAAAGTGAAGCATCTAATGCAAAACCAGTGTGGAGGGAGATGTTGTGGGGTGCTTCACTCTACAGTGACGTCTGAG
Organism: Rhinolophus sinicus; assembly: GCF_057876585.1. Lineage (NCBI taxonomy): Eukaryota > Metazoa > Chordata > Mammalia > Chiroptera > Rhinolophidae > Rhinolophus > Rhinolophus sinicus. The sequence continues at coordinate 185,482,034 of NC_142516.1, read as the reverse complement.
TGTCAAGCTTTAAGTGTTCAGGTAGGAAATTAGGGCCCCACACTGTGGGATCTGAGAGAGCATTTATCTCCATGTCAAAGTATATGAAGTAGAAAAATGAAATCATAGGCTCACATTCCACAAACCTAGTCCTCTATTTTTCAAACTAATGTTCTTCAAGAATGCAGTCTGGCGATCGCATTTGGTTTTGATTTTCTACTGTACTCAGGCTAACCTTTTGTTCTATCTAAGACTCTTCTAGCCATCACCCAAATACAAGCCTAGGCTACTAGCCAAAGGCCCAATAAATAATGACATTTCTGCTTTCGTAAAGGCACTAACATCGATTTGTGTTCCTGCCAGCAAAACTGCCGAGTTCTTGAGCAGACTGGAGACAGAGCGGCCAAACAGAAGTACCTGTCAATTTCCTCCCCGTGACCCACACTCCTCGACTTGGGTGAGTGCAATGCATGCAGGTTGCTCGCAGGCAGTTTTTAAAGAGGTGTTTAGTGAGTGAAGATTAAGGGCACAGAGTGACCTTTACAACACAGAATATTGGATAAAGGTAGATGGCCTGACCTGAAGCTTCAGTTGTTGCCTTAGCCCTAAAACAATGTTCGTACTTGTTACCTGCATTATGGGCACCTAGACTAAACAAACATCAGCCTGAGGAAAGCCTTTGATGCCACCCAGTCATCCAACCATCTGGCCATCCCTCAAAGGTCTATGTTTACATAAGGTGTACCCAGCTCATACAGTTCTGCGCGGAAGGGCCTTAGTTAAGGGAAGGAGAAAACCACAGTTATAAAGCAAATTTGTGAGTGTAGAGCACATAGCAGTTAGAAAGTTGAAAGTTTAAAAGATGAATCAGTCAAGTAAAGAGAGTCATTCCAGCTGCCAAATTAATCAAGACACAGAAAGAAGAATTGAGGTATAATGTCCAGAGACAGCACGGTTTGTGTTAGGGAAGAAGAGTCTTGTGTGCTGCAGTCTACAAGAGTGTAATGCTGGGAGAGCTGAGGACTAGGGGCCTGGAGACGTAGGCAGGGCCATGCAGAGAGTGGCATCCTGAGTGGGCTGTCCGGGACACTACAGGATGGGCAGCATTCCTGACCCCTGGGCACTAGATGCCAGTAACATCGCCCAGACATTGAAGTGCACCCCCATGGCAGGAACTGGTGGGGCTGCTGAAATCTGTGTGGCACATGGGAGAACTGGGACCTCGTTCTGTGCAAACTGAAGGTCCTGCAAAATGTTAAACAGGGAAGGGCCAAGGTCAGATGTGTACTTAGCTGTATTACACTGGTGACCACGCAGAGGCTCGATGAAAGGAACAGTGAGGCAGAGAAGCCTCTAAGATGCTTCCCTGTTAGTCAAGGTGAGGAGCGATGAAAACGTGAAGTAGGATGGTGGGTGAAAGGATGGGAATGAGAGTGCAGGTCAGAGAAGAGCTCAGAAGGTGAAACTGGCAGGGCTTGGTTACGGACTGGCCAACTGGAGACAGCAAAGCAAGTACAAGGAAGGATTGTAGTAAGAATCCTGGGGAAGGACTGTAGTTGAAAGAAAAGATAGATATAAATTTCAAAGACTTAGTGTTGCCAGGATTTGAGTAGGTAAATGGTAAGTTGTTGGAGAAACCCGATCTTCACTTTCTCCCAGCCTCCCCCCTTCTCTTTAGTGACCACATTTTAAAATGTCATGAAGACACTATGACACTTTTTGGCAAAAGGTCATTTTGCTCTTACCTACAAACCCTTAAATGTTTTTCTTTTTTTTTTTTTTTTTTGCTTGATGTTCCAAAGTCTAAATTTGCCAGTGTGGGCTCCTGAAGTCACATGGAATCTGTCATCTCTGTCCCGTTGTTGCAGGGCTCTGGAGGACGGAGTTTAGGAGCTAAGTAGTGGAGCTAAGTCATGTGTGGGGACAGTCCTGGACTTCTGTCCAGATGCCCTGAGGCCTTGAGGGAGGGAAGGAGCACAGGAGAGTGACGGCCTCACTAGCTGGGTGCTTGGCTGCCAGAAAGGTCTTGATTTACGTTTCCGGGCTTCCTGACGCCCATGGTTTGATGCACCTGGCAGAACTGTGTGAGCTTGTTCTATTGATTTTGGCTCGATTCTTCAATCTAACAAGATCCTCCTGAATTTGAATACTGTCATCTAAAGCATTAGTAACGTCTCCCAGAGCTGCGTTTTTTGCGGATTGATGGATGCCTTATTCACGCAATCATCAGGGTTATTTATAGAAAATGTGGAGCAGGATTGGACCCAGGATGGTTCCTTATGAACTGCATTCAAGATTTGCTACCATTCTGACACCAAACTATTAATAATTTGTTGGTGTTCGATATATTTAACTGACTTTTTGCCTATGTTACCCTCTTCTCATTCAGTCTAATCCATATGCCTAGACTTCCTCTGAGAATGCTTTGCAGAACCATTTCTAATGCTTTAGGAAAATCAAAGACATACATTGCACTTTTGCAAAGTTAATGCACCTGCCATTTGCTTTGACTACAGTTAGTGTATAGGACACGACTACTGTGTGCTAGGCATCCACATGGGGCGTGTGAGCAGCAAGGTTTCGAGCTTTTGTAAGAAACAATTTTAATTTCGCTACATAATGCACTTTTCCTGAGAAAATTGTTTTTCTTGTACTTATTGAAATGTGGCTCTGCCACGGGCAAGTAGGAATTGAATAAATACTGAATAATTATGTCAATGAAAAAGGCTTCCTCCTTCCTTCCTTCCTTCCTTCCTTCCTTCCTTCCTTCCTTCCTTCCTTCCTTCCTTCCTTCCTTCCTTCCTTCCTTTTTGTTTGGTGGAGCATATTATTTAGTAGCTGCTCCAGAGAAGGTGTACTTGTATGTCCAGGTCCTTGCATGTCTGAAACTATCTTTATTCAGCCTTCATACTTAGCTCGCAATTTTCTGGTAAATATTCCAAATTAGACATAATTTTCGTTCAGAATTTTGAAGGCATTGCTCTTCTAACCTTGAGGATTGGCTCCTGAGAAATTCAAGGCCATCTGAATTTCTATTCTTATGTGAGGGCTTGTTCCTGCTTCCGCTGGAAATATTTTAATATCTTTTATTGTTTTTGGTATCCTGCAATTTCATAGTGATGTACCTTAGCGTAAGGGTCATTTTCATTCCTTTTCTGTCTGGAAACTCATCTCTCGTTCTAGATGATTTTCTTGTGTTATTTCTCTGATTTATTTCCTTTCATTTTCTCTCTATGGAATTCTTATTATTCAAGTCCTAGGCTTCCTGGATTTATCTTCTAGCTTTTTTTGTAAAAAATACTTTTCTCCTCTAATTTATCTCTGGCGCACTTCCCCCCCCCCCCCCCTTCTTCCTAGCATATTGAGTTAGAAACAAACAAAAACAAAAACCCCAGTCCTTCCCCTCCTGAGTGTCTCCGTCTCTCTTAAACTACTGCCACACTCATAATACTTCTGACACCAGCTATATGGGGGCTTTTCCCACACTAAGCAATTCTGTGACACCAGCTAGGTGACCTGCAGTTTAACTTAATCGTGACACTATCAGCCGCCTGGAGATAGTGTCAGACCCCGCAGGTGAAGGGCTCAGTTCCGTGAGACTGAGGCCACTGCAGATGGCAATCTCAAGTAGTAGGTCCCAGGTTACTCACAACTTCTGTCCAAGCTGGCGACAAATCAGAGGGTCCATGACCCCTCCTTGGGTTTGATTAATTTGCTATTGAGACTTACAGAAGTCAGGGTAACACTTAACTTACATTTACGAGTTTATTGAAGGCTGTGATGAACAGTCAGATGAAGAGGTACTAAGGCAAGCTGTGCGAGGGTCCCAATGGCAGGAGCTTCGGTCTCCGTGAAGTTGGAGTGCGACCACCCTCCCAGTGTATGGATATGTTCACCTACTTGGAAGTCCTCTGAACCCCTGAACGTTTGGGATTTTTATAGCGGCTTCCACACAAAGGCACGACCAATTAACTCCATCTCCAGCCCCACTCCCCTCTCTGGAGGATGGGGTGGGATGGGAATGAAAATTCCAAACTTCTAATCATGGTTGGGTCTTTCTGGTGACCAGACCCATTTGGAGCCACCCAGAGTCACCTCATTAGGACAAAAGATGCTCCTCGTACTCTTATCACTTATTAAATTAATACGAAGATTTTAGGAGCTCGCTGCCAGAAACTGGGAATATTTACATATAGAGATATATAGATATAGATTGTTATATATCTATAGATAGAGAGAGCCAAAAAAATGTATACACATTCTAAGAAAGGAGAAAAGTATTAACACAAATTTTAACTCTCGATATATACTGATAGAAAAAGATGAATACAAGTCACGTCTGACTTCTGCAATTACAAGAGGTGCTCAGAGTGGTTCCCATCAGCATCCAGACACTTCTGATTATGGTGAACTACTGCTTGAGTAACGTTGACCAAAGTGTCCACTTGTATACATTTTTTGGTACCCTCTGTATAACAATTTAATACTAATATTATATTACGATTTAATGATAAAACATGATGTGAATACAATGACATGGAAATTTCTGGGGTTTAAACTAAGAAAAATATGATGAAAAGTTTTTTCTCCCCTATTTTGACCAGGAACTTCTGTCCGCAGCTGGATAAGCACACAGTAGGATTTGCAAGTAACTTTGCCGTCTTCATCGTTAAGGTGCCATGTGACTTCCCAGTTTCTCTGGCCTTTTCAGTGACACTTTATCCGTCCAACTTTTTTTTTTTTTTCTGAGTCAAAATCTAGGACCCATGTTCTGATGAAAGAATAAGAGGTTACATTTAAAAGGAAGGTACACAAATAGAATTTAGGTTCCTCACTCAACTCATCGTACCTGATTTAACTAAATATTTTATTCCTTCTTTCAATCTCTTGAATAGAAGATGTGCACCCTTGCTCCCTCCCCCCATCCCTTTTAGGTTTTATGGGGAATATATGTGATGAAGACCAGCCTTCTCTTAAAAGAAGGGGTCATTAGAGAACCACTTACCACAGTCCCATTGTGTGTAGGATATAAATAAGAGCAAGTCATAGGATGTGTATGCTTGTCTCATGGAGCAGGGTTTGGATATATGAGGGTTTTCCGAACACATCTGGACACATCTGGAGCTTCACTATTCTGATTAGTAGTGCTATAGATGATACAGTCCCTTTCTGGCAAACGCTTCTTATTGTTGGATAGTGACAGAAATGGAGGGATGAATTAACAGTGCTTGAGAACAATTATAGTAAGAGAAAAGGGGGGGCCCAGCCCACATCAGCTTTATGGATTCTTAGTCCAAAGAACTAGGCCTGAAATAGGCTGCTGCTGCTGGTTGTGTTATGAGAAAAATGGAATTTCCTCACATTAGCTTAACAGGCTGGCCTCTCTGCCTTGCAGAGACCGGGCTACAAATCAATGTGTGAGAGGGAAAGTGCATGACAAATGAACAGACAGAATACTTGAAATCTCCTAAATTCTAGAATATATGGTCACTCTGCTAGCGTGTGGGACCCTAATGCGGCGGCTCAGTTGGACTAAAGACGTGCCCCTGTGTGCGCCAGCTCTCCTAAGACCCCCCCTGAGGTCCTAATTCCACCAGAAATGACGATTCCTATGCCTCTACACAGGCCTTGTTTTCCCACTCAGAAATAGAAATAAGCGATAGGGACAGGTTAAGGATGCAACGACGTGAAAGAAATACATCTCTAAGGTCATGTGGTATCAGTCCCCTGTGGACAGGCTGTTTAATAGTAAACCATTAGTGAGCAGTAGACACGTCAGTGCTTCTAAAGTCAACGTCACTGACCATTGCTTGTCTCTGATAGACTGACCAGCTCGTTGGAGTCTTGAAATATATATAATGTTCCTCTATTTGAAATCCTTCTCACTAGAAAGAGTACACAATGGGGACTCTCTCTGAGGGGATATTTTTAAAGCTAAGTTAAATAAATATTTACATTATCCTTTAAAATGCACTTATATTAGCCTTCTTTTATATATATATCCCAAGGGACATCTTCCAGCACATGCAAAAATCACTCAATAGGCAAGTGTGTATGGAGAGCTTGCTGTATGCTCAGCATAGAGGTTGGTTTATTAAAACCAGACCCATGGTTGGAAGACTAGTAGTACATTGTGGTGATGCTTTTTCCTATGATTTTTTCCCCCCTATGCATTTACAGGCTAGAAGCCAGACTTATAAGGATTCTCTAAAGGAAGAGGAAAATCGAAAATTGCAAAAGATGAAGGAAGAACAACATCAGAAGGTATTTACAAGACCGTCTCTATTAGTCATTGCTAATTATTTACTTGTAGTACTAGATAATTTTGAAGGGTTTCTAAACAAATATTTACATACCTGAAAAAAACAACACAAGCATTAAAAATAAAAGGTGAACTGTGGGTATGTTTTCAGAGTATGGTGATGGTGATGGCTAATTCGGGTCAAAACCCTCACGGTACTTCACCTTAGATGGGCTGCATTATGTCTGCTCTCATGGGTGCCAGAAGTTCATGGAGACGTTAGCACACTTGTGAACTTCTCATCTACAAAACACGACTGATGTCAGTGCCATTTTTTAAACCAATGTTGTATAATATTACAAATAGTGTCCAGAAATTACGATAATGCATAACAAAGTGGTATGTGCATAACACATTCATGAAACAACTGGCTTAGTCACCTAAAAGTACCCATATAGTAAAATGTAAAGATATTCTACACATGTATTCAAATATATGAGTCATTCCCAAAGTTTTGAGTGATAGAAATCAGTGCAATGAATGCAGAGCCTCCTAAGAAAAGTGCTTAAAGGGGTAGTTCTCACTAGAATATAAAATTTCTGTCATAGGAACTGAAAACAGTCGGTGTTTTGCCTTGATGGACACAGCTGCCTTTCATGCATAGGCTCAGGTAGGGCCTCAAGTGCCTGAGAATGAGAATCATGAGGAATACCAGCAGTTAGCTCTAAGGTATCACTTCATCCCAAATCCTTTAAAAAAGCAAAATAAATTATGCAACTACTTGGAGACCATTATCGTCCCCATAATTCGTATTTCCCAACTTTTCTTCTTGCCATATTGGTTGTTGATATATCCTGTCACTTCCTCTAGCATATCTCTCAAATCTTATTTCTTAAGCAATTAACTTGAATTCTAGCTCCCATGTTGATTTCCTTGATTGGGCTTAATTTGTTTTTACCCTTACAGCTTTGCTGTCCAAGGTAATTCATTATAGCAATTGTGTGTGAACATTACATTATGAAATGGACTATATGTATTAATGGCTTTTGCTATAATTTGACCCTTTTGAGTGCTACCCACCTTCCAACAGTGGTCAATCCCATACTTGTTCAAAGCTTCACCTAGCATATAGTATAAATGAGTGTCACTAAACTGTTTTGCCCATAGTAGGTAGTCAATAAATTGTGGAAACAATAATGTCAATTGTAAATTTAGTTATTAAGCTACTGCATAAGCCATGAAGAAACCATAAAACGTTTCTATCCCTTGGTGTTTTTATTTTTTTTAAAAAAGCAAATATCTTTTTATTTTGACAAAGGCTTTCATATTGAAACCCATAATGAAATAAGCGATGTTACGGTAATATTCTAGTAATTAGCAAGTAGAAGCTAAATCTGGTATATACTTTTATTTTCAGTAATGTCTGTCAAATAACATGGAAGTGTTGATTTGTTTCTGTGATTTTTTTAAAAGATTTTTATTAAAATATAGCCAACATACAATATTATAGCATTTCAAGTGTACATCATAGTTATTCAACATTTATATACCTAAAGAAGTGATCACCATGATATTATCTTGATAAAAATAGCATACTGTCACGATAAGAAATCTGGCAAGTAAAGAAAATATTTAAAAAAGAGAAAAATGTCACTCCTAATTCCACTGAAGCAGACTTTTTATTTTGTTTGTCAGAAATGTAACATTTTATTAGTCTCAAAAACAAGATCCTCTTTATTGTTTCATTGTCTTAAAAATCACTATTGTATCATATTTCTTTGGTTCTACTTCTTCCTTTTTTCTTTTTTTTTATTAGTTTCAGGTGTACAAAACAACATAACGATTAGACAGTTAACACCCCTGACAAAGTGATAAGCTCAACAGTCTGGTACCCATCTGACACTGTCTATAACTGTTACAATATGTTTTTGTGACTTTTTCACTTAATACCGAGTCCTGAGGTACATAGACACTGAGGAGAAAGTTGTGAAGTCAGTATCGATAGGATTGCTTTTAAAGTAACTTCTAGTGAATTTTAAATAGCGTTTTGTAAAGTTTGATGTGTATATTTGGAACGTAAAAACCATTAAAAGTAGGACATTTCACAAAGCAGATGCTCAACAGATGAGAAAATCAGATCTGAGATTTAATTTTCAGGTTGAGCAGTTGTTTTAAACAGTGAAAATTAAGCTTTTTTATTTCTTAATCTTGCTTTTCTTCTGGAGTTAGACAAATATTGATACATACATATTTTCTGGTGATTGATTAAACATATTTTTTATTTTACTTACTTAAATTATTTCCCTTTACTTACTATAGCTTTAAGGAAAATGAATAATGTTAGTGTATAGAGAATTCCATCATTAGGGATTTCAATGGGATACATAAAGGTTTTTATTAGGTTTTTGTTCAGTCTGTTAGAAAATGTCCACTGAAGGCATTCCCTGATTGGTAGAATCTGTCATTCCTTATCATGTCAATGGTTTAGCATAAGAAAACAAGAAGAATCATGCCTATGACAAGAAGATACAGAAAACAACACATATCTGTCATTGTGTCTATTCATGCAGATATTTATTGAATACCTGCTATGGAGTAACTTACAAATAGATCACCTAGGTTAAGTTGAGGTGGCAGCACATTTATTTTGCTCTCTCTGTTTCTGACATTCACGTTCTTCCATTACTGTGATCTCTGGGGGCAGTAGGTTCTTCCTTAAGTTTACATTTGATGCAGTTCTCTCTTCTAGAAATTTATTTATAATTCTCTTCCCGCCATACCTCTAATATATTCTTGCTGCTGCTTGTATTTTGTCAACATGTATATTCTCTCTTGCCATTCGAAAATAAACACACCAACTAACCCCTTCCTTGATTCTTCTGTCCTCAGAGATATCAACTTTTCTGCTTCCACCAAATTAATAAAGACAAAAGTAATCTTACTGTAACCATATCTTTATTACCCACTTCCTCCTTAATTCCTTATATTGTGGTTTATATTCACAAATGCTCTTACTGAAACTGCTCTCTAAAGGTAAAATCCCCCTGAACATTCAACTCAGTGATCTTTTTGGAATCCCTATTTCCCTGTACTTCTGTAATACTATTTAACACCACTTTAAAGTTTTCCTTTTCTGGATTGTTCTAGCTAAATTATCTCAGAATAATATATTTCAGTATTCATTTATTCACTTATTCTATTAACATTCATTCTATCGACAAACATATTGAGCTCCTAATATATGCCAAGCCTTCTGTGAGAACCTTGGGCTTCAGTTAAGAACAGAATAGATAAGGTTCCTGCCCTCTTGAAGTTTATTTTGATGGAGGAGATACTATTTAAAGGAAATGAAGAAATAAAATATTGCACATTTTATTTTATAGCAATTAATCACTTTGTAGGAATGCTGCAAAAGTAATAAATTGTGTGTTGTGATAACTTTAGACTGGTGTATAAAATATTGTTGATTGCCTACCTCTCTCCTAAAACCCTAAGTTTTTCTTCAGGTTTCCATCCTACTTAGCATGGCCTGTGTTTCAGAGAAGGCTGACATCACCCTGGTCCCAGGGATTTAATCCGAAATGGTCTAACTGTTCATGGGAATTCCTTTGTCCTTGACTGTGATTGGTTCAGCCATGGATATGGGAAGTAGTTCCAACCAATGAGACTTGTGGGAATCAGTACAGATTTTTATCAATATGAAATATACTGCTCTTCCCATTTAAAGATTTTTCAGCTTGATTCATTTTTTGTGTGATTCTAATATTTCCTCTGCTTGCTATTTTGTTAGAATTTATATGGCAATTACTTTTTCCATCGCTTAATTTTAACCTCTCTGCGTCACTTGGCTTAAATTAGATTTCTAATGACAAAAATGACTGATTTTTCGTTTATCCCATTTCACAATCCCTTTTAATAGGTAAATTTTATATAGTCTCATTTATTGTGATTACCAGTGTATTTGCACATATTCTTGCTACATAGTTTACTCTAATTATGTTTTCTGCTCTTTATTTTCTTGACTCCTTGAATTTTTTCTGTTCCATTTAATTTATTTTGCTCTTCTCTCTCTTCTCTCCTCCCTTCGAAAATGTTTTTATCCTATATGACCTTTGCTTGACCCATTAGATCTCAAAATATATGTCTCACTCAAGATGGGAAGAAAGTTAAGGGAAATTTCTATTTTCCTTTTACAGTTTTTCCTCTATACTGTCTCTGCTCTCCATTTCTGGGATAGCTATCAAATAGATTTTCAAAATTCTAGTATCTGTTTTCTGTATCTCTTCATTGTTTTTTCTTGTACTTCTTGTCTCTTTGGCCTTTTTTATTGCACTCTGGGAGAAACCTGTAGGTAGATCATCCTGCTTACTAAATGGTTTCATAAGTTTTCATTCTGCTTATTAGGCACATTTATTGAATTTGTTTATTTCCCAAGATTGCTGATTTACTTTTTCATAGCAATGTTCTGCTTCATAAGTGCAGTATTCTTACTTATTTCTTCATTGATGGCAATTATACAAACGTTATCATTTTCTGTGTACTATTTTTAACAGTACTTTTTCCTTTCCATTGTAAATTTTATCTCCGGTGGTTTTCTCTCAAGTGCTTGGTGGTTCCTGGTTATCTTGTCACATTTCTTTGATGTGCTGCTAAGTAAACTAAGCAAGAGCTTATCTTCTGGGTGTGGTAGAAAAACCTCCTGTTCTCCTACAGTCAGTAGGTACCCAGATGTCGTCCTGTTTCTTTGAGCCCAGACACCCCTCCACAATTCTGTTTACCCTGTACTGCAAGTGTGGAGAAGCAAGAGCCCGATGCTTTTAGTGCGCTTCTCCAGCTGATTATCTTAATGACAACATCAGTATTCCCTCTTAGGCAGAGCTCCTTCGGAAGCACTGCTAACTCAGCTCCAGTTTATCCCACACATTTGTTTCTTTGTATAATTTATCCTGTCTCCTTTCTACCTGTCAGGAATTTTTAAAAAACATTCTGATTGGCTGATTGCACTTACTGATTTCACATGCTTATTGATTTTATATAGTCGTTTGGAAAGTAAAAACAAACCAAAAAACAAATACTGAAATTATTGGGTGACAGAGGAAATTATTACAGAATACTGATGGTGGCAAGAGCACTTCATGGAGTATGCCTGCAAAGCTGGACTCTGAGACCTTGTGCTCTGTGAGATCATAACTGTAAATCCAATGAGTAGTAACAAAAGAAAGGAATTAAGTATCCAATCCCGGAATTGAGAGGCACTAGAAGCATAGATTTAGAAAAGATTATTTATATTACTATAGATAATACTGTGCTAATAAATTGAATATGTGGATTAAGTGAATGATTTTATAGAAAAATGTAAAACTCCAAAATAACTCAAAGAATTAAAATACATAAAAATGAATGAAAATGCAAGTGATTTCTAAAGTTTTCTGAGAATTATTTCCCCCTAATAAGCTAAACTTGGATTAGTGTACAGGTAAGTTCATTGGAATTTATGAGAAACAGATTTGTTTCCCATGCTTTAAAAATTGTTTAATAGGAAAAAGATGAAATAATTTGGAATTAATATTAACTGTCATCCCCTTGGTATCACAGCCTAGTAAAGGTAACACACACACACACACACAAACTTATAGAGATTAACATCTGAAAGGCAATTCTAGTTATGGAGTTTTTCTCTTAAATAATTTTCTCTTAAATAATCACAGCAAAAGTTTATTCTAGGAACGCAAAGATTACTAGCTATATATTATGACTTTTTATATTGTATAACTACAATAGGATAGGTCATGAGAGAAAAAGCATTTGACCACCTCTTTAGTAGTAAACAAACAAACAAACAAACAAGCAAACAAAGTACTGATAAATTTTAACCTCTACTGTCAATTAAAAAAAAAAAACTATACTGAACTAGAAATAAAATTTTTTTCTTAGCATACGTTTCGTCTTCCAAACCAATAATCAACATCATACTCAGTAGTGAACTACTGGAACACCAATATGAGGATATCTGCAACCCCTACCACCAACCAGTATTGTTCTGGAAACTCTAACCTAGTGCCTCTCAAACTTATTTGATGAAAAACTTTTCAGTTAAAAACAAACAAACAAAAACGTCTTAATATAACATGGAACAAATGTTTGGGAATTGTTTTACCCAATGTGATAAGACAAAAATTAAAAAGGAGCTTTTCTTTTCTTTTCTTTTTTTATTTTTTAAGATTTTATTGGGGAAGGGGAACAGGACTTTATTGGGGAACTGTGTGTACTTCCAGGCCTTTTTTCCAAGTCAACTTGTCCTTTCAGTCTTAGTTGTGGAGGGTGCAGCTCAGCTCCAGGTCCAGTTGCTATATTTTCTAGTTGCAGGGGGCGCAGCCCACCATCCCTTACAGGAGTCGAACCAGCAACCTTGTGGTTGAGAGCGCACTGCCCATGTGGGAATCGAACTAGCAGCCTTTGGAGTTAGGAGCATGGAGCTCTAACCGCCTGAGCCACCAGGCCAGCCCAAAAAGGAGTTTTTCTAATGATTAGGAATAAGTAAAGTTATTTATGGATGAGAGCAATTTGCCTGTACAACCCAAGAGAATCAACTGAAAAATGATAACAACAAATGGAGTTAAATGAAAGTTGGTTATAAAACATATATACAAGAATCAACAATTTTCTCACATAGCAATAATTAATTAAAATGTATAGAACAAAAAGTTCTCATCAACAAGCAACTATGTAAAATATTGCTCAATTCCTTAAAAAACACACACACACACAAAAAACCCCTAAACTTTCCTGTGATCAATTTGTCAAATTGATAAATGTCAATTTGAATAAAGTAGAATGGATGATGCACCTAAAATTCAATATTGTAATAACTACATTTCTATCCAAATTAATTTGTGGGTTTAATGCAATTCCAATAAAAAATTGCAATGTAGTTTGAGGTAGTTGGAAAAACTCTACATTTCAAGTGGGAGAATAATCATGAGATTAAAGAAGGGGCTTTAGACAAATATGGATAATAATTTGTGTGTTTGCTGGAGCGAGGAGAACTTACACTATTAGTTATTAAAAATACTTCAAACTCTCTCTTCTGGTGAGAGGCGACTGAAATGCTTTGGCATTATCAAATTCTAAAGAGCTTCCTAAAAGTGAAAGTATTAGATCTCAAAGGTGTACATTTATTCTAAGGAAATAATCAAGGCTGCACACAAGATGTAAGTACAAGGTTGTTTATTTTTAAAATGATATTCATGGAAAGTTTGAAGGCATTTGGTCAGCAATAGAGGATTTGAAGATTTTAAAGTTTAGACGATCGTGCAGGAATCACTGACATATTTTAATGGTGTGGAATCGTCTCACCTATATGAAAATGAAAAAACTAAAGATGATAAAACAGTCTGGGTGAGTTTTGAAACCTACCGATTCTTATTGTACTTTGTGCAAATTACTTTCTCTCGCTAAGCCTCCCTCGTCTGTTACGTATGACAGTGATGTTATTTACCCCGTGACATCGTTTCTAGGATTACGTGGGAGGAAGCGTGTGGAGGGTTTATGCTAATGCCTGGGACACAGTAGGCTTGTACATGTGACCTGAAGTGGTGATAAGTTATTAGGTTGGTGCAAAAGTAGTTGCGGTTTTTGCAATTATTTTGAACCTCTTAAACAGCAATTACTTTTGCACCCACCTAATACAATCTATGTGTATATCCCAAGAAATTAGGAAATATACTGACATGTTAAAGGAGCTTATCTTTGGGTGGAGAATTTTTATGTGATCATTATGTTGTCTTTATAGTTTCTGTACTTTATATATACATTATCCACAATGAATAACTTCTGTGAGAAAAAAATGTTTTTTAAAAGAATGAAGTTGAGAGGAAGTATTCCTGGGTGGTATATATAGAGATGTGTGATTCAATGATTATTGTAACTAGAAGTCCGTTTCCCTGTATATTAAAATGATAGAACTAACAATAGTAAGAGGAAAATACACATTATTAGTGCTATTGTTTTACTCCCCTACTTTACCCATTACTATTTACTTCCTTTGACTTAGTTGGTCTTCTCAGTTTGGGGGTCTTTGTCCTTTTGGGCAAAGCCATTACTGTGAGGAGCCACGGAACCTGGACTTCTCTAAACTGTCCCCTCCCCCCCCCAAACTCTCCTGTATTCACAAGCATTCAAAGGAGGGGTTCTTGAGCTGCTGCAGCATTGCCCTCCTGCTCTCACTGTCCTTTTGCCCTTGTTCGGAGGACAGGAAGGACATCCTGCCTTTCCCAGGCGGATAGTGCTTTAACGCTTACGGAAAGCCATCAAGCTGAACCTTGTCGGGACATGTGTCACTGGGGTTCAGACATGATTTTAAAATGGCCCTATGCGAGTCTTCAGTAATTCCACCACAGCCTCGCTTTGGGGCCTGCTTTTCACTCCAGCCTCATCCTGTGTCTCAAGCGTCCAGCCGTGGCACTCCTGTCTGCGGTGTAGTTGACCTTTTGGTTAATAGGAACACAGAGGAGACTTCTACACCCGCTGACAGGGAATGGTGACCCCTTTACTTGTGGCTGCTAGCTGGGGCCCCCAGCACTGGCTCGTTGTACTCACCTGCAGCTCTCCAGCAGAGTGGGCGAGAGCAGCGTGGGGGCGCGGCAGGTGAGTACAAAGAGCCAGTGCTGGGGGCCCCAGCTAGCACCCAGAAGAGCGTGGGGCACACTCAGGCCATGGCACCATTTGCAGGGTTGTCCTCGTTTATCATCATTGTCACTTGGCCAAAGTTTACCGGAACTCCTGCTCTTGGTGTCTCTAAGGTGATGGTCTGCTCATCATTTCACTTAAGTACCTTCTTTGAATGGAGCTCTGTCTCAAGGTAGGGAGTTGTGTAGAGCAGTAAGAAAACGTGCTGCCTTCTGGGAGCCTTCATGGACCCACTTAAAATTACAAACAACACCCAGAAACATTTGCTCCCTGTTTCTCTTGTTTGCGTCCCTTCCTTTGTAGTCCTGTGTCATGCACGGTGCTTCAGATCGTGTTCAGCAATGCATTTCTTTCTGCTTTGCATCACGGCTGTTTCTTGGTCCATCTCCCTCGTTAAAGTGTGATGTCCTTCAGGGTGGAGCTGCGTCTATTTGCATCTGTACCTGTAGCATGAATCCTGGTGCTCATGATTGGTGCGCAGCAAGCATATGTTGAGTGGGAAAGCACCAATGCCGTGCACCATGTCGCTCCTGCTTGGAGCATTTTGATTTCCTTATTTCCAAAGTGCAGTCTGTGGGACAGAGACCACTTACTTTATATCTGTCCAAGGAGGTAGTGCACTTGTGTGTGAGAACCAGTGAGTGAACCGGTATATGCTTGTAAGAGGAGTGGATGCAGCACCCGCAGTGGCTGTCAGCTCAGCAGAACACATTAATTAGTTGTTGAAATTTTCCTTTGTGGATAATTTCAAAGGAAATTTCCAAAGGAAAGCCAGCCTATCCCTCGTTAATACGCTTTGCTAGTTATAGAATAATGACCCTGAGAGCAGTGATGCCAGAGTGTCCCCTCCCTCCATCTGGAGCAGGGTCCTTGCATGGCGCGGCTTCATCAGCTGCCCGTCCCTGTTTTTCTCCCGCTCTGGGGTTTCTCCTCTCCCCGTTGTCGCCTCTGGAACAGGGTGCTGCGTGTTTCTCTGTCCCTGTCCTCTTTGCGTCCTCCTGGATGGATAGTTCTTGGCCTCATAATGTAGTGTTTTGCTGTTTTACATTTTTAAGTATTAAAAATTATACTCATTGGGATTTTTAAACAAAGAAAGTATAAGGAAACAGAAATAGAGGACATAATATACTTTACATGGCTCAAAAGTTAAAAACCTAAAGCGATATATGATGTTTGAACTTCCTACCCTGCCCAGCCACCCTCTGTGTGCCTCTTCCCAGTGATAATTACAGTTAATGTGTTAGTGTGTGTTTTTCCATAAAGTGTTTTAAATATGATGTACAACAGCATATACCAAATGGAAATGGATACAAGTGTATCTTTTCTATTTACATGGAGAAGTCCCAGAAAACTGCTCTGAACCTATCTCTTGTCATTTAATGTATCTTAACGGATGTCTCCACTGCCACTTCCCTCTCTCCCCCATCTGCTTTATTCTTTGTAACTATTGCATAGTATTCCATTGTGTAGATAATCTAACTTGTTGTGTCACTTCCTAATTAATGGGCGTTATCACTTTTCTCTTGAACTTTTACTGTTTCAGTAACACAACTGTGACTATACAGACCTCTTTGAACACTTCTGCAAAGGATGTACACATTTTACATGTTGATCTTATTGCTAAATTGTCCTGCAAAAACTAAATTACTTTTCCCTAACTTAGACACTCCCCCAAAGTGCTTGACTGTACCTGAATCTCTGTCAGACTTTTCTACTTTTTGTCAGTATGATAGGAGAAAATTTTTATCTCGTTTCAATTTCTGTTTCCTTGATTATGTGTGAAGATGGTGACCATTTTGAATTTATAAGCAATATGTAGTTTTTCTGTGAACTGCTTCTTCCTAGTCTTTGGCCCTTTTTCTGTCTGGTGGTGGCTTTTCCTTAACTGGTTTGTATGAGGTTGTTGGCTACCTCCTCAGGCCTTCTTTCAGCCTCTGTCTAATAGTAGCTGAACCAATAGCCTCACTCAGCATGTTTAATCCTCTACATAGGATTACCATCAGATAATTTTTCTCACTAGTTTATGGTTGCCTTTATTCTAGAATATAAACTCTTGAGGAGCAAGGATATCATGTCTTCTTCATTATTATATCTCCAGCATGTAGATCCAAGCCAGACTCATAAGCCCTAAGTTATTGTTGAATGAATGAATGAAAGAATAATTGAATCAGCCTATGTGTACCATAAAAATTTAAATTTTTTTCGAGTTTGTTTATGGTATTTTTTTCCCCAGTGGAAGCTTTGCATTTTCTTTCAGTGAAATGTATTAATCTTTTTCCTTTATGTTTTCTAGATCTTTCTCACTCCAAGTTTATAAATAAGTCTACCCAAGCCTCCTTTGAAAATGTCTATGGTTGCATCTTCTAGATTCAAATCTTAGACCTCCATAACATTTATTTTAATATAAAAAATAAATTGTTAGCTAATCTATCAGCATTCATTGAACTCTCCTTTGTGGGTTTAGCACAACAACTTTATGGTAAACTATATTTCCATGGATTAGGTCTTTTCCTGGAGTCAAAGTGTTTTAATTACTGTAGTTTTATAATATATTTTAATAGTTGTTGAAGGTAGTTCTCCCTCATTTTCTTTCTTTCTTTTTTTTTTAAGGTTTTTTGTTTGTTTGTTTGTTTGTTTGTTTTTTAATGACTATGATCTCACATTTATTTTTTCCAGATAAATTTCAGGATCATTTTTGCTGAGGCTGAAAAAATTATCTTAAAAATTATTTTAAAGAAATATGTCGAACTATGTATATACTATATACATATTATATGTATTTTACAGCTTTTAAAAAAATCATTATCTCATGTCTAGAACTGATAACAATTCAATTTGTTCAACTTGATGTTATTAAACTTACGATGGGCTGGATGCCAGAAGTTGCTCCTTAGAGAAATGAGTTGATGCATGTGAAAAGAATTAGCATCCTTTGACCAGAGGGATTTATGTTCTGCTAGAACTTTTGAGGGTAAATGGGTCCTCTAATTCTAGACATGGCTGTTATAATTGACTATGACAAATTATTGAAAAATTATCCTCAATCTTAATCACCTATTTTGGATGTGTCTTACAGAAGATTAGATACAAGAAAATCAAAACCCTAGTCTTTATTGTGCTACTAATGAGCTGTTTAGTTCTTGACAATTTAATTAAACTGAGTTTCTGACCCTGTGTTTCATCACCTGTAAAAGCATAATAATGCTCATTCATTCATTCCTTCCTTCATCAAATGGTACTTTATTTACCTGCCTACTTTTGAGAATTGTGAGGATTCAGTAACAGAATTGTAGTAAAATTCCTGTTTGAAAATATTAAGGTCTTATCGTTAAACATTGCGCCTTCAAAGCATTTCATTTGCTTATCTCAGTGCCTCTCTCCCCAAATCCCACTGAAAACACAGTAAAGGAAAATTCTATTTCAAAAAGCCACTAAGAACAAAAGAACAGGCCAGGAGACTGCAACAAAGAAAAAGATACAGCAACATTTGGAAGCTATAAAGTAGAGAAGGAGAAGCCAGAAATCGTTTGCAAATAGTCCCGAAGAAAGAGTCAAGAATCGGAGGCAGCGGATCCCTCTGAAGCCTAGGGTTGAAAGGAGGAGGGTGAATTAGAAGTCTAAAAAAGATGCTGTGAGACCCCCGGCACCACACTGAGAGCCGGAAAAAAAAGAAAAAAGTTTTAAGGATAAGGGAGGAGGTGGAGGTGTACTAGGAGGGCAGCTGGAATTAGGTGGAGATGGTAATGGAAACATAAATCGTCTTCCATGCTAGGAAGTCAAAAGAGAATGCATTTTTTAAAATATTAAGAATTGAAGATATGCATGCTACTAAGGGGGAGGTATAATAATTGACAGATGAAACCACACACAGGGACTGACGGTGATTGTGGTGGGAGCAAGCCGGAGGACTGCAGCTTCTTTCATTTTGGTGTAAAGCTTGATAGTTCTAACAAGTAGCACTGTTACTTGGTGGACTCTTACAACTATGTACATACATTATAGTGAAAAACATGAAAATGATTTAAAGACTTCATACTATTGTGGGAAAGTGAGTCTCTAGCACAAAGCTTGGCATTTGGTGTTTAAGAAATGCTTTTGGAATGTTTGAATGAATATCATTCAGTTATTTAGAAAACTCTAATTTCTTCCTTGTTGGTGCTGGATAAGAATTAGAATTGAATAATGCACCTTAGCGATTAACAACTAGTATATTTGAACTATCACAGTTTAAGAAACCAGTATTTTTATTTTGGTACTATAGACTGTCAGAAGGCCTTTGAATAAAGTTAAAAAAATAAATGTCAATCTGAACTTTGAATTCATTTTATGCTTTTCATGAACAACGTTTTGGGGTTAAAAAAAAAAATACATGTGTTGGATTGCACTGATCAAGACATGACAGTATTTTCCCTGCTAAAAAATCTCTGATTCAGGCACTAACTTATGAATATGGCACAGGCCTGATACCTCTTCCCTCTGCCTTTTTCTGCCTTTGAAATGAGGTTAAAACTCAGTCTGCCTCAAGGGAGGTAGTTGACTATTAGAGAAATCCTGGCTCCTAGTTCTTTGTTTTAACATAGTAACAATAGTTTGGAACTCAAGTTGCCTCTTCGAAGAGGATAATCAGAATGTCAGAAGCTAGAGATTTAGTGGTAGTAATTGATCTCCTATTTGAAGCAAAATATCCCACCCCCGCTCCCAGGGAGTTCAAGTTCTGCTAATATTAGAAGTTACTAGTTAATAATAGGTTGAGTGATTATTCTCCAGGATGGAAAATGTTTTATAAATGGAATTGAACTACAGAATTGAATCCAGTATTTATTTGTAAGTGGCTACGAATTTGTTGGGAAAGAAATGCTAGAGAAATGACCGAAAAATAGTGCTGTGTAACATTCTTTCTGCACTTCATTTTATTTGTTTTTCTTTGCAAGACACGGGTAAGTTTGACTCACATTGTGTTTCCCTCTGTGTGTGTTGTAACTCTTGATCTAATATCTTGAACATGCATTTTAATCTCACAATTTCAAACTCACAGAGCTTTTATTTGATGAAGGTACAATTATTTTTGATATATATATATATATATATATATATATATATATATATATATATATATATATATGAAAATAATTTTACATAGAAATGGTACTTAAGTAAAAGTTTCAAAAATGGAATATTGCACCAACTAAGGTTAAATACGTAATTAACTTGGATGTTTTCTGTACTACCATGTTAACTGACAACTATGTTTTAAAACTCTCATTGTTCCTAGAGTGAGTTACTGGAATTTAAGCGACAGCAACAGGAGGAAAAAAGAACCAACACCCGCCAGGCAGAACAAAGGAGGTATAAAAGGCTAATAAAATAAACATGCTTCGTTAAGACAATTCCCTATAAAGTGTTTACAATGTTTTAGGAAAACACTAGGGTAATATTGAATATAGTTCTGGAATCTGTATTATCTTTTTAATATTTTTATTATTGGGGTACGGTATCTGTGTGAAGATGCCAACTGCTACATACACACATACATACACATACAATATCCAATTTTTCTGACTAGATAGCATACATTTACACTAGAAAACTGAATCAGGCTCATAAGCTATGCATTTATTTAGGCTATATTTAATTTGCCTCCCATGGAAGAAAAGTATAAACCTTCATCTTTTGAGATGACGCTCTGCCATTTTTAGACCACTTTAGAATAATTGAACTGGTGTAGGTGGTGGACCATCCACCCTTGTATACTAAAGCTCAGACAAAAATCCCCATGAAGTGATTTCATATTGACTAACATATCAGGAAAAAAAAATTTAATAGAACCATTCTGGACTTTTTAATAGTACAAGTATTCTCTATCCTGTTCCTATAAGCAGACACTGAGTACCGAGTTCAATATCATGTTGATGTGGGGACAGTGCTAATAGCCACCACATCTGTCATTATTGTGTTAGGATTTTTCTGAGCGGCACTTGGGTTATTTGCGTTTATGGCGGTGTGCTTGAGTACCTCAGGAGAATACTTTAATGTAAAGGCTCTCACGATTTAAAGGAGCAAATTCTTCTTTTGAAACTGCGTGGCTTCTTTTATATGTTTAATCTTCCCACTATCACTAACATAGATTTTTAAATTCTGGTGGTTACGTTTTGTCGTTGAGACTTTAAACGGTATTAACAGAAGCTCTTAGTGCGGCTGGAGCCACTAATGGTGGATGGATGTTCATATTCTTTGACTAGAGTATGCTGCTTCCATAGTCCAGTCAAAATAGTTTCAAAATGTCGAGTGTGAATTTATGTGTTCTCTTCTGATGATACAGAAACATCAAAACTCTGACACACACGTTAGACTCTTTGGTTGGGTAAGGGGACCCCATTACTACTACCTATTTTTTTGTTGTTGTTTTAATAAAACAGACCATAAATTAATTTACTCTTCTATTGGATTTTCTCAGGATGTGTTTAGTGGGTAGAACTAAGACTTCTAGTGGTTTGGATGTGAGATGGGATGGGGACATCGAGGGAAAGCCCATCTTTGTTACTGACACAAAGGCTGGATAAAAGCAGCCCTCGGTGTGTGAGCAGTCCAGAATACCCTCGGTTGTGTTGTTTAAGGGGCAGTAAAGTCAGCTTTCTTTTCCTTAATATGCAAGTCTCCAGTAAGGTACTGTTCAATTTGCATGCTGAGAGGTCCTGTAAAGGGGACTTAAATATTGAACTGTGCAGTGAAGCAGGCTGACCAGGATATGGCACTTGGGTAGAATTTACGGTGGGAGGAGGGGGGAGCTTTACTAAGATGTAACCACTGCCTGATGGGACTTGAACTTGTTGAGAAAACAGCAACCCAATAAGCTAGAGATCCAACTGGGTCAACAGGCAGTTGGCATTTTAGCCCCGAGCAAGTACGGACAGGCATAAAACAAACCCAGTATCTGGCTCTGCCACCCAGCAGTCCGAGTTCCCAAACCTGCCCTAGCCGCCGCCTGACAGCCACATTCCGTGACCACATTCTGCTCGTCTGCCCGACTGACAGAAGGCCAGTGTGACGGGGTCCAGCTTACCCTTCCTCCCTTAAACGTGTGCTGAGTAGCTGCCGTGCACCAGGCACTGTGCTGCAGCCAGGAAGCTTCTAGTCTTAACTACTGTTTTTCAGTAATCTGTTGACGTCACGGGGTACCTATTTTAATGCTCTCTCTCCATCCTTCACCTCCCCGATGCGATTCAGGTATACCAAGGCAACTCAAAGCGTGCTGTTGCCTTTCATTTATTTGCCCTTTTAAATTAAGGGATTTAAAGTTAAAATTCCGTAGTACGACAGGCATATGCAAGTCCATGAAACAAATATTTAGAGTGATTAATTATGAAGCAATCACCCAGGTGAGCCAGCTCCAGGAAGAGAATATAACTGCCTCCCTACAGTTAGCCCTTATTCTGACCTTTATGATAATCACTTTCTTACCTTTCGTTATGGTTTTACGTCCTGTGCATTATACTTAATTTCTGAAATTGGTTGCTGCAGTATGACCTACCATCATACTTAGGAAAGTAAGGGAAAGACGTACCCATTCCTTCTTTTAGAAGTTCAGGGCTCCCTCTTCTGATATTTCCTCTTTCCCAAGCACTCTTCCATTTTCCTTCTATTTTTCATTTCTGGGATTTACTTTAGCAAGACTGGCACATGGGAGGGGCATCTAGCTTGCAACAACAGTGCCACATTGCTCTTTTTGTTTTCTCATCATGGTTTAGGTCTTGCTGAAGCTTCCATCTTCCGTCAGCCTCTGGGGTTCATGCCTGGCATGGCTGTAGGGTATGGTTGCTTGAGAAGACAGGCAAGAAATCTCAGAAGTTAAGAATTGTGCCCCCTCTGGCCTCAGCCTCAAATGGCACCTGCTCCAGCAAAGGGCTGTTAACAACATGTCACATGGTTAATGTGAAAAGAAGTTTCCGTAGATTTCTTCTAAGCTGGAGGGAGGAAGCAATCCCACAGTCAGTCATACAGCACATTAGGTTCTCAAAAATCTCTCAGCCTTGCAGCAAGCTTTTCACTTACACACATTTCTCATTGTTTTAAAGGGTAAATAATGCTTTTCTGGACCGACTCCAAGGCAGTCAACCAGGTGGCCTGGAGAACTTTGGAGGCGATTGGAATATGAATAGTGGTAACAGCTGGGTGAGTTGTTTTTTTTTTTTCCTTTTTCTCTTAAAAAACAATCTTTCAGAGTTGAAGAATAAAAACAATGAGAATTTTAAAAATATGTTGTGGCCTTCTCTCCAGATATTTGTTTGGTGTGCTGTTCAGCTGTGTGGTGGGCAGTCAGCCAGGGTGATTACTGTAAATGCCACAATAGCTTCTGAAAGGGAGGAAATCCTGATTTCAGCTCTGGCCAATCACAGTAAAACAATGACACCTGCCCTTTGTTCTCAGTGTGCTCGTCTGGACTGTGAGGCTTTTTATTCCCCCTGGCCCGGACCTAGCACACAAAAAATGAACGTTTTTTTTGTGTGTGTTTTTTTTTCAGGAAAATTTTTAGTGAAATATGGTTATAAAAATAGTAAGTATTCTCTAGTAATACATTTTTTTTCAGTGAAACTAGCATATCAAAGAAACCAGTATTTAGTTTTTCACTACAAAATGATTTTTTTAGAAACCCTATAGCAAAAGGCGGTTTGGGAAAATGAAATGTCCTTGTAGATTTCTGTGAAGAAAACCTCGCAACTTGCAATGTGTATTTAATGTGTTTTGCGTGCCCTGTATATTATTGAGCCAGCACTGAGTCTGTGGCATGATGTGATTGTGGGGTTTGCAATGTGTACAGAATCAAAACGAACTACAGTGGCTTTACAATTTAATTGAAGCCCAAGTGCATATGTGTCTACTCAAAAAAAAAAAAAAAAAGCAGATAGAAATCTTTAAACTGGTTAAATGCAACAAAATAATCAAGGGTTTGCCAACCTGGAAACTCAATAGAGAAGATCACTCTATAATAAATAGTCAGTGGACAAAAGATCATTTTTGAGAAGACAATCTGTTAGAAATCTTATATGCATGTTTCCTTAAAAGGCTTCCAGTGGTTAAAATTGGTCAATTTCACAGATTCGTCTATAGGAAGATAACAGAATATACGCAACTCTGCAGAGAATGCATAGTGGATGTGTGTATTCGTCCATAGCATATGGTCATGTGTATCACTATTGCATTCAGAAAAGAGACAACATGGAAGGGACAGAAAAGACTCTCAACACAGGGTTTTTTTGCATCATGTGTTACAATTTATAAAGTATTGATGTGCTCATAAGAATCTGTGAGTAGGAGTCATGTGAGTTTATTGTCCAAGTTCATGGAATTTATAAGTTAATGAAACGTGATTGAAACTCAGATTTTGTACAGGACTTGCAAACTGGGTGTACATTTTGCTCTCTACTTATCCACGCTCCAAATTTTGAAAGTACCTAGAAAAACACCTGGGATTGGGGGAAAGCTGATGGGAGAGAGTAAATGAATTAACTAAATGGGAGGCTGCTAAGGGAATGGGGAATTCAGCTCACTAGTGATGGCTGGCAGGCCTTACGTAAGCAAATTGTAAATCTTTGCTTAGGTTCCTCACGGATTGAAAAGAGGGGAACATTGTGTCCTCATGATACGATGTGAGGGAGGGTGATTGAAGTTTCCTTAGTAGGACAGGCATGTCCAAGTCCAAAGTGGTTATTGGCTCTTCCTTTACTTGAAAGAAATGTGACAGAAAGGTGAGAACTTAGGCTCCCACTTCCACCTCCATCTCTACTTACCTACAGGCATCCCTACCTGTATGCCTGCCCTTCCTTGTGGACCAGTTTCTGTCTCCACTGACTGGGGGACTTTGTTCCATCTCAACTAGAAAATTCCCATCAGCATAAAATATTAATAAATATAACTATATTGTTACCACCTTTCCCTCTTGCTGTGTCTTTGTTCCGTTTTGAGCAAAACTTCAAGAGGTGTCTATCCTTGCTGTCTCTAATTTCTTCCCTCCCATTGCTCTTAAACTCACTCTAATCAAGTTTCAGACTTTACCAGTCAACAGAAATGCTCTTGTCATGCTCACTAACGACGTACATATTGCAAATCCTGTGGCTATTTCTCAGTGTTCATTTTTTAACCTATTAGCATCATTTGTCATAGTGAATCACTCCCTTCTCTTTGAAACTGTTTCTCTACTTGACTTCTGGGACCCTGTACTCTCTTGGGTTTCTACCTACTTCAGTGGCCACACCTTTGCTGAATCCCCTGCATCTTTTTGTCCTCTCAACTTTCGGGTGCCTTAGGGATCCACCTTGGACCACCTTCTGAATTTTATGTTTACTTGATACCTTGGTGGCCCCAAATATTCTCATGAAATTAAATACTATCTATATGCTTATTACTCCCAAATTTCTATTACCAGCCTAGACCTCTTTCTCCAAACTTTAGGCTTGCAAATGCATTTGTCTACCCAGCATCTCTACTTGTGTATCTAGTAGACATTTCAATCTTAGCATGTCTAAAATTTAACCTTTAGTCCCTTTACCCCAATGCTCTATCTGGACTTTTTCCTGTTTGCACAATAGCACAACCCATCTCTCACGTCCTTCCATAGCCGATCAATCAAGAAATATTTTTGACTCATCCTTCAAAATACATCCAAGCCAACAGTTTCTCTTCCCCACTCCTGCCTCCATTACTGATAATCTGGATTCTTGAAATGATCTCCCAGGTGGTTTCGTTGCTTCCACGCTTCCCCACCTAGAGTCTGTTCTCCATACGAGAATTAGCCCTTTGAAACAGAAGTCAGATCCTGTCAGTCTTCTGCTCAAAACCCTCTAATGGCTCCAACAACTCTCCAAATCACTTGGAGTAAAAGCCAAAGTCCGTACAGTAGCCTAGCAGGTGCTATGTGATCTGCCTCCACCTTACCCCTCGGGCACCCTATTTCTGCTGTGCCCCTCATTCCTCCCAACCACACTTGCTTTCTTACTGTTGAAACCTTGAGGAACCAGCTGCTCTCACCTTGTGGCTTTTGTACTGGCTGCTCCCTCTAACGCTCTTCTCCAAAATATCCATAGGATTTGTTCTCCTTCAAGTATTTCCTTGAATTCCCCCTTAGCGAGGGTTCCTTGGTCATCTGGTTACTGCTGCCACCTGTGCCTTCACCCCTGGCACTTGTCATTCTCTTTCTGGGCTCCACTTCTTTTCTCTATAGCACTCAGCAACTTCTGACGTCATTTTATGTATATGTTTTGTTAACTATTTACTCAGTCTCTCCCTGTGGTAATGTATGCTCCATGTGTTATCAGAGCAGGGCTGTTTGGTTGTATCCCAAGCATGAAAAAGCACTGACGGGAACTTAACACATGTACAAGGAAACAGGTGGCTGTGATTGGTTCACCCAAACAACAGAGATTTAGAACTAAATGATGTGATATACTGAAGTGACTAGATGCTGAACTTAAAATAGCTGTGTATAAGACATTTGATGAAATAGACACTGGATTTAAAACAATGAGCACAAATAAGAGGCAAAAACAACCAAGAAGATTTGAAAAAAGAATAATACAGAACTTTTAGAGATTAAAAAAAACCCTATAATCATTGAAATTAAAGCACTAAATGAACTTATCATAATAAAAGGAATAAAAATTAAGAACTAAACCAAAATACTATTCTCATCTATTAGTATTTGGAAAAAACAAAACAAAAACCAGAAAACAGAAGATTGGCAATATACTTTGTTGACAAGGCTGAGGAGAAACAGGTTGTTTTACACGTTGTTGGTGGGAATTAAAAATGATACAAACACGATGTAGGTTGATTTGTTACTATCTCCCCGTAAATTAAAAACCAGGCCTAGACATAGTACAGAAAAGTTCCACCAAATGTTTTTGGAACAGATGATTCCAAATGTCTAGAGAGTTTTTTTAGATAAATGAAAAGGAGGACATGTACCCCAAAAGGATTAAGCAGGTGAATGTACCTTTCTATCAAAATTAGACAAAGACTCTACAGGAAAAAACAAACAAACAAAAGAACCAAAAAAGATCATCTTACAAACATAGAGTCAAAAAAATTCACAAAATTTTGATAGAGTCAATAATGAATATTTTAAAAAGGCAAAATATGTCCTTATCAGATTGCATTTATCCCAAAATGTAAGCTTGGCTTATTGTAAATGAATGAAAAAAACAAAATAAAACAGAAAATTGAGATAATTCACCTCATAAATTATAGGACAAACACCATATGATTATCTCAATAGATACAGAGAAAGTATTTAATAATTTTTAATACTTGTTTGTGGTAAAAGTTCTAGCAAACTAGGAATAGAATGGAAATTTCTTTATAAAAAAAAAAAAGACATCAAAAACCTAAACCTATAAACAAAATGTATCAAAAGCATTTCCTTTAAATCAGATATAAGGATGAAAAAAAAGTTTATAAATCACACACGATACAGTTATCTACCTGGAAAATACAAAAGAATTTGTATTCAAATTATTCAAATAAATAAGCACCCGGCATTGTTGGTAGATGTAAGATCAGTATATACAAACCAACTTTGTTTCTACACATTGGGAATACACAAAACAATCTAATAAAAAGATCTAATAAAAATGTACAAAACCTTTTTAAAATATGTAAAATTTTATAGAAAAACATTAAGGAATAAGTAAATGGAGAGTTATACCTTAGTAATGGATAGGGATGAGCTCTCAGATAATCCATAGATTGACTTAAGCTCTAATCAAAGCAGAGAACCAAGAACAGCCAATTCACTCCTGAAGATAAAGAAGTGTATGTAGGGACTTAGTAAAATATTTACTATGATATAGAATTGGCACAGGCAGACCCCACCATTTCTAGAATGTTGATGTATGACAAAAGGCAGAACATGTCACTGGGGGGAAATGGACTTACCTAATTGTTGAGACAAGTGGGTACATTTACCCACATGAAAATCAGTCCCTTCCTAACACTGTTCATAAGAAGTCAATTCCAGGTGGATTAAACCATTTAAATAGAAAGTATTTTTAAATTTTAGAATAGACTATTTATAAAATTGAGCTAGGGAAAATTTCATAAGACCCAAAGTATAAACCAACAAGAAATGGCAAGTATACATTAAAATAAAACATCTATTCATCAAAGGGCAACATGCAAAAGTAAGAGGCCATACACTTTTATCCTGAATGTTTTGTAAATAACAAGTTAATAAACGGTTAGTAGACAGAAAATATTAAAAGTGTGTTATTTATTTAGATAGGTGATGATTGAGCTCCCCTAAGCAATGAGAGAGGAGAGCAAGTCCCAACTCACAGATGGGGCTTAGAAGAAATATTGGAACCAGTAAAAAGCCAAAGACAAAAGGAAAGGGAGAAGGCAGAACATATGATAAAACTAAGATGAAAGCCAAGGAAAATAAAAGTAGTTTCTTAAAACATGTTATAGAAACTTCAGCAGCAGGTCTCTGAAAAATATGAGTTGGGTGGACAAATTCGATTGATCTTTATTTTAAAACCTGTTAAAATTTAAATCACATTCTTCTCATATTATTTAATATATATTTATTTGATGATTTAAAATTGCTTTTGTATTTTTTAAAAATGTGTTTTCGTTTTCGAGAGTCTGTTAGTTTTCACGATGCACCTAGGGGGAACACTGGAAAAATCAATTCAGATGGTCTTTCTCTGATACCAGTAGGAGAGACCCTTTGGGATACTATAGAAACTCTAAATCCTTTTTCTTTAAGGGCAGCTAAACATTTGCCTTGACCTCTGAGACAACCTGAGATTTCAGTTTTCCAGAGTGTGAGAACAACAGCAGTCTGAATCCCGAGTGTAACTTGGTCCAGCATTCTGGGCGGCTTAGTGGATATTTCCTGACCTTTGCTCATGGTTTGGGGCAGACTCATTTAGTCTATCTCTCTTCTTCAGGGTCCGCTTAGATGTCACCTTCCTGCTGCCTAATACAATGCATCTATACTCCATGTATTTCCATTTAAATGGCTCTGCTCCACACTGTGTTAGTCCTGTCCTTGCTGTAACTGTGGAGGTGGGTGACAATATTTGTGAACATTATTATTTGTGACCCATGTCAGCCTATCTCTAAGAACACAGCTGATGAGCCGTCGTCACTCAACAAGCCATTACTTTGTTGACAGGGACTATTTTGTGAGTCAAATGCCACAGGACTTGAAAATTCAATCACTTCACTGGGACTTTAAATCATTAACAAATAGTCACTTAAGCCTGATGTAGTAAGAGTGTTCTTTGAAGGAACCTTATTGTGGACTTACAAAGGCTTTGCATTTTGTTTTGCTGCTTGTAGTAATTTTGTTTTCCTTTTCTTCCAGGATATGTGAGAAATACTTTCTTACATCTGGCCTTTGTCAACTGACCTTGAAAACGCTCGTGAGACGCTTTTCTTTCTAATGTGCTTGACTTCAGCTGCCTATCCTCTCAGCTGAGCAGCCGGGAGGACAGGTTTCTTCTCCCTGTCATTATTCGTGCAAGTTTGCAGGAGCTGATCACTGAATTTATATTTAATCTCTACTGCCAGTGAAATGTTACAGTATCTTTCTAATTAGTTTTGCCTCTTTTATTGGAAGTATAATTACAGCAATGGCAGTAAGATAGAAAATGAGGGAATCATTTGATGCTTTCCTGTTAGTGAGAGCGGAGATGCTGCATGCTTGTCGCTCTAAGCAGCTAATTCTCAGGTCAGGTTTGGGGAAGCTTCAGCATCTTTTTAGATTTTCAACCCCTACTTTCTTGATCCAGTGTATAAATGTGAGCAGAAGAAAAAAAATATTTTGTACTCTTTTAAACAAATATATAAATAAATATTAAACTGCCTTCATAAACATGGTTGGCTTTTATTTATTTTTATTATTAATAGCTACTGAGTTTTTCTCTCTTGGTGGGGGTGTCTAATTTTTATAGTCTCCTTTGCAGTCCACATAGGTCAAATATCTGTAATCACTATGGGATCTGGCTTTGCTCTTGATGGACTTACTAATTCTTTTCCTCTGGTTTTTCAGAGTGGGATTCCCGAAAGGCCAATGTCTCTCCAAAAATCAACTAGACACAAAGGTAGACACCAAATATGGTTGGTAGGTATTTTAGAAACTTGTCTCCAGTGCATGCAGCCTACTTCCTATTGCTAATTCAGTAGGCTTTTCAGTTCCACGCTTATAACCTTGAACCGGTTTGCAGACCCTCGAGTGCAAGAGCATTGGTTTCCCCAGGCCTTATGGTCCAGCCCCCAGTACCCCATGTTATATAGGGGAAACAATGCATTAGGTCTTAGAGTGAAGGTTGGAGGAATGAATAATTTTTGCGGCTGGACAACTAATAATATTTCGCAGCATTAAGAGATCTTTTGTGTTACCACAAAAGATCTTTTGTGGCTCTTTTGTGGCTCTGTTGAAATGAACTTGCCATATCTCTGTATTCATGGAAACACTGGGATTCAGGTTCTTGGGCCGAGGCTGGGGGGAGGGCCTCACAGAAGCTGGTCAGGGGTGACGTATAGAAAAGGCCGGATTGGGTGGGAGTGGTCCTAGCTGAGGACAGATGATTCGCAGCCAGTTTCTCTGGAGGAACTAAATGCAGATATTCTTGGTTTCTCTCGTTTCTGCCAGCTGAAGCTGTGTTAGTGCTGTTAACACGAATATAAAATGTTTGGTCCATTTGAAATCCTTGCCATTGCCTAATACGATGAAAACACATCCTTCAGCCGGGGTTGGAAACAGCGCCAAACTGAGTGTCCGTGTGTGGCTGTTGCGGGCATACATGGCTGTGTTTACTGCTGTGGCGGGCAGCTAGGGCTTCTCTAGGCCTGCCAGTGTGGCCACCTCAAGGCTGTCGGGGTTCTGCATCTAGGCTCACCACCCCTCACTTGCTGCCATTTTCCAGTGTGTCACCAGGACGTGTTGTAGGGAACACGGACGCTTTCTTACTTTGGGGGCTCTCGGGAAAGTTGGAGTCAATTTCTCTTCCACCACCTGCTGTATCCTGCGTTCCCAAACAAAGATATTTTGTTCAGGTACCTGGTCTCATTAAAACAAAAAAAATCATTGTGCAGGTATGGTCTTCATGGCCAAACTTATCTAGAATTTGTATGGGGTGGTAACCATCTTCCTTGAACAATTCTCTGTGCAGGTGGAAGTAACCAGAAAAGAAGTAAGAATTTTGCTGCGTGAGGGAGCAACCGTTTCATTTTTCACATTTAATCTGCCTTGTTGAATCGATTAAAATAAAATTTGTTTTGTAGGTAACGGTGGGTAGGAATCTCAACATTCCACCCACCATCTTTATGCTTTCAAAGTTCCTTCTTTTTCTGAAGAAGAAAATAAAAACAAGACAAATTGTGACTAAAGTAATAGGTGTTTATTATAGAAACTTTAGACATCTGAATAGAATGAGTAATAAAAAAGGGAAAAAAACCTAGTGATTTTTTTAGGTTTTTATCTGGTAGATAATCAGAGTTGGCATTTTGGTATGTGTCCTAGCAGATGTTCTTCTGTGTGCGTGTGTTTCAACATCCCTGCAACAAACATCCTTATAGACACCTGTCTAATGATCAGATGAGGACACACCTAGACTTCGAAGTGGTAGTTTAAGGGAACCCCCATTCATGGGGGTTTTGATATATGTAGGCGAATTACTTTCCCCAAAGCTGGCACCAATACTAATTACCACCAGAAGGACGCTCTATGCCAGGGGTGTCCAAACTGCGGCCCGCGGGCCAACTGCAGCCCATGATCCATTGTTAATTGGCCTGCAGCAAATTCCAAAAATATATTTAGTTTACTTAAATAAACTAGGTGAGGCAATAACGTACTTCACCTCGAGTGAGTGGCCCGGCTGTTTGTGTATTTTACCGCATATGGCCCTTGGTGAAAAACGTTGAAAAAAGTTTGGACACCCCTGCTCTATACTCTCCCCAACTAGTGGTTTTTAAATCTTCGCTTATATACTCGGTGAAAAATGTCACTTGGAGAGGTTAACTCCCTTTTTTCCATAGGTGTACTAGTCCCGATTTACCTTGTGTCCCTCTCTGTGTGTATAGCTGATTGTAAAAGATCTCTCTGTGTTAAGATATGCTGCAAATACTCTAATTTTTATGTATCATTTAAATTTAGTATTATTTAATTTAATATTGTAGTTTTAAATATTTGAGTATTTGGACCAATCCATTTTTTTTCTTTGTGGTTTCTTCTCAGTATTATGCTGATAGATTTTAAACTGTGCAAAGCAGCCACCCACCCCAGTGCTCCAGCCGAAGAAAATTGAAGGCCTTCAAATGTCGGCTACAGTTATGAGTGATACAGGGCAGGAGACCCCATTCCATTCATAGCAGAGACCTGAGGACCCACGTGTGTTTCACAATAGAGAAATATTCCCTGTGGTCCCTAAACACTTTGTTTAAGTTGAAAAACAACATTGGATGTTTTTCCTTTAGATTGATTGTGTTAGGGAAAAAATCATGGAAAGGTCTACTACAAGCCGATTTTTTAAGCTGAAGATGTGGTCACCTTTCAGAAAGTATCTTTAGGAAGTTACATTGTAGTTATACTAAATGTAGACAGACACACTTCCCTCCAAAATAAAACACTTGGCCTTTATAAAACTGAAAACTTCAAGTTAAAATTCAAGGTTTTGTGATAATTCGAGCTGAAAATTTGAAATTGAGTATAGAAAATGTATAACCATTGAGACAGTGCCTATGTGTTTAATTTTAATTTCCAGGATTTAAACAGATGGGTCACGGTTAGTTGGACCTTTTCTTATGAAAGAGTGTCTTTGGAGGTGTGGCCACCTGAAGAGGTAACAGGCATTGTGTTAGAACTGTTCACAGGGGCAAGAAAATAGTAAGGCTGTGGGGTTTTTGTTTATAACTCTGTGAACTAGTGCATACAGTAGCTGGCTCTCTGCCCATGTGCATGAAATAAGATTAGAGTCTATAATACATTTACGTGGGGAAGAAAAAAATCGGCTTTTCAAGTTACCATAAGGATTACAGAGAGAGTAAGTACATTAGTCATTTCTTTCAGGAAGAGCCTCTCTTTGCGTTGGAACTCTTTCTTTTTTAATATTACATTGTTTAACAATGCAGTTTACAGTGGATCATAGAAAGAGGATTTATTTTCCCTCCAGAATTATACGCTCAAAAGTGAGGGTTTTATTTTTTTTAAAGGCGTATCAAGGCAAATGGAAGAAACTTCCATTACCTTTATTGCCGTGTCATTGTGCCAGAGGATGCAGGGAGACCTGTGCTGCAACACTCACGTCCCCTGGTCAGCTGATTGTTCCAAGCCCTTTGCTTTGTCAAGGGCTGCACGCATGAGCTGCAGCGTCCCTCGTCTGGCTCCCTGAGGAACAGGGCCTACAGCTGTGCTGTGGGATTTGTTCTGTCATCATAAGGCAGACATTTTGTTCTACACAAAATGGTATCTGAGTGAGCAACACTGGATTATGAACTGATTAGAAATTTTAATTGTTGTATTTTAAAAACCATAATGGTGCCAAAATGAAAGCGAAATTGTGCTTTAGTAATGACACAGAAGAAACAGATAAGAGAGGAGTATTTGAAATTGGACACTATGAATTAGGAAAAGTCCGACATAAAAATTTAAATACAATGTTTTATTCTAGTCAGTTTTGAAGATGGCACCACGGAGAGAAATATCAGTGGTACAGTGCCTGTTCTCAGGGAACAGAGCGGTCAGGACCTGCAAGGGTATGTGACCACAATAAATAATCCCCACATCTCAGTGGATGGTCATATTTGTTTCTTGCTTATGCTACACTTTTCAAGCACAGGTCAACAGGGGCTGTGCTCGCCTCTGTCACTCACGGACCCAGGCTGAGGAAGGCTCCCTTTCCTCTCGTGTTTTCACTCTCGCAAGGGGAGCAGATGGTGACAGGATCTTGCTCTGGTAATTCAATGCTTTCTCCAGGAAATGACACATGTTATTCCTATTCACATTTCATTGGCCAAGACAAATCACACAGCTCTCCCTAACTTTAAAGGGAGTGGGAAGTACAATTCTACAGGGTTCCCAGTAGGAAGAAGGGTACTGGAATGTTTGTAAACAGCCCTAACGACTACCCAAAGAAATGCCCTGTCAGGTTGAAGGAGCAAGACTCAGGCACATGAAAGCTTAAGATTAAAGATGTATATGAACACAAAGCAATAGCAGAAACCCAGTTCAGTTTAGAATTCATTAAGGAGCTAGTCCACGCCAGGCTCTGTGCTAGAACATGGAGACCAGAAAGATATAAAAGCCAGCCATGGAAGAACTCTAAGTTGACTTAGGAACACACACGCACACACACCACACCCCAGTAAAATGATGAGACAGGAAGCATGCAGAGCAATGAGGCAAGAAATGACAGGCAGATCACAGAGGGCTTTGTGCATATCAAGTAGCATGGGCTCTTGAAGGGTTATGAGCAAGGAATGGACCTGATTAGATTTTTGTTTTAAATAAATCCTGAGTGATCCCATGGAGGATGGATTTGGGGAAGGCAAGGCCAGAGGCAGAGCACCCGTTAGAGGTGGTTACATCAGCCCTGGTGACCCAGGACGAGAGTTCTAAGTCAGAGCGTTGAGTAGAGATGGGAGAAAAGAAGGGCTTTGGAGTCTTAGGATATGAAAAAGCAGGACTTTGTAAGTAACTGTAGGTGGAGAGTAAAAAGTCAGCTAGGACATTTTGTATTTCTAGCCACGATGAATGTGTAGATGGTGATATGATCACAAGCACAAAGTTTGTGGTATTTCAGAGGAAGGGGAGCCCTGGTGTGGTCGGGAAAGACTTGTGAAGACTACTGAATTAAACTCTGAGCTCAGGGACCTCGCCATGTTCAGTGCTGCATTCCCTGGGCCTTGAACGTTGCCTGGCACCCAATAGTGGTTCAGTGAACATGTGAAAATGGAGGGACTTGATGGAGGAGTAAGATTTGCATAGATGAAGAGAAATGAGCATGCTGGTGGTTGGTAGGGGGTTGGCCTCAACTGGCGGGACCTTTGCAGTCACACCTTGTGCTCGCTGTACTGCCCTCAGCCGGGCAGTATGTCCTTCTTTGAACAGGCATCTGGCCTCGCATTGTCTACCTCAGGTTGTGTCTAGATAAGACCAGAAAATGCGAGATAGGTTATCTCTGGGCATCCTCTGACCTAAGCACAGTGAGGACGCGGTATTTATGGCTCGTTCACCACTGGACAAGTCCAATGTAGAAAGTGAAAGCACCAAATGATGATTGTCAGAGGCTCTGGCCTGCAGGGATGGAGAATAGAATGCAGGGGCTCATTGGAGAGTGCTTGTGGGATCTGCAGCTCAGGAAGGGGAAAGAGGAGGCAGCTAGGCAGGAGCAGCTGGCCTGTGGGGCAGCCTCACCACCAGCCAACCCCATGGGGAGCTCTGAAGCTAGGCAAGGAGGCCACACCTTTGTACCTCCACATAAACCCGTCATTTGAGTTGGGGACCTTGGGAAGCGGGTGTGGCTATGGTTGAGATGACACT
This sequence comes from Rhinolophus sinicus, assembly GCF_057876585.1. NCBI lineage: Eukaryota > Metazoa > Chordata > Mammalia > Chiroptera > Rhinolophidae > Rhinolophus > Rhinolophus sinicus. Next base: position 185,446,587 of record NC_142516.1, on the reverse strand, counting down.
TCACCTGAAGCAATTCTGATGAGGGCTGGCAGCTGGGGCCTCCTGCCAGAAGCCCTTCAGTCCTGACAGGGACTCTGAGAGGCACATTACAGCCTCACATTGGAAGTCTACCAGAGCCCATCCTGGCTGACTTTAATGCCAATAATAATAATAGTAATAATAATAATAAATAAATAAATACTTTGCTTTAAAAAATCCTGAAGAAATGCTAAAAGCATTAAGACCTGAGACAATAGGTATAAACTAAGACTGTCCCCAAGCAAATCAGAAAGTCGCCCTCTCCATAGTGGAGTTCAAGGCAAGATTTCTAGGGAGGAAGCATAGCTATATTTGACTGCCTTGAAGGTGAGGTGCTGACCCAGAAATCTTTATCTTTTGAGCTGACTGAACTTGAGTTTTCTCTTAGGTTTCATTCAAATGCGAGAGGATGTAAATGGATTTAGTCCATGTTTTTTCTGGAGTGCAGTATAGCCACACTTTTTTTATTTTTGCAGTGTCTTCCTTCATGTTCAACAGTCTCCATTTAATCATTGTGTCTACTGCCCTGTTGATTACTCGGCAGACCTTGCTGACGGCCAGGGCTCTCTGGCTGCAGGTTCCCGTGAGCCCCGTGCCTGATTACTTGGCCCCCACTCTGCACACAGCCTTGCTCTCCCTTAGGCTGTGAGCAGAGGATTTTTCACAATTGCAAAACATAGAAACTCATTGGCACCAGCCTTCACAAAGAACCCAGGGAGCCCAAGCCGTTCCAAACGAGGCGCTTCTGCCAGAAGAGCACGGCGAGAGCGACTCTGGCTCCCAGAGGGAGGCTGGTGCATTTCGTTTCATTATGAGTTCAAATCAGGGTCGAGAGGAGGTTAAAATACCTCTATTTAGCTCTCAATCACTGTCACGGCTGGTGCACATTGCTCCAGAATTAGGAAGGGAGAAGGAGCCCTGGACTAGACATCAGGGGGCCTGGGTTTCCGCCTCTCTCAGCCCCTGACATCAGGTTCTCGGCAATCAGGTCTCATGGATCTTATCACTCCCACTTCCCAGGGAAGGAGCCAGCTCACCGTGGGCTCTCAGGAGTGTGTGCTTCTGTTTTCAGGTGTGTTTTTTTTCTGTGTGTTTTTTTTTTCCCCATCCTGGATATAGCTTGTACAAAGAAAGAATAAAATTGGTGTGAAAAATACTACGGAGCTATAACGGTTTTTCATCCCAGGCTGCACGTTCCTCTACCCCCATCACCCAAAGCACAATACCTTCTTCCTAACACTGTAATCTTGCAACCCAGTGGAAAGATCTTATGTCTCCCAACATTATATAGTATCTACCCAGGGAAATGTTCCATCTGGACTTGTTTGGACACGTGCTCATATTTGGACCAAACTTTATGTCCAAGAAAGTAGAATCCTGTGATGAGTCAGACCTAACTATTGCTTTTTCACCACTCTCTACTTCTTGTTATCTATCTTACTATTATAGATACATGTTGAATCTTTCCTTCTAGTCTTCATGTTTCTTCATCCATCCTGCATAATTTGTATTCCTTTGTAGTTGATGGTGCTGCATTTTGTGTAATGCCCTCAAATATATTTGTAGTTTACTAATATTTTTCCCGAGCTGGTCTCATCTGCTATAACCTACTCATTGCATTTTTAAAATTTTAATGAACAATTTTTTGAAATAAAATAGTTTATTAAGATGTAAAGTTGTCCCTAATACTTTTTATTGTGGTAAAAACAAATCACAAATCATATGAAATCTACCTTCTTAGCAAAATTTTAAGTGGACAGTATTGGTCATTAGAGGCACATCGCTATACAGCCGCTCTAGAATATTTTCATCTGGAACAGCTGAAACTATACCCTCTGAACAGTAGCTCCCTATTTCTCCCTCCCCCAACAGAAGCAGCATTCCTCTCTACTTCCATGAGTGTGACAACTTTAGATATCTCATGTAAGTGGAATTATGTATTTGTCCTAATGTGACTGGCTTGTTTCACTTAGCATTATGATCTCAAGATTGTAGCATGTGGCAGGATTTCCTTCTTTTTAAAGGCTGAATAATATACATTGTATTTTTATCCATTTTCTTTATCCATTCGTCTGCTATTGGGACACAGGTTGTTTCCACTTTTTGGCTATTGTGATTAATGTTGCAATGAACCTAAGAGTGTGGACATCTCTTTGAGATCCCGATTTCTTTGTTTTTTGTTTTTGTTTTGTTTCTGATAAATGACTTGAAGTGGTATTTCTGAAGTGGATACCTAGATATGCTGGATCATGTGGTAGTTCTATTTTTAATTTTGTTGAGGAACCTCTGTACTGTTTTCCACAGTGACTGTACCAATTTACATTCCCTCCAGTATTGCACAGGGGTCTAGTTTCTCCACACTGTCGCCAGCACTTGTTAGTTTCTGTTGTTTTATTTTGTTGTTTTTGAGACTGACCATCCTAACAAGTGTGAGATGATATCTCATTGTGGTTTTGATTTGCATTTCTCTGATGATTAGTGATATTTGAGAATCTTTTCATATATTCGTTGGCCATTTGTATATTGCCTTTGGAGAAATGTTTATTCAAGTCCTTTGCCCATTTTTTAATCGGGTTATTTGTTGTTGGTTTTTTGTTATTGAATTGTAGGAGCTTCTTATATATTTTGGATATTAACCCTTTACTAGATAGGTGGTTTAGAAATATTTTCTCCCATTCTGTGGATTGCCTTTTTACTCTGTTGATGGTTTCCTTTGCTGTCAGAAGATTTTTAGTTTCATGTAGTCGCACGTCAGTTTTTCTTTTTGTTGCCAAATCCAACAAATCATTGCTAAGACCGATGTAATGAAGATTTTCTTTACAATGTAATGAAGATTGTCTTCTAGGAGTTTTATAGTTTCAGATCTTATATTTAAGTCTGTCATCCATTTTGAGTTGATTTTTGTGTGTGCTGTAGGAGGAGGGTCCAATCTCATTCTTTTGCATGCAGATGTCCAGTTTTCCAGCAGCATTGGTTGGAGACGGTCCTTTCCTCATTGTATAGTCTTGGCACGTTTGTCAAAGATCATTAGGCCATACATACATGGGGTTATTTCTGGGCTTTCTATTCTGTTTCTTTAACTATATTTCTGTCTTTATGCCAGTGTCATACTATTTTGATTACTGTCACTTTGTGATATCATTGTCACTTTGAAGTCAGAAAGTGAGGCCTCTAGCTTTGTTCTTTTTTCTCAAGATTGTTTGGAATAGCTTTTTTTTTTTAATGTTCAAAAGTCGTATGTGGGTTTTTTTGTTTGTTTTCAACTTCTCTCCTTTTTTCCTAGTGTCCAGCTCTTTCCTTTTAGTTTCTATTCTTATTTTATAATCTCTTCCATGTTTTGTTTTGTTTTTTATCAACTACTCTATAACATGTAGTGTTAAATCTACTGAGGATCTTGTGTACTGATTCTCCTTCAAGTGGTTCCATTTCTGGGATGGTTTGTAATTTTTTTTACCATAAGCTCCTGTTAAACTGGCATTGGTTTTCCTATGTAAGTCATACACTCCTTTGTAGCTCAATTGTGTATATGTTTGCCTGGGTTTCAGGGACTCACTAGTAATAAAGAAGGTTTTATAATCTCTTAGTTTGCATTTATGACACTCCTTGGGCATTGTAACTTCTGATACTATATCTGTGTTGGGCTTCAATTTCATGGAATTTGTTGTTCATTTTCCACTCAGATTCCCAGCAACCTGAAAGCTTTGTATGCTCTTCCCTGCATTGTGGGTGGAGTTTTCTTCCTCCTCTTTCTCCAGCCAGGGAAGTCCTTTCAGGAACTGTCAGGAAGGTAGCATTCTCATTTTCATCTTCTCGTCTCACTTCGCATGCTTCAAGGCACTGTCTCCTTGTCCTACCTGCCAGATAAGCCCGTTGTAGCATCCAGGGCTGAGCTCCATGCCCGTGTCCCTTTGAGCTTTCTTCTCATCAGTTGTCAGAATTAGCACTCTCTGAGTTCTTTTCTTCATCCTGGTTTCTTATGGTTTTTCTCTCTTGCTTGCTCTCTCCTCCTTCCTCCAAGTTGACTATGTGTTCTATATTATTGCTCTGTGCGGCTAACCAGCATTCCTATTTTTTTCAATAGGCTCAATGGGATCTGTGTCTGGTGGTGGTGGTGGTAGAAGGATGCAAATGAATTCATTTCATGCTGCCCAAGGACCTTGAGTGACGCTTTAAGAATGAAATAGTTCTTGTCACTTCTCAAGTTAAAGTCTGTCCATGATTCACGATTGCTCTTAGATAAATAAACTCAAGCTCCTTATTTTGGCTTAAAATATTCTATATGCGTCCACTCCTATCTCCCTTTGTAACCAGAGCTCATGGTACATTCTTCCTCTTCCAAATCAGTCTTATTTCTTGCCTCAGAGTCATTGGCCTAACTGTTCCTTCTGCCTGAATGGCCTGTCCCGGGATCTTTGCATGAACATCTCCATCCAGACATTAGATGACAGAATTGTCGCCTTCCTAAAAACGATTTCCCTGACTACGACTTCCCTCTCATCTCACCCTGTTTTGTAGTCTTCATGACACGTATCACTATGTTAATTAATATTTTAATTTGCATTTTTATTTTTTTTATTGTTTATTTTGGAGACCAGTCTGGCAGAGATTACTAATGAATAAGGAAAGAAATAATCAAGGACGAATCCCAGATCTGGGACTTGAACAAGTGAGTAGATGCCTGTGAGAGAAATAGGTGTGGGAGGAAAATCAAGAGTTCTGTTTTAAATATGCGTATGTTTGAGCTCGCCATTCTTCATCCTAATGGACAAATCAAGTGAGAAGTTGGGAATAAGAGTCTGGAACTCAAGCACAAGTCAGGGAATGAGATACAAGTTTGAGCGTCATCAACATGTAGATAATATTTAAAGGTATACGAGTAGCTGCAAGTACCCAGGGGGACTAGAAAGTGTTGCTTGAAAAGAGAAGGCAATACATATTTTGAAACAATCAACAGTGTGGTGTTGTCAGAGCTGCAAGGTAATGTCATTGAACAAATATACACAATATGAGGGAGGGTCTTTTCATTGAGAAAATTAAGCAGCATGATCCAAACTTTATTTAATTAGCTTAATTCTTGCTCCTATCAGTTGGAGGTTTAATGCATGGAATCTCCAGTGGTGGATTTTCAGAAGAGGAGAAATAAATTTTTTTGGATTCTCTCTCCAACATGCCTTGATCTCCCCAAACAAGTGTACACAAAGATTTCATAAATATTGATTATTTCCTTCTTTTCCATAGGGATGGATGTGAAGGGTTCTGACAGAGAAGACGCATAGGTATTGTCCAATACAAACAGCTATGTTAGAAATCTCTGGAAAGCTTTATCTTGGCAGTCTCCCTGAAGCCCAGAAGAGAATTTTCTACCCCCCACCCCTTTGTTTGGGGAAATTAAGTTATAAAATCAAGCAACTTATTTGTACTACAGAGGAACAGGACAATCTTGTTAAATTTCTTCAGATGATTTAGTTCAAGGTGGGAATTATGCTCAGATATTTTGATACAAGCGATAAGATTGAAAAATAGTCAACTGTGGTCCTGGTAATAGAATGAACAAGCTCTCTGTCTGCTTCGACTTCCTTGAGCTACAGATCACCATCTCGCTTTTAAATCTCACTTACATACTGTTTTTATTGTCTTCTAGACTTATTTAGGCTATAAAAGTTTGCCTGGAGATATGAATTGTTTATGCAGATGGTGTGGCTGCAACTGCAATATATCCATGTCTTCGCTTTATGATTTCAGTCTAAACAAAATTAAAGTTTCATAATCACCCTTGTTCAGGAAGCAATGATGGATATTTTAACATTCACATTTTCACTGATATTTTGTCAAGAATAGATCTGAAGATCCAAACATGATGCATTTTCTGTGCTACACGTACACCCTGAAATAACTATTTTCTTTGTCATTCTGATTTGCTGGGCAGACCATTGGAAATTAAACAATAAAAAATAAGTTTTTTAAATGACATTTCATTTTTGGATAACCAGCCACCCAAATTCCTAGACATTGGGATTAGTATATTTATCTCCAGGTATCTGGAAAGGAAATGAAATGTCACCTAAAGCAATGGGCCCACTTCATTGCTATTACACCCCAAACTTCCCTCCAGTAAAATACTTTGTTAAAATTAAATGAAAAATCTAAAACTGCACGATGGTTGTTCAAGCAGTTTTAATGGGTTTTAGGATGGAGCACACCCTGACAATTCTTTGGAGGATATTTTATGATGCACAAGATATTGTTCAAAGAATATTATACTATTCTTCCTCATCTTTTTGGCTGTGTGTTGAATCAATTAAATTGCAACTTATAAATATATGCTTAAAATCTCTGAGAAAATAGCTCTTGTTTCTATTTATAGGTACAGTATGTACTTATATATGTTATTTCTAAATCAGAAATAACATCTAACAGCTATGAATGAGACTTATCTATATCTATATCTATGTCTATAGCTATACTATAGACAGATATTTAGATAGATAATATTTTCCAACAGCATCATACCAGTCTCCACGTGGCTTGTTCTGTATATTCTTAGTTATAGGCTTTCTGTTCAGCTAGACTTCAGGTGATTCTCGATGGTTATTTGATGTGGCAGGAGGTGAGCACAGCATCTACCTATTCTGCCATCCTGCCTGGAACCTGACCATGAGCTTTTCAAGGCCTTTCAGCTTTGATTTTTCTATCAATAAGTTGGGAGGAGAGTTTTGTTGCTCTTATGCATCTATAGCATTTCTGGGAATGAATGGTGTGCCTTTCTATAATTGAATGTACATGTGAATAGTGAGGTGTGCAGATACGTGTTTGAGGGATACTCAGCAATCTTTTTTTTTACACTTTCCTATGTGCAGCACTTTTTAAAGTAAGAACTTTCAAAAGCACTATGTAAAGTAGATGTGTTTTGTCTTATGTGATCATCACGGGCAAGCTGTTGTTTTCAGTATTATTTTTACATGTGTAGAAATTGAGGCCAAGAGGTTAAGTTTATTTCCCAGGGCTATGCAGTTGGTATGTGGCCAAGCCAGGGTGAGGCATAAACCTCAAACTTCCAATTCCTGGGTCCTGCTTTTCCTTCGCCCCAGAGCTGCCTGGCGCGGCTGCACAATCTGACTGATACTTTGCCTCTGAAACAGATATTCATTCATTCTCTGTTGGACGCTCAACTGACATTTCATTTTATTTTCCTTGCCATCCATGACTACCCCACAGTGGTGAGTGTTTCAGCATTTTTGAAGTATTGATTTCTAGTCAGTCCCATCCGAAAGCCTACCACACAGCCATTCCTATTTGCCTCACTTCAGCTCACACATGCTGCTACCAACAGCTCCTGGTTTGTTCTTGCTCAGCTCACGTGCGGATTTGCATTGTTTTACTGCAGCTACCAGGCTACAGTGCTAGGGGAACAGCTGAGTTTCAGAAGTGTGAGCAGGTTTTGCTATTTTTTTAAGTTAAAAATAATCTTCTTTCAACATGTAGAAATATATGTATTTATATTACTTCATGTAAATCCACACATTACATCATATGACAATGCTTTTTTAAAGTGAAATATCTTGTTTATTTATATTTGTCCACTCTTTCTCCACCCATAGCACCCTCTGCCCCCAGCTAGTCCATGCTTATAACCCAGCATGTGCCTTTCCAAATAATTATCAGTGCTCATAAAGTCGTATATGTCTATGTATGATATATATATATATATATATATATATATATATATATATATATATATATGTATATATATATATGTATGTATATATGTATGTGTGTGTGTGTGTGTATTTTATAAGAACAGGTCATTGTTTTAGAAAACTGGGTTTATGTAATTATTGTTATACAGTATATATTTTACTTCATCTTGCTTTTTCACTCAACAAGAAATCATGGATGTTGCTCCAGGTCACCTGGCAGAGTTCTAATTTATTCTTTTATTATTTTTAAATTAAAAATGGAAAATTTAAAGCATACACAAAGATGGAGAAAATAATATGATGAATCCCTATTACCCATCACCTGGCTTCAACAACTATTGGCATTCTGTCAGTCTTCTTTCATCTATTCCACTTAACTTTTTAAATTTTTCGATGGAATATTTTTAAGCAAGCCCCAGACTTTATGTTGCTTTTATCCAGTAGCAACTTCAGTATATATCACTAATAGATATTTAAAAAAAGAACATAACCATAATAACATTGTCACTTCAAACAAAATTTATAGTACATCTTTAAAACCATATAACATCTTTTTCATGTTCAAATCCCCCTCATTGCCTCAAAAATGAATTTTTTTATGGTTGGTTTGTTTTATGAGAATTCAAATGCCAAACATTGCATTTTCCTGATGTGTCTTATAAGTGTGTTTTAAATTGACACAGTTTCCCCTCCCTCTTAAATGCCTCTATTTATTGAAGAAACCAGGATATTTTCCTTGTAGAATTTTCTGCCTTCTAGATTTGGCTCCTTGTATCCCTTATGGTATCATTTAACACATTCTCTACCTTGTGTTTCCTTTACATACATAGTTGAATATAGAAGATTGACTAGATTCAGGTTCAATCCTATTAGCAGGAATACTTAACGGTTGGTTCTGTGTATTTCCTGTTGCATCACGTTGGGGAAATTAGAACGCGGTTTGCCTGCTTTCAGTGACGCTGAAATTGATCAGTGGGTTCAGGTGTGGTCAGTTTCGCTTCCCCAGTTTAAACTTCCCACCAGCATTTCCCTAATGGGGTTAGCATTCAGTATTGAACATTATCTACATAGATTATTTCACTGAGAATCGAAAAATGATTTTATTAATCTTTTGATCGTTTTGTATTTATTAGCTAGAATTCTTCTACGAAGAACTCTGCCTTGTCAACCATTGGCAACCTTGAAAAGCAGGTTGTATAGGAAAGGCAGAATAAAGGCTTGCTTCTTTCCTTTTATTTTTCAATTTTCTGCATAATGAATTGGTGCTATAATAACACCCAGTGGTAATCTGTTACATTTTTGGACTTCAGATTTTTATTTCTCTGTTTTAGTTTTATTGAAGTTATTATTCTATTTAAGGCCCAAATGGTCCCATCCTTGGCTAATGGAAACCCCTTTTTCCTTCTTTTGTCTTCTTTTGACAAAACCTCAGTAGTTCATGCTGTTTTCCTTGCTTTCTGTCACAATAAGCCATAACAGACATACCTACTACATTTTCTACACCAGCCCTACACTGAAACATTTCTATAAGAAGGAATGGACCCTCTCACTGGTGAATGATATTTGGAGACCATAATCTTGATTCTAGAAATTAATCTATTATTGTTTTATTCCATGTCTATGGTATTCCATGACATATCACGATATATTTAATTATCCATTCCCTCTTGCTGGCATTCACTTTACCCCCAATTTTGCCAGATCCTCCTTTTCAATTGTAAAGCCATATAGAAGACATGAGAAAATTGTTCATGAAGCTTGCTACGACCCTTGTATCATTAGCAGAAATTGTAAGATTAAAAACCAATACTAGGATAATTGGAATTCTTTTTTTTTAATTTATTGGGGTGACAATTGTTAGTAAAATTACATAGATTTCAGGGGTACAATTCTATATTACATCATCTATAAATCCCATTGTGTTCTTAATAGAAATTTTGGTAACCCAACAGTTCTTGGGCATTATGTGAAGACGAAAGGAAAATAATAACTCCTTCAGCTGGACAGAAAATTTCTCCTCTGCTTCCTGGACTTCATCTGTAACAAAGGAAAAGCTGATACTCTTCCCTCCTTTCATCTCTTGGTTGGAGAAAAATTTTCCTTCCTTCCTTTGGGGATCTTAGTGGAAACATATTTTTTGTTTGCTTTTTTAAACTGTGCTTCTGGCAAATGGTTGCACACTAGGTCTCCAAGTCATATAGCAGCTTGGACCTCACATCAGTGCCACACAACTTTGGATGGAGGTGTAGTGTGCGCCGTATTGACAGTACATTGTATTCTCCCAGAGGGGATTCTGGCCTTCTTGATTCTACATTTTATTTCTTTGCCAGTCATCAGATGGTGTGCAATGGAGGAAACAAAATTTACCAAGAGCTTTCAGCTCTGTGACTAGCAATAACCATTCCTGGCTGGTTACAAAGTTCTCCAGGTGCAACACACCATACAACCCGGACTTTCTAGTTCATTGTAAATTCAAAACGCTATACGAACTCTGCCAACTGGCCCTCTTCTCAGTATCTACATGAAAAAGAAAGCTCCTGGTAACACTCTTAAAGCTTCTGATAATGATTATTGACTTTACAGAAAGCTCTTACTGTAGTGCAATCTACATTAGAGAAAAGCACACAAACGTATACAGCTTGATGAATTTCTACAAAATGAACACACTCATATAACCAGCATTTGGATCATTAAATAGTACATTATAAGCAACCCAGAAGCTCTTTATGCTCCTTTCAGTATCTCTTCTGTCTCCCACAACAACTATTATTCTGATCCCTAAAAGTGTATATTAATTTTGCCTGGCTTTGTACTTATATAAATTGAATTTTATAGTATTAATATATACTCTTTTCATCTGGTTTAGTTCTGTCAACATTTGTGAGATTCAACCATATGGATACGTATAATTGTAGATTTTTCATTCTAATTGTGGTATAAGATTCTATAGTGTGTCTCTACACAACTTATTTATCCATTCTTTGCTGAGGAGAATTTAGGTAGTTTCTAGTTTGGGGCTATTACAAATAATGCTGCTATCAACATTCTAGTAAATGCCTTTGCTCAACAAACATGTGCATTTCTGTTGGGAATACACCTAGAAAGGGGATTTATAGTCATAGTATATGCAGTATATTATGCTTTATTAGATAATGCCAAATAGTTTTCCAAAGTGGTTGTAATAATTCAAATACCTATAAGCAGTGCATGAGACCTCACCAACACTTGTTTTTATCCATCTTTTTAATTTATATGTATATATAAGTGAAATAAGTTTTTCAGAGTAGAGATGACTTTCTAATACCAGCCTTTAGATTCTGTCTAAGTATAGCAAGACTTGGTAGATTAGGGTGGACCTCTGACAACATCCTAATTTATTTCACTGATGATAGAGAATGGATCAGATGGATACGCACAGCTTTGCATATCATCAAGGAAAAAAGCCTATGAGTTCAATGACTTTAGAGCAACCAATTGTTTCCTCCTGGTGTTTATTGTTGTACACATTTTATAACACAAATATAACAAAAGAGAAATATCATTCACAATTCCATAACTATAACACACTATTAATTTTTGAGTTCCCTCATCCATAAACATATCTGAATTTCATATGGTTGCAATCATAATCTAGACATAATTTCATATTGTGCTTTTTAGAACTGAATGTTATAGCTGAAGTTCTGTCTCATGTATCACTATTTCCTTATTATATATTTAGGTTTCTTCCAAAGTTCTATTCTAGAGAGGTCTGTAGAAAATATATTTACCAGCTTATCTTTTTTTTTTATTTACAAAATTACTTCTTTAGGTTAAATTCCTAAGAATGGGATTACTGAATAGAAAATTATCATTTTTTGGCTCTTGATTTATCATGCATCTTTTTTTCCAAAAGGCTTTCCACCACTTATACCAGTGGGATCAAACCTTTTTGGAAACCACAAGAGCCTCGTTTTACTTACAGCAACAAATACTTTGTTACTTCATGAACAAATAAAATATATAGCCTATAGTACATGTAAGATTCCTTGCACTTGGAAGATTTAAAAGTTCTTTCTTAGCTTTATTTTTAATAACCAAATCTGGAAACAATCCATTTCTACCAGTAGGCCTACAGATAAATTGTGCCACATCCATACAATGGACTACTACTAGGCAATGAAAAGGAAAGAATCTGATACATGTGACAACATGAATGAATCCCAGAATAGTTATGCTGAGTGAAAGAAGCCAGACCAAAACAAGTATATACCGTGTGATTCCACTATATAAAACTCTATGAAATGTTAACTAATCACAGTGACAGAAAGGAGACCAGTGCTTGCCTGAGGGCCTGAGGTGAGGGTGGACAGGGGAAAGAAGGAAGGATTACAAAGGCGCACATGGAAGCTTTGTTGGGTGATGGCTATATTTACTATCTTGATTGTGGTGATAGTTTCATGGGTATATACATATGTCAAAACTTACCAAATTTTGCAGTGTAAATATATGCAGTTTATTGCGTATCAATTATACCTTGATTAAGCTAATTCAAGAAATAAAGTTTCTTGCTCAATATCTCCATCTCCTTGAAGATCAGTGAAGAGCATGCGTTGCGGTTAATTCATTGTTGTTATGTAGTATTGTGGGTTTATAGGGCACAATTAAACCCATTACACTACATAATAATAGCAAATCAATACCAACTCATGCCCCTCATTTTTGTCCCTCAAAAAGATATGTTCGAGTCCTAACCCTCAGTTCCTATGAATGTGATCTTATTTGAACATAGGGACTTTGCAAATGTAATCAAGTTAAGATGAGGTGATACTAGATTAGGGTGGACGTCAAATCTAATGATTGGTGTTTTATGGGAAGAGAGGATGCACAGACATACATGTAGAAGGAAGAACGCTCTGTGGATGGAGGCAGAGTTGGGAGTGATGTAGCTACAAGCCAGGGAACACTAAAGATTGCAGCAGCAGGGAAGAGGCAAGGAAGGATATTTTCCTAGAGCTTTCAGATGGTGAATAGCCCTGCTCACTCCTGGATTTCAGACTGTTAGCCTCTAGAACTGTGAGAGAATAAATTTCTGTTGTTTTGAAATGACTAGAAATGGTAATTTCTTTCATCAGCCTTTGGAAACTAATACATATAGCAATATGCTTTTATTAATTAGTATATTCTGATTTTTTTAAATGTTGATGATAATACCAAGTGAAAAAAGCAAGGTATCTATTCCATAGAACCAGACATCTGACTATTAGGCCCTGTGACGAAACTTTGTATTTTAAAAAACGGATGCCCCTTTGCTGTCTCCTTGTTTCTGTCTGCTGTCTCCTGAAGCCGAATGTATTTCCATCATGACTTTATATTAATATGCAAACACTGTGATTATCAAAGCATTGTCTGTGGATGGTTGGTGATCCCTGAGACACTTCCAAGGGGTCTCTGAGGTCAAAACAATTCTGTTTTGTGTTTTGCACTGTTAGGTAAGGTTTGCAGTGAGAGTACAAAAGCAGTGGTCGGTAAGACTGCTGACATCTTAGCACAAGGCAGTACCACCCACTGTACTAGGAGACATTTTATTCTTGAGTACATGTTTTGTTTATTTTTAACATTCTATGTTATGATATGGGAAGTACAAATACAGTCCTTCTGTTACATACAAAAGTACAAGCAAAAAAACATTAAAACACCAACACTTGTGTGGTAGAGTTATGAGCTGTAGTAGCAGATTTTCCCATGAACACTATTTTTATTTGATAAACTCTGGCTATTCAGATTATTCAGATTTGGACGTTTGGTACACATGCCCTTCCATGTCCAGAGAGTCTTCAGAGACAACAGCCTTAGAGGGTCTGTTTCCTTTACTGAGAATGACATTTCCTGAAAAAGCATAAACACAGGTAAGGCCCGGGAAGTCACAGGGATATGCTAAGGCCTGGGCTTAGAAACCAGACTCCCTTCCTCCCAGCCCACGACCCTTCCCATTTCATTAAACAAAAGAGGTGGCTTTCCATATTTCGTGCACCCTCTCCTTGAGACAGTGAGCGTTAATGCTGCAAAAGAAAGAAATGCCAGGTGGAAAAAGTGACAAGTCAGATATTACACAGCCACTTGATTTTTATTTTGTAATTTTCACGATCTGAGCAACCAAGTAGAATACATAAAGAAGACACTAAAACATGGCATAATAAAATTCATTTGACCAGGAATACAGGCGTCCATGTTTTTGTCTCCAGCTCAGGTTTTTTGTTTTGTTTTTGTTTTTGTAATTTTAATGTCTACTGTTTTCTGGGTCCAGCATTCACTTTGGCAAAAGCCACATTTAGTTGCAAATTGAAACATGGTGCATAGCTGCTATGATTAAGGAATTCAAAATCTTATCCAATGTAGGGCCTTGAGGGCAGAAAGAAACGCTGAGGGGAAAACATTCTGACATTGCCATGTACAGAAGAATGCCTGAAATAAATATTAACTGTTATTTCTGCAAACTTTCCCACTGTTTTGCATACTTCATTTACCCCCATTTGTGAGTCTACAACATCTTCCGGAAACGTTATGGATTTCTGCTCACAATGAGTGTTCTCAGGAGGGCGGGGTCAGTGTTTGCAGCTCAGCTGGCTGGTGCCAGAGTGGAGAGCTCCTCTGATTTGATTCCACCCCAGGCACTGAAGGATTTTCAAGATTTTCCTCTTAATATCTGGCCCTACTTGATAATCCTAGAGCATGCTGGGAAATCTCAGCAAGAGGAAATGTTTAGTAACCACAGGGAGGCCTACTTGGAGGGTTGTGGGTAAGTATGAAAGCTTCTGAGTGTGAGCACTCGTGAGTTTTGAATGTTCTGCTTTTCACAAGGTTTTCCTTCCACAGAACATGTATAGGCTTAAGAGGACAGAGGGTTTTTAGAAAACGCAGCCATCCTCAGAAAGACAAACACATGATTGAGTTATTTCCCAAGAGAGGAGTCTCTAGTCAGTGAGGTATGTGGAACCATATGGTCCAGCTTGCAGTTCAGAATTCCAAAAGCGGGAATTGGCAAAGGGTTGCATGGGGCGTTGGCCTCACATTTTTATCATCGTTTTTCTTACTTATTTGTTGAGCGCTGACATTGCCCTTGGCAGATGCAGGATAGGAGACATGCTGTCTACTTCTGATCAACATTGGAGAAAGCGTTCCATTCAGAAACAGGTGACGGAGCCCAGAAGGTGGCCACGTCCCAACGGCTTGAAGGTTGTTATTGTGCAAACCAATCTCTCCTGCGTTTTCTTTTTTTATGGTTTCTCCTTTTTTGTGTGGTTGTTGTTGTTTATATATGGTCACTAAGACTCTCTGTCTTGGAAATGTTTAGCAACAGGCTCAATTCTCATTTAGTCTGGGTGCCCCAAATGTGAGCCGGTCCCAAAGAGGAGAGGGCGGGCATGGGACCTTTGCAGTGTGTCCTGGGGGAGAGTAGATTTCATTGAGTGGGTGATAAGGCCCTGAGGGAGTTTGCACTCAGAACTCGCTTTTCGGAACGTGCGGCTGGTGTATGGGGCATCTGACAGGTGTGTGGCTAATCTTGACATCCAAGGCATCCAGCCAGAGGTGGTCTGTGTATAACATGTCCTGCAGAACTACAAGGAGGCTTCCTCACCGCTGTGCAGCGCTAAGATGACATGACAGCTGGGGGGCTCTGTGGTCCTCTGTATACTGGAAGTAACTACACCTTAATTTAATTGATTCAGTTCACTTTATTAGGTTCCTACTAAGAAAAATGCATGAGGCTTGAACATAATTAATTCTTGTGATTTAGATACTATTATCATCATTTGAAATTGTAGGAAACAGGATTATTGACAGTAAGTGGCTTATCCCAGAGCATCCAACTGGTTCTTCTTGCTACATTATTTTTATGAGAAATGACTTTCCTTTCTGTGACAAAAAAGAGGAATATATATATATATATATATATATATATATATATATATATATATATATATATATATTCCTCAATCTCATGCCCTGATTAGTGAGTCTATGACTTAAAAAATAATTCTTTATCTTTCTGCATCGCTTTTATGTTCATAGCAAAATTGAGAAGAAGGTACGTCCTGCCTCCCACCCGTGCATAGCTTCCCCCATTGTTAACGTCCCCTTCCAGAGTGGTCCATTTGTCACAACTGATGAACCTACATAAACATGTCATTATCCCTCAAAGTCCATAGTTTAGATTAGGAGATCTTCTTGGTGTCGTACATTCTATGGGTTTGAACACGTATGAATAGCGACATGTATCCGTCACTATGGTACCACATGGAGTACTTTCACTGCCCTAGACATCCGCTGTGCTCTGCCTGTTCATCTCTCCCCCTTACCCTCCCCACTCCATGCCTGGCATCCCTGATCTGTTTGCTGTCTCCATAGTTGTGCCATTTCCAGAATATCATATAGTTGGAATCATACACTATGCAGCCTTGTCAGATGGGCTTCTTTCACTCAGTCATATGCATTTCAGGCTCCTCCGTGTCTTCTCATGGCTCGATAGCTCCTTTCTTTTAGTGCTGAATAATATTCCATTGTCTGGATGGACCCCAGTTTATTTGTCCACTCATTCGCTGAAGAACGTCTTGGTTGCTTCCAAATTTTAGCAACCTTGCATAAAGCTGCGATGAACAGCTATGTGCAGGCTTTGGTGGACAGATGTTTTCAACTCCTTTGGGTAAATGCCAAGGAGCACAATTGATGGATCTTATAGAAAGAATGTGTTTAGTTTTGTAAGCAACCTGCAGACTGTCTTCCAAAATTTCTACACCCCTTCGCATTCCCACCAGCAATGTTCCACATCCTCACCAGCATTTGATGTTGTCACTGTTCTGGATTTTTGACTGTTCTGAGAGTGTATAGTGGTTTCATTGTTGTTTTCATATGCACTTCTCC
Source organism: Rhinolophus sinicus (assembly GCF_057876585.1). Lineage (NCBI taxonomy): Eukaryota > Metazoa > Chordata > Mammalia > Chiroptera > Rhinolophidae > Rhinolophus > Rhinolophus sinicus. The sequence continues at coordinate 185,429,971 of NC_142516.1, read as the reverse complement.
AATGACATAGGATGTGATGCATTTTTTCATATGCTCATTTGCCATCTTCTTTAGTGATGTGTCTATAAAGGTCTTTGCCTATTTATTAATTGGGTTGTTTGTTTTCTTATTGTTGAGTTTTAAGAGTTCTTTGTATACTTTGGATGACTATTCTTTTTTTCTTTTTTCTTTTTTTTTTAAGTTTATTGGGGTGACAATTTTTAGTAAAGTTACATAGATTTCAGGAGTACAATTCTGTATTACATCATCAATATCTCACATTGTGTGTTCATCACCCAGAGTCAGTTCTCCTTCCATCACCATATATTTGATCCCCCTTACCTTCATCTCCCACCCCCCGCCCCCCTTACAATTCTTTATCAGATGTGTCTTTTGAAAATATTATCTCCCAGTCTGTAGCTTGTTTTCTCATTCTCTTGACATTGTCCTTGACGGAGCAAGAGTTTTAAATTTTAATGAAGTCCAGCTTATCTATTCCTTCTTGCATGAATTGTGTCTTTGGTGTTGTATCTAAAGATAATCTAGATAATCTAGGTTTTCTCCCATGTTTTCTTCTAGGAGTTTTACACTTTCGCATTTCATATTTAAGCCTATGATCCTTTTTGAGTTAATTTTTGTGAATGGTGTAAAGTCTGTCTAGATTCACATTTCTGCATGTAGAAATGCTTGTTGCACTACCATTTGTTGAATAGACTACCGGCTCCATTGTGTTGCCATTGCTTCTTTGTCAAAGATCATTTGACTGTACTTATGGGGGGGGGGGTCTATTTCTTGGTTTTCTACTCTTTTCCATGGATCTATTTGTCTATACTTTCACCAATATCACATGATCTTGATTACTGTAGCTTTATAGTAAATCTTGAAGTTGGGAAGGGTTACTTCTCCAACTTTGTTCTTCTTCTTCAGTGTTGTGTTGGTTATTCTGAGTCTTTTGCCTCTCCACGTAACCTTTATAGTTAGTTTGTCAATATCCACAGAAGAACTTGCTGAGATTATAGTTGGGATTGCATTTAACCTATAGACCAAGTTGGGAAGAGCAGACATCCTGTCAATACTGAGTCTTCCTATTCGTGAACATGGAATATCCTTCAGTTTATTTAGTTCTTTGATTCTCTTCATCAGAGTTTTGTCGTTTTCCTCATACAGATCTTGTGCATATTTTATTAGATTTGTTTCATGTTTTGGGTGCTAATGTAAATGGTGTTGTGCTTTTAATTTCAAGTTCCACACGTTGATTGCTGGTAGATAGGCGAGCAATTTACTTTTGTATGTTAATGTTATATCCTGCAACTTTGTAGTAATCACATGTTAGTTTCAGGAATATTTTTGTCAGTTCTTTTGGATTTTCTACACCAATGATCATGTCACCTGAGAACAAAGACAGTTTTATTTCTCTCTTCCCAATCTGTATACCTTCAATTTCATTTTGTGTCTTACTGCATTTGCTAGAACTTTCAGTACAATGTTGAAAAGGAGTGGTGAGAGGGAACATTGCCTTGTACGTGATCTTAATGGAAATGCTTTGAGTTTCTTACCATTGAGTATGATGCTGGCTATTGTTTTTTTGTCGATATTCTTTATCAAGTTACGAAAGTTTCCCTTTGTTCCTTATTAACTGAGAGTTTTTATCATTAATGGGTGTTGGATTTTTCTCAAGTGCTTTTCAGTATCTATTAATATAATCACGTGGTTTTTCTTTGTGAGCCTGAAGGATTACATTAATTAATTTTTGAGTTTATGACTTCTTGATGATATTTGACAGTTTTATATATTTTTTTCTTGGTGGGATATTGAATGAGGCATATTATTCCATTGATTCTAAATTCATGAAAACTTTGGAAAATATATTTGCGTGTGTGTGTGTGCAAAACAGAATTTATTATAATTGTCCCAGAGTAGATGTTCATTTGCTTACCTAAAGTCAGTGGATCTTTTAAAAAAAATCTAAATTATTTTGCCCTGAATACTACTGTGAGGGTCATTAGGTTTTGAATAAGTAAGCAGTACTAGAAAAGTAGCTACAAACTGCTAACTATAATACTATCTAATTTGAATCCAGTAATTTGCATCCTGATGTCACAATATGGTGCTGTATCTGTTTTCTTTTACTTAATTCCATCACCAGATAGATTTATTTAATAGCATAAACTTTATATAAATCTTTTTCCAATGTGCTTTTATTCTATATTCATTCAGGAGGACTATGACATGTGATACAAATTGTGAAATTTTTCTCTTAAACATATTTCTGGAAATTTCTTGCTAATTAAACCTGATATTTTATTTGAAAAAACAAACAAAAACTTTAATTCATGTTTATCTTTGGGCATCTGTAGTACTCTTTTTACTCTCTGCCTGATGCTGGTTTTCTACTGAAGGTTCATCGCTTTCAAAAGCCTATAGCTATCACCACATAATTGTTTGGAACTCTCAGTGTTGATATAACATTAGATTTGTTCAGAGACAAATAACAATTGTCATTTTTTATTAAATTTAAGACAGCTTGATTCTCTATCTCAACACAGTAAGAGTGTCTTCTTTTCTGTAAATAAGCTCAAGTCCTCAGGATGCTTCTTCAGATTGTTTTAGGTAATAAATGTAGAAGGACTATTTCTGCTTCATTTTATGATGCTGGCTGTGACAGACAGGGTAGATTGGCTTGGACCACATCCACACCAACTTCATTACCATCTCCTATTCTGTGCTGCCTTGCCTAGACACCCTTGCTGTGAAGGATCTGGAGGTGGTTTAAGTTCTACCAACCAGATACAAATTCTAGTGGCAGTGATGCTGAAGATACCATTTCCTTACAAGAATCGAACAGAAACAAAGTGGCTTTAGAGCCAATGCTCTTAGCAGCTTCCCAATTCCCAGACTACAGATAGTTCAAGTAAGACTGTTGTATTCCTGAAGTGATTTCCCAATTCCAATTTATCAGTGAGGTTTCTCCCAAGAAAAAGAACAAATAGGACATATATGTGTACATATGTATACATATGTATATACACACATGTATGTATATACACACAGACAGACAAATATATGCATACAAGTATATACACATACATACATATATATGTACCTTCTGGAAGGTATACATAAATATATATATATATATATATATATATATATATATATCTATAAAATATGTTATTTATAAAAATACAGATTATATATTTATATATTTTTTAAGAAATTGAGTCATGTGATTGTGGGGGCTGGCAGGTACAAAATTTGTAGGGCAGGCCAATAGGCTGGAAACTCAGACAGGAGGTGATATTGTACTCTTAGGTATGAAATCCATAGGGCATGCTAGAAACTCAGGCAGGATATATACAATACAGTGTTGAGGTAGAATATTTTCCTCTCTAGAAAAACCTCAGTTTCTGCTCTTAAGGCCGTCAACTGATTAGGCGAGGCTCACCCACATTGTTGAGTGTGATTTTTTTTTTTACTTAAAGGCAGCTGATTGTAGATGTTAATCATGTCTACAAAATAACTTCACAGCAGCACCTAGTGTCTGACCAAGCAACTTGACCCCAAAGCCTAGCCTACATAAAATTTAACCATTATACCTTGTTTCCTTATTGTAACAGAGATAACAATTAACTTGGTGGACCACTTAGGTCAGATTTTTCTAGGAGTCTATCTTGGCGTCTCAGCCTATAACCTGCTTTGACAGTCCTTCTAAAAAATTTCTAAGGACCTGATCTTCCTTCTGCTTAAAATAGAGAAGTTTTTGTTGTTTGCAACTGAATTTCATTGTGATTCTAGCAAAGTCTTGATATAAAAACATAACCAGGAGAATATGAGAAAGAATAGGCTAGTTATACTCATGAGTATAGATGCAAAATTAGTAACTAAAATATTAGTAATAGATTGCAGGAATCCATCTAAAATAATGTATGATCAAGTTGAGTTTATACCAGAAAAGCAAAGTTCAACATTAGAAAAATAGTTAATTTAGTTTACCACATTAACAGATTAAAGGAAAAAAATAACTTATTTTTCTCAATAAATATATAAAAAGTATTTGATAAAATGCTATTAGGGAACTGGAAATAGAAATGAATTTCCTTAACCTGATGAAGCATATCTGAAATACCAACATCAGACAAGAAACACCACCAAATTCAACAGTAAATGCAAAGCCTTTTCTTTAAAAACAGCAGCAAGACAAGGGCACCTATTATTGCCACTTAGGTTCAACGTTGTGGGAAGAGCACTCAAAGGGAAAAGACACAATAATCATAAAAATTGGGAAAGCAGGAACAAAATTCTTATTACTCGAAGATGAAATTATCACAGAAAAACTCATAAAATGTAGAGGCAAATATTCGAGTTAGTGAGAGAGTTCAGCAAGTTTGCTGGATAGAGCTCAATATACAAAAAATCAACATCTTTTCTAAACACCAGCAACAGATCTTTAAAAATTCGATTAACATAATGTGTAGGAATAAGAAAAATAAATAAATAAAGGTCAATAAGGAGAAAATTATAACAATTTTAATGAAAGGCCTTAAAGAAGAGTGAAATCAATGGAGATACATACCTAATGTATTATCCTAGGAAGGTTTAGTATTGTAAAGATGTTAGTGCTCACCAAACGGATTTACATTTTTTAAGAAATTCAAATCAAAATCCTGATACAATTTTTTAAGGAACTTTCCAAGTGTATTTGTCGTGGGGGAGACCCTGCTCGCTCCGCCATTTGTCGTGCGGGGCGGCCTGCGGGGTCTCTGGTCCCTCTCCCCACATAAGAACGCAGGATATGGTGAGGCCAAAAAGGAACACCCACGGAGCCATAGGTAGGGGAGTCATACCACTATGGTCTCACTGGAGGCTGGGCCCACCGGACGCGCGACCTGCCGTCCGCCTTTCCGCCAACCGACCGACCGACAACTCTCCTCCACTCTCTCGACTCTCTTCCTCTCTCTCGGCTCTCCTCTTCCGCTCTCCTCGGCTCTGCTCGGCTCCTCGGCAATCCTTCGTAGCCACAGCAGTTATACCGGTGGCCAATCGGCTAACCAGCCACAGCCGCCGGCCAATCAGCCACAGCCGAGCCAGCACCTTTCCATGTGAGGCCAAGAGCCTATAAACTACTCTCTGGGGCTCTGTCCCCACAGTATTTTAAAGTTTATAAGAAAGCACAAGAGCTAAAAAATAGCCCAGAGGTTCAGATGCTCCTGAAGAAGCACTAGGTGAGGTTAAGGGGAGGGGGGACCTGGCTACTTGTAAGCATTAAAAACTATAGTAATTTCATCAGTAGATGTTGGCATATAGCGTGATAAGTAATCAATGAAAGAAACGCAAACAGCTCCAAACCCAGAAGTATATGTGGAAATCTGAATCATGGTCAGAATGGCAGTGCAGGTCAGTGGGGAAATAATGGATGTGGAAAAATAGGAAATTTGATCCCTACATCACAGGATGTATAAAATCAATTGTAAATGTCATAAAAATTTAAATAAGATAGGCAAAACTTCCAAATATTTTAATATACAATAAATTTATACCATTAGTTGAAAAGTTTCTTGAACAAAATGTAAAAGGAGGAAACTTTGATTTTGGAATTAGTTGCTTATTGACAGAACTTACGTATAAAACATGGGACCTTGGTGTTTCCTTTCTGAAAAAGTTTTAAATGGATTCAAGTCCTTTAATGGGCATGGACATTTTCAAGTTTTTTTTTTTTTCCTTAGTAAGTTTTAATAACTTCATCAGGGAGCTTGTCGTTTTTTTCTAAATTTTCTAATTTATTGGCAAAAAACTATTTATAATGTTTTAAAAAATATCCTGTCAGTCTCTGCTGAAACTTTAACTGTGACCCATTTTTATTCCAAGTAATATGCCTTTTCTATTTTTCTTGATTAATCTTGCTGAAGTTGGTCAAATTTACTACTCAATTAAAGGAAAACAATTATTTTGTTGAGTTGATCTACTCTATTAATGTCTTCATTTCCTATTTCATTGCTATTTCATCTTATCTTTGATTCATGAATTATTTAGGAGTATATTTTTAACTTTCTAAATACATGGGCTTTAAAAATCTATCATTGAATTCTAATTTAATATTATTGAGATCAGAGAATGCAGATTATGATAGAATTCTTTGCAATTTATTGAAATGTTCCTTATGTGGTCAGTTTTAATGGATAGTTTATGTATACTTGAACAGAATGTTTGTTCTCTGGCTATGTTCTATAAATATACATTAATACATGAATTATTAATTGTGTTCTTCAAGTATTCTGTATACTAATTCTTTGCTTATTTGATGTCTAAATTACTGAGAGAGGTGTGTTAAAATCTTCTACTATGGCGGTTAATTTGTTGATTTCTCCCTTTCATTCTTTAACTTTTTCTTGTATATATTTGAAGGTGCTTTATTGTGTGCAGGTAGGTTTAGAATTTTCAGTTTTCTGTAGAGTTAACTTTTTATTAATATATATAAGCTCTCTCCATTAATATAATGATTTTTCCCCTTCAAGTATATTTTTTGTCTGATATTATTTTCACCACACCATATTTCTTTTGGTTAGTACATGCTAAATGTGTGATTTTTCTATACTTTTAATCTTTCTGTGGATTTTCATTTTAGATGTTACTTTTGTAAATTTTGTTTAAAATGTAACTATTTTTAAAAATTATAGTCTAAGGTTGTTTTTGTTGTTTTGTTTTTTTGTTTGTTTGTTTGTTTGTTTTTGGTGTGTGTGTGGGTTTTTTTTTTGTTTTGTTTTTTGTCTTTTGGTTGTGCAATTGGGTCTGTTTACATATATTTGGGTCCATTTCTTTCATATTTTTTGGTGATGTTTTTGTTTGACCAGACTCCTTTTGCGCGGTAAGAAATTTGAGCTTTCCTCCTTAATGTAACTGGGAATCATCAAGGTGTGTATTGAACAGTTTAATACAAATACACAGATACACACACCACATAGGAAGTAGGTTTTACATCTTCACTTTACATCTCAGGAAACTGAGCCAGACTGGTTAATTGTCTGGCTTGAGGTCACAGAGCTATTATGTGGGAAAGATTAGATTTGAGTCAAGATCTGGAAATAGACTCCAAGTCCCCTATCCTTTCATGCTGTCATCTTGTCTTCAGGACAGAGAGACTGTAAATCTATGGTGGAATTAAAGATAACAGAAAAGATCAAGGAGGAAGGGGACTCTCAGGACGGGCAAGTAAGGTGCACTGAGATCAGAATTTTTATTGACTTTAAAAGGAGGTTGAAGAGAGTTTTGAAAGTGAACGGCTTTTTGCATTGTTTATGTTTATTTGATAGGATTTATTCATTAGAAAGTGATGATGTTTGCTACAATTTAAGTGGCATTTAAACACAAAGTCATTTTTCTTTTATTAGTCATGGTACTGTGCCCACGATGAAAGGAAAGTTTCACAAAATCATAATTTGAAACAGAAGTGAATGGCGATTTTGTCGGTTTTCTTGATAAGTAGAGAGATGAGAAGCATAGTGTTGAATAAGTCTGACCATGAGAAGACCTAAGAACAAGTCCGGTTCAATGATTCACAAAAGAAATCAAAGTGTAGACTTTCTCTCTGTTAAAGTATTCTGTTTGGTGGTTCACTAATTCACTTCGCGAGAATTTCTTGAGAATTTTCTTAGGGTCACTGAAGCGAGTTTTGGTAATAAGTTTAATATTTGACAGGAAACAATGGTGTGCTTAAAAGAAACTTTGATCATGAATTGCCTAAAATTATAGAGAATGGGTGATTAAGGACTGGTGGGGGGATTGTAACTATTCTTGGAGATTGAAGGATCTGTAACTGCTAACAGCATGATATTTTTTATGGATTCTATGAAATTTCAAAATAATCATTTCTTCCACCTTATGTCACAGCAGCAACTTTCTAGACCCAGTGCCATGTTCCCTGGTCCAAACTGTGATGCCCTCACAGTCATCGGGACCTTCTGATAAGAGCTCTAGGTCTCTTGAACATACTGTGAGCATCACGTTGAAACTGGCTTCGGAATCCTAGTTTTGCATGTCTAAGTGACTAACATTTTTGATAGAGCATGCTGCACAATCTATTTTCAAGTGAAATATGCTTATTTTTATAAGTAAAAAGCCTTTCAAATTAACAATAGCTGCAGTGGGAGGTCTTTAAAAAAACTTACCTGGGCATAAACAAAGGCTGAATTTCACTTTGATCCACTGGTTTCTACGTTACCAACACAGGATGCTGATTGTCGCTATCCCTTTTCTTCCATTTTAGGATCGCCTCTACTTTTTATTAGTGTGGGAAGGGAGCGTGGTCTCTGAGATGTACCCCATAAAAGATATTGCTATGGGCTTTAAATGGTCTCTTCCCTTCTCTTCTTACTCTGTACAATTTTTATACATATTGCCATTGGAATACATTTTAAGCCAGTTCAAGCTTATGAATAAAGTGCTAACTGGATAGCTTGGATTCAAAGCTATTCCCAGCCGAATCACAACCTCCCATTCTGATCTCACCTCCAATCCTCCATCACGACCTGCTAACACGTACATACATACACAGACACACACAGACACACACACACACACACACACACACACACACACACACACACGGAGTTTTAGCCACACAGGATTTTCGCTCTTCTTTTCTTTGCACTTGTTGTTCACACTGCCTGAAATACCCTTGACTCTCTCCTACATTTACCATCTCAAGACCCAGATTAAATATCCCTTCCTCTTTGAGGCCCTACTGAACCTGCCTCCTGTAGTTGATCCCTCCTCTGTGCTCCCTAAGCACGTTATAAATTCATCATTTTATGGAATTTACCAATCATATTCTCGTAATCCATAAACGACAAGACTTTGCAAAAGTGGCTGTATAGGGATACACATTCTTCTTCTAGTTTATTGCTATTGCTTTTGTCTCTTCCCACCTTGCTCCTAATTAGTTCTAGGGCAGAAAAAGAATAGAATTGCTGGCCGGGGGTCTTAGGACAAGTAAACAGTGGAGAAGGTAGAGAGGCCTAGTCCTAAAAATGACAACGAGGAGAACGGGGGCCTTTCTATGACCCCTAGTGGTCTATCAGGGCCTGCTGTTCTCAGGCAGACATCTGTGCCTAGGGCATGCACAGGAAATAGGACTATGTAAATTAAAGGTTCCCAGCATGGAGAACACATTCTGCTTAAGTCTGAGAAAAAATAGGATTATACTAAGCCCATGAAAAAATAATAACCTTCCCCGAGTGTTGACATTTCTGTAAAACTCATGTTAATTATATATTCTATTTTAATACAGCAAATACAAATGCATGCTTATGCTGAGGTAGTATTAAAAATAGTTCAGTTTTTACTTAAAATTTGGAAAATCTGCTAACCACAATTTTAGAAAGACGAGCTATTCAAGGCTATAGCCTAGTCTGGTAATAATGGTAACAGTTGCCATGTGTTCAGAGCGTATTAAATCCCTAGCTCTATGAGGGATGCCTCACAGTATGTCTTATTTTTATATACTTTATTTTGTTTGATCCACACAAAGCACTTGTAAGGTAGGTGTAATCACCCCCGGTTTATAGAATAGAGAACTGATGCCCAAGAGATTGAATAACTTGCTCAATGTCACCCAGTTTGTGAGCAGGGTCTGAATTAGAACTGCAGTCTTTCTACTTCCAAGCGCACGCTCTTTCTAGCACACCAGGTTGCCTCACAGAGGCACTTCCAAGAAATAACGTCTGTGAAGAAAAAAGAGCTTCTCAAAAGCTGGACCTGCAAACTAACACCGATAACTCAACAGCAAACACATCCATTGGTTAGAGGCAATGTATTTCAGAGGTCAATTTGGCGTCCCTACCACACATAATGACGACAAAAACACTTGAAATGAATGATCACACGTAGTCATGCCCAGAGGTTCCCCGTCACTGTCCAGCCCAAAAGGAGGCCTCTGACACCAGGCCAAGGGCATCCTGTAGAAGCTGTGACCTGACACCCTCTTTGTTCATGGCCTTTTCCCACATCTCATTCTTCCCTCTGCTTCTCCTGACTCTGTCTGGTCACAGCATTCCATGCCGTCTTCCTCTCTTTACTCTCTGCCTTACACAGGGGTCTGCTTCCTGTGGACACAGCCTCGGTGATTGCTTTGACAGAGTTCTGGCCTCTTGTGCAGACCCAGATGGCCTTCACAGATACGCCAATAAGGGTGTTTATCCAAGAGTGGTTTGATGACCACTTCTATACAGATTACATTCGGAGGGAAGCTTATAAAATATCTGAGTTGACTGAATCAGGACCCCTGGGGGGGCGCTTGTCATCTGCACTTTAACAGGCTTTCTCGTTGATTATTCTGTGACCAGTGTTTTGTAAGTACTGCCCGAAGTTTGACATGATCCTTAGGTATCCCTGTCATTTCTGCCATCCTCTGCCCTGCCTCCCCCACGCGTGAGGGCTCGCTGGTCTGACCCGAATATACCATTGCTCTGTTCCATTAGTGTGTTTAACTGTGGGTTGCTTATATTGCTTGGACCTTTTAGAAAAATCATATCCTGAGAGTGGCTGCCTGCCCTTTGCAATCACGAATGTAATTTTCCCTTTACTTCACATACAACCTATGTTTCCCCAAAGCGTCATCTGTTTGTGGGTACAAATAAAGCCACTTAATGTTTATAACCCAAATTTCACTGACTCATGCCCACACGTACATAATGCAAGACCTCAATTCCCTGCAAAATTGTCCCCGAGTACTTCTGGGAGGTTTGGGGAGATGCCTCACAGGGGCTCTCAACCTCCTTCTCAGGGCCATGCTGCTGGTGGATGTGTGTTGCATTTGGAGTCATTTAGGCGACGCTTCTCCATGAATGCAAGGCTGGTGGCCTCCGTGTAGATGCTGGTCTCTGTGACCAGCACTAGGGGCTCTCTGTGCACTCGTAGCCTCAAACCCTCGGGGAGCCGGGAGTGGTGCTGCGTTCCCAGGCATCTTGACCAGGGTGGAGCCATTCTGTGCTTGGCATAGAAGTGGGGAGAGTGCCCTGTTCTCTGACTCTCTGTTGTATTTTTTTCCCACCTAAGGAACACTATTACTCTCCTGGGTCTTCAAAGTCCCTTGTGAAAACATGTCATTCAATTTCTTTGTGCGGCCCCTTTCTCCAACATCCCAGGCAAACACTAGCCTGTGTTCCAGCCCAACCACTTCTCTGGATGCCCCCCCAAATAACCTGTACACCCCAAACAAAAGCTCATGAAAATCGACTCCTTACAGACCCTCTCACCAGTTCCTGGCATATCCCAGCCATGTGTGAATCTCTGAGGCCCTTTTAAACTTAGGTTGGGACTCTTCTCCCTACACAACACACGCTTGTGTTAAGTTCCTGATTCCCGTGGTCCCAGGTTGAGAGCCGCTGGAGAGAATCCCTTGGGACGAGGTTTAAACCAACTTTAGAATGTAGGCTAAACTGTCGTAGTGAGAGAGCCCAAACAGTACTGCCCTTGAACAATGATTTGTTTTGCCTTTCAAAGAGGACATCTGATATTTCATTGTAGACCCTGAAAGGAAAGAGAGCAGCAGAGAGCTAAACCACATGCAGGCTTCAGCATTCTAAATGGAACGTTCTCCCTGCCGCCTTCTCCTTTACCATCTAGTGCCAGCTGTCAGCAAAAGCTGTTTCCAAACCAATTACCCTTTCTCTATCAGAAGGGAGGATAAAATCTTAACAAAGGAACAGATGATTGGGTTGCCATTGGTTCTTCTGACTCCGGAACTGCTTTCGAAAGGAAGTTGCATCTTTACAGAATTATTATTATCAATCAGCCTTTATTGCTTCAGCTTTCTTTATTGCATTCTAACACACAAAGTAATGAAAACATATAATAAAGAGAATAAAACACGTAATGCATCACTGTGCAGATATTGCAATCATAGCAAATCCAATATAAATGCCCTACAGGGAATATTTGAGCCTTCCAATACATTGCTAACAGTTTGCATGACACTACATCACGTTATTTATCTCCTAAACCTGTCATGCTCTGCTAAATATCGTGCCAGCATCAACCTCAAATAGCCTACTCCTTCCCATCCTCCAAACGGAAGGCATATTTCTTTGCTGTCACTGGTTTTAATGTTTGCAAAGAGTAGCTCCAGCTCCTGAATAATTAATGCATAACGATTACTAAGCTATGGGTAGTTTACTATTCTAGCCCCTCTGGTCTTTGCAATGTTGCTTGCTCTAATATGCACTTCAAATTGGAACCAAGAGGTAGTAAAAGTCATTAAGACGGCATGAAGCTCAGTCAATAATGATTTACAGGGTTTGGACGCGTCCCCGGTTTGCTTTTTTATTCTTGGCTCTCAAGCCCCATCTGCTGCTCATTTCTCACTTGGTCTCCCTTTTGCAAATGTTCCTCTGATGGCAGGGTTTCTGCTCTATTTACACTTACTGAAAAGAGTCAACACTCCAGAGTTCAGACCAAGTACACACTTCCTCTGCGGTATTTCCAACTCTGGAAGAACATTGGCAATGACTAAAGGCACTTGGAATATTTCTGCCAGACATACACAAATCAGGCAACTTCATGGTCTTACACGGTACGGGCACTTGGTCAGTACTGAATAATAATAATTACAGGGGTGATTCACCCTAAGGACCAGAGAAGGACTGCAAAGCTAGCCGAGAGGGCTGCAAGGAGCAGGAGCGGGAACACGCTCACGTTGAGAGTAATATTGTGAAGACTAACTCTGCCATGTGCTGCTCTGTGGTTCTGCTCAAGGAGGTTCCTACAGACCAACTCAGACTTTAATGAGTGCCATGTGTTGTAAGCTTTTTGATCTCAAAGGGCAGAGATGGGTCATTATAGTGGCCTTGCCTGTGAGCTGGAATGATCTAATGCTCCGGAAGTATCTAATGAGAAGACAAGACTAGGGCAGGGCAAATTCCCCTTGGGTGGGCATCAGACAGAGAACTAGTGTCGCCTGAAAGGCCAGTGACGCAAAGTTTATTCTCTTTGGTTCTTGGTCTGGGGCTGTGCATATACAACAGGAAACCGGTCGAGATATTTGTGGGGTGCTAGTCCATAAAAGAATCTGTTGTGGACACCATGCCATATTGATGAAACAGAGGGCCACTTACAGCTTGGTTGCTCAGTGTTTCCCTCTTGTAGAATATTATGCCATTTCCCTCCCTTCTCGAGTGGCTCAGATGTCCCCATTAAATGAACAAAATTAACATTTTAGAAGTAAACATATTAAATGCTTTGAGTCTGGTTCTGTAGATTGAAAAAAGACCTGAATTTGCTTATGGTAGGAGCACATTGTTAATTCTTTGAGGTGGTTCAGAAAAGGTTTCTAAGTGGACCCTGGTGACCTACATGTTAGCATACGTCTAAAAGGTCAAACTTTCTATTTCCTCTTCACCCAGCAGACCAAGCCTTATGTACTGTAATTGGTGCTTTGCCCTTTCCATCTCTTAAACTGTTGCTAGGTCTGGCACTGGGTTAAATGGATGGGACCCCTGTCCAGTGACAGAGTAAATGGAAGTGAGGCTAAACGTGTGCATTGCTCCATAACTGCGGTTGGTTTGCTAATGAATCATTTGTCAGAGAAGGATGAGGTGGAAGAGAAATATCTGCAGAATGACCCTGAAGCCCCCACCGTATGGTGTATGATTAAATAACAGACTAAATATCAAAATCTCTGAGTACTTGGGAGAAATCAAAGGCACCAACTCCAAATCAGCATCCCTTTTTTGTGACAGATTGCCAGTAGAACCCTGTTGGGTCAGGCCCCCCACAGCTTACCATGTGCAGTGGGACCATTGCATGTACTCTTGGTCTAATGGGTTGGCTGCTGGTTGTTATAATGAGAGAGATGGGGGTGAGGGGAGTCAGGGAATCTCAGGAAAGACCACAAAGTGCTTTTGTTTAGTCCTACGAACCCATTTTATCCCACTGCCCTACCCCTCCAGGTGTCAGAGCCCCATTCTCCTTTCCATTTGTGTGAGTGACCCAAGCCATTGAAAGTAGGAGGCAGTAACTGTCCATATCAGTTTGGTTGAATGAACTCAGCAGAGGTCAAACAAACTATCGAATGAGTTTCATTCCTATGTGTCAGCTGGTGAGCAACAAGACGACTGTGGCCTGAGCGCTGGCTCTGCCACCATGACGCCCTCAGGTGGCAAAGCCAGGCAGCTTCTCAATGGGCCTTCATTCCTTGCCTCTTCCAGCCTCTGGTGACTGCTGGTATTTCTTGGTCTGTGGCTGCATCACTCTAATTTCTGCCTCCGTGGATTGCTTCCTCGTGTGTGTGTGTGTGTGTGTGTGTGTGTGTGTGTGTGTAATCCCGCTCTGCTTCCATTTTATTAGAACTTTTGTGATTACATTTAGGGGGCACTGGATAATCCAGAATAATCTCTCCATCTCAAAACTCTTCTTTTATTCCCATCTGCAAAAGTCCTTTCTTCCTTATAAAGCAAGATTTACAGTTTCCAGGGATTAGAACCTGGTACTTTCGGAAGGCTGTTATTCTGCCTACTACCCGACTTCTCCTAATCTAGCTCTTTCACATGTACAACAGGAGTGATGTGATGCAACTCACAGCTTATTGAGAGAATTAGGTCAATGACACGAGAAGAGGTCTTATTACTGTGAAAGTGCCGTACAACAGCTGTTGAGAGAGCTCCAAAAATCCACTTAGACCATTGGAGCCGTAATATGCATCCTGTGGTCCTGTGGCAAGATGTAGCATCCAGCCTGTTTTCTGAAATGGTGGTAGGACAGTCTGAAGTTGAAAATCACAGGAAGCCGCCCATTCTTAATCAGTTCAAGCATCACAGGCCCGCGCTTTGCTGGACACTCTTCTGAGGACTGAAATTACAACGATGCAAAGCCACAGTGTTGAGGAATTCCATCCTTGATCTATTTCCTCTGGGGTGTGCAGACATGAAGGTTAGGTTCACAGTGATAGGTGGCATTATAGGATGACGCCGAGCATGCTGTGGTATGGAGTGGGCGTGGAGGAAGCCGGGGCTTCTCATCTCTATGGGAGGAATCCCTGGGAAATCTCACCTGGCCTACATGCCCAACCCCCTTCAGTTGCTTTGTTGGCACAAGTTAAACAGATCATTGCTATGCTCTTTGGCTCCTGAATTTTGGAATGGAATGGATGACAGCGTTGTAGAATGAGATGAAAGCATGGACTTCCCTTGACTCTTCTCCAGACCTTGAATATCACAGAGAGTTGTTGCAGGGGGATGCTTTCAATGTAGCACAAAGAGACCAATAAGGCGTTTAGTCCTTTTCTTCCACTTCCCAACTTAAACATGACTGAATCTTTAATCATTAAATCCAATAAATTATGAAATATCCAGTGACAGCTGGTGCGTTTGATGGAGCTGGCCCTGGAACTAGATTTGTAATTCTGTTGTGTTGATGGGAAAGAAGATGTTGATCAGTGTGTTGCTAATTCATTATTGTGCTCGCAAAGGCTGCCGCCTCGTGAGTTCCTGTCAGATTCCTCGTTCAGCCTGCAATGGAGGTACACATGGAAAGGCGTCATTTGTACCTATTGGGAATAAGTGTTGTTTTCTCTTCCCAGTGTATTGTTTCAGCATTCTAAATAATTATTATATGACAGCTGACAATCAGAGTTCTGGCTTCAGAGAAGCTGATAAATTATGGGGATCCTATTTGGAGGGATGGACATGTTAATCAAAAGGATTGGATTAAAACGGGGAGATATTGAAAATATAGAGGTGAGTTAGGGAACAGTTGCAGGTGAGGGACTAAGATAAACAAGGTAGCAGAAGGAATGGATGCAAGAGATGTCACTGGAGGAGAAAATAGCTATTCTTCTGTTTCCGTCACACTAGAAGACGTGGTTTGCTTACATGTCTATTTCTCCACTAAACTGTGAGAGCCTCAAAGTCAAAGACCATCCCTGATTTACTGTGTCTGTACAGCCCCAAACTCTGTGCCTGGCACACAGAAGGTCCTCAGCAACTGTTTATTGATTCGCTGATTGTTGAAAACGGATTGGATGTGAGATAGGAGGGGAGGGAAGAAGGTTCAAGTTCACCAACCTGGGAATAGGGGAGGGTTATTTTTTATAAACATGAAAAGAGTCACAGCAGAGCTGACAGTTAGAGATGTCCTGATGTTGTCATTGGTTAGGTGTCTGTGACATTGAGGTGATAAGGAGACACTAGTACTATTTAAGTTTCTAGGTTACATTATAGGAAGAGAAACAAAGGGGCATAACTTCTAAAAAGATGTTTTAGAATCAGGTGGGAGAGAGAGGGCAAATGCAGTTTGTAAAAGCATATTTACACTTTCCCAATCTGATTTTATATTTGGGAAAAATACAAATTATAGAAAGGGACTTAAATATTTGCTTATCATTAGGGGGATGAATTTTAAAAAGATTCATACACTTTGAAAAAATGTCCAGCCAGTGACCTTTCATCCTTAAAGATCTTCCAGGAGTACCTCCTGGAAGGTGGCTCTGCAGGCAGGCATAGAAGGAAACTTTTACCCCATTTTAAAGGTTTTATGTACAAAAAAATGAATACATTGGTACCGATTGCAAATAACTCAAAAATGAAGAAATATAGAAAGCAGAAAGTTTCCCTCATAGCCACTCATGTCATTTTCATATAGACAACCATTGGTAGAAGTCTGATTTATTTTATTTCATATATTTTAACCTACACACACACACACACACACACACACACACACACACACAGATTTTAACACATAAATGATGTCATACTATATATACTTGTTTTAAGATATCTTTATTTCTTTAATGTCTGTGATCTTCAGGTTCATATATGCAAATCATCCTCTTGCTTTAATAGTATTACATTGTAATAATAATAGTTAATATTATTTAAGAATTTGCTGTGTGTTAGGAACTATGCTAAGCATTTAATCTGGTAATCTCATTAATGTTTATGCCAATCCTAAGGGTTTGGTACTTTTATTATCCCCGTTTTGGAGATAAGGAAACTGAGGCACTAAGACACGGGGTAAGTTTCCCAAGCCCGCAAAAATAGCAAGTTTATCTGGGACAATATGATTTTAGCGTCCTTAGTCTATACTGCCCTCTTATGGATCTACCATAATTTATTTAAATAATTACTTTTCATGGACTATTATTGTTTTCAGTTCTTCAATTCATTCATTTATTCATTGAATAAGGATTTTTTGAGTACCTACTATCTACCACACACTCGTTCAGATACTGGAGATTCAACAGTGAACGAAGTAGACACAAATTCCTGACCTCATGGAGTCTATTGGAGAAGACAAGATAAATAGGTAAAAATGTAGACAAGTAGACACTTTGGTCAACATTGCTCAAGCAGTAGTTTACCATAATCAGAAGGGTCTTGATGCTGATAATAACCTCTTGTAATTGCAGAAATCAAATGTGACTTGTATTCATCTTTTGGTATCGGTATATATTGAGTATTAGAATTTTAATAGTTTTTTCCTTTCTTAAAATGTGTATACATTTTTTGGCATCTTCTGTACATAATATAATAGATAAACAAAGAAAAAATATAGCAGTGAAGAGAGATATGAACTGTTGGGATGGATAATTGGAATTTCAGTGTTCAGGTACAGCCTTTTAGAGAAGGTAACATTTGAGCAACAACCTGAAGGAGGCAAAAGCACTAATCTTATTGATACCTGGGGGAAATCATTCAAGGAAGAGGAAACAGGGTGAACAAAGGCTTGGAGGAACAGCAAGGAGGTCAGTGTAGTTGGAGTGGAGTGAACAAGGGGAAGAAGACAATCTTAACGAGGAATAGGTGTCAGATGATGGAGATCGTGTAGGGCGTCTGGTGAAGACTTTAACTCTGGCTGAGTTGGAAAGTTATTGGACAGATTTCAGCAGAGAGGGGACAGATCTCACATCTAACAGCATCAAACTACTGAGTACAGACTAAAGGAGGAAACAACAGAAACAGGGAAATAATTTTAGAGGTTTTTGTCACCCTCTAGGCAAGAGAAGGTGATGGCTTGGATGGTGATGGCAGTGGGTAAAGTTGTCTAATTCTGGAAACGTTATGAAATTAGAGCCAATAAGATCAGATGTAGAGTGTGATATTAAAAGAATCAAGGATGATTCCATTGTTCTTTACCTGAGCAATAGGATATACTAAATTTGAAAAATCTATGAGAGATCCACAGGGAGATATTAAGTAGACAGTCGGGTAGAGAGTTCTGGATTTAATAGGAAAAGTCCAAACTGGATTATAAATTTAGTTGTTAACATATAGATGATATTTATGACTAGGTGCCCAAATAAAATCACCTAGGGAGTAAGAGAAAACAGAAAAGAGGTGAGGGCCAAGAACTAAATCGTGGGTCAGGCTGATATTCCAGAAAGGCTGTAATGAAATTCTTGTATATATTCTTTGCATATATATGATGCTATTTGTAAATGTATCTTTGGATACATCTCTAAGGAAGGATCAAAGGGCAATTTTTTCTTTTTAAGTTTGGTATTTGCTCATAAATCACCTACTGTATCAATCTGTATTCTCAGTTGGAGCAAAAAAAGCCCAGACTACATTAAGCAAATAGTTTTCCAATAAATTTCTTTCCACTAAGGAAGTATAGGGGTCAGTAGTGACTGGAGGCTGGAGTAGCAGGCTTCAGAACTGAATGAAAAGCAAAGGGATTTTATAGGCTGAGTAGCAGGATAGGTTTCATCAAGACAGAAGAACTGTAGCCACTGCCAGCCCTGCAGGTAGATGTGGTACTGCATGTGACCTTGACCCTGCTGCTTCCATCCCTGAATGAAATTAAACCTTGCCACCATAAATCAGGGGTCAGCAACTGCAGTCCCTTGGTCAAAGCTGGCTGTCCACAGGTTTTCATATGTAAAGTTTTATTGGAACAAGCCCCACCCCTTCATTTACATATTATTCATGGCTGCTCTCACACTACAATGGCAGACTTAAGTCAATAGAGACATTATGGACTGCAAAGCCAAATTATTTACTATCTGGCCCTTGACAGAAGTTTGCCTACCTATGCAGTAAATGAAATTCAGCATTCCTGTATTAGTTTGCAAGGGCTGTCGTAACAAAGTACCACAGACTGGGTGGCTTGAACAAGAGACATTTATTCTCACAATTCTGGAAGCTAGAAGTCCAAGATCGAGGCGTTGGCAAGACTGGATTCTTCTAAGGCCTCTGTCCTTGACTCGTTAGTTGATGGCTGCCTTCATGCTGTATATTCACATTGTCTTCTCTCTGTGCATGTCTGTGTCTTCATCTCCTCTTCTTATAAGGACACAGGTCATATTGGATCAGGGCCCATTCTAATGACTTCATTTTAACTGAATTACCTGTTCGTGTCTGATTTTGAAAGGCCCTGTCTCCCAATATAGTCACATTCTGATGTACTAGAGGGGTTAGGACTTCAACATAGGAATTTTGTAGGAGGACACAACTTAGCCTATAATAACCACCTTGTCTAAGAAATATTTGAGATTTGCAGTCTAGGGAGGAAGGAGAGTCCTATTGGTTAAGTCTATGAGCTGGTCCCTACACTTAGGAATGGCAAGCGTGCCTACCAGTTAACTACACGCAGTAGGGGTTACATTCAGATAGGAAGTTAGATGTTGGTCAACCACAACAACTACAAAAGCAATATTTCTGATGTCAACTTACAGTCCTACCAACAATCTTAGGAATGCTTGCTTCTCCACAACACTGGACACTATCTTTTTTTTTTTTTTTAATCTTAATTCAATGAATGAAGAGTGATATTTTTTCAGTGCTTCCATTTACATTTTTCTGAAGAATGAAGATGAACATTTTTCTATATGTTTACTGGCCATTTTTATTTCTTCTGAGAATTCATATTCTCTGTCCTTTTTTTCCTTTGGTTGTTTATCTTATTGAAAGCAGAAAATAGTAGGAGCTCTTTATAAGTTTGGTGTTTGAATCTTTTCTTTATATTTTAATCCTATATTTAATCTTTTCTTCCTGTTTTTTAACTTTATGGTGCCCTTTATCAGATAGAAGTTTTAAATTTTGTATTTAGTAAAATCTATCATTTATTCCTATGTGGCATTTGGGTGCTGTGGTGACCTTCCATATATATATATATATATATATATATATATATATATATATATATATATGATTTATCTTCCTGCACTTTTATAGTTTTCTTTGTGGTTTAGCTCCTCAATCTGAGATTTAGTTTTATATATGCAAGAAAAGACTATAACTAGTTTTTCCCAAATATACAGCCAAAGCCCTAATGTCATCTATTGAATAAGACGTCAAGTACCTACAGTTTTAAATTCATCTTTATTGTCAACTACACTACATATATACATGGGTCTGTTTTTGAAATGTGTGTGTTTCCTGTTTTTTTGTTTTGTTTTGTCTTTTACTTCTGCCACTATGAGACTGATTTAATTATGGTACCTTTTATAGTTTATTTGCTATCTCATATGGCAGACACTTGTTTTCATAACTTTCTTAGCTACTCTTGCACTTTTTTCCCCCTCAAATGAATGTTAACATAACCATATTAAATTCCCTTTGTAATTTTATCTGGGGTTTTGATTGGTATTGCACTGAACTTATAGATTAATTTGGGAAGAATAGTTGTCATTATATTAGTGAATTGTCTCACTGGGGAACATTGTATTTTTCTTAATCTATTCATTAATTTTTTATATCCTTTAGTAAAATTTTATTTTCTTTAAATATAGGTTTTATGCACTTCCTTTTATGCACTTATGTTAATTCCTGAGTATTTTACAGTGTCTATTTCTATTGTATATGTGATACTTGCCGTTATATTTTCTAATTGCTTATTGCTTCTACATGGGAAAGCTATTGATTTTCGTAAGTTTATCTTGTATTTGGTTACCTTATTGACTTTCTTATTATTTCTGATAAGGTTTTGATTGTTTTAAACTTTCTAATTAGAAACAGTATACTCTAAAAATAAGATAATTTATCTCTTCATTGCTCACACAAGCATATATATGTATATAAAACATGTACATAAATATATATGTGAGGAGAGATACAAAGAGAAAGAGAACTTATTTCTTTTTTTATCTTTTTGCATTGACTTGGGCCATGTAACAGTAATTTTGTTCATTGTGGGAATATCTTTTTTTTCTCCAGAAGTTCATAAATCTTTCTTCCTTTTCCTATTCAGAGAAATATAGACAGGGAACAAAAAATATGAGAACATGCAATGCCTGCATTTGAGTATGTTGCCTTCTGTAGTTCTGGAAAGCAGTAAAAATTGGCATAGAAATTAGACAACAAATACCTCATATAGATGATATTAACCTAAGTGTTTATTAGAGTCTAGATCAGGACTGTCTAATAGTAATATAATATCAGCCACGTGTATAATTTAAATATTTTCTAGTAGCCACATTTAGAAATGTGAAAAGAAATAAGTGAAATTAATTTAATAATATGTTTTATTTAATCCAATATATCCCACATGTAATTCCACATGTAATCGTTAAAAAAAGTTTTAACAAGACATTTTGCATTCTTATTTTTGAACCAGGTCTTTGAAATCCATTCTGCGCTTTGTAGTTATATCACAGCTGTAATTTATTCTGGCCACATTTTACATGGTTAATTAGGCACATGTGGCTAGAGCTTATTGTATGGAACAGAGCAGCTTTAGATTCGTAGGCTTCATACAAGGCAAGCCTCAGACATACATGGACAGACAGATAATCAATCACCTACATGCTAGGATTGCAGGGGTCTGGGCTGAAACTTCTACCCCTCACATAACTTCTCCACCTGCTTGCAGATGTCTGAAAACCCTTCAACATGACAAAGTCTTTTATGCTGCAACTAAACACATGGCTTAGTCATTAGGTCTTCTCCTGAGAGCAAACTGATAGGGAAGAGGGAACATGAAGACAGAAGGCATAGTGGACGTAAAGGAAATCCAGGGGTAAGGCATGCAGGACAGGGAGCAGGGACCAGTGGTCTGAAAGATGAAGTTGACAAACCTCACAGTTGTATGTGAGTCAGGCCCAAATCAGGTAGACATTTACCTGCATATGCCTTATTTAGTGGAACTTCCATAGCACCACCTGAGAATATGGGACCTACATGTCAGGAAAATGCTGAAGAAAGTCAGAAGAAAGGTTGAATTGGGGGACGGCTTGATTTCATACCACAAAATATGTTTGCTAGGTTCCTGATGCATACAGACTTGAGGCTTCTCATAGCTCGATCACTCACTATAGTAAGTGAATTAGTCTGAGAAATGAAGTATTTGCCTAGAAAGTTTTGCTCCTTTTTCTCCCTGCACTATCTATTCCCACCTCATTTTTTACTTTGAAGTGTATATGGTCCATAAATAGCCAAGTCAATTTTGGAAAGAAGAACACAGAGGGGATCCTGATACATAAGATTTTACAACATGATATAAAATCAGAATAGCATTTGTTCAGGAACAAATAGATCAGTGGAATGGAATAGCGAACTCAGAGAAAGACCCACACACATATGAGAACTTAATTTACCATAAAGGTGGCACCATAAATCAATAAGGAAAAGATGTGCTGTTTGGTAGATAGTATTGAAAAAACAGGCTCACTCTATGGACAGAAAGTAGAGTTAGATTGCTCTCAAATATCACATGCAAAAATGTGTTTCAGGTCGGTTATGGTCTTAAAGATAAGAAAGAAAATGATTCAAGATAATTTTGTAAAATAGATTTATGACATAGAGGCAGTGAAAGATTTTTTAAATGCAACACAAAGGAAAATAAAGAGTCAAGCAAAAGAAATGATGAATTCAATTACATCAAAATTAAGGGTTTTAGTTTCATGAAGGAGATGAACAGACAAATGACAGAAGTAAAATCATGGCAATGTCTAAAGCAACAAAAGATTAATAGCCAGAATAGATATATGAGGTTGGACAATTAAGTTTGTGAACTCATCCTAGAAAAAGTGCTACATACCTCATTGCTGAATATCACTATGGTCACCTTCAAACTACTCCCCTTGGGAAGCTATGCACTGACACCAGCACCTAGTCCACCCTTCAAAGCAATTCTGGAACTCTTTTTCTGGAATGGCCATCAGAGCTGTTGCCTTATTACCTTTGATGTCCTGAATGTCATCACAATGTCTTTCTTTCAACATTTCCTTTATATTCTAGTAAAGAAAGAAGTCATTGGGGGCCAGATCAGGTGAGCAGGGAGTGTGTTCCTCCAATACAATTATTTGTTTACTGGCTAAAAACTCCCTCACAAACAGTGCCGTGTGAGCTGGTGCATTGTTGTGATGCAAGAGCCATGAATTGTTGGTGAAAAGTTCAGGTTGTCTAACTTTTTCACGCAGCCTTTTCAGCACTTCCAAATGGTAAACTTGATTAGCTGTTTGTCCAGTTGGTGCAAATTCATCATGAATAATCCCTCTGACATCAAAAAAAGGTTAGCAACATCATCGCAACAAGTTCACAAACTTAATTGTCAGAACTTGTGTGTGTGTGTGTGTGTGTGTGTGTGTGTGTGTGTGTAACTCTGCAAATCAACAACAACAAAAAGGCAGTAGCCCCAAAAGGAAAATGAGCAAAGGATTTAGCCAGCTGTTCATCTAGAAGTCTGTAATCAGGAAAGTTATCTTTGCAGTGGTACCTCACACGCTTGTTATAGATTACAAAGAGATGCTCAAACTTACTGGTTATCAGACAAATGCAAATTAAAATAACGAGTTATCATTTTTTGCATCAGTTAGAAAGCTGTAGAATACCTAACTTGATGTGGAGATTAGAAATGCTCGGGGACTGCGTGTGGAAGGAGGGCTGGTACAGCTGTTCTGAAGAGCAATATGGCACAGCTTAGTCAGATCACAAATCTAGATAGTTCTGCTCTGTGTGGATCCCAAAGAACACATCACACAGGTTCCTCAGGTGGTATGTGAAGATTTGCATCACAGGTTTTTGATGAGAATTTGGGAGAAATCTGTTTCTTCATCACTGTGGGAGTGATGGACGCACACCATGGATTAATGTGCAGCCATTAGAAGCAACAGGTGGGATGATGATGTAGTGCCTGGTGGGAAAAGGAAAAGTAAAAAATGTGGAATGAACTCTACATACAGAACAATATCATTTATGGAATGATCCACATAAAATCGTCCATGCTTTGCTAGAACACATAACAATGAGTGGATAAACTTTGAATGAATCATTCGTTGAAGGAGGAAGGGCGATGGGAATGGGAACAAGCATACAGATTTACAAATAAGAAAAACTGTGGAAGGGTACGCCCCCCACAGCCCTGCCAACTCTTAGAGCTGATTTGTTAACATCATCTGTAACAATCTTGCGATGCTCTACTACAAAGCTAACTTTCCTGGATACTTGTGGGTATTGAATTACCAAGGGTCTCCTCCTTAGTAATTGCAGTGATCAGAGAAGCTTTCCTTTGTGGTCAGGAAGTGTAGCTGAATTATAAATATCAGTGAACAACAGAAGAAGGAGTCCAATTGTTTAGTTTCTACATCAAGCCACTCTGGAAAGGTTGTCTTCACTCCCAGATGATATGGTGGCACCATGTTGACCAATATATTCTCTCTACCAGCCATTTTTTTCTGACACCTGGGAACCAGGATGAATATCTGTTTTGGGAGAGATGAAGTACTATTGGCAAAATCTTTCGTAGAGTATCTTCTAGGTAGAGTTTAAAATTTAAATGGGGACCGAGGAAAGAGCTGCATATTAGACAGTGACACTGTGAGAAAGTCAAATTTTTGTTTCACTTTTGTATGCATTCAAACAGCCTGGACTGTTTCTTTCATCATTCCTCAAAGTGTCCTAGGCAGGTTAACTACCACATAGCAAAAGATGTGTTCAACAGGGTGCAATCATATAATAACTGTGTTTCCTCCTGTGGCCCTTTCAAACCAACTCAGTGGCCTTTTTAAGTCCCGTAGATTCTCCTGTATCTCTTAGATTATAAAAAGTCTTCAGTCACTTCAAGTCACAAAAATAATCTCAGCCCAGCAATTAGAGGTGCCCCCCACATCTTAATAATAAAACTCTCTGCTTCATTTAAAGTTTGAGGTTCTCCCCTGCCCAGCTTACTGTGGCTGCTTCAGGCTGGAGAAGAAGGATGGGGGATGTCAATTTTGTATTTTCCACTTTGTGTTTCTCTTCACACACCACCTTCACTCTTAGCTGACTCTGCCTCCTCCAGGTTGAAGCTGGCGGCAGAAAAAGAAGTGAGGGATAGAAACGTTCTTCCTTCATAGGAAAAAAAGTGTTATCGACATTGGAAATAATTCCCATGCAATTTGCACTCTTACAGGGCATAGAAAAATAAATTATTCCAAAGACTTTTCTAATGAGGTGAACACTGTTGCCAACACTAAAAAAGGTTGCACCAAAATAAAGTCACAGATTTCCATTTCAGTGGTGAGACAGTTATCTTAAATAAAAAGAGTTAAACAGAAAACATTCAGCAGCACCTTAGAAGTTACTACACCATGACCATGTGAAACGTATTTGAGGGATACACAGCTGGATTGGTGAAGGAACACACATCATCATGTATTTTATCATATTAATAGATATAGTATATCAGGAAAAAATACTATGATAATTTTTATAGATACTAAAAAGGCACTTGAAAAAGTTTGACATCCATTCTTGACTTAAAAAATCAATTAGATAGGAATATATAGACACTTCTTTAGCATAAAAATGCCCGTATAAATCCACAAACAGCATCATACTTAGTGGACCAACTCTAGAAACATTTCTGGTAAAGTCAGGAATGAGAAGAGAACATCCACTCACACCACTGTTATTTAACATTGTTTAGACTAAGGTACGAGTTGATACAAATAGGCAATAAAAATACACATTGAGAAAAAGAAGGTAAAATCCTTGCCTATGAAGTGATTTTTAAACATGTGAAACCCAAGATCAATTGAAAAACGACCACAAACAATAAGATAATTCAAGAAGATGACTGCTACAGAATTAATATACATAAATAATTAACTTTTATAAATAGGGACAACCAATTAGATAATAACGGAAAATCCCATTTATAATAGCAATGACAGGATAAATTTCCTAGAATGAAGTAAAGAAGAAATGTACAATTTCTACACAAAGATAACTTAGTAAGACCCCTGAGGGACATAAAAATGATGACTTTAACAAATGAAAAGGTATGTAATATTCTAAAGAGGAAAAGTATCATAAAGTAGTTAGTACTTTTCAAACTAAACTATGCATTTAGCAATCTCAATGAGATAATAATAGGGAATCATAAGAGAATGACAAGCTCTTGTCTCTCTACTTAAATGTTATTGCTGTCCAACATTTAATTTCAATTTTGATACCCTCATGTGAGCCACTTTCTTACTACTTTACGTAGTTAATGACTGTTTAAATTCAGTCATATGTTTACCAGTTTTTGCCAAGCTTTCTTTTGCATAGTAGACTTTTCATCTAGGATCATGTTCCTTCTTCCTAAGTACAATCTTCAAATTTTCCTTTATTGAGCATTTGTTGGCAGTAACTTCTCTGTCTCTCTCTCACACACACACATAATTTTGAGGGAGGCTGGAAACAGTTTTTGATTTTTTTAAGCATTTGCTTAGCTAGGCATTATATTAGGTTGACAGAATTTTTTCTTGGTACTTTGATAATATTACCTCATTGTCTTCTAGTTTCCATTTTTGCTGTTGAAAAGTCAGCTGTCAGATTAATTGTTAATCCTGTATATGTAGATGGTTTGTCTTCTCTCTCTGGCTACTTTTTCAAATGTTCCCGTTGTCTTTGATAGTTTGCAGTTTTACTCCGATGAGTCTAGGCGTAGATTTTTTTTTTCTATCCTGCATAAAATTAATTGTATTTCCAGAATCTAAGGAAATTCTTTCATTAATTCTAGAAAGTTCTCATCCATTGTTTCTTCAACAATTACCTCTTTCAGGTATCAGACTTAGACCCTGGTATGAAAGAGAAGTAAGCCCAAGACACCATATTCAGTTATTTAGCTCTCACGAGGCCACTAGAGACGTGGAGTTCAAACCTAGCTCTCTGCCCTCGACGTCCTGGGAGCACCCGCAGCCTCAGTGGCACCTGCAGGCTGCCACTCCTTCTGCCTGGGCTCCTCTCCCACTCCAGAGGGGCGCTTTTCTGAAGCCCCTTTCTTCTCAGAATCCTCTTCTCCTTTGTGAGTCCGCTTTTATGGTTCCAGCTTTTTATCTCTTGATAAAATACGGAGAACTCTGGGCTGGATACTTTTTTGAGAATCTGATAATGAAGACGACAGCAATGAGAATAACAACAGCAATAGTTGGAACTATTTATTGAGCACTTATTAAATGTCAGCCACCCTACAGTCTGCCTTATGTGTACTGCTTCGTTTAACCCCCTTCAAGAGACAGAAAGGTTTTATATCCCTTTATGACCATGAGCAACGAGGCTTAGAAAGGTAAGTAACTTGCATATGGATTGTGCAATTAGCAAGTGGCAGTGTTAGAATTTTAACCTTTATAACACTTCTCTTTTTATTACTCTGGTACGTTTTCCAAGTGAAAATTATTACCTATGCTATGACAAATAGTGTTTGATTTATATATTTATTTTTGTAATACTCTTTCAAATGTATTTAAAATAAACACACTTAGTATTATATTTAACTAATCGTTCAATGAGTGAAAGTCCAAAATGTAAAGATAATCTTGAAAATTTGGCATCCACTATTGCAAGACTTCCC
Organism: Rhinolophus sinicus; assembly: GCF_057876585.1. NCBI lineage: Eukaryota > Metazoa > Chordata > Mammalia > Chiroptera > Rhinolophidae > Rhinolophus > Rhinolophus sinicus. The sequence goes on along the minus strand of NC_142516.1, from coordinate 185,402,245 downwards.
ATTTCTTCTTTATAACTGAGTAGCTATAGAAACTTGAGCAAATTATGCAACATTTCTACAGGTCTGTTTCTCAACTGCCTAATGAACAGTTTTTCTTAGATTATCTCTGACTCTGAGCTCAAAGACTTTTTGCATTTTAAAAAATAGCATATAAATCAAATGACTTTCAAATACACATTTTAAGAAATTTATTTTGTAAACTCTTTACTCAAGTAGAACTGCCCCCTTTGTTTTCAAATCAGATTGTTGTATTTTTCAATATATGTGGTTTGTTTTAAATGGGATATACATTTTCTTACACAGAGAAAGGTCGGTTTTGAATGTTGGGAAAACGTGTGTGCCGGACAGTATTAGCTTCTTTCCTTCTATTTATCCATCCTCCTCTCTAGCTCATTAATAGAAATAAATTTGTTTGTTTGTTTATGGAGATACAGTTGACATAGCACTGTGCAAGTTTAAGGTGTGCAATGTGTTGATTTGATACACTTATGTATCGCCGTAAGATTACCATATAGCGTTAGCTAGCAGCTCCCTCACGTCACATAATTACCATTTCTTTTTTGTCGTGAGAACAATTAAGGTCTAGTTGCTTAGCAACTTTTAAATATATAATACAATAGTATTAACTGTAAACACAATGCTGTACATTAAATCCCCAGAACGTATTCGTCTTTGAGCTATGAGTTTGTACCCTTTGACAAACATCTCCCCAATTCCCCCCTATTACCCAGCCCCTAGTAACCACAACTCTGCTCTCCATTAATAGAAGTGTACTTAGTTCCACACAGCAATTGTCCAGCTATACATTTTAGCGTCATCGTCGCACATCAAAGGGAAGAGCATTGGCACACAGTGCTACTGGCCAATGAAACATGCAGGGACAGTTTTGGGGCAGTGTTTGCTTTTCTGACTTAGATACGTCTCATTCTTCCTACCTGGAACGCCCACACAGGTGTACAGGAACAGCAGCCATCTTGTAGCCAAGGAAACAAAAGCCACATGCTAAGAATGGTGGGGCAAAAGGAAAGAAGAAGCCTAGTCCCTGATGGCACTGTTGAGTCTGGATGGTCTACGTCCAGATTTTTCTGTTACATGAGGCAATAAACCACCGTATTTTAAGTCACCAATATAGGGTTTTGCTGCCAAATGAGTTCATGACTGGTAAAGCAGGTATTCAATTTAGTCTACAACAGTAGAGTCAGATATAAAGCACATTCCTTTTTTGTTCTCAATCAAATTTACTCTGCTCTGAGTGTCCACTTACCTGGTTGGTGAGAAATTCATCTTTAGTCAGTTTCGTGATTCCTTTTCTGTCCTCTCAAGGACTCCAGAATTATGGGATACTTAAAAGCACAAAACAAGGAAAATACCGGATCTTTGGTCCACTGGCTATACTTGCTCAACACTTATCTACCTATTTGCCAGGCACTGTATGAAGAAAGGGAATACATGATGCAATCACTTGTAGCTACAAATGTGTCATTGGGCACTTGGGTCCAGGCAGACTTCGAGACAACTCCATTTCCATAGACTTGCCCACAGAATTCTTGGCCCTTGGTCTCCTGAGTCACAGTTTCAAGTATCCATCAGTCTCCCATTAGGGCACTACCTGGTCAATCCCCCATTAGTGGAAACATATGAGACTCTGTCCCTATATTTGGCATCAGGATTCTGCACCTTCTCTGGGGTCCAGAAGCTTCTCCTTTGTCCAGTTCAAACAGTTCCTGCAGCTCCTCCTTCTATAAAAGTAACCCAACTTAATTCTTAAGATAATAGCAAACACCTTTGTGTGATCGAGTCATACACATGAAGAATTGGAGGTACAGAGGTGAAAGCTAAAGTCACCCAGCCGGAAGGATCAGACGCAGAATTTGGGTGCAGATGGTCTGGCTTCAGTGCCTGTTCGTAACCATCATATCGTGCTGCTCTCTGCCTGTAACACAAAGGTGCTTCACTTCTAGTCCCTGCTGGGTATGGGCAAACACGTCCCAACTCTTAAAAATACAGTGCTGATCACCTTTTCTTTGGTGCAATGAAGGAACTAGTTATTAGCTCTCAGCATTTTTCTTAATAACTCACTCTGTTCTATATCCCATAAAAGAAAATACCTTGCTTTAAAAAATGCACGAACTTAATCTCCCCGTGTCTTAGTTTTCTCGCATTAAATTGGAGATAGTCATTCAACCATAGCTTTGCCTCAGTATTTTACCTCATCAATATTCAGTCACAGGATAAAGAAGGGATTGTCTAAGAAGGTGTTTGAAATCTTCAGTGGGAAAAAAGGTGATATTATAAAGAGAAAATTGATACCACAGCAGATACCATGACCAGTAAAATGAATTTTAACTTTGGTATCCCAGGATGCTCCCTCTGCAGTTCTTAGTCGAATATATTTCAATCTAGAAGAAAATAGGGACCTTGCCAACTGTTATTAGTGTTCGCCTGCCTTTTAATTGAAGCCCACACTTGGAAAATGCCATATGTATCTGGGGAAATATCATGCATTCAGCATAAGAATAAATCTTTTTTGAGTGAGTGAGACCCAGGGATTTTTCCCACTTTTCAGTCATTCCACAATCTTTGTGGTTTATCAGCTGTTTTTTCTTTGCTAAGCAGTGACGGTAATGCATACATTTGCCTTTTCCAGTAAATCATCCTTTTATAATTTGGCTTTCTTTCAATCTCAGATTCCCATCAGAAGGGTTTTACCTCGAGGCATATTGCAACCAATTTCCCCCATAATTAATTCCATATCTGCCTCAGAGTCCATTTCAACTCCCAAATGAAAATTGATGAGGCAGCCAGCCACAAATAAGGCTCAGATCCCCCTGATGAGGCTGCTTTCCAGGCTATCACGTTATAGAGCTGGATCATAACCAGGGGGTGAATTTTCTGGTCTCTTGCAATGTATATTGCTCACAGTAAGTGTCCATAAATTGCCATTAGCAGGCGTGGAGAGGGATTTTATATGACCCTCTCAAATTCCACCAGAAACACTAATGATTAAAGAGGTTTGTGTTATAGGGACTGAGACTCCACAGACCAAGGGGGAAAAATGTGTCTAGACTTGATAAAACGAGCCACAAACTGTGACAAAAACCTGAAGGAAAAGAAAAACTACCCACCTAGGTGTTTGTTTTTTTTTCTCATTCAGTGGCGTGTGGAAGGTTGAGTCAGGTAGCTGCATATTTCCTAGGGAACATGGGGACCAAATCCTTTCCCCACCAGCCTTCAATTCCAGACGTCAGGGTGGGAGTGGGATTGGGGATTGGTGTATGAGGCAACTATTCACCAAGTGGTCAGAGCAAGAATCCTTTCACTCATCTCATTCATTCATTTATTCATTCACTCACTCACTCACTCACTCAGCATTTATTTACCTATTTTCCAGGCACTGTGTAAAGAATGGGAACACACAATGAAAAAGACATCAGCACTTCCTGGTGGAGCTGGGACTCTAGGGGAAGAGAGTACTAGGGGACAGATAAATAAGCAGATCATTCAATGCAGGGTATCAAATGCTGTGGGAGAGGGAAGCGTGTGGTCCTACTTAAGTCTGCAGGTGGGGGGGGGGGGAGTGGAGGGATGGGGAAGTGTGACAGCTTCCTGAGTTGGTCACCAGAGCTCTCAACAGATGGGGATAATTAGCCAGGTAAGACGCAGGGCAGGGCATGGCTTTCTCGGCAGTGAAAGCAATCTGAGCCAAGTATGGGATGGAGAGAGAACGTGACTTCCTTGCTAACTGAAAAGCCAATCATGGCTGGAACAAAGGAGGGAGGAGAATTTAGTGGAAAGAAGACTAGAGGAAGGCTGCCAGATGTTCTTCCCTAAAATGTTTGACCATCAGTGGGAGCAGGGTGGAAATGAGTGCAATTACACTAATGCATGCATGTTGTCTGGGTATCCTGCTGACATATTTTTAAGAAAGTCATTTAAAAAATTAAATTTAGGACAACTGTAGATATAAACCCCTCCCCCACAAGGGACTGTTTTTAACACTCTCAAGCAGAATACTGCGTCCCAATTTGATCTGACTTTGGTTTATTTCACTGATATCCGTAGCTAGTCACCAAAGTAGTGACAGGGCTGAGATTAGAAATTTCAGGACTTTCTCCTGTTATAGCACATCCTGCAGTCAGTGGGGACTTAAGTCATACATTGGCTTACGGAATTACAAAGGGTGACCTGTCCACCTGTCAAAGAGTTGACCACTGGGTCCAATTTTCCAGCTGCCCAGGACCACTTGGCAGCAGTCCAAGGGAGGGACCATGTGTCCCACTTGCCATGTAAGCACCATAGAATCAGTGGATACTCAAAAAAGGACCTAAGCTCAAAAAATTACATTAAAAAAACAAAAACGAAACTACATTGAGCAAATAGATAAGCACTATTGGCTATGCAATAGCTGATATGTTTTCACAATTTATTTTAGGTAACAAAACTTGTTTAAAAAACGATAAGCTAATTTTATAGCTACTATAATTGTTAAAACCAACATGATGATGATGATGGTGGTAGTTATTTGCACAGTGCTGTACATGGCCAAGACAAATCCCAAGAGCAGAACACAAATGGAATCAAGTGGAGATATTTGGCTTTGCCCAAGTTCCTCTCACTAGAAATTTCTAAAAATGTTTTGAGTGGCATGCTGCACTGTGTGCAGTTTTTAACTTCAAGGACATCAAAGCGTTGGAAAAGATTCAAAGAAGGATAATGAAACTCTCATGGGGCTGCCTCAGGGATGTGGGCTAACCGCCCGGGAGAACAGCACTGTTGAATCACCCTTGCTGAGGAAGCGTCACACTAGGCCACTGGGACCCCTCCATCCATCCATCAGACAGAGGCTTAGACCAGTATTCATTGCCTGGCTGACCTTGAGGTGGCTGGCCCGCCTTTGAAGGTCGTGGTCGGAGTGAAGAGCCATGCTCTGTAACTTCTTCAAAGAGGGTTTAACTGCAGGTTTGCCACAATCTCCCCTGCTTCCTTCCAGTTTGGCCTTCAAACAATTACAAGAGGAGGGAAGTCTCAGGATCTAGATCCTGATCTGAGGGTAGATAAACGATTTCCATGACTGCTTCAGAACAACACACACCTTCCCAGATGCCCCTGGTCCCAGACTGCCTGCCCAAGAAAAAGCCAAGCTCTCCACAACCCGAGTCTGTTGCTGGGTTGAAAAAGGTGACCAAGAGAGCACTACAAGGTTTCAAAGCCCCAGGCCTATTTGTTCCTTTGTTTTTATGTGTACACTTCCTTTATGTATTTGTTCCTCTGTATCCAACCACTCACCACATCCTATTGGTGTGTTCCTGCTCCTAGATTTCAGAAACCCTTAGGCCAAGGATGGCAAATGCTCCCCACTATACACGCATCAGATTGAAAGACGTTGCCCCCACAGTACAGTTGAAAACTCACCTCTCTCCCTCACACATGTGGATGACTCCTCTTCACCTGTCAAATTATAACAAACTCCTCTGCTTAGCATTTCCAGCACTCCTCAAAATGGCCTCCATCTGCCATCTCAGTCTGACCTTTTTTATGCCCTTCCAGTTACCTTGCAGCCTTTCCTAACCAAATTTCTTACTGCTCCCCCAAATCACCTCAGTCCTACCTCCCTCTAAAACTAACAGCAAGGGAAAGAAGGTGTTAGCAAATGAAGTTTTCAGAACTTACCCCAAGAATCTGGGCTCACTGATCATCATAAAACCAAGCTCTTAGTACTTCCTTCTTTCACCAGGCAATTATCTCCACATTGTGAATAAATGTTTCCTTAGTTCCATTCTTAAGAGCGAATGTCAATACAAGATGGGAGTAAAGACCCTGACACAGGTGATGTGAAAGTAAAGAGAAGGGAGACGAAATAAAAAGCTACGTTCCCTGAGTGCCCACTATGTGCCAGACACTGAGCTAAAGGTCCTGTACCGGTTCTTTCATTCAGTCCTCGAAGGCACCCTATGAAGTGAGCTTTAGTTCACTTCATGAGCCTTTGTAGGGCTCATGGTGTTAAGGTGACATGCCTGAGGCCACCTGGAGAGTAAATGGTGGGGCTAAGGTCACACCCGGATCTGTCTGGCTCCTATGCCCATGCTATTTCCATTATGTCCCATTTCTTTTCATAGACAGTAAGGGTGAGGAGTATTGTGGGAACAAACAAAGAAGTTATCTGTGCTCAGTATCTAAAAAAGTACTGTATCTTCTTCACTGGCCTCTGCTTTATTTATCCCATTTTTTTAAAGGATAATGAATAGAAAAATTAGTAGAGAGAAACTTCCAGGTTCTACTCCATGCCTATTCTTCTTAAATATCCCAGTCACTAGAAAATGAAGTATTTAAAAATCTTGTTCTGACTAGTGTCTGTCTCAAGACAGATTATTGAGGATTTTTCTGGATTTTTAGTGTTTCTGCACTTTGTTCATTAGAATGTATGGATATTTTCTCTGTTTTATAATTTGATGATTACAAGTAAATTCTTAACAATAAAAATTAACTTGTCACCTAAGGAGCCCTTTAACACATTCAAAGATAGATTTCAAGGGGGCAATTGACAGTCTGAGTAAGTCCCTGCCTTCTCCCATTTTAATAAAGAACCAAAAGAACTTAGAGTGAATTTGTTCAAACATGGGTTAGATGCACTGACTCAATATTCCCTTCAGGAATTACAGACACTTCAGTTGCACATGTCAGTTTTCCATGTCTCTTCATCCCACCACCTAAAAAGCTTAGGATTAGAGTTTTCTGGTGAGCACAGAGATAGACGCAAAGGACAGAGGCTATCAATTCCCTCAGGTGCTTGAGATTAGAACTCTTTCTGAACCCCTGCCCGTGGGATCCCCTATGTGGAGAAATGCCACAGCAGAAATAGCTCGAGAGTTATCCTATGGATTACACAGCCACGATCAGTTACATATTCAGCAGCTGTCAACCAACCAGCATAATGACAAACTCAGGAGTAAAAGCAGAGTAGAAGAGATAGATACCAAGACTGAGTAGGAAAGTGGCTGACTCAGTTAGCAGAGCAGAAGAAAAGCCTACAGTCGTAGGCTGGCAATGGTTACAGTTATCAAGCTCCGCGAGTGCTAATCCTACGAAGTATTGGACAAACTGAGTTAGTAAAAGGAAGGGTAGAAAACAAGATTAGGCAGGAGTAATGTGGACAAGGGGAATGGAATGAGGCCAGTAATTCGGGATGAATCGTAAGACAGCAGAGAGCAGAGATTAGGAGGAACAAACAGACACTAGGAAAAGAATGAATTGTGCGTGAGCGTGGAGTTTAGGGGCGAGCTAACTCACAAGTCTCAGGAGCTTGGTATCACTGGATTGTAGCGAAGTACCAGGACCGATGCTTAGAATGGTGAGGTTGAGCCATGGAGAACATTTGAAATGATGCATGTATTGTATGTAAGACTTCAGAGATGTATAATACATTTTCGAAGGATTTTAATAAAATATAGTTGAAGTTTAACATTTATCAGTGAATGCATAAACATTTAGCTCTTTGTAAGTATAACCAGTTCCTAACCATCCTAAGCTAACTAAGACATAGCCCAAGAGATCAAATGCCACATTTCCAAAGGCACAGAACGGTGAAAATAGGGCCACCGTCGGGAAAGGAAGTGGATTTCTGTTACTAGGTCATAGGGCCCATGGGGTGAGCGTGGAGGTGATGTGGAATTGCAAGGTTTGGGGAGCCACCGAAGGCATTTAAGCAAGACTGTGCCGTGAGTAGACATACGTTTTAGTGTTGTCGTTCTGGCAGGATACCGTATGAAACTGCATTGGGAGAAGAACTGACAGCAGAGTAAGGCGAGTTAGGCACTTATCACGGATGCACAATTTAAGGGGGGACCACAACCCTCCAATAATCAAGATAAATAATATTTCAATGAAATGTTTTTTAAAAATTAAAATTAGAGCCAAAAAGTTCATGATGAACAAAATATCAAACTTTGAAACTAAGATAATCAGCAGTGACATTGAAAGCATTCAGGAGAGGCTGGCTGAATCAGAGACATTTAGGAGGAAAGATGAGGTGATTGATGTAATGTGCGGAAAGACTGAGAAAGGGGAGTCAAGGACAAAGCACAAGTTAGTGACTCATGTGGCACTGCCCTCACCAACCCAGGGGATTCAGAGAAGTAGGTTTGAGGGAAGAGGGTGATGAGTTCTAGGAGTTTGTCACATGTGAGGTGCACATGGCCTATCAAATGGAGGAAATTCAGCCAACGACTGGAGATATGAGCCAGTATTTGGCAGCAGCCTAGGCTGGCTCTAGTGAAAGAGGCTTTGTCTCATGCAGATGTTGCTGGAAGCCGAGTGTATAGGTGAGCCTGTCCAGGGAGCAGGTGTATAGAGAGAAGAGACAGATGAAGGCACTGAACATCATAATAAAAAGCCATAGTAACATTCATTTAGGTTCAATATGTGCTAGCCATTCTGTTGAGCTGTTTACAAATATTATCTAGTCAAATCCTCACAACAGCTCTAATAGAGCTGTGTTATTATTATCCTCGTTTTACTAGACATTTACAGAGGTGAAGTAAGCCAGGATTTGAACTCCCCAAGTAAATGGCAAAGCTGAAATTTTAACCCAGGACATCTGAAGAAAAGAGAATAGCAGCCTGGATCTAGAGAGGAAGGACTAAGGTTTGAATTCCCATGTCACGTTTTATGGGCTGTGTGGTCTTGGCCAGCACGCTAATCCTCCTGGAGTCTCTGTTTCCTCATCTGTAGAATGGAACAACAAGTTCCTGATACATGAGCTAGTAACTGTTGCAATACTTAGGAACACACCACAGTCATGCAAACACTGAAGGGACCATAGGGAAGAGGCGGCTGAGAAGAGCATAAGGTGAGTAGGTAAAAGCAGAGCCAAGAGATATGGAAAGGGAAGGAGTGTGGCATAGCTGTGTTTGGTTGGTTTGCCAGCTATCGACAGTCTTAGCAGAAGCAGTAGGTTTAGTGGAGGGCAGGCTGGGGACATTAAATGATGGTAAGGAAGTGGAGCTAATAGACGCAGACAATGATTCCCAAAAGCTTGGCTCTGAAGGGAATGGAGGGATGTTGCGTGAAGGAGACGCAGAGGTCAGGAAGAGGACGCTTCACCCCACAAATGTCTCATGATGGGAGAAATTGGAACATTTTTCCCCCTGAGAGGGGATGTCCACAGAAAGTGAAAGAAAACATCAAGCCTAAAAAAATAATGATGAGTTTCCACTTAAACTTGTGCAACATTTGAACATGTTCAAAAATGCTTTTGCATCCAATGTGACCTGGAGCCATCCGAACAATCCCGTGGGGTACACTGGACAGGTAGCATCTCCGATTGATAGATATTGAAATAAAGACTCAGGGGAAGATTAGAGATAAATTCAAAATTAGTCAACGTGGAGAGATTAAGAGACTCCCTCCTCACTCCAGCTGGTGTGCAGAATGGAAGTAATGGGTTGATTTTCTAGAGCAGCCATGGGCCATGCGCACAGGACAGGGTTACTAGTGGAAGGGGTCAGCGTGCCAGTGAGAATGCATGGGAAGGAGAAAGGGAGTGAGCACAGAAGAAACTTTTAGCTACAGCCCACACAAAGTCTAATCCATGTGAGACATGTCTGAAAAGTATTTTAAAGTTTAACTGTTCATTAAGAATATACTAAGACTATTTGAATCTTCTTAAGCCATTGAGAGAAGGTTGGAATTGTTTGTACTGTTTTGGCTTTTCTGGAGTCCTGGGCACCTGGGGCGTGGTATTTAGATTATATACAGCTGGCAGATGGCACCAGACTTGAGCCCAGGTCTTCTGATGCCACCAATCGCATAGCTTTTGTTTGCAAGGAGGGCACTCAGTTTCCAGAAGCAGTTGTTTTAATTGTGAGGATTCTGATCTCAACTCCACTGAGGATCACGGAGAAAACTTCCTGAGAGACATAAGGTTGGGGATGATTTGCATGATACTGGTCGGATGAGGAGAGGCTTTTATTTCATTATCTATTCAATAATCATTGAGGGCTGGATGCCATGCAGAACTCGAAGGGGAGTGTGCAGAGAAACTAAAAGGTGGCCACACTTAACTTGTTCATTGAGGTGCCCCAAACCTGCAACTATTTGTGCTAGAACAGAATTAGATTCATGAGCATGTCCCTGATATGCCCTTTGGAGAGTGTGCTAACCATTTAATGTCAGGTGTGGCATTTGATCCAGGTTCACTTATTTGCATATTTGTGATTTCATTTGCATATATTTTACTGTGCTGTGCTCTAGAAATATATTCATTTATTTCTGTTCCCTCCTTTAAATTGCTTACACCCTCTACAGTCCTTTGGTACTGCAGCAGACCAAACATTGAAGAAAACGTTCTTGTTAGAAAGGAAGACAATGATGGGGATTTTATATCTAATCTGCCATTAAAACTGTCTTTTCTTCCTTTAAATGTCTGGTAGATATACTCCCTTGTTTTCTATTTGCACTGCATCGCCGCAGTCTGGACCTTTCTCACCTCCTAACTGGTCTCCTGGATTCCAACCAAAACCATCCAGTTCAATCTGTTCCCTATGTTCCGAATACTTTCCCTAACACATCACTGGCTCAAGGCTCAGTGGCCTTTGCAGTGATTTAATAGCACTTTTATTACATTCATCATATTCAAAATTCTCAACTTTTACCATTATGAAGCTGCCCCAAATTAATAGCTGTGAATATTTATTGCTTTCTCTATTTTACCAACAAATATAATTTTTTTTTCACTCTGCTTCTCCCCTTCTTCCATTCTCTAAGAACTGTGTCCTCACCAGCTCAGCAACTTGTTGGGGAAATAAGGAAAGAAAAGCAGAAAAGAGAAAACAAAGAATGCATCAGAAGGGCTAGAGATTTTCTTCCTGTTTTTTTTTCCTTTTTTCTTTTTTCCCCCTTTGGTGGCAAAGAAGAAAGAATAAAAAAAATGGAAAGAAGGAGGGGAGGGAGTGGACAGATAGGGTTTTAAGAAAAGTTGAAGTTTTGGAGAACTTAGAGTTTAGATAAAGTAGTTGAAAGTGAACAGAGATGGGCTGATGTCAGATTCTGAGAGAGGAAATCTGAGCTGACTATTAAAGGAAAAATAAGAGAGAAGCTGTGTGAAATACAGGGGTCCACGTCCCTTCTATCTTATTGCTTCCACAGGATTTTCCTTGTCTGTATGATTAAAGCTGGCTCGTCACTTTATAACCATGTTCCAGTCCAATGGAGGAAAGAAAGAGGAAGTTTTCTTTTAAGAGCAGAGACACTGAACTGCACATTACTCTGTTCACATTCCATTTGCCAGAACATGGTGCAGTGGCCATACCTAGCTGCAAGAGAGGCTGGGCAATAGTCTCTAGGTGGGCAGACCTGTGCCAGCCAAAACTCAGGGAGTATGTTACTGAAAGAAAGAAAGGAAGACTGTAAACTGAGGGAAAATTAGTCTCTGCACTCATAGTTCAATATCACAGTTAAATAAGCAGAAGATACAAAATAAGTAAGCTTGAGTAGGTTATGCAGAGTTTGAGGGCTAATTTGAGTTCACATTGCAGAAGTGGAGTGTGTTGGTTTTGAGGGAAGCAAACAAATAGCAAAGGAAAGCACAGAAAGTGAATCTGTGTATTGGATGTGATTAACATTGTACTATAGCAGGATGCACTCTAAAATCCATGACTCTGGCTCATAAGTGTATGTCTAGATTGGGTCGGCAAACATTTTCCGTAAAGGGACAGATTGTAAATATTTCAGCCTTTGTGGGCCATATAATCTTTGCCAAATCTATTCCACTCTGATGTTAGAGCATGAATACAGCCTAAACAACATGTAAGCAAATGAGTGTGGTTGTTTCCTAGAACAATGTTATTTTATAAAACATGCTGTGGGCCAGATTTGACCTATAGCCATAGTTTGATGAGCCTGCTCTAGTCTGTTGCTTGAAAAGTACTGTCCTTTGAACCTTGCATGTTACCTCATCAAGAACACTTCACTAAGCAGTTGATTTAACTGAGTGTGTTCTGTGCTGAGCTCTGGGATACAAGGGACGTGAGATGGCATGCCTGAAATATAGGGCGGTTAGTCCAAGAAGGAGATATACAAGGAAGTAATTTCATAACACCATGGTCATTTTTGTAATAAATATATCGGTAAAATTCTGTAGGAATACAAGGGAAAGACTACCAAAGTTTGCCTGGTAGTCATGGAAGACTCCAAGGCAAGGCTTGTGCTGGGGCCTGGGGATGAATAGAAGAATCCTTGGTTCACCAACGAGGGAAGGGAATTTAAGGGGAGGTGTTGCCTTACAGCTGCCAAGCCGTTTGTTCCCCCGCGCTCTTCCCAGGATTTCACAAGGGAGTGCCTCGGCAAACTGAGGCCCGATGGAGAGATATCGGTCCCTCCCCTTCAATGGATTCCTTGGAGATGTGCATGTGTGTGAAGGCAAAGTTCAGGCTGGAGCACAATGGGAGCTTTCGGAGAGACAGCCAGCCGGCTACTACCACACAGATCTTGAGATTAACAATCATTACCTCTTTAGAAGTTTACCAATAAAAACTACACGTTGGTCCGATTCGGGGTTCAGTCCCTGAGACTGTTCCCCTTGACCGGTGCTTATACTCTATTACTAGCTACTGTCTTTTCTTAACTCTGTGTCGCCCTTCTCCCTCCCCACAACCCACATCGTGCTGGATGCCACAGGGAGGGAGAAGTAGGTGCATAAAAATGGGAATTGAGAGTGTTTGGCATGTTTGGCTCTACCAGCAATCAAGAAGGAGAGAGGTGAAAGCTTAGAAGTTAGACTATAAAAGTTCATTTATAGGTCATTCTAAAAATTTGTGTTTTATCTTGTAGGTAATAGGGAGCCATTGAGAAAAAATTAAGCCAGTGACATTGTCAGATCTGAGTGATAAATCCCCCCTACCAGAGTGTGTGCCACCATGAGCGGGGACCAGAACTACAGCAGGGAAGCCAGTGAAGATTACCATATGCTTATGTAAGGGGGAAGGAGGACTTGAAATTAGTTACCCTTGTTGGGAAGGGAAAGAAAGAAATGTCCTCAAGAGATTTTTAGGAGTTGAGGTGATAAGAACTGTTGATTTATTGGAAGAGAATTGTGTAGGGGGAAGGAAGAATTCGGTATGACGTTCAGGATTCTGGCTTGGGTAATGAAGTGCAGGGTGGCACTTGTCAAGACAGAGTAGGGAATACAGAGGACAAGGTTTTGGGAATGTGATAGGTTTTTGACATGCACTTAACATGCTTGCAGAAAATCCAGGTGGAGTCTGCTATGCAGATGTTAAAGTCTGTTGCATGGGAAAGAATCTGAGCGACAACTACAGACCCAATTAATTAAGATGCATCAGTTTTGGGGATAATTACTTACACTCTGTTACATTCTGGAAAGCATAAGTTACAAGACCCAAATGGGCAAATACAGAAGTCAGGGGAACTTCAAGATATGGGTATGAGATATAAAATGAAATCAATATCTGCCTGTATTAACTGTAGACTTCAAATTTTGCACTGAGATTCCTTATGACCAATGCAAGGAATGAGGCAGTTACTTGAGTCACAGTGTCTAAGGAGAAACATCAATTATTTAGGGGAATCCAGTTGGTCTTGGTACTGCAATTTACGTTTCCTCTGTGATGTGGTGAGCAACTTCTCCAACAACATCCTCATAAAAAATAAAAGGACTTCACTGAGCTGTTTCTTCTTTGGCTCTGAGAAAGTTCCCACTAAAGCAAAGCTGTTCAAGAGCAGTTTTACTTGGGTCAGTCATTCTCAATTCATGTGTTATAGTCACCAAGTCCCTAGGTCAATAACTCCAAGGGTTGTGCAGAGAGAAATCTGAACTAGATGGAAGCTATATGACATTCTGATTCCTAGGGCAGACAGCATCAAGTAAACAACGGCCTTACAGACTGCTGTCTTAAGAAAGACAATTTTTCTTCTCTTATTTTACTAGATTTTTTTTTAACTTCTTTCTTTTATATGTACACATTTAAGAGATTTCTCTGAAGCAGGCTAACATTATAGTGAAGGTATTTTCAAGATCACTAGGTTTAGGCCAGAAAAAGCTTTTCTTGTTCAAAGTGTTACAAATAGATCAGCAGAATGCTGTAGCTATGAGCCATTATCTGGAACCTGGAGATGCACTTGTACTGAACCATTATTATCCAGGACTTTTTACTATCTCTGAAAAAAGCTGAGCTGAGGAAATTTAGAGTCTGAAATAGAAAAGGAGCAGATTATAGAAATTAGGAAATATGTTTGTCAATTTTCTTTTCAAAAATAGCACCTCCCAAGAGTATGCGTATGTTTCAGCATCTTGATTCTCCAGGTTTTATTCTTTACATCTAATAGTTAGTTTCCATATGCATACTGTGCGAATATCCTTAGTGCACCGCAGTGACCCACTTTTATTTATAATTATCTTTCAACCTTTTATGATGGGGAAGAGTTGGAATTGATTTTCTGTACAAAACAAAGGAGTTGGAGGGATATGTACAGGAAAAAGTGTGAAGGTTGGGGCATATGAACGTAACAAAGCGATTTACTCCACTCACATCTAGCTTAGGTTCCTAATATCTTTCCTCATAAAATTTTTTACTTCCATTGATGAAAACATTCTAAATTTATATCTAGGATTATTTCACTCTTTTTATAAACTATAATACATAGAGGAAAAAATGACCAAAACATAATCATGTAGTATTACAAATTGTTATGAGCAACCACTTAAGTAACCACCACACAAAGAAGTAAGATATTGACTAAATTCCAGAAACATCCCCTACACACCCATATGTCCCTTCTCATCAACAGCTCCACCATCCCATGGTAGTCATGACCTTTACTTTTATGGTGGTCACTATGCATCCCTAAATATTGACTTTTTAAATTTTCGATAAATAGAATTGTATCATACATGATGTCTGACAATTAAGTTTGCGAACTTGCCACCGTGTGCTTACATTGGCAGCACTGTACAAACAGCTTGGGAAGGTTTCATAACCTTGGTATATCAGTGCCTCACAGCTGTGTTTGTGTCGATGTGTGGCGGTGTCTTGCTGAGTGGCGTTCACTATTGTTGCATGTTTTTGTGTGCCGTCGTGAGAATGTGCGAGCTTGAATTAGAGCAATAAACAAACATTAAGTTTCTCGTTAAACTTGGCAAAAGTGGAAGTGAAATCAGGGACATGTTAGTCCAAGTTTATGAAGATAATGCAATGAAGAAAACGGCAGTGTACAACTGGATTAAATGTTTTTCTGAGGGGAGAGAACGTATCACTGAGGAAGAGAGGTCAGGGAAAACAGTAACAAGCAGAACTGATTAAAACATTGCAAAAATTTATCAAAGTGCGTCAAAATCATCAGCTGACTGTGAGAAGCAGAGCAGACCAAGTAAACATCAATAGAGGAACAGTTAGGGAAATCTTAACTGAAAATCTTGGCATGAGAAAGGTGTGTGCAAAAATGGTCCCGAAATTGCTTACCGATGAACAAAAGCAAACGAAAGTCGCAGTTCAGCAAGACCTTTTGCCTTTTGGAGAGGCAAGACCATGTTTTGGGCCATGTTTCATCACTGGTGATAAAACATGGGCCTACCAATACGACCCTGAAACAAAGCATCAAAGTGCACAATGGAAGTCAGCCAATTCTCCACAATGAAAAAAAGTTCTGTCAGTCCAAATCAAGAGTCAAAACAATGTTGCTAACCTTTTTTGATATCAGAGAGATTATTCATTATGAATTTGTACCAACTGGAAAAACAGTTAACCAGGTTTACTATTTGGAAGTGCTGAAAAGGCTGCATGAAAAAGTTAGACGACCTGAACTTTTTGTCAACAATTCATGGTTCTTGCATCACGACAATGCACCAGCTCACACAGCACTGTCTGTGAGGGAGTTTTTAGCGAGTGAACAAATAACTGTATTGGAATAACCTCCCTACTCACCTGATCTGGCCCCCCAGTGGCTTCTTTCTTCACCCAAAGATAAAGGAAATATTGAAAGGAAGATATTTGGATGAAATTAAGGACATCAAGGGTAATACAGCAACAGCTCTGATGACCGTTCCAGAAAAAGAGTTCCAAAATTGCTTTGAAAGGTGGACTAGGCACTGGCATCAGTGCATAGCTTCCCAAGGGGAGTACTTGGAAGGTGACCATAATGATATTCAGCAATGAGGTAAGGAGCATATTTTCTAGGATGAGTTTGTGAACTTAATTGCCATACCTCATATATTTTTCACTGATTTCTTTCACTCGGCGTTCTATTTTTACAATTCATCTCTGGTGTCGTGTGCTATGCTTTGTTCATTTTCATTGCTGTGTAATATCCTACTGTGCGAATAAACCCTAATTACTTATCCATTTCATTATTGATGGACATTTGGGTTGTTTTCAGTTTGGAGCTGTCCCTACCCCTTATCCAATCACTTGCTCTTCTTTTGTCATGTACTTTCCAAAATACAAAAGAATTGGAAGGAGGAGATGATGACACTTTACCTACTGACAGTCATTGCAAAATTTTTCTGGAAAATGATCTTCAACAAACTCATTTGATCAAACTTACCTTTGATTAAGTGTGATACATATAAAGGTGATGAGTAAATGTTAAGACACTAAAAATACTGAGTGTTAGTTCTCGTTACCACAATTATTCTCTTTTTAAAACCAAGTTAGTTAGCTAACATTAACATATGCATATAATGTGAGGCATTGTGTGTAAATCCTCCCAAAGCTCTACATAGTAAGAACCATTATTATCCTCAGTTTGTAGATGAGGAAACGGAGGCGCAGAGCTGGCTGGAGTCCTGTACATGCAGTCACACAGCTGTTAAGTGATGTATCTAGAATTCAACCCAGATGATCAGACTCCTTAACTGTGCTCTCAACTATTGCACTGAGTACCTTAACTAAAAACAAACATGGCAGAAAAAGGTAGGACTTATACTTCTGATTAAGTTATGTTTACAAGATCATGTCATACTTAGTTCTGATTAAAAAAAAAAGTCATGTCTCTGCAGCCACAATAACCTGTGTCAGCAGAAGGATTTGTAGGTGGGCCCCTCTGCGCTTGGTAGGACTCCTCATTTTGTTCCCCACTTGACTGAGTCCCACACGGGTAGAGGGGCTCCGGAGTAGGACCTCACTTAGAACTCACAGAATAGTGGGACCTGCAATCTCCAGCCACGATTCCCCAGCCCCTGTGGAAAGGGTCACCTTGTGGTCAGGCAGTTGGGGCCACACGGACATAAGTGGAATGGCAACGACAGCCTAAGCAAAGACATTTCACTCCATACAAAATCTTCAGTGCCTTCCACTGGACCCGCTTCCTCACCAGCACCCAGGAAATGTCTGGTGAATGAGCTACAAGAAACAATATGAAACTGGCTTGAGGGAACTGAACCCTTTCGCTGTCGTTGAGAAAAACTATAACGTCACTCTGAGCAAAGCTCTAATTTCCATGCTCCCTCCTCTTTGGTGCTGTTTTGTCCTTTGGAACTGCCGTGGGCATGTTCATATTCATACACAGTGCTGGGCCCACTGCTCCCTGCCCAAGCGTCTGTTTGCTGATACAGACCCAGCTGTGAATATGTGGCACTGTCTTCTGGTGTCCAAAAGTAAAGGCAGACAATAAAAACCCGGATTGATTGATTTCTCCCCTCCTTTTTTTCCAATTGAATATGTTGTTTAGAAGAATTCCATTTTTATGATTTATCAAAATAAACAGCATGGTTCCTGCTTTAATTGATTTATCTCTCTTGCCATAGAAAAATTTCCCTGTATCTTTGTTCTGCCCAAGATTTTGTTATCCTCCTCCCATCCCCCAGAACTTCGTTGGCTTTAATAATTTGTACAGGAACTAGATTTTTTTTAGACTGTCTGCATCTTAAATCATTCATTTTTTCATTTTAAAGCACTGACTATAATTATCCCTTACATTTACTGAAATTAGCATGGATTTTCAACCATTAGTCAAAAAGAATAGGCCTTCCTTGAAAAAAAAAAAAAAAAGCTTTCCACTGTTCTTTGTGGATGAAACAGTTGACATTTTGTTAAGAGATTTTTATCTAACTTTAATTCTCTAGCTTTAATGTATTCTTAACAGTTATAAATGGAATGGTTTGTCCTAAATGGAAGCGTATCTGCAGAAGCATAGTTATATCCAGTCTTTAAAATGGATCATTTCATTTCACACATGCTACAGAATCTTGAATTTCACCTTTACTCATCTCAATTTCTTTACTAAAAATGACTCTTGCTCCAAATTCCTACATCAATGGCTTTGGATATATCAAATTGTGGTTGTAATTGTTCATAAGTATATATTTTATAACGTGTACTAATAGAGTAATAAAATATATTGCAATAACAATATGCTCTGCCCGGTAGAATTCCATCATGAGACTCCATTAACACATTCAGCTGGTATCAGCTTTTGAAAATGCCTTTCATTGTGGCGGAAGGGAAATACTCTACACAAAAGAATGGAGAAAATGGGGTTCAAATAAGAATTTCCAGGAAGGTTGAATAGAATGAAAACAAAACAAAACACAGAAACATGAATGGATGCTGACCAAGGATTTTTGGCATTGCATGAAATTCTGGATCCATTCTGTGACATCCTGTTCTCCTATAACAGCCTTTCACCCCTTATAGTCCCACTGCTGCCATCCCGCCTGAATGACACTGCTTTGCTAACGTCACCAACAGGCTCGCTTGTAACTGGCAACCACAATGGCCATATCTTAGTCATCTTCCTCTTGTAGGCATTAGCCCTTCCTCTTGTCAGTTGCCCTCTTCTCTTGACCTCTGTGAGAATGGCTTCAATTATATAGGTTACCTTAAGGATTATGCTGAATTCTAAAGTGAAGTGACTCTTTTTGTGAGTTGGCCTGTGATATTGTGATGCATAATAAGAAATATGTTTGGTCTCAGTCCTGTTTCTGGCACAGAGCTCCCCAAATCCTTGGAACTTCCTGTGATAAGAGCCATAAAGCTGTCTTTGGTAATGTTAAGAAAGCAAGTAAGGAGGCAGTGGACCCAACCACCCTTGCCCCACCTCCCTGGAGGAGGGGAGAGGGGATGGAGATGGAGTCCAATCACCAATGGCCAATGAATTAATCAACGATGCCTACTTAATGAGGCCTCCCTAAAAACCCAAAAAGCAGGGTTCTGAGAGCTTCCAAGTTGGCGAACACATGCAGATGCAGGCACAGCATCACTTCTGAAGAGGACACGGAAGCTTCGAGCCCCTGTTCATATACCTTGCCCTATGCCTTGCTTCCACCTGGCTGTTCCTTGATTCTATCCTTTTATAATAAACCAGTAATCTAGTAAGTTTGCTGAGTTGTTTGAACTACCTGCTGTAGCAAATTAATTGAACCCAGAAAGTGGGTGGTGGGAACCTCTGATTTATGGCCAGTCAGTCAGAAGCACAGGTAACAACAACCTGAGCTTGTGATTGGCATTGAAGTGAGGGCAGTTTCCTGGGACTGCCGCCATAACTGTGGGATCTGATGCTAAGTAGATGACCTCAGAACTGAGGTAAATTTGTTAGATGTCCAGCTGGTGTCCGAGAACCGCTTGGTGTAAGGAAAACACCCGCATATTAGACCTGGGAGCAGAATCAGAATACCTTTCTCTGTTTTTGTAGAAAAGAACCTAATAGCTTAAACCTTAACATCTGAGTTTCTCTTCCCAAAATTAAAGGTCATTTAACTTACATATATTACACATATGTTTATTCTTTTTATCTTAATTACTCCTTGACTGGTTTCATGCATTTCTTGAC
This sequence comes from Rhinolophus sinicus, assembly GCF_057876585.1. Taxonomy (NCBI): domain Eukaryota; kingdom Metazoa; phylum Chordata; class Mammalia; order Chiroptera; family Rhinolophidae; genus Rhinolophus; species Rhinolophus sinicus. The sequence continues at coordinate 185,382,466 of NC_142516.1, read as the reverse complement.
TGACATTTCCGTCATCCTGGTCACAACACATTTGGCATACCCTTCACCTTTTTCAGCTCTCTGACCATTCTTTTGGAAAGGTAGCCACGTTTACACCTACTCCCTGCCTTTTACACACCACCTGGCCCACCAGCGGCCTACCCCTCCTGCCCAACCCTACCCTCCCTCTCCACCCAATCTTAGATGTGCTTCAAACAGAGCCCCTGACCCACGGGACTTTACTTTTTGATCTTTTCTCATTTACATAAATATACAATACAACACACACTATAATACATGTTGCATTTAAATAAGTAGTATATTTACAATGATGTGATTCTTTTTCTTATGCAAAGCGGGGCTTCTGAAACATCACTGACTTTCTATGATACTTTGTCATGTCATTTTCATCATCCTTCTGGACTCATTACATTATTTCTACAGTAGGACATTTCTTTCTCTAGAACTCTCTGTTTATGATCAGGTATTCATTTCCCTTCAGGTCTACCATGCTCTGTGAGCTAGGGGGATGCTGGGAACTCATACCATGCACCGTCTTGAATGTTTGGCTCGGTTACAATTGGGTAATTGCCTCTGACCCTACACCTATGCTGAGATTTGTAATAGCTATAGGGATTTCCTCTGCCTCTGACCTGACTGAACCCATTGTGTAACTGGCGTGGTATGATAGCCCTAATGTGGAAGAAAATGAGGGGAAATACTCTGGAGGCAGATAGGGGATTGATTTCCAACATAGGAATTGATTATATTTCAGGCAACGAACTATAAGGGGGGGATGGAAACAGAGTCAATGAGGCCAATGTAATGGTTTCCTCTATAAGCACTGATGCAATTAGTAACTCAGTCTAATTGAAAGGGTGCAGGAACTCTTGGCTATGTTCCCATCGCTTTTGTCACAAAATAGGAAATGGGAGAGAAAACCAAGTCAAGATTTATTTTGGTGAAGTTGGAATGCATATTTAGTAATACAAAGTCTAAGAAAAATCATTTTAGTAGATTGAGGTACTAATTTAACATACCATTGGATTGACCAGGCTTTGAGTGAGAATAATAAGCAATGTATTTACATGGGTTATTGAACATTATTAAAGAGATATTGCTTCTACCTCCAAAGCCTCTCCCAACACACAGTCTTTGCTCCTCAACTTTTGCCAAATTTTCCAAACAGAAATTCATTTGATTAGGGTTAAAACATTATAACTACCGAAATCACTCCTTAAATGCAAAGGGTTGTCCCACTTTAGTAAATGTAAGTATTATCTGAGATGCTATCTCAGATTCTGATTCACTGGATCTAAGAGGGGACCCAAGGATTTGCATTTTCCTCAAGCATCCTCAGTGAATCTGGTAATGGATTGTATTTTGATAAATATTGCTCTACATGTATAGACCACATATGAACTAACATTAATTATTACATGTCTTAGGTTTGCCTGAAATCATTTTTCCCCAACAGCTGCTAGGGGATTGGAACACAAAACAGCTACATTTCAAGGGAAGGTCATGGCAAGAAGAAAGTGTGCAGCATGAGACAGGTGTCTGAGAAGACAGGTTCAGACTGGGTGTCTAGGCAGGGAGCCCTAACTGGGTGATCAGAAGTCAGTGTAGGGGATTGGGTGCTTGTGGCAGGCAGCACGGTCAAGACTCAAGTGCAGCAATGAGGTGTCTAGGGAGAGACTATATGAGATTCACTCTCAGAGTCATGGAATAATGAGGGATTCCATTTTGCACTCGGGGTAGCTCACTCACGTCACCCTAGTCCTGGCTTTAGTGGACAGCTTCTGAAACGTCTCCCAGTGATCCTCACCTTCTGCTATTCATTGCTTTGTGAAATCCACTAGTTCTGTGTGTGTGTTGGACCTAGTGACTCATTTCTAAATAGCAGAACATATCAACGGTGATGGATGTCACTTCCAAAATTAGGTTATAAAAGACTGTGACTTTCACCTCTCTCTCTCTCTCCCACTCACTCACTCGTTTTCTAACTCTGATGAAGCAAGTCTCCACTTGTGAGCTTCCCTAGTGAGAGGACTATGTGGCAGGGAACTGAGGGTGGCCTCTAGACAACAGCCAATAAGGAACTGAAACACTGAGTCCAACAGTCCCCAAGGAACTAAATTTTGCCAACAAGCACATGAATGGGCTTGGAAATGGGTCCTTCCCCAGTTGAATTGTCAGATGAGACCACCATAACCAAGCTGACACCTTGACTGTAGTCTGTGAGACACCCTGAGCCAGAAGCTACAGCTAAGCCATGCTCAGATTCCATGCTCAGAAATGGCAAGACAGTAAATCTGTTGTCACAAGTCACTAAGTTTTGTAGTAACTTTTAGGTAGTAATAGTAACTAATACAGTAGATAAAGATTTCGAGGGTGGAGGTGGGCTGTTGGTTGCTGAATATGAAGAACAATGTAAACAAGGAAAAGTGAAAATTTACTGAGGACACACAAAACTCACATCACAGTTTTGTCCATGGTGGTTCTTCCTGCAGAGGTTTCTTCTTTTCCTTCTTCTTCATCTCTTCAAACACCATCATCCCCAAAAAATAAGCTAGAGAGTTGTCTGATCAGGATTGATTACTAAACTTTGAAAATTCTTCTATTAAGTCTCCAAGATTACTGCCATCACCACCCTCATGTCTATCACGGCCTCCTTCCCTGAAATTTGTCATGATTCCAAGTAAGACGGTGACCATAATTCGTAGTGACAATATCTTCCACCCGTCTAAGTTTTCTTCCGATCAGCAGCCATAGTCACTGGATTACAAAAAATGAAATGTCTGATATTATAAGAATGTAGAACAACTAGAACTCATGTACATTGCTAGTGGGAATGCAAAATGGTGTGGCCACTTTGGAAAACACTAGGGCAGTTTCTTATAAAGTTAAACCCTAATCTACCATGTGAGTGAGTAATCGTACTCCTAGGTATCTATCCAAGAGAAGTGAAAACTTAGATTTAGACAAAGTCTTCCATTAAAATATTTGTAGCAGCTTTATCAGTAATAGTTCAAAGTTAGACAATCCAAATGTTCATCAACTCATGAGTGGATAAGCAAATTGTGGTAGTTCCATACAATAAAATGCTACTTGGCAATGAAAAGGAACAAGCTATATATATACTGGTATATGCAACGTGATGCACCACAGTAGCATCATTCTAGGTGAGAGAAGCCAGGCACAAAAGCCTATATGCTGTGATTCCAATTATGTAACATTCTGGAAAAGGCACAACTATGGTGATAGATAGCAGATCCGTGATTGCCATTGGCCAGAGTTGGGGGCAGGTACCCAAGGAAACTTATGGGGTAATGGAAACCCTCCATATCATGATTGTGGTGGTGGTTGTGTGACTGTATGCACTTGTCATGACGCATTGAACTTGAATTAAGTGCATTTATTGCACATAAATTGTACCTCAATAGAATTGTTTAAAAAAGAAAACCGATCAGTGACCACATAGAATACAGAATTGCAATAATTCAAGTTCTATTTCTTGTTTTTACAATTATAGTGTGATCACTATTCATTTCAAATCTATTGTTTAGATGTAAGAATAGGTAGTACCAGTGGTTGGAGATATGTGAGCGGATACTCTGGAGTGCTCTGAATTACTTTCCATGCAGAATCAATTGATTATTAAAGGAAAAGCAATATATAGACGCTTAAAACTCAGCGGTAACCTCAGCACTTGTTTAGAACTTAGATCAACAAAAGATTTTAGGGAGAGGAGTATTTTATAACTGATATTATTTAGGATTATTGCTGGCACATGGTGATAATAAAGAGCAAACCAACTTTTAGTAATCTTTATTATTGTTTCAAAATTCTTTATAGACAATGTACCCTTATTGCCTGCTCCTGAATTGGACTGCTCCTGTCCCGTCCTTGCTAAATTACTGCTACTCCTCTTTAGTAGTTGTGGCTTCCTGGGACCCTGGAATAATATCACAGAGTCAGAGGCCAGTGTGATTTGCAAAGTCTTTGGACATTTCATTATTATTCAAGAAGTTTTATTGATTGCCTACCACAGACCAAGGGCTGTTCTAGGTTCTAGTAATTTCAGGTGAATTGGTCACTGATCTCAAGAACTTTAACTTCTGATGGTATCTATTGACATTGTGAGAGCAAGCAACATATAGTCTCCAATAGGTCAAAGTAGCAGACTTTCCCCAAAATTATATGTTGTCCGAGGTTCCCCTTTGATCATCTTTTTCAGTGTCCTCGCCCTTGAGCACCTTTCTTCTGGCACCATAACCAATCATTTTCTTCATAAGCTTTGGGCATGGGGTTCAAGAGGAAAGACGTTGTCTTTTCTGAAGGGAGAGCCAACACGTGGGAATTTCTGCACCAACTTAGATCTATTTGTCCTCCTTATGGGCTATGACAACGCACCTGCCAATTAGCTTATAAATCCTCTATCAGAAAAAAAGGTATTTCTGAGATTTGTAATGGAGGGATGCAGCTCAGAGTCACAAGTGGCCTTCTTGATGTCCTGCATCACTAGCTAAGGTTTACGCAGAAAATATCTGTGCCCATCAAAAAAATAAAGTCTAAGATGAAAGTGCACACAAGACGATTAAAGGGATAAAATCCCCATGGTGGAAACAATGGGGAGGTTAGTAGGGGCCAAATTAGGTCTGTCACACACCTCTGTTCCTTAGGAGGGCTACCCCGTAGCTCACGCCAGTGCCATTTGACTTTTTGTTCTTCTTTTAAGCCTACGTAATGATTCTTATCTTAAAATTGTAAAGCCATTTAGAGGATGAGTCAGGGCCAGGATATGCAGAGGTCAAGAAGCTTGTTTGTGACTAAGTGAATGGACTCAGTGAGGTCAGCATTGGTTTCCCAACGTCATCAGGTCAGACTTGAAGTGGGTCAACTATGTCCCTTGTTTCTCCCAAAGAAAAGTGTCGTGCAGGGGACCCTGCTCGCTGCGCCATTTGTCGTTCAGGTTGTCCGGCAGGGTCTCTGCTCCCGCTCCCCACATAAGAACGCAGGATATGGTGAGGCCAAAAAGGAACACCCACGGAGCCATAAGTAGGGGAGTCATACCACTATATTCTCGCTGGTGGCTGGGTTGGAGAAACAGGAAACAGGAGCCACACAAGTCTCAATCCTCATTGCTCCCCTTGCAGGCTCAGCCACCATCTTTTTGCTAGCCCCCATTTGCTGCTAGCGTAGCCACAGCAGTTATATTAGTAGCCAGTGGCTCACTGGTTACAGCTGACGGCCAACTAGCCACAGCTGATGGCCATCCAATCACAGTTGATGGCCATTTACTACCTGAGTCAGCACCTTACTATGTGAGGCCGAGAGCCTGGAAACTGCTTTCTGGGGCTCTGTCCCCATAAAAAGTCACATAGGATCTCAGAACCAGTATTGGGAGTTTTCAGAATCTCATAACTTTTATATTTTCTATGTTAATGGTTCCAGAGAGATGATAGTAATCATCAATAAGGTTTTTGGGTTGTCTTTTTTTCTTCTGGTAATGTTGCAGCATCTTCAGATCATTGTTAGCATCCCCCTTGTTAAGCATCTAAAGCAACTCCTTTTAAGCGCATGACAAAATCATTGGCTAATTTAAAGAAGGGGAGGCATCTGAACATTTAGAAAGAAGGTGAAGAAAAGTCATTTTTTATTTTGACTTTGTGTGAAGACTGGTGACTAATTTTTAACACACAAAAAAAAATCGCTAGTGATGAAAATAACTATTAAATATAACATAATATTATAACTATGATATGATGATTTGACTCACTGGTACCTCATTTTTGCTTATTCGTATAATCTCGTGTGTTTACCTAAAACCATCAAGGCCACATATAGATTAGACTTGAGATTATTCTTTGGGGCATTTCTTGTTCTGCTGAGAGGGTATCTTCAGCTGCCAGGGGACAATGCGCACGTGACTTCTTTTATGCGTGTCAAGGGCAATAACAGCGATGTAGAATGAACCCAGCTGTGGCAGGTTGGTAAGTCCAAGTATCAAGATAACGCAAAGGGATTAAGTCAGGTGAGAACCAGAAGATTTGGGGCCAAGTTGACTGCCGCTGCTTGATGGGGAAGAAGAAAAGTGAGAAATGTTATAGAAATGCACGGTTCAGTTGCAGCTGGCATGGCTCTGGAAGCCTGTCATGCTCAGTGTTAACTCTGTGTTGGTTTGCATGTTTTCAATAGGTGTAGGGGTGGCTTTCAGGGAATGGTCGGTTACACAGAGATAGGAGACCTGGCACCCTCTGATGACTTGTGTCCTTTCACTGTTCTTGGGACCTCTCTGGGAAGGTCTAATTCAAAGGAAGTTTTCACTTTGAAAGTTTCAAACGTCATTTTACTCTATAGACTATATGAGTGAAGGGTTTCTTTATTCTTAGCTCCGTTGCTCTTAAACCTCTCAACTTGTTCTTGCTGCTAAAATTTATGTGCATGGGACAAAGATTATTTCTAGTTGTGGAGATTGTATTAGAAGTTTTACTATTATTATTACTATTATTATTATTATTATTATTATTCATTCTCATTCAACAAATATACACTAAGCCAGGGGTACATAAGCAAACTGCCTGTTTCAGAGCTCGTGTAAAGTCTTGGTTCCTGCGAGATCAGAGCACTGCACTTCGGGCCCTGGGTGGAACCAGAGACACAGAGCAGGCTGGCAGCCATGTTCCTGTCATGGCCGAAGCCCTCCGGGGGATGGTTCTTTGAGGAGGTTTCTTGGCTGAGGCTTTCTTGGTTGAGTCTCTAAGAACAGCAGCACAAGCCAAGGCCTCCTGTTGAGTAAGATAGCCTAGGAGAAAGAAATGAGAGAAACATCAAGGTCAACAATTTTACAAAAAAAATAAAAAAGCAAACAAGATGGCAAATTATTCACACAATCACAAAATTTCTTCTAGTTGGCTGGATAGAAACAACTGTGGTTAGCACGTCCTGGTTGTATGGTCTTTGAGGACAGGAAGTCTATTCTTCATCTTTTGCATTTCTCATTCAATAAATGAATAAATACGTAGTCATTGGTTATCATGATAGATCGTTTGGAGAGGGACATAAGCCATGAAGAATCTTCATCTGAATTGCTTATCTTCGTTATCAAAACCTTCTTCAAACCAGAAACAGATACGTTCAATCTCTCTGTGTTTGTAAAGTACAGTCTGCAGACCACCTACAAAATCATCTCGCTGAGACCACATTTAATAATGCTTTTTAAAAATTCAGATTTCTGGCTCTACTCCAAAGACCTTTTGAATCAGAAACTCAGAGAGTTAGGCTTGGAAATCTGCATTTTAATAACATACACAGATGGATTTTAAGTGCACTAAACATTGAATATTCCTCTTCTGGGTTCATTGGCTTCAAAGCAATTTTACTCTCAAAAAACGCTACTGGATGATGCTTCTGCAACACTTCAGAAAATCATGGCTCTGCCATGAATCCTCGCTCGGCCATTTACTCATTACATGACCCTGGTCAAGTTATTTAACTTATCCATGTCTCAATTTTCTCTTCTGTAAAATGTGGGTTACAGAGGCACCTACCATGTAGACGTGTTTGAGTTTTAAATAAGACAATGCATGCAAAGTGCTTAGAACAGTACATAGGAAATGCTAATACAACATAGTTACTGTTAATTGTTCTTCTTATGATTTAACTTGCAAAAACCTTGTTTTCCTTTTGTGCAGATACAGGAACAAGGTCAGGTAGATGTGCTAATGCTACGTGAGTGGTTCACAAAAAAAATAGCAATAAATAAAGCTTGGTGGGAGTTAGGAGAAGAATATAATAGAGGGGAACTGAAGACTGAAGTCGTTTCAAGAAGAAAAGGGGTTCAACACCAATTACACCTTTCTGTAGGTTGTTGCTTATGATCAGTGAAGGTCTTTCAGAACCATTACTTTATTTGTGCTTCATAAAATCTCATGAGGTTGGAGAAGAAGAGAGACAGTGGAGCATGGGAATGAAAATGCGTGATCTTCGTCTGTGATGCTCCTGACATTTACTATCTGTGTGATCTTGACCAAGTTATATACACTGCCTGAGCTGCAGTTTCCTACAACCATAAAGCTGGGAGAAAATGAGGCATAACCTGTAGAGCTCTGAGCACAATATCAGGAATATGGTAAATGCTCTACCATGTAACTATCCCTGTTGTGAGTAAGCCAAGCCTCTGAGTTTGCACATCCAGATGCCATTGAGCCCAGACCATCTGCCTAAGGCCACTGCTGTTTCTACTAGATCAAGTTCCTATAAATCTCAGAGGTGTTGACACTTTACAACAACCCATCCTCTGATTTCTTTAAACCCTCTTAATTTACCCATAAAATCTTGCTTCCTATTGTCAGGGATAATCATTTGTAAACTGAGCCTGCCAACTACATTGATAAAATAGCATGTTGCAGTAGCCATTCTACTTCAGTTATTCATGAGAAAGCTTGACTTCCGGTTGCAGTGCAGCAGTGCCTTCCCGGGGTCCTTGGTCCCGGTTCCGGCGCTACACTCACCCAGCAGCTGCTGGTGCTGGAGGCTGTGAACATAGCGGGTTTGCAGGGCCTCCCACTGGGGCCTGGAGTCGTAAATCCTCATGATGCTGTAAAAGTAGCGCTGCTGCCCTCGGGTTAGGGCCTGTGGGAGCAGAGCAGACCATGTGGATGAGTTGATGGAGTTCTACAGAATTAGGAGTGTGATGTATTCTGAGCTGACTTCCTCGGAAATAAGATGCTTCTCTCCCCTCACCCCCACCTCTCTCTCTCTCTCTCTCTCTCTCTCTCTCTCTCTCTCTCTCTCAATATACATACACCCATATACACATATACATATACATATACTGAGGGTGCCAAAAAATATATACACGTTTTAATAGAGGAAAATTGTATTAAAATTATAATACCCAATATATACCAATAGCAAAAGATGAATACAAGTCACATTTGACTTCTGCAATTACAAGAGGTGCTCAAAATGGTTCCCGTCAGTGTCCAGACACTTCTGATTACAGTGTCCTGCTGCTTGAGCGACATTGACCCAAGTGTCCACTTGTATACATTTTTTTGGAGAACATATATATACGTTGTTGGAAAACAACAATTGGGTAGTTTCCCCTCTTAGTTTACTTAAACGATCTTCTGCTGGCCTGTGTGAAGGTGAAAATGGGTAAGCAAAAGATTGTAGGTAAGTAGGTCAAACTATTGGGCTGAGAGAAACCCAAGGTTTTTTTGGTTTTTACTGATCTATTGCAGTGCTTGCTGAGGAAGGTAGGATCTGAGAACCTACACAGGGCCTGAAGTACGCCAGGCCTCTGGCGGGTAAGAAAGGACTTTCCACTGAGAGTTACTTGTCAGTAAGCAGGGGGTAGGTAGGTAAATAGATGGGTAATGTGAAAAGGGTTCAACGTCCTTAATAAAACGTGCTGTGAAAACAAAAGGAAAACAAGCGCTGCCTGCAGCAGTCAAGGAGCTTCCTAAAGGACATGATCAACCCATCTGAAGGTTAAGGCTGAGGAGGAAGTCCCTAAAGGGACTGGAATGAATCCTGGTTCTCAAAGGGCATCATCGTCATCTGGGCACTTGTTAGGAAGGCAAGTTCTCAGGCCCCACCCCAGACCTGTAGAAGCAGAAACTCTGGGGTGAGGCCCAGCACGCTGGGCTTTAACAATCTCTCTGGGTAATGCTGATGCATGAACACTAACATTTGAGAACCACTGGACTAGAAGGAACACGAAGGATAATTAGAGGGAGGAAAAGGGACAAATTTTCATGTAGGGAACAAAATATCTGGATATATTGGGAAGTAGAGTTTTTCTTTACTTCAACCAGAACATAAAATCCAAGATACAAAAGGCTGTAGAGTTAAGCAGGGGAAGGTCATGGAAACCTTTTGTGCTGCGCTAGTAATTTAAACATTACCTCTTACATGAGGAACCACTGGAGGTCTTTAACGCAGTAATTCTCAACAGGACTGATTTTAACCCCCAAGAGACATTTGGCAATGTCTGGAGAAATGTTTGGTTGTCACAAATGGTGGGAGGGAGGAAGGATGCTCCTGGTATCCAATGGGTGGAGGCCAGAGATGCTGGTGAACATTCTACAGCGAGACAGCCTCCAGTCTTTGCAACAGAGAACTACCCAACCCAAAATGTCACACCTTAAGTTGACCAGATTTGCATTTTGGAAAGATCACTCTGGCCCTGCTGTGGAGGATGGGCTTTAAGGAAGACAGACCATTGGCAGGGAAACCATTTAGAAGGCTGCCATCTAGTGTTAGGGAGGAACAAGAAGGGGCTGGCCTTCCATTGCTATTATGTACAGAATATATGTTGAGTGCTTATTTTATGCAGATGGAGGAACTGATAGTGGCAGCAACATTCTAGAAAGCTAGAGATAAAATAAGTTCACCTCAGGCGAAAAAATTAAAAACAATGACAGAATTTTAAGAACTTGTTGATAACCAAGGTAATAGAAATTAAACCTTAGATAATTATTTATAAAAGTAAAGTGACTTTTATCTGTTAGAAATTTTGTGTGGAGTTGAAATATGTGAGTCAGAGTTTTTTTGTTTTTGTTTTTGTTTTTGTTGTTTTTTTAGAGGTCAAGACCTTAAACCCAGTATCAAAAGTATATCCAGTAGCAGCTCCAAGTACTTCACAATTCAAGACATCATTTCAGCTTTACAAGTTCTGAATTAGATGTTTTAAAAGATAATATATTTGAAGAAAAAATGGATTCTTAATTGAGCCTTTTCAAATGCTTGAGAACAATATTATATAAAAATGACACGACAGTTTCAGGAGCAAAGCTCCAAAATGCAATGGGAGTTTACATTACATAAAATAAAATCTTAAAATTTTTGGTTTTATTTAACAAGAAGCGAAAAGCTACTTCTTTTCCTGAGTAGAACTTTCACCTTCCTAAATAAGAAGTAGCAGGAACATTTCTAATAGTCTTATCCTGTTACTCATTCCTTCCTGAGGGGCTGGAAGAGAACTGAAATTTTTACGAAGAGTATTTATGAGAATGGCTTTAACTAATTTTGACTAGACGGAGCTAACATAGCTCTCTAGCAGGGAGCCACAGTGTGGTCAGTCAGTGACTGTCCCATCTCTGGCAGGGGGTCACCCAGAAGAGGTGACCACTGGAGCTCCTGAAACGGGCTAGGTGTAGGAGAAGGTCGTCCAAGCACATTTATTCTCACACACGCTGCCAGCAGCACCGAGGGCTGACATTGGGCACACTGTTTTCCCTAATGCTGGCTAAACAAAGACATGAGAAGTCTTCAAGCCTTGAAGGAGGGACAGACAAGGGCTCTTCATCTGTGAATAATATGCTGTACCTTCAGTAACGAGGTGTCAGAGGCAGAGGGAGGGACGCGAATGAAAGAAATCTGGGGAACATTCTGAAGCTTTTGTTGTCTTTTCCGTTTTTCTCCCATTGTTTATCCTGCAGCTCCAAGGAACAACAAAGCAGAGCATAAAATTTCATTTTGTTCAGCCAATTTTAGGAACGTACCTAAGTAAATAAGTAAGCAAATAAATACATAAACAAATAGCTAAATGTTATTTATTTCCAGGGATAAGAAATTTTCTGACATGTTTCCAAGTAATTGGACCTCACCAGACTACTGAGGCCGGCACTTTTCCCTGTTCTCACCCCTTTTTTATGGGAAGAATAATTCAGAGTCCTTTGTCTCTCTCTGCTTCCCTCTGTGTCTGAAACAGGTGGGTTGTAGAGTTATACTGTGCCACAGCAGTTATTTCTCGATAATTTTAAATAATGTATATTATCTGATTCAAAAAGCAAAATATGTTATTAAGAAAAATTCAGAGAAAATGTAAAATTGAAGACAATAAGATCACCCATAATCTCACTGTCCATAATTATTGTTGACATTTGATTGATTTCCTTTCATTATTTTTTTCTGTGTACATTATGTGCGATTTTAGAAAGGGGAGATCATACTCTATGTGTTGTTCACATTCCAAGCTCATTAAACATCCTTTGAAATACGATTTCTAGTGGCAACATAGTACACCCTTACATCCTTCTCCATTTCTTGCACATTTAGATTTGCAATTTTACAGCATTGTACTATAAAAGAAACTATCAAACCTGAGGTGTATATAATAATTTAAAAATTAGCATCCAAGGAAGAAGACATTGGAATAGGGTTGCCAAGGCACAGAATGGAAGCGCTGAACATTTTCCCCTCTGCTCACAACCTTGTCCTCTGCGGCAATGCCTATCTCATCAGGCGGTCTGAGGAACTGAGATCCCAAATAGCAAACGCCCTCCTTCCATCCCACTTCCTGCTCTCTCTCCTCTACCCTATTGTATGCTCATGCACGTGTACACATGCACTTAAGAAGTTTCTTAACATGTGAAAAAACTCTGGTTCTGAGTTCACAGAGCTCAGACTCAGATCTTCCAGAAGAGAAATGGAGGAAAACGTCTGTCAACATCTCAGTGTAGCCTGTGCCTATGATATGAATTTATAAATTGAACTGTAAATATTTTATTTAATACTTCAACACAAATACTCCAGAAACCATACCAACCAAGATGTGCTCTTAATATTCTCTGTGATAGAAGCCTATACTCTATCCTGTACTCAAATCGTCCCTGTATCCCTCTTCCCATTTTCCAGATCTATAGAGCAGAGCATAAATATTCTTCAAAGCTGGAAAGATTTCTTCTCTCCTTAAATCACATAAGAAAATGACTGATGATATTTCTTGTGGCAACAATTCATGTGTGCTTTTCTTGAGCTGTTGCTGAGAAAATCTATCTTACCTATTCAAGTGCTCTGTACTGGATAAAGTTTGATCAACATGCTTGGGGAACTCAGGAGGAAAAATCTACAAAATAACATATCTGAAACAGACAGACAGGTTTGCTTAAAAGGAACTTACCTTGTATTGTAGCTCCCCCTTTTTAAAAGATGGCATTCATATTCAGCATCTTTTTTTTGCAAAGTCGCTTTCTTCTTGCAGTGGTGGGGGTGGAAATTCAGTCTGTTGATAAGCTGATATCCAAGCAACATCATGTGATAAAACAAAGAGCTGGAAGAATTTGGCTGCATGCCTTTTCCTGCTTCTGGACGACATTCAACTGCACAGTTTAATCTTTTTTCTTCCAAATTGTGTGTCTAATCAGTGTCAACTTCTAAATCTGTCATATCTGTGTTATATGCAGACAAAGGGAAGGAAAGTACATGGAGACAGAGAGACTGAATATTAAAGGTCAAGTAATCTATAGGGACAACTGGCCATTACATGAATATTTCCCAGATTTGGAATCAGTAGCTCCCATCCCCATTCCTCAGAATAATGAAGGAACCTAAATATAGAGGTACAGGAATGCATTGGATGGCGATGACCTGTGGGATTATATCATAGTTCAAGATAAGGTTCCTTTTTTAATTTTTGGAGGAGTATCATATTTTCCATATGTGATCTTGGAGAGAGGCCACATATGATGATAATGAACCTGTGGCACAAAATTCTTGCCCGCACTGACATCATCAGCATAAGCCTCATATTTTAACCAGACTCGTGACAGCAATCTTATCCCTTCCTCTGGGCTGGCATTATGACTACAGCCTTCCTCTCTTTGTTGAGAATCCTCCTTCTGAATTCCAGCTTATTTGCAAAGCTGGAGAGTTTCAGGAGAAAATAGAAGACAACATACCAGAAGAAAACCACAAATTCAAAATTCTTGGAAGGTTGAGATGAAGAAAAAAAAACCAACAGGGAGATAAGAATTATGAATTGTACAGCTTAAAGAGGAAAGAAAGGACTCAACAGACACAAAAAGTTTGCATTTTTTTCAATAATTTAAATGCAGACCTTCTGGGGAATAAACATGGCACAAACAAGAGTTATAAATGCCAGTGAATACCACACAACTTCTCACTGGATTAGAAGGGTTGGTGATTCTCTACTGAGAGATAAAGAGCAGTTATATGAAGAGTTGTCATTGTCAATCGAGTCTCCTTGAATGTTTTTCCAGAATACGTTGAAATGCCTTCTGGAGCATACCACATCTACTGACCGTTACCCATGCTGGTTCATAACAGCATGCATTAGTCCCAATCAGGAAAATGGAAACATCTATATGTTCAACAGAGAGGGAATTTAATGTGAGGAATTTGTTACAAAAGTGTTGGAATGAGCTAGAGGAGCAAAACAAGAAAGATAAGCTGGCCCAGATTTGGCCATTACATTCAACTACAATCACACCTTGAGCTGGAAGACAAAAGGGAAAATGACTTTACCCAGAGTCCATAAACTGCCACTGAGGCTGCTTCCATGGACCCTGCTGCCTGAGCAGCACCTCAGGACCTGCCACTTACCCATCACCCTTGCTTCTGTGTTCTTTCCCAAACTGCTGATGTTACACTTGTGATCACCACCATCACTGCCCCACTCCCGCCACTGCCGATGTGGTTGCCGGTGCTGCCACTGTCAAGATGCAAACAGAAACCGTGAAAATGGCTTCTCCTCTCCTCCAGGTCTCCATTTCCTTCCTCCCATTGGGCTCCAGCTGGCAAGGAATTTTGCAAAATGTATTTTGCAGCCTTCCCACTACTGTGGTAAAGGGAAGGTTAACTACAAAGCTGAGAGATAATGGATACTACCCAACACATGGGGATACCATAGAAAAAATCTGAGCAGTACTTCTGGGATCTAGGAAGCCAGGCAGAAGGCTGAAGGACATAAACGTATGTTGATGTTTGCCTCATACCACTAAAGTTTGGAATTTTATGAGAAAACACAAAATAAAAGATAATTAACTAGCTCTATAGATGGTGTCAAAGAATGAGATGTGCATTTGGGGGCAATGCCTTAAGATTTAAGAATGATGAAACAATGTACATCATCAGTTTTGGATAAAGACATCATTTCCCCAAAGAGTAGCTAGACTTTTCAAAAGAAATTAAAACTGACTCAAAAAAAAAAAAAAAAAAAAAAGAATAGAAACACCCATTATCTAATTACTATGGAGAATATAATGTTAACTATTACTATGGACAATATAACATTGACTATTGGTAGAAAACATGCATGCTATTTTACAGTTGAAACATTGGTAAAGTAATGGGATGCAATGCTTAAGATATTGGTATGTGTGCATACCAATATTTAAACCATGGGTAATAAAATGTTTCCATAGAATAGCTGAGTAAGATCACATGGGCATTAGCGAGTGAGGAGGAGGGACCCATGATTGGAATCCAAGATGAGGTAAACCCTGATTCAAAGAATCCAGTCTGCTGGAAGAAGAGGCAGAGCATCACTGTGTGTCTTGTAGATGAATACTTGTCTGGACATCCACGAAATTTTCTTGGACATCCAGGAAGAAATTTTCTGCTGGTATTCTTTTCCTCCTGCTCCTTGTTTGGGATCTCCTTAGCTGCAGAACTCTCCATGGAGATGGCTCTGGAAGGCACACGTATCCTCTCTTGGCTACCTCACACTTTCAGGGAGTTTCAGTGACCCATAATGAAGTGAAGGAAGTGTCCCTTCCCCACTCTGTGCAGCTGTTTGTCACCTGGACTCCTGAGTGTTTGCACTCAGAGTCTTACACAGCCCTTGATGGACTTTACTTTCTCATAGAAGCTACACAGTCCATTGGGCTCAATCGTGTTTGGTGGGGGTTGGGTTGATTATTCCTCTAGTGTCCTGTTTTGTTTTGTTCTCCAATCTCTTCACAGAAAGCTCCCACTTCTCCAAGATCCCAAATGACAGTTGTCACATACTAACAACACCTTAAGATCACTGGTCTCAGAAATGAGAAATGAGTCCTAGTTTGACCTCTAAGAGCCACATTCAGTGAGTGAAAACTACTTTGAAGCAGTGATTATTAGCAAAGAAATGGCTGGATATGGTCATAGATGTCCTAAGGACTTTGTGAAAACAGATTTCAAAAAATCTAGGGGGAAAATTCTAAAATGGGATGTAACGTGAGGAAATGTTCAGAGATTTCATTTTGACTCTATAATCCCAAATAAATTCTATAGAGGAAAGAGGTAAGATATCTAAAGGAACTAGAATAGATACACTGGGAGTTCACAGACAACTTTAGACTTGAAGCCTGTTTTAAAAACTACAGTTTTTAAAAAACTGTAAGAATTTACACCCAAAAAAGTCTTTTAGGGATTAACAAGGGTCCTCTAAAAACAGATCCCATGCATAGCTATTAAGTAATAGAACTAGGATCAAAACCCATGGCTTCCTGAAGTCTTTGATTTCTCCCTTTGGTCTGGAACTAGAAAGAAATTCATGTCACACACACGTTGCTATAATAAAACATTATCCTTCCTATCTAGCCATTATCCACAGACAAAATTCATTCATCTTTATTCTTTCTGTCCTTGGGATATGTTCCGTTCCCATCTGGAATTCTGCTAGGTTGAATAAGGAGAGGCTTCAGTTTCACAAAGACTAATGGTCATAATTCTGAAGCCAGATATTAATCTTATCATACCATATTAATCTTATCATGACCTTCTAATAATGCTCCATGCAAATGAACATCTAGCAGGCCAGTCCCATCAGTCCTCAGAGCTGTCCAGGCATTTCCAAATTCACAAAAGATGTAAGTGGGAAGCTTAGGTTCTTGCCTATGGAAACACTCTCCATATGTATTCTCATTTTTTAGAAAGGGAATTGAATAAAAATGCCATCTACCACCAGATAATGGATTAGCAAAGCCACTTGAACAACACTATGTGGTATGTACTATGACTATCTCTGTTCAGCCTATGAGGAAATGGAGGCAAAAAGAGGTCAAACAACCTACCATAATCCCACAACTGGGAAGCGGTAGAACTGGGACCTGAACTCAGGCACCCTCTTCTTAGCATTTATGCTTTTATGAAGAATCGATGGAAAGGGTTTGTCTCACCTTCTCTTCTCTTTTGCATAGAAATCTCACTTTATATTTCTTTGGCCCTGATGTGGTAACGAGACAGAGGGGGTTGTGAGAGCTCATGGAAGATGAACAAATCAAAAAGTTTCAAGAAGTAACTTCTGCTACACATGGACTCTTTCAAGGAAGATTCTAGGAAGGAAGTGAAGCTGCATACTCATCAGCGTAGTTATGGGCAATACGATTTCCTGGAAGGACATCTGAAATGCTTGGGTATCCAATGAGTTAGTAGGGGATACCAACTGCATGAGCCAGTGGAATCACAAATAACAACATAATACATAACATCTGGTCTCCAATCAGAACTAATTCTTGGAATTGTCAAATATGTTAGCTTATGTTATAAAAACTAAAATCTTAGGGTGAAGTCATGATAGGTTTCATTGCTGACATGTACCATGTAGGCAACATTCAGCTGCAGGTAACAGAGATTCCAAACAAATCGTGGTTTAAACAAATACGATTTATTCTTGTCACTTTACAAGACGTGAAGCAAGATGACAGTAGTGTTCGGTCAGTGGTTCTGGGTGGGGGTCTGTGGTTCTCTTGGCCTTCTCCTCGCGGTCATCTGCTGACTATTTCAATCAAAGACAAGATGTGGCACAAAGCCCAGAGTTTATTTTCATGCACCTTTCCCTTATCAGAGAGGAAAACTCTCTGTCAGAATCTTCTCAGCTGACGAACATTTCATAAGCCAGATAGATTAGTCACTCATTGCTATTACTGCTAAACAAACAGCCACACAATCATCCCAGGGACACACAATAATTCACATTCTCTCTCGTGTGTCTCCAGGTCAGCTGGTTATAGGCTGCAAGTTGGCAGGTCAGCCAGAACAGCTGTTCCATGTGGCTTTCCTTCTTATGAGACCTGGGCTACCCAAGGGCTTATGTCCTTGTGGCCAAGGTCAGAAGCTCTCTGATAGGCAAGCCTCAGCTTGGAATTGGCACCCTCCTACTTCTGCTGCCTTCCAAGTCCAAAATCAATGGGACAGGAAAGGATACTCTTCTCAGGGAGGCCATGGGGACTGAGCGAATGTTTGCTGAAAGGCAATGTAATCTGCCACAAAAGGACAGTATGTAGGCCAACTCCTAGACCAGGGGCGGGGTTGACCTTCCCCGAAGCCAAAAGATATTTATCCAACCTTAATCAAATGTGAATGGCTGCTATCCAGAAGGAAAGAGGTAAATGGCTTTAGATAGGTAAGGAACCGTGTCAACAGGGTTTGCCACAAGGTGGGGATTTCATCCACAAGGGATTTTTATATAGTTCTATTTACCTCTTACACTATGACAGAATTCAGATGTAGTATATTTAAATAAATAATTGTTTGTTTGTGCTTCACAACTCTGGGGACAGGGGAGAAGATGAGGAAGGGAACTATCATTTATTATGTGTCTAATATATATTAGAAACTGCTAGGAACTTATGATAGACTATTTCATTTATTCTTCATAATACTTTGAGATAAATGGTATTATAATTGTATGGAGGAAAAAATGGAGGCTTTGAGAAATAACTTGACAATTTATATATATGATACAAGGGAGAGCCTGGATTTAGTTCAAGTTTGACACTACGGCTTTTATTCTGTTTGTTGTACCATGTTATCTTTACTACATTTTGCTCAATTTGTTTAAGAGCTATTTCTAGAATATTCTATGTGGACTCTCATAGAAGACACTTAATTATCCTCAAACAGGATAGTTCTTTATATGTGTGAAATGAGCAATTCTGTCTCTCTAGTAAGTAGTTTTTCTCCAGGTTCAAAATAGTCAGTTCCTTCAATAATTCCTTTTATTATACGTGTAAGCTCTGTAATTGTTCCATTTTTCAGAAGGCCTCCAGGTAGTCAGATGTAGAAGAATAACTCTTAACCAAAACGATCAAGACCAACAGCTGGCTGATTACTCTTAAATCAATCTCTGTAATATTTAATTAAAACTTGTCATTGCAATAACAAGTATAATAACATAAACAGGTTTGTGAGCGTACCCACATTGGGAAGCACACAATACAACTGTGAGTACCATTAGTTAATCAGGAGATGTCACAGAAATAAGGTTGATTCAGAGACCTTTGACAAAAACGTTTCCTGGAATCACCACTAATGGCCTAAGGAAAATCCCCTGCAGCCCAAATGGTAGATGTAGTACAGATGCTTCCCGACCCACTGACAGAGAGGTTACTTCCAGATAAACTCATTATAAATTGAAAATGTCGTTAAGTCGAAAATGCATTTGATATACGTAACCTACCAAACACTATAGCTTAGCCTCACCTACCTGAAACGTGCTCAGAACACTTACATTAGCCTAAAGCTGGGCAAAATGATCTAACAGTGAACACACTGTAGCGTATGGGTTGTTTGCTCTCGTGATCGCATGGCTGGAGGGGAGGTGTGGCTCACTGCCGCTGCACAGCAGCAGGAAAATATCACACAGCAACATGGCTAGCCCGGGAAAGGACCAAAACTCAGAAAAGGAAGTTCCTACTGAATGTGTGCCGCACCATTTAAAGTGCAAATATCGCAAGTCGAGCCTCATGTCGGAGACCTTGTGTACATTGAAATCCAATTTGCAGTTGAATTCCCCACCAGGCTGTTGCTCATGTTCCTTATTTCCCACTTTTGCTGGGTCTTCTTCTGCTTTTGTATCCTTTGTTTTGGTCCTTCAAATCTGTATAAGTTATGCAGAATGAAACACAAAGAATAGTAGCTTAATGAGACACAGCTTTCCTTTTCGAGCAGGTTACAAGAAAGGGCTTTCATCCTGGCTTACCCCTCTCTTGTTACTGTATTGAATGCAGTCCAGGTCCAAACAGCTCACCTGATAAAGCTGACCTGGAAATCTTTTGTGATGCTGCCTCTTATACTTGCCCTGGTGTGTTCTTTCTAGCACTCTGCTCCTTATCTGTTGGCAAAAGACTCAACACTCCGGTCTCCTGCTCCATCTGATGTTGGAGATCAGGGCTGTGGGCATCATCTTCGGCCTTCCCAAACCCACAGGTAACGTTACCTGCTCTGGTCTGGCGGTCTGTCCACACTTGTGAGTGGGGCTTCCTAGTTATTTTGAGATCAAATCTAACTTGAGACAGTGATGCCCAGAGATGAAACTCTCAGATGCTTGAATCCAAAAATTTTGAATCTGCAGAATGGTTCCACAATATTCTACCTACACAATTTTGGGCAGGTTTCTTAACCTCTCAAAGTTTTAGCTTCCTCATCTGTAAGAAGGTTATTTCAATAATTCCTATCTACTAAGGATGTTTTGAGCATTAAATGAGATAATGAAGTTTGAGCTCGAGCAAGTCCCCAATCCATGGTAAACTTGCATAGTGCTTAGGTACCAAGCGCAGGTCTCAGATTTTCACATACACTGTTTTGTTTAATCCTCACATCAACCCCGTGAATTAAGTACTATTCGCCCTATTCGGTAGGCAATCTGTGGCACAGAGAGGTTTCGTGGCTCAGTCAGTTATATGGCTGTATAGTTGTACAGCTATTAAGTGGTAGCCCCAGGATTTAAACCCAGTTTGCCCAGTTCCAGAGTTTGCCTCGCTGAGCGCTATGCTATGCTGCCTGCATGTTGGTAGCTTTTACTATGGGTGTTCCTGCCCTTACCTGTATAGGCTTGACAGAGAGGGATGGAAAAAGACTGAGGCTCTCTGTTTTGCATGAGGTCATTCTCCTTGCTGTCTTTTACCACTGACTTACATCCCCCTTTCACTTTTCCTGTGCAGAAGATAAATTCACAGCCTCTGCTTTCTGCCCTGCCACTCATGCCCAGCTCCCGCCTTCTTCTCACCTCACTAGGGACTTCCTGTGTCACTCCATGCCTCTGATTTAGCATTAGCCTCTGACAAGGCATAAACTGACAAGTTTCTCGGTTATGACTACTTAGAGCCAGGCTCCAGGAGGCTTCTAATCCCCCACCTCTGACTGTCCACTCTTAGACTACCTGAGCTTGGCGGCGACCTTTCAGAACATTTCTGCCTGCACTTGACAGCACCTGGCTGACCAGAGCAGACTCTGAGGAGACTAGTTACTTCCTACGACCCTAATGTTATACTCCTCTGCATACTTCCCTAGAGAGGGTTGGTTCCCTTAGAAGCATAGTGCGAAACTAAAGGAGAGCAGGAATTTGGAGAGTTGGGGTGGGGGTGAGCTGTCATTTTACATAGAGTGGTCGGGTGACCCGGTGACCCAACATCCTTTGAGCAAAGACTCCATGGAGGCGAGCTGTGGGCTAACATTTCGTGATTGATATTAATTCCATGTCTCTTCTCCTTATTATGCATAGGCTCTTATGTTCCGAATCAATTTAGCAAAAAAAGGTCACACTTAATTCCTCCAAATTTTCATGAACACCCTCCAGCTTTCTCTCACCTTCTTTTCGTCAAAGACTAAGATCAACAGACTGAAGCTGAGCCCAGTTCTTCACATCAGCTGTCAAGCAATCCTTTCTTGGCACATAGTAGGCACTTAGCAAATATTTGTTAGATATTTTTTAATATTTAATATTTCTCAAAGCAATAAAGGAACAACGGCCACTAGCTCATAATAGAAGGTGATAGCTGATAATGAAGTTTGAAGCCTCCAGGAATATATTCCTTTGGATGGAATCCTTTGAAAAGGCACTTGGGAAGCAAGATCTAAAGGCAGACTGGAGAACAACGGGGGTGATCTGTAGTTTGGCTGAAGCTCTCCCTATGCGGTGCCTTGAGAACTGCCTTCAGGTAGATGGGCATGAGCTGCCCTTGAACTTGAGGACTGTACACTCAGACATCGACTCTGTGAGAATAGGAAGTGGGAAAGTCAACCCTGAGGTATTTTTCCATTTAGCTTTTAATCTTCTGAGTGAGCTTTGCTGCCATTCACCACAAAACAAACAGCAGGGAGTTTTTCCCAGGGCCCCACATCTTGGGCGGGCTGAACACAAACGGCCCTTGCCAACAGTCCCTGCCCTGAGTGTGCTGCTCGTAAGGAGAGAAAACAGAAATTCACAAACTGTGGAATTCGGACATGCCATATAGGAAAACTTCCTGGGCCATAACTTTTTTCTTGGCTTGAAAACATGCAAACTGTGGAAATCAAACGTAGTCTGTATTTTGTGAACATAGATAAAGAGCAAAAGAAACTTAGATGATCAATGACCATATAATTTATTATCCCACCTGGGGCACTTTGACAGTGAAAGTGTTTCTATTAATCATCAGACTGGGAAAACAGGCATAAAGCAAGACTTTCTCAGGCAAATCAGAATATATGGTGACTCTTTGTAGAGGAAAGGTACTGTGGAAAAAAAAGTAAAGAGAAGTATATGTAACATTTAACATTCCCCCCTACTGTCCATTTTGCATACCTTTGATGCTACCATCTCTACTCATGGAATCACCAACTCATAGAATTGTGAGGCTCAAATTGGGCTTTCAAGTTAGCGATGCCCTTCTACTTAAAAGATAGTAAGTAGTCCAGGGGTCAGCAGGACTGGCTTCATCTGGAAACTGGTGAGAAATGCAGAATCTCAGGCCCACCCCAGAGCTGTTGAATCAGAATCTGTGTTTTAACAAGGTCCCCAAGAGATTCATATGCTTATGAACATTTGACGGGCACCGATTTAGCCATTTACCAAATACAGTAAGTCCTCGAATAATGTCATTTTGTTTACCATTGTTTTATAATGGTGATGATATGCCATAGGGTCTTAACTCTTACTTATATCGATGAGCCTACAGTAAAATTGATTTTATTAGACATTGTTTTTCTAAAAATCACAGAACCTATTCACTTTAAGTGAGGACTGACTGTAAAGAGCCTGAAGCTCAGGAAGGTTAAAGATACATGACCAAATTCACTAGTTATATGCAGGGCAATGTCTCACACCTTCTACCAGGCTAGTTTTCCTTCCATTATGTTATGCTTCTCTCTTGTCTACATTTAGAAAACCCTGAGGCTGGCAATGTAGACTGAATTCTAGTCCTGGTTTCACCTCAGATTTAAGGAAGTGATGGTATTCAGTTTCCTCATCAGTAAAAGAAAGAAATTTGACTACTGGCCACTGTTTCCTTTCAAGTTCTGAAGTTCTTTAATTCTGTCAGTTGTGGAAGCCTGAAGCGAAATGAGAAGAGTTGCAGAAAAACATGGTGTGGGACAAGCATCCCGATTAAAACCTTTCCTGAGGAAGACCTGCCAGTGGTGAGGAACACGAGGGCATTTCAGGAGGCAGAATGGCAGAAGCAGCTGTTCAGTCAGAGAAAGGAGTTTCGGGGGACAATGGAGAGAGGTGCTATGGGATGTTTAAGAAACGGAAAAAAATATATCAGGCATCTCTAAGAATGTTCTTAGTAAATTTAGATCATGGCAAACAAAATAACCTTTAAGTTAATGAAGAATGTTCCCTCACTTGGAGGTAATTTGTACATTTACTTCTTCTGAGATATTCCCATCTCAAGCTTGGGCACCTACAGCTACGGGCAGTGTGATGTTTAATTTTAGGTGTCACCTTAGCTGGGCTATGGTGCCCAGTTATTGGTCAAACACTGGTATAGATGTTGCTACGAAAGTATTTTTTAGAAGTGATTCACATTTACTATTAGCAGGCTCTAAGTATATCGGATTGTTCTCCATGATATGGGTGGGTCTCTTCTAATCAATTAAAGGCCTTAAGAGCAATGGCTGAGGTTTCCTGAAGAAGGAATTCTGCCTGAAGGTTGTAATGCAGGAACCCTACCCAAGCTTCCAGCCTGCTGGTCTGCCCTGTGGGTTTTGGACTCTAGAATGCAACATCAACTCTTAGCTGAATTTCCAGCCCACCAGTCTGCCCTACCAATTTCAGACTTGCCAACCCCTATAACCGTATAAGCCAGTTTCCTAAAATAAGTAAATCTCCCTCTGCCTCTTACTGTCTCTCCCCTGCCCCCCACCCTCCGCACACACACATCCTATTGCCTTACTGGTTCTGTTTCTCAAGAGAGCTCTGCCTAATACAGGTGGTAGTCACAGATTTCTCTCAGCTCTCATTTAACCAGAAGTTAATTGGCAGAGAGACTTTGGGTGATCTATCGATAAGTGTGAAAAGTAGAAAAATCTTTGTTCCCAAGTTCTGCCTGAAGAAAGCAGGGTCATTTCTGACTCATCAAACTATCCTCAATGCTTAAGCCTGTACCAGCACAGAGACAGAGGACGTGCTCAAGAAGTGTTTGCAAATGAATTCACATGACAGTAATATTTATCTGTGTAAAGTCAGGTTTTTGACTAAGACTTTGGCAAGTAAATGATAAAGTCATTGTTCTATACACAGAGTCAGATGGAAAATCTAAAGTATAGAAAATTTGGAATTTTTGAGGGATCGGGAGAGGGAAATGGAATACCCAGGTCTCCTCTCAATATCAAGGCAGCTTAATGGTTATGAACCCAGACTTTGTTGCTAAAATGTCTGGGTTCTAATCCTAGCTCTGCCATTTGATTCCTGTGTGACTTTGAGGGAGTTACTTAAACTCTTGATCTCAGTTTATCTGTATGAAAAATAGAAATAGAAATGTGCCTGCCTCGAGGGGTTTCTTTAGAGGCTAAGTGAGTTAACAAAAATAAAATGCAGATGATTTGATTTACGATTTTGTGGAAGTGATATGCATTTAGTAAAAACTGTTCTTTGAATAGTAAATTTTGATTGTTTCCTTGGCTAGCATTATGCAGTAAGATACTCTCTTGTGATGATTGGCCGAAGCAGCAAGATGATGTTTTTGTCCAACTATAGGCTAATATGTGTGTTCCGAGCATGTTCAAGGTGGGCTAGGCAAAGCTATGATGTTCAGTAGGTTAGGCGTATTCAATCCATTTGAGACTTACAATATTTTCAACTTACAGTGGGTCTGTCGGGATAGAACCCCATTGTAAGTTGAGGGTCGTCAGTACTCAAAACTGTACCTGGTCTCTAGAAAGCACAATAAAAGTGTTGGCTGTCATTACTAGTATCCTCTCCCAGTCAGTGGTGAATACTCATTGTCTGCAACTGAGTGCTGGATTTTTTTTTTTTAAGTAAGTCAAAATGGCAGCCTTCGAAGAGCTCAATCAGGCAAAATAAACATAATGTGGTTAATGTGCAAAAAGGTACATGTAAAATGCTTGGGAACACAGAAGACAGCTGGTTATCCAAACCATGTAGCCCATGAGGGCTTTGTGGAGGACATAAAATTTAAGCTAAACCTTAAAAAATGAGTAAGAGTTCCCAAGACAAAGCAGTGGAGAGGGTATTTCTGGTGGAGGGGGCAACATACACAAAAGCATAAGACGTGGTTTGGGAAATGATGAATTTGTTTCGAACCTATGGAGCATCCAAGAAGAAATGCTCAGTAAGTAAATTGCAAGCAGCTCTTGAGCTCTGGAGGAGGGAAAGGCTGAAGGATGAATCGGGAAGTCCTCAGGTCAGCAAATTTGTCACAGTAGCTCTGAGCTGTGTGCAAGAATGAGCATGCAGGTGAGAGACTATGAGGGTCACTGAGTACCATGGTGCTTAAGGAGCAGGTGGGGGTTGACATACTTGAAACAGAATTAGTTAAGGAGGTAGTGAGAAGAGAACGGTATGGTGGAAGCCAAGAAAGAAGAGCATTCCAAGAATGAAGGTGTGCTAATCTTCCTGCTGTCAGTGTGGAGTTACCTTTCATATAAATGGAGGCATTGGAATACATGGTCTCTGTGTCTGGCTTCTTTCATGTAGCATAATGTTGTCAAGGGTCATCGATGTTGTAGTATGTGTCGGTGCTTCCTTTTTTTTAAGTGTGTGGCTGAGTAATTTTCCATTGTATGGATATTACACCTTTTGTTTATCCATTCATCAGTTGATGGTCAGGACTGTTGTTTGTTAGCAATAAGGTGACTATGGATATTCACATATAAGTCTTTGCGAGAACATACATTATTAATTCTCTTGGGTCCAACAATTGGAGGTCACCTAAATGATAGAATAAAATTCTACGTAACCATCAAACAGAATGGCACAGAGTTGTATATGCTCATATCAACAGAAGAGTTAAATGAAAATACAAGACACATTACCGTGTGTATTGAACAAACCCTTTTTGTAATTAAAGCAAACAAACAAATGAATAAATATGAAAAAAGAATGAAGGAATGCTAGAAGGAAAATGATTGTTTCAATTCGTCCCTTCTCCCCAAATGCAAGCTCCAATATACAGAGAATAGTCAAAAGGGGATGGGCCAATGTGTTTCTGTTAAAAAGAAAAAAGCCAAAAAAACCTCACCAATGACACAACTTAAAGGTAATCTTATTTTACCTCTTTGGTGAGTTTTCCATGAATGTACAATTGAGATAATTGCCAGTAACTATGTGAATTTAGTCAAAGTAGGAAGTATTTGCTGTTCTAGAACTTGTGTGGGAACAATTTAAAAATAAGAAAGAAAAACATCTGTTAATGCTGTTGAAGAATTTCCAGTGCTTTCAGTCCCCAGACACCATCCAAAAACTGGCCATAAATCTTATTTTTGTCCCAATAGAGCCATCTGTTCCCAGGGGTGCTCTCATGTTTACCTGTCTTCCTTTTGCTTTGGGAAACTCCCAAACAAATGCTGCTCTGGTGTGCTACTTTGGTGGCCGCCATTGAGCCTTGGTTCCCAGGGTTCACACCTTGGGAGGTCCTCTCCCCTGGAATCTGGGTTGCCCTGTGACTCACCAATAAATTGTGGTCACCAAGGAACTGATACGGTGCCAGTTCCTTGCCTAACCCTTAAGAAAGCCTTCTGTTTTTCTGCTCCCAGGAGACCTGATCCACCAAGTGAGATTCTGGCTACCCTGCTGGAAAGACCATGTGGAGAGGCTGCAAAAGAGGGGGAGGCCCTGAGATCCCAGTTTTCTAGCTTCCCTCTTGACCCAGTGGCTAAATGTAGCCACTTACATGGCCACTGAAACGATCAGCAGGGTGGGTAGCCAGCTGAATCCAGGCCAGTTCCTGAATCCTGACCAAAAAACAAAAAAGTGATTATTGTGTCTTAGGCCACAAAATTTAGGGACGGTTTGCTACGCAGCAATAGAAAACCAAAACACGTAACGGGTTCTTTTGCCTGAAATAGAAAGGCGTGCATTTTGAAAAATTTTCAATAACCTTACCTCAGAGGGTTAAGAACAAACTGCGTGTTTCAAATTAGCCCTTTCATAATCGGCCCTTTCATATTCAAGTAGAGAGACTGAGACTGTCAAAAGCTAAGTGAAGCAGTGAGCTTCCAGGGAATGTGTCCCCTCCAGCCCACATAAAGTCATCAAGGCAGCATCCCCTTTCCATTAACGCTCTAGATCTCTATTTTCCCCTCCGTCTGCTGTTTTCATGTGTGTGCTTGCTGAGCAGTAACTTCAAACACACTTTTCTTCCCCAGAAAATTCCTGTATCTCTCTTCCCAGCTTTGATATTCCCGAGCCTCCTCTGTGTCACCTCCCGTCTTCTGTGTGCCTGCTCTGTCCTGTGGATCATCACAGTTCCTGTTCCTCTTGGACACAGGTTCTCAAAGGGTAGATCCTGGGCGAGCAGCAACAGCATCACTTGGAATTTACTAGAAACACAAATTTCAGACCCCACATCACACCCACTGTAGCAGAAACTTTGGAGATGGGGCCTTCGATCTGTTTTAACGAGCCCGCCAGATGATTTCTCACATGCACTGGAGTTTGAAAACCAGTACTCTAGAACAGAAGGTCTACAAACTTTTTCTGGAAAGGGCCAGCTAGTAAATACTTTAGGCTTTGGAGCCAAATAACCTCTGTTGCAAATATTCAGCTCTGCTGTTGGAGCATGACAGCAGCCACAGGCAGTACGTAAGTGACTACACGTAGCTGTGCTCTAATAAAATATTCCTTATGGGTACTAATATCTAGATTCCATAAAATATTCATGCGTCACAAAATGGCTGTTACTCTTTTGACTTTTTTTCAGTCATTTCCAAATGTGGAAATTCTTCCTAGCTAGAGGGCCGCATGGGAGCAGGCAGTAGGCTATCGTGCTCCACATGCCTTCATGTGCAAACCCTGCCTTAGAACATGTCTGGTGTGCTCTTACACAGGACACGTTGCTCACGTGCCCATCTTCAGTTCAGCAGTCTTTTCTTTCTGAGGACCCCAGAGGATGTCACTCATCTGCAGGCCATTCATCTTCCCTGAGACTATGTCTTGAGGAAATGACTCCAGTTGGGACATTAGGTCTGAGTAAGAAGAGGTCTGTATGTGGCCCCTCAGCCAGGACCCTCTTTCCACATCAGGGGAACTCACTCAGCTTCAGCTCAGCCTCGACGTGAGTGGATTCAGGCCACTCCACTCCCGAAGACCAGCAGTGTGGTCCATGCTGAGCTGGGCCCCTCATTGGCCTCAAATAAACCAGAAGTGTGGAGTCGAGGCGGCCAGGCAGGGCTGATCTTACGAACCCCATGGCATCCCTACAGCCCCTCTCCCCTCTGGACTCATTCTCTCAGGACTGGCTTCTCCCTGGCGTCTGGAATGTGATTGTTTATTTACTGCCATTCTAAATTACACCTTCCAGGTGGTCCAGGGAGGAGAACTACATATCTTGGCAGAGCTGGGGGAGAACGCACAGAGAACAGTGGGCTGGGAAGGTAACAGGCATTAGAATCTTCTAATTTTAGCAGTTTTGTTTTTTTGTTTTTGTTTTTCTAATTCTAAAAGAAAAAGAAGTAACACCAAGTTATGCTGCTCTCTGGGATGTTGACATCGTCACTCTCTGTTCCCTTCCCTTCCCTGTGGGAACACACAGACACCTTAATGGCAGCTGGTGTTTATGTCTCCGTGCTGTACACAGTCGCACATCCGGCCACCGTAAACAGCTTCCTCCATCTCTGCCTCCGCTCTGGGAATTGCAGGGCTCCCAGGCTCCTGAGGCAAATGGCAAGCAGATGGAACTTTTCTTTAAATTCTCTTAAAAGGAGCAAAACATTTCAGGATTTCTTGTTTCTGGCAAAGCTGCAGATTTTATTGTTGTTATTATATAAGTAAAGCCGAAAGGTGTTCAATTGGTAATGTTCTCTTCCTGCTTTGAAATCAGAACACAATCCCTCCCCTGAGAAAGACCAGGAACACAGGCCACACATCACTGCATTCAAGCTTCCCCGTGTGGACCTGGTCCAGGGCTGTAGATGGAGCAAAGGGTGGCTCCCTAACCAGTGACTGCATCACATCATGTGGGTGGAAAATGGGGACGGGCTAGTAGAACAGTTAGGACAGTTGTCACCATTAAGTTACCATGAACAGGGCACTTGAAACGGCTAATGAAACTGAGGTATAGAGAGATAAGGTAACGTGTTCAAGGTCACCCAGTAAGTAGCCAAAACTGATTGCACTTCCAGCTGTATTTGGCTCCCCGCTTCTTTCAACCACTGCACGAGACCTCCCAGCGCCCGCTGACAGGGCCTTATTCCTAATCGCAGAGCTTCAGCGTGCTCCGTATTGTTCTAAGCACCTGACCTAATTAACTCACTTAATCCCCATCATTATGTAGTAGACACCATCATTATCCAAATCTACGTGAGAGGCCACTGACGTCAAAAAGGAAGGCGCTGTTCACACACAGCTGGCTAGGAAGTATCTTGCCCAGAATCTGACCCCAGGGCCCCCGGTTTTAGATGCTACTCTCACCCCTGCTCTGGAGTGAGACAGACGGAGAGGCCCTGCTCTGCCACGTCTTGGCTGCGTGACCTTTGGCAAGTTACGTAATGTTCTCAGCTTTCTGATTTGTAACATGGGCCCAATAGGGTTAACAGTGACATGTAAGGGAATTGTCCCCTAAAAGCCTACCTGCCAGGGTAGCAGATGATTTACTAAAAGGAGCCTGTTATTTATTATATATTTAGACTAGAGTCTATCCAGGCTAAAGAAAGGGAAACATGGACTTTTTAACCTATTTCAGTGATTTTTTTTCTTACTAGAAAATATATGTACATTATAGAAAATGCAGTAAGAATGTAGACAATCGTCTCATAAGTCCAGCAATAAGAGATTAACACTATTAAGATTTTGGTGTATATTCTTCTGATCTTTTTCTTTGCATACGTATATAATTATTTTTATAAAGCTGAGATAATATTGTACTTTATGTGAAACGCTATATTGCGTCTCATGAGCATATTTCTACATTATGCAATAGTCTACAATGTCATTTTAAAGAATATATGCATTTCTCACTGTATGTTTACACTATAATTTTGAAAATCGATTCCCTAGTTTTAGAGATTCAGGTGGCTTTCAATTTTTCCCTATCACGTAAATAAAGCTTTGATGAAAAGTCTTCGTAAGTGGAAAATAACAGCCTTTCATATCACTTGGGATTTAAGCAGCACATCTGCATTTTGGGGTCTCTTTCTGGCCTCATATTTATTGTGTAATCTTGAACAAGTTACTCACCCTTTTGGGTTCCAGTTTTCCCGTTGGTAAAGTAGGGTAATGGTAATAACTACCTCACGAAATGACTGAGAATTAGATTGACTTGGCATAGTCCCCCAATGTGTAACTGCCAGCTCAAATGATATGCGTATTTTCGAGACATAGGATAAAATTGCTGTTACCTTCCTGAAAGGTTGAGCTATTTATATCCTTGCCAGCAGTGTAAGACAGCACCCATTTCCCTGGAAGCTTAACAACATTGAGTATTAACATAAAAAAAAAAAAGAAAAACTTTGCCAATTTGGCAAAAAATGTTTCAGTATTGCTTTAATTTGCATATCTGATCATGTGGCTTTTTAAGTAGAGGTGTACTTGTGTGGGTCATGTGGTACCAATGGCTAGGGAAAGAGAAGGCTGACAAGTGAATAAAAATACTTAGAAAGAATGGCAAAGAGTTCTGAAATATTCAGCTGATGGGGAGAGTCAGGACTGGGGAAAATACTATTTCATCACCATATAAACTGTGCCTCCTGAGACCTGATCCCATATTAACAGGCAGAGCTTGACATTGGCTTGTCTGAGAATTAGAGGCTGCCAGAATCTAATGCTTGGACACTAAGTCTCAGTTGGAGGACAGACAAGGGAGCTGAACCTGTTCTTCCCAGGGAGGTTTGCAACACAGCTCCAACGTCTCTGAACCCTACTCCCTGTGTGGTGGGGGATGAGTTCCCACAGCCTCAGCATCTGGTGCCCTCTGCCGCCCACTGTCCCAGCCATGGGGAGATGGAGCAACAGCCCAAGACTGCCATCCATGGGATGATGCAATTCGTCTGGAAGCTGCCACTGAGAAAGGGCAAACCAACCTCCATCAATTAAGGAGCAGTACAGCTCTGGGAGTTAGTCCTTGGCTCGTCTTCATGGCTTTATTCCACGCTCAGAGGAATTTATTCCAGCTCAGAGGAAAATAAGTAAGGAACATAAGGAAAGGCGGCTGCATTCAGCTTTCCTGACCCGACTTCTCTAGACCTCTAGGGTGTCACACACACCTACACACAAACAGTAATGAAAGGTATTTTCAATTCTGCCAAATTCATCCATGGAATCACTTATTGCCTGAGGTCTCCTGCGGTGCGTGTGTGACTCTGACCTAGAACCAGGCTGCATTTACTCAGTCATGCTTGACTCTATGCATACAGAGATACAGAAAATACGGTCTTTCCTGAAGCTGCCCTCAGTGACCTGGGAAAACTCACGAACCTGCAAATGTTTTCAGTTCAGCCCTTTCAAAGACTCGTAAGCACAACATTTAAAAAAATGATATCACTGTTAGCAGGTAGCCCGAAGCTCCATTGCTCACCCATCCTGAAGGACAGCAACCAATGAGTACAAGGCTAGGTCAGGTACAGTCCCTGCTCTGAGAGCCACAAAATGGCCCAAGACATTCCTCTGCCATGAGTTGTTCACACTGAACTCCTCTGGTGGTCAACTCTCAGACCCCCAGATTGCTGCTCCATCACCTCCCACACCACTTGCAAGATTGTTCTCTCTGCCCTACTGGTGCGTGGGTCCTGACATTCTCCTTGCCACCCTTTTTCCTGTCTCCCTGGACACTCCAGCACTTTTAAAGTACTCACCTCTGCGCAGAGGGACCCAACAGATTCCTTAGATGCCAGAATCCCCCTTCATTGTTTTTCTCCATTGCCCTCAAAAAAATCTCGGGCCCCCTGTTTCCCCAACGTTTACCTTGAATGTCTAGCGTTATAGGTCACGGATCTTGCTTGTCATATTTGTCTGTCTTTCCACCCTCTCGCTCACCTCCAACAGCTCGCCTATCCCCATGTCTTTCTGATTTTACTCCTCAGTATCTTGTAAGTCTGCTTACCTCTGCTCATCTCTACCGATCTACCATCATCGCTCCCCAGGACTCTTGAAACGTTTGGCCTCCACATTTTTCAGTCTTGTTCCTCTTCAATTCATTCTCCCCACCAACCCTAGGAGAACTTAAATTCTTCAATGGCTCCCATTGCTTTTAAGAAAGTCACAAATCTCTAACCCACCCTTTGTGACCCTGTACCCATCTTTAGCTTCATCTCCCTCCTTTATCCCCTGGGTTTGGCCATCTTTCAGTGTCCCAGACTGTCTCTGTTCCCTGCTGTCTGACGGCCTCTGCACTTGTGTTCCCCATCCCCCACTGGATTCCTTTGAATCCTTCAGATCTCCACCGAAAAGCTATATCCTCACAGATGTCATTCCTCACCCCTGACCAGATCAGACCCCACACCTGGTCTTAGCTCTCCATGTAACTTTTCCTTCACAGGCTTTTCCACCCTTTATACATTTATATTAGTGTAATTATTTAATATATGTCTGTAGATAATCGGACTCTAAAGTTCATGAATAAAGAGTCTACGGTATACTTACTCACTATTATATTTCTAGCACACATTTGGTATGTAATAGATCATTAGTAAACTATTAAAAGAATGAAGAAATGATTTAACAAAACTAGTTATCTTTCTCAAGAAACCCTAAGATGTTTCCTCAGAAGTAGAACACACCCACCCATGTATGAGTCTTCCTGGTTTGTCCCATTGGGGTACTTTGGGTAGCAGGATCCAGAAAGCCATTCATCTTTGGGGTTCCATGAATAAAGAGAACCATCTCAGAGTTTTTATCCTTTTATGCCAATTTTGTAGGCTATCGTGGTGATTTAGGGTGGGCCTGGTGTAGGATAATACAGTGAGTGTGTAAATAACTTACTTCTTCCCCAACGCCTCCTACCCTTGACCTACTCATCAATCCTTGTGGCAAATATGTGCAGGTATCCTTTCAGCATTACAGGAAGATCTTCTTCTTGCCACCTCGAATCATTTAATCCTTAAAAAGATGTTTCTTTCTTTGTCATTACTTTGATGGTCTTCAGGAGTGTTGGGGCACTCTCTAGAATGCCCCCTAATTTGTGTTCATCTGATGTTTTCTTTCCTTTTTTAAAAAATTGAACTATATTTGACATATAACATCATGTGAGTTTACGGTGTACATTCTGTTGATTTGATTCATTTAAATATTGCGATATGGTTGCCCTTGTAACTAGATACAGGGTAAACATGTTCCTCTGTAACATCCTTGCAACTTTATGATAAATATAAGATTATTACAAAATTTTTAAAAGGTGTTTCTTGAGCATGTACATGGGTAAAAAGTGAGCAAATATATGTGTAAAGACTGTGCTATATTTTCTCTCTATGAGCATTTTCCCCATCCATCTCTCCCAATCTTACTTAAATTTCTGCATCCAGCTAAAGTTCCCTAAGGATAATTGTCTTCTGTATTAGTAATTACCATGTGCCAAACACTGTGCTGAGTACATTATACATGTTAATTAATTTTGTCCTTAGTACATAGTGGGGTAGGTATCATCTTCTCTATTAAAAAAAAAAAAAAAAGAAGAAGAAGAAGAAGAAAAAAAAAAAGTAGGTAACAGCGCCAAAGGGTAGAGACTCTGAAATCTCAATCCATGTCATCTGGCTGGCTTCACACCTCAGCCTGGCTGGCTTCAAAAGCCACACACTTAACCCCTCTGTGCTCTGCTGCCTTCATTTATTTTTCCAGGAAGCATCTCTTGGCCATTTTTATTATTACTGACCCTTCTTCCTCTGAATTGCTATTGTTCCTTCTGACTGTGACAATCAACTCTGAATTTTATTGTGTTCTGTGCAAAATTGTTGGAGTTCCATGTAAATTCTCCCATCTGCCCAGTTATCCTTGTGCAGTAGGAGAGTGATGGCTGCCCTCACTGCACGGGGCTGATTTGGGATAAAGAATCTAGGTCTGCATCAGACACTGTTTGCAGTTGCTTACACCCCCACAAGACATGGAGTAACAGGGGGAAAGGGGCAGGAGTTCATCAAGGGAACAGTCCACTGGGGAGGGTGGTCAAGGGGATATTAAGTGGGGTGCCCAGTGAGGCACCCAAGCCTTTGGAAATATTATGATAGTTTTGTTCACATTTGTACTTTCCTTGTTGCGTCCAGCACCACAAGAGTTGTGGGAAGTGAGGGGGGTGGCGTAGGGTTAAGAAAGACCGTAGCCAAGAATAGAGTGCAAGCAGCACCAAGGGACTCCAGCTCAAGGACTGAGCCCCAAATCGGGCAAGCGCATAGCTTTTATTGATTAACAAATGAGGAAGTAAACTTTGTTAATTTCAAGATCTGTGAATCTCACACATTGTACTAGGAAACTGATTCAAACCAATCACCCTTGCCTGCAGGCAGTGGAACCATAAGTCTCAGGATGTATGTACTTCCCCAAGGGACAAAAGCTTTATGCATATGAATAGATGGAGAGCACATCATTGAATTTCTTCCCAAGCAAGGTGTGGGAAGGAATGCAGCCACAGAGGCAGAAGCTCTCCTTAGATGGGGGAAAATGGGGGGCTGTGCCCATCTCTATCGACACTGTGAGTTCTCCAGATGGTCCCCATGTGACTGTGTCTGGCTTGGGTCATTCCCCCCGTGGGGAATCTTACCCGTCATTAACTAACCAGCCATCCTTTGGGGCCAAACAGGGAGACATAAGGTGCAAGCACAAAGGTGAAGCGAAGTCCCTGAAAGGATCCGTCTCACAGACTCTCCTTTCTTTAGGGGCAGGTACGAGGAGACAGACGGGTAGGCTGCTGCGTGGCAAGATTCCTAAATAGCTAAATAATCATAAAAGGAACTATTGCATCATGGAAAAGGCAAGCATAGACCCCTTTGGAAAACAATGTACATCTCATCTATGGGATGGCATTCTGCAAAATAGAAAACATATGCTACTGTGATGGTGAATGTTAAAATAACAAACTATAGCCAGTCTGCCTCCCAAACAGCTTGGATTTCTTAATTGCAAGTTGCTATCGCTCTTTTCCTTTCTCAATTGTGAGCTTCTATTCTAATTGTCTCATAGACTTGTATTGAGGAGGCTGTTCAGCCTGTATTTACATCATTACTATACCATCAAATTGTCTCGCTAGCTGGTTCTCCGCGCACATGACTGTTAAGATTTGTTTTGTTTGTGTTTTTAATTGCATGTTTCACTGCTTAACTACTTTTTCTTCATATTCAATCCAAACTCCTACTTCTGTTTCTGGTTATGAAGTCTGTCTCTCCCAGGTCCTTTGGGCTGCAAGAATCAGGTTAATTTGCTCTGTCTTGCAGGCATTTTGAATGAGACTCACTCCTCAGAGTCTGTTTTCAGAAAAGTAGGTCAATGTCATACAGAATAGACTTCCTGAGTGGTGACTTCCTGGCTCATCATTACTCACGTCCTTGTGAACAACTGGGGAAATAAATTTCACATGACGCCAAGCAGGTATCAAGCAGGACCCTCTGTCAAGTCCTTAGAGGATGCAGGTAATTGTATGAAACTGAAAAAAAAAAAAAAAAATGTTTTCCATTTTTCAAACCTGAGATTTCTCCTTTTACTTAAACCATCTCAATAGCTTCCACTTTGATCATTTCAGTAAATCCTGGGAAAGATTCTGAGGAGTTTATTTGTGTAGTTAGAAGAAAGAGTGTTCCAGTGAGTAAGGGACATAAAAGGGAATCCCAGTCCAACAGTGGACACCGTCTATTCTCAGATAATTCCTACCCTGTGGGTTGGATTTATTAAAGCAGAGATCTATGGCACAGGAAAGGTAATGAGCCATATGGACCCTTTAATTCTTAATAGCTTTTGCCTAATTGTGACCCAGCTCCACAGGAAGAAAAATCATTTGGCTGCTGCCCATAATAAAGAGATATTCACCCCACAAAAGAAAGTCTCTAGAGGATAACCCCACACTTGACACATAGTTATTACCACAACGTGTTTGAAACCTCGGGTAGAGATTTTGACTTGTAATCAATCTAGAATCTTTTCTTGGGAGACTGGTCAATTTTTCCTACATCTTTTAGGAATAGTGAACCCAGAAACAAGATGAAGTACCCTGCTCTTGATTTGGCACGTGGGATTTCAAACAGGGCAGAGATGGACATGCTGAAGTCCAGCTTCTACAGGGCAGCATAGCTATTAAATGGGGGAGATCAACAGCCTAACTTTGCACATCTTTTATAGAAACCAGGCTCCTTGTACTGAGCCACCAACGGGTCCATCCTCAAAGCACTGTTACTGAGCAAAGGAGCCTATACGTGTTCACAGTCTAGAGAGACCGTGGTTCTCAACACAGCCTTTCTCATCACCTTACAAACAGAAAACAGCATTGTCTAGCCCTTCAAAAATAAGCATGGGGCTGCTGAGAGCAGCCATGGAACACCATAGACAAGTAGGCCAATTGTATTGTATTTGAGAAGCTCACTCTGAGAAGAGATTCTTAATAATTCAAATATGACCCAGGCCAAAACTAAGGATAAGGGGGAAAAAGGAGCTATGCCAATTCTTTTTTTCCAATCTCTAATTTGAAAAGATTCCCTTACTTTCCCTCTCTGTTCAGCTTCATTCACCCACTTACTTGTTCACTCATTCAGCTACCAGGAACCAGAGCCTTGCTAGGCACTGGAAATAGAATGGTGAACATGGCATGAGATATTCACAGGCTGAAGACCAGATGGACAGGAGTAGCCTTGTTATCGATTCTGCTTCCTCTAGAGGATTCCCTTTAAACTAACAACACTGCAATTGCAGCAGTTTTCTGGAAGTGATTTGTCCACTGAATGAGGAAACGTTGTTGTTATTCTAGAGACTCAAGTTCAGTGGTGACATACCCTGAATAAGTACCATGTCAGCAACTTGCCCCAAGATTTGAGGGGTGGAGGTTGCTCAGCTGAGTGCAACGGCTCTTTGGGGAACAGTCTTGATAGAAATCTCTGCAGGGATAAGTTCCTGGTATCGATGATTGGGGGAGGGTGGGGATGGGCATCTGACCAACTTTTATTTCTGAAAGAAAATCCTGAGGGAATTCGCTATAGTCCTCTGTGATGGGTAGATGGATAAAAGAGGTAGAAATAAAGATGGAAAGGCTATGGATGTTCTTTCACATCAGACAACAAGGGAACTGCCAGGTCTCAGAGCTTCTCTTGCTGTTTAAAAGAACACTCACGTTGGT
Source organism: Rhinolophus sinicus (assembly GCF_057876585.1). Lineage (NCBI taxonomy): Eukaryota > Metazoa > Chordata > Mammalia > Chiroptera > Rhinolophidae > Rhinolophus > Rhinolophus sinicus. The sequence continues at coordinate 185,345,072 of NC_142516.1, read as the reverse complement.
GCTACAAGGGGACGAGAACGGTGACTATTTGATGTGTGTGTAACATATATGTAGGTGCTATAGTGGATGATGGAAGTCCAGAGAGCAGGACAGAAAGAAGGGTACGTGCTTATGAAAGTAACTTAGATCTTAAAATTAGAATTTCATTAATTTGTTTGGTGCACGTGATTTGACACATTAAGTTTATAAGAAGAGACCCCAGAAATGTGATCAAGTCAAGAAAAGCTATAGCGAATGACACTCTTGTGGTTAAGTCCGCCTCAAAATACCACATTCTGGTTTTTTTTACAAAGTCCTCACCCAAAGACATGACAAAAGAGAAGACTCCTGTCAACAGTTTCTTCGCTAAGTGAGAATGTGGGGTTGGAAAATTAAGTACAATACTACGGTTCTCTCAAGTTGTGTTCTTCGGTTAAAGTACTGACTTACACTTCCACACATGCCACTGTTTGTTTTAGTGTGGTTGAGAATGATGGAAAATCACAGCTATTTCCTCCTACAAAAGGTTTCTGGAAAGTTCCTGGTAGTCACTTATCTTTGTCTGAGGAAAGGCTTCAAAGAAAATCCGGGGAAGTGTCATTGAAGAAGCTGCGTGCGCTTTTGCCTCCATGAAGGAGTTCAGCAACCCCTCACCGCACGACTACTCGAGTAACTACATAATCTTTCCTTCTCCTCCCTCCAAGAGTCACTGACAGGGATATTGGCATCTTCTGCTAGACAAGATTTACATCGTGTGGTTTGTAATTTCATAGATGGTCCTGGGATATCAAATGCTCTAAACCTCATTTCTTGGTCACCTCACAAACATATTTTACTCAAGGGAGGTTCCTATCTCATAGATGGTGACCTTCCTGGCCTCCTAGCTCAGAGCTCACACCCTGACAGTCACCAAATCCTCACCATGTGCAACACATACTGTGTTCTGACCACCCCCCTGAGTAGGCGCACACAGGACTCCACCATCACCTCAACTCCAATGCCAGGAGCAATGGCTACCAAAGGCCTTGTTGACAGAGGTGTACATCCTGTGATGGCTGTGACAGAGCTCTGGGCATCTTTCACTTGGGAAACTCTTGGCCCCTCTTTCCTAGCCATGTAAGAATAGAGGCTTCCTAGGTTGAGAAAATCATTTCATTCAGATTTTTTCTGGCCTCCAGATCCCTTTTCTCTCCACAATCTGAGTTTGTAGGACAGAGGAAGAGCCGTGAGCAGTCCCTGGGGAGCAAGTTGGATGGAGCCTCTGGGAACATGAAAGGCCTGTGTCCTGTCAATGGAGCCCCAGTGCTCTTCAGTCTAGAGGCCACATCAGCTGCAGTCGCATCTTCCCCATGTCACACAACATTGGGGGGGGGGGCGGCAGTAGGGTAGGCTGTTTCGTCTCCCCTCCACACCCAGCAGAATGTGTTTGGCCTTGGCTGCATACAGAGGGAAATTAGGACCTTGCGATTAGGAGCTTTCAAAGTTTAAGAACCTTAGAGATCATTTAGTCTAGTGGTTTCCAAGTGCCCTTTAGGCATGGAATCCTTTGTTCATGGAAACCATCCTGAAAGGACATTACTGAAAGCAGAGAAAGGCAGGTGTGTTCTGATTGAAGCAGGAGAGGGGCATGTCCTGGATCCTGTCCACTGAGACCCCAGCTCAGACCCTGCAGCCTGATCTGGCCCAACATGGGGCCATTTAAATTTTAGTTAATTAAAATTAGTGGTAAGTGGTTCCCTGTTGGACAGCATGGATGCTTCCATCACAGCCGGACGTTCTAGACAACAAAGGTTCTAGTGAACAGCACAGCTCTGGAGTCTAGGAGATCATTAAGGGAGCTGCAGAGCTTCTAGAACTCTGAGAAACACAGAAAACCACTGGTGTATCCGACCCCTGAGCAGGAAAAAAGTCCAAAGAAGTGATTTGCCAACTGCATGGCTCGGTCTATACCCCACCTCTGCCTGCACCCAACCTCTAAACCCACCACTCTGTGGCCTTCCCAGGATTCACCAGCCACACCCCTGAGCCTGTATCTGACATCCCTGCCATTTAGAGAAAAGGAACCCAGGTCCCAGTCATCTCTGAGGTTTGGGAAGTTACTTTAAATTTTATACATATTTAATCAGCCTCAGGCACTTAAATAGAGACATTTAAACTCACATCAGGCTCAGGCAGATGTGGAGGGAAATACTATCAATTAATGAGAAGCTAATTAATCTTTCTTTGCCATATATACTCTGGCAGAATCTAAAAAGTGCTGTTTTGCTCAGAGCTGCGGGATCTCTTGCTATGGAAACAATGCATAATTACCATGTTGATTTCTTGACTTTGCTCAGAAGCTGGCAGTGGAGGGCAGATGTTGCCTACAGCTACCCCTGCAGTTAGAAAGGAAAGGAATAGAAAATAGAAAGATAACTTTAATTTGTAAACTGGGACATTTTGAATCCTCTGCTTTTCATAGAATAAGCATATTTTATCTTGCCTAGCATCTTCCAATTCAGATATTTCAGAGTGATTTGCTAATCAATCTTGATCTTTTCCAATCTAAGTGTTTATTATTATTATTTTACAAGACACACAAGTTTAGATGAGGGGATTATGATAGATGAGGCTCTTCAAGGACAGGCCACTCTCCAGGACCTGGTAACTGGCTGTGCTTTCTCCAAGGGCTAAGAACTTACCCAGGTCAACTTCCTGTCTGATAACTCTTCCTTCCTGTCCAAATCACCCTGTGGCTGCCACTAAGATATGTCTACTTACAGGGAGATGCCCTAACAATGCCCGAGCCAGACATGGCACTCCATGTATCCAGCCAGCCAGCAGCCACCTAAGCAGCTGGGAGTTAGGGAATGTGAACTCAGTGTCAGGTACAGTGCTAGGTGCAAAGGCATTTATGTAAATGAAGGAAACAGTATTTAGTAATAGAAACTGACTCCTGAACTAACAGTTACAATGCGGCGTGGTGTTTGTGATAGAAGCAATTATAAAGAGTGATGGGAATGCCCAGAAGACTTGAGCAGCTATCACGACACTGAAATTGTTTTTCCTAATATCATGCTACTGAACCTATGTATGTGTTATTTCCTTGGCTCCGTCACCTGCCTAGAGAATTTCCATTCATTAATCAACGTTCAACTGAGGTCACCTTAGTGAGTCCTCACTGACCACACCACCTTCCCAAGTGATAGACAGAGTTGGGTATACCCATGTTTCCCCGAATATAAGACCTACCCCAAAAATAAGCCCCAGTTAAGATCGTCTGCCAGACGGATGCCTTTAGTACATTATGACGATGTTCCAGAAGATGACATGACTGTATTTGAATAAATGTGGATTGTTGTACATGAAAAAATAAGACATCCCTTGAAAATATGCCCTAATATGTCTTTTGGAGCAAAAATTAATATAAGACCCAGTCTTATTTTGGGGGAAACATGGTATTATCCTCACTGTCCTTAGGGCAGCTCGTAAATTTCTCACATTGTTGTGTAATTACTTGTGTACGTTTCTATTACCCCTTCAGAATATAACTTAACCCGTCTGAGACCCAGTTTCTTTATCTATAAAATGTAGCAATGTGAGGAGAGTACATTACTTCTCAAATAAACGGTGACTAATATTACTACATAAATGAGTAGATAAATGAGATAGAGAACGTAATATATGACTTGGGTCATGAGAAGTGAAAAGAAATTTGCCAGATGAGGAAGATATCTTAATTTTGGTAACATCCTCGTTAAAGTTTGCAGTTAATGTAAAAGTGGGAGCTACTTTCTTGAAAGTTCGTCCTTCACATACGAATATCTTTTAATTTTATTCATTCACTCACTTATTCAATAAGTATCATAAGCATATACATGGAATGGTTGGGGAATTTGTGGCAGAGGAAGGACATAGAAGCCTCTCTGGAAGATTTTGAAGTTAAAGACCCATGAAATGGTTAACCTTGCAGACATACTAAGTAAAAGCAAAAATGATGAATATGTATGAGGGACATATATAATGAATGCAATAGGCATTCAGAGGATGTAGATTTGGTTCTGGTTTTGATTGGAGAAAGTTTCACAAAAGATGTGAGGCTTGACTGGGCCTTTAAATATAGGTACTATTGGAAGGAGTGTCTGGTAATGGTTTTCCAGCAGTGGTAGCCCAGAAGGACAGGAACAGAGGGAGCATGGATGAGGTGGATTCCGGAGATAGCAAATAACCCATCTACCATGAGCAGAGGACTTGCAGTGAGGGATTGCAAGAGATGAGATTCACCCATTTATTCTACAAACACTTAGTGCATTTCTATTATGTGCCAGGTACTGTTCTAGGCATGGGGAGCATAATAATAGACAAGATGAAGTGCTGATTACAAGGAACTTATGTTCTAGTGGGCAAGGGAGGCAACAAAAACGTAGAAACAATAAACATATAACAATTCAGGAAGTGGTAAGTGCCATGAAGAAAAATAAAGTAGGAAAAGAGAAGAGAGAAATTTCTGGGCTGCCCTAATGAGAACTCCTATTTTGGGAACACGGTCAAGGAAGTCTTCTCTGATGATGTGGCATTTAAGCAGAGACCTGGATAAAGAGACGGAAAGAGTCACACAACTATCTTGGGACAGTTATTCCAAGTGGAAGGGACACCAAGTGAGAAAGCGCTGATTTTGAAGAAAACAAGGCCGGTCAGGCGTAGTGGACAAGGAGAAGAGTAATAGACTGTGATAGGAGAGGTAGGCAGGGCTAGCTCAAACAGAGCTATATAAGCCATAGTCAAGATTTGGGGGTTCATTCCAAGTGTGCTTGAAAGCCATTCAGAGGTTGGGGTACGAATGGCATAATTATGTTTTAGAAGGATCCTTTTGACTGATGTATGAAGCACGGGCGATAAGGGAGTCTTAAGTAGAACCAGGGGCAATAATTATTAGACCATTGTGGTGATGATGATGACAGTGATCACAGAATGAGTACGAAATACCATTTTAAGTGCTTCACATTTTTAACTTATTTAACCCCAACACAACTCTAGGAGGAGTTTGCGATGATAAGCCCCGCCTTTCAGGTGAGGACACTGAACACACAGAGGTGGAGCAAGGCTAGGATTTGAGTTCGTGCTGTACCCTAAACTGCCCAATTTCCATCCAGGCTTGTAGTAGGTGTAACGGTGGAAAAGATGAGAAAAAGTCGAATTTAGGATACATTTTGAAGGTACAGCCAACAGGATTTGGGTTAGATGGCTTAGATGTAGGGATGAGAGGAAAAACACAAATAGTCCCAAAAATGTAGACTGTGCCATTGGATGGCTGGTAATTTTGAGATGGGAACTCTGGGGGAAATCAGCTTTGGGCCAGGGCAGAAATCAAGGATTCCATGTCATCAAATTTCAGTTGCTGAAGGTATCCACTTAGAAATGACCGGGAGCTGACTGGCTATTCAAATATAGACTTCAGGGGACAGATTGGTGCGGGAGATGTACATTTTGGTGTCCCTGCACGTAAATGGTATTTTAAGCTATAAGACTGAATGAAATCATCTGGGAATAAATACATAGAAAAAAGGCTGAAACCTGGGGCACTCTAACAAGCAAGAAAGAGGAAAAGAACTGAATATTGGATTTGGCAATGTGGAGATGCATAGTGACATTGACAAGGCCATCTGAGTGGGGTAAAGACAGATGCTTGAGTAAAGCTGGTTCAAAATAAAATAATTGTGTGGTTTTGAGAACAGTGTATCAATATCTAGTAAAGTTAAAAATAAAGGTACCCTAATGATCCAGTAACCCCATTCCTAAACGTATAACTTAGAGAAATCTTTGCACCTAAAACGGCAAAACTAACATTAATAGTCAACCTAAATACATATCAATTGACAAATGGATAAATTAATTTTGGTGTATTCAAAAGCAGAATACTATATATCAGCTTAAACTAAGGCTATAGTAAGAAAAATGATGTATCTCCAAATGTGATTGTAAGGGAAAGAAGGCAGAAAAATATAGTATAATATCATTTAAATCAAATTTAAATACATGTAAAATGATCCTATACATTGCTTGAGGGTATACAATTTGGCATAAAAGTAAAAAGTAAAAACAGAACTAAAAAAATTCCAAACCCAGGATAGTGTCTATCTCTGGAGGAGGAGGAAGAAGAAAATAATCAGAGAAGGATCTAGTCAGTAGTTTCAACTTCATTGATAATATCTTATTTTTTAAGCTAGAATTTCTATACGTGAATGGTTGCTGTGTTATTTGTTTCACGTAAATGTCATAAATATTTCATGATATTTTTTAGAGAATTGGAAGAGAGGCCTAAACAGACAAATCTTTTGAGGCATTTGCTTAAAGGAAGATATAGGGTGTAGCTGAAGGTGAAGAAAAGTTTTTATTTGCAACCAGGCTACATTGCGGCATGTTTGCATACTGATGGCAGTGGTCCAGCAGAAAGGAAATCACTAAGGACGTAGTAGAGTGAGGAGAGAATTCCAGAATTGTCTCCGAGTAAGTACATAGCAAAGAAGAAAGGTTGGTTGTAGAATTAGTGGTGGGGGCTCAGAGAGGTCCTCTTTGATTGGTTCTACTTTTTCGGTGAGATAAGAAGTAAACACTCCACCTGAGAGTGAGGAAGGGGAAAGAACCATGTCGGCGTGGAGGAGATGCCTGGGAAGGGTAGGAAAGTGAACTAAGGAACTCAGTAGGATGGCTGCACAGCACGGAGGGCCCACGTGAGAGGCGAGTCATCACTTTAAAGTGGACTTTGTCCTTATGAGTATTTCTTCTCCAGCCACAATCAGCTTTCCAGGTGCAGGTGTGCCGTAGGTGGAGAGCTGAGTTTCACAAGAGTTGGGTATTTTCCAGGTAAATGTGATAAATGGGAAGAAGAAAAACAGAGTTGAGAGCATATGCAAGGTAGTGACTATAATGATAAATCATAAAATGTAAACTAGGTGAGGAGGGAAGCTGCTGGGACACTTTATACTGAGATGTTGGGGGCTGTACAGCAATTGTCATTTCCTCATCTGTAAGATGGAGGAGGTAACATGCTAACTGCCCTGCCCAGGGTTTGGCACAGCAGACATTCACTAACCATGCACTGCATCTGTACCTTCTTCCTGCCTCCCCCTTTACCCAAGCTCCCGGATAAGCAGTAGATTTTCCATGCATACATTAAATCCATGCATACATTAAAGCAATGGGCAAAAAGAACGGGTATTTCCTCCCGACACGCACCCCTACCACCACACAGATAAGCACAGGAAGCCCTTTGGTTCAAAAACATTCATTGTTTGAAGAAGAAAGAAGAAGAACCAACAAAGAAAACAATCGATTCAAGAGGCTCCTAGTAACAGAAGTGGCCACATCTCCACGGACTCTTCTCTGGATGTGACAGACCAAACAATGAGTCATTTTTTTTTTTGTTTGCCTGTTTCTTCAGAAGCAGAAATTGATTACACTAAGATGAGGCACAGCTTTATTGTGTCTTCTTTTAATGCTAAGAAAATGAAATTCAATGACACTGGATTATGTATCATTTATGTATCAGCCTCCTGGTTACCGCTGAAGAAAAACAGTCTTTAATCACCATGGTTTCTTTGGTTTGCCCTCTTTGTCTTAATCTATGAGGCACACATGAAAGAGATGACCAGATTGCTCAGTGCTTGGAGCTAAGCCACAAAGCCCTTCCCACCCTTTCACCTTTGAACTGAGACCTGCTTTGTTCTTTCCCGACATAACTGACTTTCGTGTTCTGGGGTCCTGCCTCTTTAATGAACCTGTCATACCTGTGAATTTCAGTGAACTGAAGCTTGGACTTAAATCCTAATGAACTTGCTCTCTGTGTTAATATTTTCTGTCTTAGGCTCTGACTGGTTGGAGGTTACAGAGAGTCACATTAAAACAGGCTATAGATAATTTACTGAAATGTAAAAATGTAAATTAAATTATGTATATATAATATTTATGGATTTGAAATATACTAACTATATGTAAAATCATTGTTTTGTTGTTTTGATATCAGTCAAGTGCTTTTCTACAGAGAGAAAATTCACACCTATAAAAGCATAAATATTTAATGTTGCACATGCAATACTACATTTTTCTGTTTTAGTTGTTGATTTCCATCTGTGGATCTTTGGACTCTAAGGACTGTTAAAAATAATCCCACGTGATGTCCAGGGAATAAAAGGGAGGACCAGGTTGTTAAGCCAGTTCTAATTTTTCTAATCGAGTGAGTGGTCAAGTGATCATTGGAGAACTGATAGCAGAAAAGAGAATCATTGTAGTGTGCTACAGAGGCTATGCCTTCTGGGCTTCCATGATGTAGCTACATGTCTCCATCTGGGAGAAGAGGTGGGTTTAGAGGGAAAAGCTTCCTATATCTTCTGTGGTTATTATAAGTATAAAGCACTTAGATCGATGACTAACATCTAGTAAGGACTCAATAAAAAAACTTGTTTAACAACTGCTTTTTATTGTGTACTATGTGCCAACAGGGACTGAGCAAGCAAGATTCCTGCTCTCTGGGCTCCACAACCCAGTGTTGGGAAACCGTGCAGCAAGCAGACAAGTAGAGGATTATTCCAGAGCCTGAGAAGTGCTAAAAAGAAAACAATGGCAGTTGGGAGGAAGAGGAGGGAAGTGCTAGTTTAAGTAAGATAGTCAAGGAGGGTCTCTCTGAGATGATGACAGTGAGTTTATAGCTGAAGGAGAGAAGGTGCGGCCACATGAAGGGGGGTAGAAAAAACATCCCAGAGAGAGGGACAAGTGCAGAGCGCCTAATGCTGGAAGGAGTGTCAGGAGCTGAAAGAGCAAAGGACTAATCAGTCAACCAGAGCGTGGAGGGCCTTCTGAGCTACGGTTAGAGAATCACACTATTAATGGGCTATAGATAATTTACAAATACAAATTAAATTATTTGTACGCATGTGTGTGTGTGTGTGTGTGTGTGTGTGTGTGTGTGTGTATTTTAAACCATAGACTTGCTTTTAAGTGGGACTGAGGTTCAAATTTACATTATCTGCACCATCATGGAATCCACAAGTCAAGGGCATTAAATTAAACTACTTCAGGTTAGGAGCACCCCTGGCACCCAGCAAGCTCAATTTCATGCCTATGTTTAGAATTCTGCACATCAAAATTAGAGAACACGTGATCCTTTCATACACATTTGCAATTGTTATAAAAATGTACCGCATACTAGACCATAAAGGAAGTCTGAAAAAATTTTTTAAAAGCTATCAAATTGTTCATCACTAATTGCAAAAATAAATCAATTAGGAAAATACATTTTGAATTTTAAAATATATTTCTATGTAAGTCGTGACTAAAACAGCAGAAGCTTTAAGAGCTCTGGCAAGTTTTCTCCATCATTCTTCCCTGCCTCTCCTCAAAGATCTCATGTCCCCAAGAAGGGCTACTTGTTCAAACTTGAATGAAGAAGCATGTGGAGCACAGATGAAACAGTGGAAGCCAGCTTATGGCTGACATATCACAAAATTCAAACGTAAAGCTTTGTTGCAGTAGGCCACCAAAACTTGGAGGTGGTTTGTTATCACAACATAACTTTGTGACGACTGCTATTATAAAAAGGGTAGCTACCCCAAATCTGCAGCACACACAATACTTAATAGAGAAAAATTAACCTTATTCTGCTAAGTCAGGAACAAGACAATGATGCCTTTGAATCAATATTGTGCAGTAAGACAAGAAAAAATAAAATATAGGAGGTTTTTTTTTAAAGGCTACTCTTTCATTATTTGCAGATAATATGATTGTCTGATAGAAACCCCCCAAAATATAAACACAGTTATATAAAGCAGAGCACTTATTATAAATACCGACAAAATCATAATGCATCTAGGAATAAATCTAACACTATATGTGCAAGACTTCCTTGAAGAAAATTATAAACATCATTTAAAGACATTAAAGAAGACCGGAATCAATGGATAATATCTATAGTTGTATAAAATATCTGTGGGGCAAAAGATTCAGTGTACTAAAAATGATGTTACTTTCCCCCAAACTGGTCTACAAGTTAAATGCAATTGCATTCACATTTAATCCAGAGTCTTTTGTGGAACTTACTTAATAAGCAGATGCTAAATGTATATACAAAAACAAAGCACGAGAATAGCTGAGACATTCCTATAAAAGATGAACAAGATGAGGGGAACTGTTTTGCCTGTTATTATTGCTCTGTATGTATAATAGAAAGTTTTGATTAATTAAGAAAGCATAATATTGTATATAAATATAAAATAAATCAATGGGCCAGGCAGAGCACTCAGAAATAGGCTCACACACAGGATGGAATCTAATATATGACGGAAGTGTCAGCATAGATCGGTGAGGACAGAATAGGTTATTCCACAAATACTGTTAAGAACGTTAGTTTGTCATATGGACAACAACTAAAAAAGCATACACAAAATAAATTTGATGGAGTAAAAACGTAAATATAGAAACCACAAGCTTAAGACTTTGAGAGAAAATATAGGGTAGTACTTCTATGATGTCAGAGTCGGGAAAATTATTGGTAAAAGATCCAAAACTCACAAACCATAAAGGATGGGCGAATTCGAGTTAAAATTAAGAACATCTGTTAATCAAAGGACTCCTAAATGTAAAGATAAGCAATAAAGGAAAACCTTCCTCTCCCAAAAGGCAGTATTAAAATACATGAATGAACACTTCACAAAAGAACCAACCCAAAGAGCTATTAAGCATATAAAATAATGTTCAAGCTCTTTAATAATGAGGACATTGCAGATTAAAACCACAGTGAGTTAAATTTTCATACTGAAGTTTTGGTAAGGATGGAGATCAATGGGAAATATGCATATAGTAACTTTCTACAACCACTTTGGAAAATAACTTGGTCTTTCTTAGTAAAGTAAGAAATATGCATCCCCTATGGAAGAAATCACACACTCACACACAGACACATTTGTACACATATATAAGGCCTAAGAAAAAACAGCCTCGCACAGGGGCATCCAGAGTTACGTATGAGAATGTTCATAGAAGCATTCTTTGTACTGAGCTGCTGTTACAGCCCATCACCCAGATGAAGCGCCAAACATGATGTTTAATGAACAAGCAGGAAGGAGACTACAAGTAACATGGCTAAAATAAAGATCAAAAACACAACAACACTATGCCATATGTGGTTGAGGATATTCCAGAGCTAACTACATAACTTTCGGGCCCAGTGCAAAATGACAATCAATGTGAGATCTCTTGTTTAAAAAGCAGGAAAAAGGCCTTTTCCATTCTTTGGTGGTCTCTCCCTCCATCTACCGTGGTGTTTGCACAAAAGCAGAAGCTAAGCTTTTCCTGGTCTGAGTACACTGATGGGGGCTGCAGACCCACCCTGGCTCCTGGAGCCCACAAGCCCTGACATAAACCCTCCCTGCCGCCACACGCAAGATCACGCCAAGAGTGGAGGGCAATAGCCGCCTGCAGACCAGGGCGGGAGAATGGGTGCTGAGAACCCACCCAGGAGGGTAGTAGGAGACAGGACACCCATAAGCTGAGGCTCCAGGCCCAGCAGCTCCATGGTCTCATCTACTCCGCTCACAAAACAAACTGTAGGACAAAGTATGAATTTCAAGAGGACAACCAGAGAGTATTAATCCCCAATTACAGGGCCCCTTCTGAGCCCAGGGCCCCGAGCACACCGCCCTGGGTGCACACCCAGGAAGTGAGTCTGAGAGTAGCACAGACGGAGTAACATTTTAAGCATAAGAAAGAGACCTGAATCATAAAAAATCAGGATCATGGCCGCCCCTGGGGTGTGGGGAAGGGGAGAGATGTGATTGGGACAATGTACTGTCAGTGGTATTGATGACGTCCTACTTCTTAGGCTAGGGGGGAGGGACTCACGTATGTATTTCATTTTTCTTTGAAATTTTTCTACCCATGAAGTATTATTTTCTATGTTTGAAATATTACTTAGTAAAACTCATGTATGTACACACACACACGCACACACACACACACACACGAAGTAGATGAAATAGAGACAGTGAGTAGATACAACTCAAGACATGTTGGTCTAAAAGGGAGCGTAGACTGTGTGTGGAAACTAGACACACACGTGCCCATTCTGCTTTCCTCCAAATACTAAAAAATAACAGCAACAACAAAGCAATATAAATGAATAGGAATGATGATAAAATGAACCCAAATCCTAAAAGACTATGAAAAGTAAACCACTAAAATTGCACGTGAATAATCTCATCTCAAAACCCAGATACTATAAAAATTCCAGACAAAAACAAGAGTTATTTTCTTTTGTGTGTTGTTTTAGAATCCCAGAGTGGGTAAAGACTATCCAGTATAAAATGAAAACTAGCAGCCAATAGTAGCAGCAACAACAACAAAAATGATTGATAAATTCAACTACAAGTAAAATATGAAAAAATTTAAAGTTCTGCATGAAAAAACATTCCACAAGCAAAGTGAAAAAATGGACAAAATAGAAAAAATAAATGTAACTCATCATTCAAGGGGCTAATTTTCCTAATATGTAAATAGCTTCTATAAGAGATATGAAAATGAACAACAATTCTTTAGGAAAATAGACATAGTGTCTGGACCATTAACTTAATATATATATGACTCTAAACACTGGAAAAGGTACTTAACTTCATTTATAATCAGATAAATGAAAATAAAACATACACAAAGAAACTATTTCAACCCATTAGATCAACAGAGATAAAAACATTTTGATAATTCACTCTCTTATCAAGGCACTCTCGTAATATGCTGATGGAGATAAAATGCTAATGGGCACAACCATTTTCAAGAATAATTTGCCAGTATCTCTTAAAATGTCATGGGCAGATACTTTTTGTTCCTACAGGAAATCCTGTATGTCGGAAATTACACGTGTCCATGGATATTAATTGCAGCACTTTGTAATGCCCGAAAGCTTGGAAACAGTGTGAACAACCTACAGTAAGGGAGCAGTCATGTCTGGCTCTTTGAAATGAAATGAAATGGAATATTATGCAATCATTACTGTATCGAAGTAGCTCTGTCTGCTAGTGATCACTAAGTCTGCTAATGATATACTGCTAAGTGACAAAGCAGGATGCTAAAGAAGACTAGTGTGCTGTTATCTGTGTGGGAGAGCAGGGAGGGAGGGGAGAGAGACAGAGAGGGAACAGTATTTGTTTATATGTACGCATCCTCTGGAATGACAGAGCAGGTATTAGCTGTGTGGAGGAAGGGAGTTTGGGGAACAGGGTGGAAGGGAGATTTTTTCTGTTTACCCCTTTTTGCATTGAAATCTTACATAGATTACCCATCCAAAATAAATTTTCTAAAAGCCAAAATTCAAGTTATGAAATATAGCCGATTTATCATCAGTGAAAAGCTACAGTGTCATTTCAGCAACAGAGAAATATTGAGATATAAGAGGATCCCCAGTGTGCCTGTTGAACAAAGATGCTAGGACATTTGGGAGACCATAAAACACTCCACATTGGCTTTCTATGTGTCCTGAGTGAAACATATATATTCCCCAGAGCAAGGTAGCAGGATAGCCTGAAGATTTAAAAACAAGGGGAAACATCCTTCTTTTTATCTACGTAGTTTTCCTGGTAAAATATGCAAGTGAGCTTATATTTTGAGTACCCAGGACAGAGAGAGAGAGAGAGAGAGAGAGAGAGAGAGAGAGAGAGAGAGAGAGAGAGAGAGAGAGAGAGACCCTGACCTCATAACCCAGAATCTCCTTAGGAAAAGGAGTCCAGCAGCATACAAGGAGTGCTGTTTTTCTATCTATAAAATAATGTCATTTGTGCATGTGATCTAGGGCCATTTCCAACTCCATTTTCAATTCAAATTTGCAAGTAATAAAAGACCACATAGTTTTAAGAGCGCTTGAGAATGCTGTCTTAGTGCAGTAGAAATTTGACAAAAGAAAAACGGTGAAGACCGAAAGAATGGGAGAAATCCTATTATTCCAATAGGAAGAAATTGGTTGTGGACAGGTGAGTGGGAATTGGCTTCCCCGGAGGGCCACCTGCCCTTCCCGCTTTTCTCCTCTTTGCTTGGTAAGAAGCCTCACCTCTGAGTTAGGCCTGGCTGATTTCTCCGTCTTCCGTCAGTGATCTCAAACTGTATTGTTTTGACAATAGAGAGTGGGAGTCGAGGTAGATAGTGTGTCAACAGGTATAAATTCGGGAGGGCTGATTGTCCTGTTATATTTGATTTTGGACTCCTGAGTAAAGAAGTGTTGGTGGACCTCTTTTCACTCAACAAGTTGAAAGGGGAAAAAAATCTAGGGCTCATGAGTGGACAGGTCTAGATTCCCATTGACCATCATCGTCATCATCATCTGCTGGGCTTTACCTCGCGTATTAAAAACCGGGGGAAACTGGGGGAGGCCGTGCATGTGTGGGGGCAGAGAGCATGTGGGAAATCTCTGTACCTCCCTCTCAAGATTTTAGTAAATCTCAAACTCCACTAAAAAGAAGAAAGTCTTTAAGAAGTGGGGAATATAACTACTTTACAATCTTGTTATACAGATGCAATGAGATGAAGATAAAAGACACGTACTAGATACTTAATAGATTGACGCCATGAATTATCTTCATTATTATTCCAACTCCAAGCTGCTCCTTTCTCCTCCAGGGTAGGACCAAGTCTGCAGATGAGCAAGTCCTTCCTCCTGTGAGGGTCTCCTCGTCCTTAGATCAGTGCACGGCGTCACACCAATTGTAATCTCTCAAGGCCAAAGCTTGCACGTTCAATTTATGATCATAATAACACTAATAATTACAACTACCTTTTATCAGTTACCTGCTGTCTGCCAGGCCCTGTATGCTAAGCAGGCTGCGTAAATTAATACAACCAACAACCCTATCACGTAAGTTTCTGAAAACATTTTACGCACATTTATCTTTTCTTTAACATAGATAATGAAACTGAAAATTTTAAACTTGTTCTAAATTATCTCATCATCAAAGCACGTATCCAAAATTCTTTTACATGTCCTACCACATGTTAGGCTTTGTGCAAGAGAAACTGACAAGAGATCATTCCTGACATATAATTTACTACATGAAAAAGGCAAATCAATAACTTATATCACTGAGGACAGTGATATAATTATGGGCTCCAACAGCCAGAGTCAATCTTGCAGAGATGTTAAAAAAAAAAAAAAGAAAAAGAAAAAGAAAGAAAGAGAAAGAAAAGAAAAAGGAAGGAAGGAAGGAAGGAAGGAAGGAAGGAAGGAAGGAAGGAAGGAAGGAAGGAAGGAAGGAAGGAAGGAAGAGAGGGAGGGAGGCAAAGAAAGAAGGAAAGGACGAAATATGTAAAACCTCCATTAACAGAATTGTTCATTATAACAGGCTCATTATAACAGTCAAATAACCAGGCTCCTTTTCTCCACTTCCCCCCCCCTCATCTTCTACTATCTAGTTTTTAGGACAAAGAAACAAATGACAATAGAACTTCCTATAGGGATATTGATTTGAAATCCAGGGATGTGCTGGTAGCTGGTTGTCTCAGGGGGCTGGTGATTGGCAGAAAGTTACCAATAGACACAGACAAGGAATACAAATTTCTTAAACAGATACAAGCAAGAACTTAGCTACAAGAGGACTGCTGCAAAGAGCCAGAGACCCCTCCACGGGCTCATGGGTGGGGATGCAGCTTCTGTAGCCCCTACATTGGTGGAATACCAGGGCATTTCACCAATGACTCCAGGGCATGGTGGTGACGATTTGGTCAGGCCCTTTCAGACTGTACACTGGGCCTTCTCAGAATGGCAGAGGGTGCGGGAGGTGGGGGTGGAGAGGGTGTCTTTCTACCTCTGTGGCATTTCTTGACAAGCTATGAGAGAGGAAAGTAGCAAAGCTGTCCAGAGCAAATTACTAGTCAACTGTATCAATAACAAATTATTATTCAACTGTATCAGGGTAGGAATGCATTTTGCCCTAGGGCTATTTACATCTCTTTCTCATCAGCTTAGGAGCTAATATGAGCCAGTCCTACACATAGCTGGGTAAAGGGAACCGGCTATATCCATGTGGTCAATCTAGGAGTCTCTGAGACCTGACCATCACACGTTCATTCTGTTTGAAGTCCTGTCCTTGCTGTTAGGCATAGCAAATCCAGGACTGAAAGATACAGTTGTATAGGTTGCACACTGCACAACTCTAGAGAACCAGTTGTTTTACGATGACCCTGAATTCTGCCCAGACTCCTATACTTCTGCTTCTCTAGTAACCACTAAAGATCTCAGTAATCAAAAAAGAGTGAGATCTATTTCCTACTTTATTTGGGTAGAAAATAAATAAATACAATAAATATCATGTTTTAAGATTTCAAAACAAGATATAAAAGAAAAAGTATCTACTTAGAAAAAAATTGTTTTTTATTTTATTTTATTTCTTAATTAAAGTTTATTGGGGTGACAATTGTTAGTAAAGTTACATAGATTTCAGGTGTACAATTCTGTAATACATCATCTATAAATCCCATTGTGTTCATCACCCAGAGTCAGTTCTTCCATCACCATATATTTGATCCCCTTTACCCTCGTCTCCCACCCCCACCCCCCTTACCCTCTGGTAAACACTAAACTATTGTCTGTGTCTACGACTTTTTGTTTCTCATTTGTTTGTCTTCTTCTTTTGTTGTTTTCAGTTTATATACCACATATCAGAGAAATCATATGGTTCTCTGCTTTTTCTGCCTGAGTTATTTTGCTTAGCATTATGCTCTCAAGCTCCATCCATGTTGTCACAAATGATACTATTTCATCTTTTCCTACCACCGAATAGTATTCTATTGTGTATATATACCACAACTTCTTTATCCATTCATCTATCGAGGACATTTTGGTTGTTTCCATGTCTTAGCCACTGTAAATAAACCTGCAATGAACATTGGAGCACACTTGTCTTTATGGATAAATGTTTTCAGATTTTTTGGGTAGATACCCAGGAGAGGGATTGCTGGGTCATATGGTAATTCTATTCGTAATTTTTTGAGGAAACTCCACACTGCCTTCCGTAGCAGCTGCGCCAGTCTGCATTCCCACCAACAGTGTATGAGTGTTCCTTTTTCTCCACAGCCTCTCCACCACTTGTTACTATTTGTCTTGTTGATGATAGCCATTCTGACTGGGGTGAGGTGATATCTCATTGTGGTTTTTATTTGCATTTCTCTGATGATTAGTGATGTTGAGCATTTTTTCATATGTCTATTTGCCATTTGTATGTCCTCTTTGGAGAAATGTCTCTTCAGGTCCTCTGCCCATTTTTCAATTGGGTTGTTTGTTTTTCTGTTGTTGAGTTGCATGAGTTCCTTGTATATTTTCGATATTAGCCCCCTATCGGAGGCACTGTTTGCAAAAATCTCCCATTCAGTTGGTTGCTTCTTTATTTTGTCCATGGTTTCTTTTGCCGTGCAGAAACTTTTAAGTTTGATATAGTCCCATTCATTTATTTTAGCTTTTACTTCCCTTGCCTTTGGAGTCAAATTCATGAAATGCTCTTTGAACCCAAGGTCCATAAGTTTAGTACCTATGTTTTCTTCTATGCAGTTTATTGTTTCAGGTCTTATGCTTAAATCTTTGATCCATTTTGAATTAATTTTGGTACATGGTGACAGAAAGCAGTCCAGTTTCATTCTTTTGCATGTGGCTATCCAATTCTCCCAGCACCATTTATCAAACAGGCTGTCTTTTCTCCATTGTATGTTTTTAGCTTCTTTGTCAAAAACTATCTGTCCATATTTATGTGGTTTTATTTCTGGGTTCTCAATTCTATTCCATTGGTCTATGTGTCTGTTTTTCTGCCAATACCATGCTGTTTTGATTATTGTAGCCCTGTAGTACAAGCTAAAGTCAGGGAGTGTGATACCTCCAGCATTGTTCTTTTTTCTTAAGATTGCATTGGCTATTCGGGGTCTTTTGTGGTTCCAAACAAATCCGATGATTTTTTGTTCTATTTCTTTAAAAAATGCGTTGGGATTTTGATGGGGATTGCATTAAATCTGTATCTTGCTTTGGGTAATATGGCCATTTTAACTATGTTGATTCTTCCAATCCATGAGCACGGAATGTCTTTCCATTTCTTTGTGTCTTCTTCAATTTCTTTTAAAAATGTCTTATAGTTTTCAGCATGTAGGTCTTTCACATCCTTGGTTAAGTTTATTCCTAGGTATTTTGTTCTTTTTGCTGCAATTGCAAAAGGAATTGGTTTTTTGTTTTGTTTTGTTTTGTTTTTTTACATTTCTTTTTCTGAGATTTCATTGTTAGTATATAGGAATGCAATGGACTTTTGTACATTGATTTTGTAGCCGGCAACTTTATTGTAGTCATTGACTGTTTCTAATAGATTTTTGGTGGAGTCTTTAGGGTTTTCTATATATAGCATCATGTCATCTGCAAAGAGTGGTAATTTAACTTCTTCATTCCCAATTTGGATGCCTTTTATTTCTTACTCTTGCCTGATTGCTCTGGCGAGGACTTCCAACACTTTGTTGAAAAGCAGAGGTGATAGAGGACAGCCCTGTCGTGTTCCTGAACATAGAGCAAAGGGTTTCAGTTTTTCACCATTAATTATGAGATTAGCTGAGGGTTTGTCCTATATGGCCTTTATTATGTTAAGGTATATTCCTTCTATACCTATTTTATTAAGTGTTTTAATCATAAATGGATCTTGTATCTTGTCAAATGCTTTTTCTGCATCAATTGATATAATCATATGATTTTTGTCCTTTATTTTGTTTATGTGATGTATCACATTGATGGATTTGCAGATGTCAAACCATCCTTGTGCCCCTGGGATGAACCCCATTTGGTCATGATGAATAATCTTTTTAATGCATTGTTGAATTTGATTTGCTAGAATTTTGTTTAGAATTTTTGTATCTGTATTCATCAGAGATATTGGTCTATAGTTTTCTTTTTTTGTGTTGTCCTTACCAGATTTTGGTATCAGGGTAATGTTGGCCTCATAAAATGAGTTAGGGAGTACTGTCTCTTCAGTTTTTTGGAAGAGTTTGAGCAGGATTGGTATTAGATCCTCTTTGAAGGTTTGGTAGAATTCACTAGTGAAGCCATCTGGTCCGGACTTTTGCTTTTGGGAAGGTTTTGGATGACTGATTCAATTTCCTTACTGGTGATTGGTCTGTTTAGATTTTCCAATTCTTCATGGTTCAGCCTAGGAAGGCTATATGTTTCTAAAAACTTGTCCATTTCTTCTAGATTATTGAATTTGTTGTCATATAGTCCTTCATAGTAATCTTGGATGATCCTTTGTATTTCTGTGGTATCCGTGATAACTTCCCCTTTTTCATTTCTGATTTTGTTAATTAGTGTCTTCTCTCTTTTTATCTTAGTGAGTCTAGCCAAGGGTTTGTCAATTTTGTTAATCTTTTCAAAGAACCAGCTCTTTGTCACATTAATTTTTTCTAGTGTCTTTTTGTTCTCTATTTCATTTAGTTCTGCTCTGATTTTTATTATTTCCTTTCTTCTGCTGACCTTGGGTTTCATTTGTTCTTCTTTTTCTAGTTCTTTAAGGTGTAATGTGAGGTTACTTATTTGGGATTTTTCTTATTTCTTGAGATAGGCCTGTAATGATATAAATTTCCCTCTTAAAACTGCTTTCACTGCATCCCCAAAATTTTGGTAAGATGTATTTTCATTCTCGTTTGTTTCTATGTATCTTTTGATCTCTCCTCTAATTTGTTCTTTGACCCAGTCGTTCTTTAAAAGTATGTTGTTTAATCTCCATGTATTTGTGTTTTTTCCTGCTTTCTTTTTGCAGTTGATATCCAATTTCAAAGCCTTGTGATCAGAGAATATGCTTGGCATGATTTCAATCTTTTTAAATTTGCTGAGGTTAGTTTTATGTCCCAATATATGGTCTATCCTTGAGAATGTTCCGTGTACACTAGAAAAAAATATATAGTCGGATGTTTTAGGATAAAGTGCTCTATAAATGTCAGTTATGTCCATTTCATCTAATGTGTCATTTAGGGCTCCTATTTCATTATTTATTTTCTGTTTGGATGATCTATCCATAGCTGTCAATGATGTTTTTAGGTCCCCTAGTATAATTGTGTTTTGGTCAATTTCTCCCTTTAGTTCTGTTAGTAGTTGCTTGGTATATTTCGGTGCTCCCTGATTGGGGGCATAAATATTGATGACTGTTATGTATTCTTGTTGTATAGTTCCCTTTACCACTATGAAATGTCCATCTTTGTCTCTTGTTACCTTTTTCACCTTGAAGTCTGTTTCATCTGATATCAGTATAGCTACACCTGATTTTATATGGATACCATTTGTTTGGAGTGTCAATTTCCACCCTTTCACTTTGAGTCTATGCTTGTCCTTGTAGCTGAGATGTGTCTCTTGGAGAAAGCATATGGTTGGATTTGCTTTTTTGATCCAATCTGCTACTCTGTGTGTTTTTTATTGGTGAGTTCAGTCCATTTACATTTAAGGTGATTATTGATATGTGAGGATTTTCTATCATTCTGTCTTTTGTTTTTTGGTAAGACTGTGTCTTCATTGTTTCTCTGTTTTTTTGATGTTGACTATTATTTCTGTGTGATGGTATTCTATGATGTTTCCCTCTGTTTCTTCTTTTATTACAGTGTGTATTTCAGTTCTGGATTTTTTTTGAGTGATTACCATTAAGTTTATGTAAAAGAAAGTTTGATATATAGAGTATTCCATTTTCTTCAGCATGCCTACTTTCTCCATTCCCATGTTCCGGTTCAGGCCTTTACTCTCCTCCTTTTTATGTGTTGGTTGCCACAAATTGTCCCTGTTGATGGTGGTCAAATAGCCTCCTTTAGTATTTCTTGTAGTGCAGGTCATGTATTACAAAATTCCCTCAACTTCTGTATGTCTGGTAAGGTCTTTATTCCTCCTTCATATCTAAAGGATATCTTTGCTGGGTATATTATTCTTGGCTCATAATTTCTCTCTTTCAATAGTTTGAATATTTGGTTCCACTCCCTCCTGGCTTGTAGAGTTTCTGCTGAGAAATCTGATGATAATCTAATGGGCTTTCCTTTGTAGGTTACTGTCTTCTTTTCCCTGGCTGCCTTGAGGATTCTTTTGTTGTTGTTGATTTTTGACAGCTTCAATACAATGTGCCTTGGAGAAGGCCTGTTGGGGTTGATGTAATTATGTGTTCTATTTGCTTCTAAGACTCGAGGATCCAGTTCTTTCCACAAGTTTGGGAAGTTCTCATCGACTATTTGTTTGAATATACTCTGTTCCCTTCTCTCTTTCTTCTTCTAGTATGCCCATTATTCTTATATTGCTCTTTCTGATGGAGTCAGAAAGTTCTTGTAGAGTTCTTTCACTTATTCTAAGTCTCAAGTCTCTTTGTTCTTCCCTCATGACATTTCCAGGTTTCTATCTTGGATGTCACTGATTCTTTCCTCCATCTGGTCAACTCTACTACCTGAGTGGGCTATTTCATTCTTCATTTCTTCTATTGAGTTCTTAATCTCCAAAAATTCTATTTGGTTCTTTTTTAAAATTTCAATCTCTTTGGTAAAATGTTCATGTTGTTCTTTGATTGTGTTTCTGAGTTCATTTAATTACCTTTCTGTGTTTTCTTGCATCTCGTTGAGTTTTTTCAGAACTGCAATCTTGAATTCTCTGTCACTGAAGTCACATATTTCTGTATCTTTAAGTTCCTTTTCTGGAGACTTTTCACTTTCTTTCTGAGCTGTCTTGTTGCCTTGGTTATTCATGGCAATTAATGATTCATTGTTTCTCTTCCTGGACATCTACAGGAGTGGGTTCTGCGACAGATTGATAGGAAGACGTCTTTCTTTTGTTTTCAGTACATGTTGGTAGAATGTTTGATTTTCTCTCCAACTACAGCCTTTGTTCTTCCTTACACTGTAGTGTTATGTTTTCTCTGCACTATTTCAGCTTCTCACATAATGGGGGGATTCCCAGGAAGGCAGGCTTTTCCTCTGTTAACAGTTCACCTGGGTCATAGGGTGCCACATCCACGTGGGGATGTGGAGAACTTTTGAAGTTCCAAAGCTCTTCCTGCACCAGATTCAGAGCCCATGAGTTTTAGCAGTTCTGTTTATTCTTGCAGGGATCTGCCCAGATACGTGGGGACAAGGACAGGGTGAGTTGTTAGAGGTGGCCCAGAACAGGGGTGGCGACCACCACCACAGCCAGTCCTGCTTCTACAGCTCCCTCCCCTTTGCCAGAATTAGTTGGGCTGAGAATCTGTGTCTGCAGACCACAGTTCTCAGAACTGCAAATACTCTGTTCTTTTAATCTGACACTGCTACTGTTCTGCTTCTAGCACCGGGCAGGTGGGGGCAGGGCAAGCTCTGGGAGGGTGGGGGTGGGGCTAGTCTTAGTGCCTAAGGCTTCCATTCTCTGCTCGGCAGTGGGGGCTAAAACCACCGTTTTCAGCCTTCTTCCCTCAGTCTTTGCTCCGAGGTCTCTGCCATGAGCGTTGGGTTCAGCCATGTTATATGCTGTCCCCTCAGCCCTGTGGGCCATAAACTGAGCCCTAGCAGTCCGAGTTCTTCCCTCTCCCGCAGCTGCGGTAGTTCCGGATGCAGCGAGCTCAGAGCACTGAGCTAGGTCTGTGTCCTGCATCCCCACGGCCCCTCTGCACTTCTCCCTTCCCTCCTCCCCCCGCTCACGTGATTTGCCCACCTTTAGGTGAATTCAGTAGTGGGCCTCTTCATCTTGCCTGTCTACTGTGCAGGGAGTCCTTTGTGGAGTTATAGTTGTTCAATTTGTTGTAAATTCCAGGGGAGATTTCCAGAGGTTCACTTCATGCTGCCATTTTGATGATGTCCACCAGGAAAAAAATTTTGATTCCAAAAATTCTACTTATTTAGGATTTTGCTATATACAATGTACATAACCTCTTGTTGTCACAGCAAAGAAAAATAGACTCTCTTTCTTGCCTACCTATCAGCCTTTCCACATTGGAAAATTGTTTTAGGGAGGTTTCTATTTCAGTAAGAGTTGACTTTTCAATGTCTAATATGTAAATCAAAAACCTATTAGTAGAAAGTGAATAGTGGTTTGGGAGAATCATTTGTCATTCACGCCTATCTCCAAATAATTCAGGAAGGTAGGAATAAAGATTATGCAAGATACATACAGTATTGATACCTTTTAAGGAGTGATGTATATTGGAATGAATTAAGAAGGATTCAGTTATGACTATGTCCAGTTAGGACTGAATATAGACCCTGCTGTCATATCACCTGAAGCAGCAATGTCTCTGATTCCAAACTAGCAGCGGTAATTACGTCATACCCATTTATTGGAAAGCTTGCAACAAAAACAGAGGTTAAAGCCTTTTATAGTTCGTGAAAGACTAGTATAGAATTGGAATTACCTTGTTTATTACAATACTTTCTTATGAGCAGCAAAATTTCCATGTGGAACAATAATTCTTTCAGATTTCTCAAGTTCAGATAATATAGACTATTCCATGTCGTTATCTGTCAGCAGTTCTTCCCATACTGTAAGTTCTCCTGTGAAACCAATGCCTTGTCTAGGCCAGGAAAAGATTCAAGGACTGGACACCTTCAGGGGAGGAAATAACAATTGAACCAATTAGCCATTTCACAGCCTCCCTTTAGTTGGAAGGCACGTTTTGTTCTAGCTTTTTTATGCTCAAAATTTTTTTTACAAATGGTGATCATTATTCTATAATTACATTAAATGCCAGCTTCTGTGATCTCTCTTGAACTCTGTAAAACGGCAAAGCAATTCACTGATGCCATGATGAACTCTCTAAATTAGACACAATATACTGATTTAATGGGGATGCAGTTAAAGCCCAGTGGAGGCCGCTGATTGCTTATGGTTGTAAATGTTAACAAATGAGCGAGGAAGGTGTTAGTGATTTCCTCTCTCTCTCTCTCTCTCTCTCTCTCTCTCTCTCTCTCTCTCTCTCACACACACACACACACACACACACACACCTTTCATTAGCTAAATTACTGCTCAAGTAAAACTTTCAAAATGATAAAATCATAACTCTTACATAAATTAAACATAAGTCAAAGATTGTATTTATTTATTTAAAGGGGAACTCAATCAAATCTCATTGGAGAATTTGAAGATTAGGCAATAAGGAATGTGGAAATGAATTTGCTAACAGAGGCAAACAGGGTTACTACCCCATAAAACAATAAAGTATAACATTTGGGGTAACCTTTTCCATAGGTCAGAAATCATCTGTATAGTTACCAGATTAAATTCATTTACCCCGTATTGCTATGAATCATGTGCATTATTTGCAATTTATAACCTCATTCTACCCATAAGGAATTCCAAACTAGCCCGTCGATAGAAACCAACCAGAGGTAAACCCTCTATAAAGTCTAATAATCCCTTGAAGGTCAGCTAGACAATGCCTAGCACACCCAGGGGAAGGGCACCAGCTATCTCTTTTGCTCACTTCCAAGTATTTGGCCATTTTCCTGACAGCCAGCTAGTCAACTAGTCAGTCTGTTGTTTCATAGGAAGACAGAAGGTAGCTGGAGAGAAATCAGGTGGATCCGTCAAACCCATACAGACAACGGCTAAATAAAGCCCAAACTCAGAAACATACGGAATCCCAGAAACTTAGCGCTAGCAGGGACTTCAGGGGTCACGTAAAACTTCATGTTAAAGAAAGTAATGCCTTTTTGGCAGCCAAGTCCCCTTGGTTCAGCTGCCTTGGGCTCTGAGGTCTGCTTCAGCAAACACCTTCCTTCCTCGGTGTAAACAATCTCCTTTCTTCTTCCTCCCTCCCACTCTGCATTGTCCCTGAGACGCTTCCCTTTTTGTTGAGGAATAATTAGAATTAAAAGACCACAGAAAAATTATTTATCAGGGTAATATTTCTTTCTAATCATTAATACATGTTCTAATTTTTTTTTCTAATGGAAGGATGGGGCATTTAAATTGGGATTTAAAGTAAATGTTATTTTAAATAAAATGATATAGAATGGTATGGGAAAATAGCTTCATGGGTAGGAATACGGCCCCATTGTCAAGCTATTTCTTTGACCAGGGTTGACAATCTCTGCCCCTCACAGAACTAGAGGATCATGTGGTCCACCTTCCCCCATCAAGGTCCTCACTCTTTGGAATATCTTTGCTGGGTTCTCCGTCTAGCATCCCTCTGTATCCTAAACAGAGCTACTAATTCCCCCAACTGTTTCATGCTTAGAAAGAACAAAGCAGCTCTGAAAAGCAAAACATCTGTTTTTGTTGTTGTTGTTATTGTTGTTTTAATTCAAAGAGTATACTTTTAAAATTCATCCTTTCCTAGGACTTTTTATGTATAACTCATTCAGACCCGGGGTACAGCCTGTATTATCAACTCCTGCACATTTGACATTGATTGAACACAGGATGGTGTTGTTCTGGGTCATTAGATGTATGCTATCTAATTGGTAGATTAAAGATACTAATTAGTTAAAATGAAATTGATGCCAGTAGGAATAAACAGCTCCTCAAAATTTATAGGTTGTAAAAAGTCAGAATCTGATTACTGTAATTATTTCTTTCAAAATGTAAAGTATATGAATTATTCACATTAATGAGAGAAAAACAGAAAGGAAGCAGGGACACATGAATCTTATTTGTCATCTTTGTCTTCAAGTCTTAGGCTAAATTGCTGTTACTTCATTTTGTTAAATTCAGCTCGTTTCTGTCAGTCCATTAGAGATGTGGATGGAATGAACAAAGCTGCATTGTCGCCCCCAAATTCAATCAGGAAATTTCATAAAGAGAAATATTTATGTAAATGTAGAGTTCTGAAGGAGCTGACGCCTGCCATTTTGTTTCTTGGGCATTTTGAATGTTTTATTCTGAACGCTTCCCATTTTGTCTGCACCAACACCCCCAACCCCCACCCCCATAATAATCATTACAAGGAACAAAGAACTGAAGCCTGCCTTCTTGTCACAGCATTCACCATCCTATTACCTTGACTTTGAAGAGAGATTTTCATTTGTATAGCACTTCCCCCAAGATTCTGTCTTTTGAACCTCACAACTACCCAGCCTGTGAGATAGGGCAGGTATGGCAAACTCCCTACAGAGGAGGAAATGGCTGCTCAGGGACTGCAGAGGCCACATTTCTGGGAAATAGTAGAGCTAGAAGTTCAGAGCCTGTCTTCTCATTTCATAATCCTATGCTTTTTTTTTTTTTTTTAATACAGCCTCTATTACTAGAAATCATCATTGAAAATTGCTAAATTAAGAACAGATACAGAGGGTGCCAAAAAATGTATGCACATGTTAAGAAAGGAAAAAAAAACTAGTAAAATTGTAATACTCAATATATACCGATAGCAAAAGATGAATACAAGTCACGTTTGACTTCTCCAATTACAAGAGATGCTCAAAGCAGATCCCATCAGCATCCAGACACTTCTGATTATGGCAAACTGCTACTTGAACAATGTTGACCAAAGTGTCCACTTATGTACATTTTTTTGGCAATCCCAGTATTTGTGATTACCAGCATTCCCTAGCTTTGGTCTTTGTGATAACTTGCCGGGATCAGTACTTCCTAGCTCTGTGCTCAGCAGTATAGTTTCTGTACCCCAAAACTTCATGAGGCAGACCAAAAAATAGTCATTTGCCCCACTAGGCATATGTAAGCCATTTATTGACACAAAAGAATGCATTTTTTTTTCCCAAATTTAGTTGCTAGGTGTAAATACACGCCCTTCAGCTGCTAAGGGGAACTCATCTAAGCGAGACAATAAAGCCATGTTTTTCTGTCTGTGAAGACGTGAGCCTGATTCAAAGACAGCACAGATATAAAGAAGAATGCAAAATGTATGCTTACATTGTCCAAATAATAGAAATATGTGTTGAATTCAGAAGAGAGGAAAGCTTAGTATATTAGGAAACCAACTCAACTATTTCTTTTTCTCCCTCACATCGGAGATAACAAGGAACAATGGTCATAAGACATCACCAGACAGACAATCATACACAAACTGCTCTTGACTACTCAGCAGGGGCCACGTGGTGGCATTTTTACAAGGCAGGTAGAAAGATCTCTCCCACTAGGACACCTAGTGAGGTTGCTGGGGCAACCCAATCCTGTTGCTTTCACTTCTAAAGGTGAAAATCCCATCTCTCTGAAAGGTCCCTGGACAAAAGATCAAATTACCTTCTAGTCCAGCCCTGAGAGGAGTCACTATATCTCAAACTTGGAATTGCCAGGCTTGCTGGCTTCCCGAAATGCCTCTTCCAAAACAAGTCCTTTGCCCATATATGAAACATCAAACCCATTGCCTGGCATACAGTAATTAAGTAAAAAAAATTGTTAAATTATTATATTTCACTGCCACAGTTATGACTTCATATTTTCAATCTTGCCTATCTATACTCTATTCTTTGCCTCCTCTTGAGGCTATCGTGTTTTTTTTTTCAGTTCTTTGAGATGTCAAGAACAGAAACAGTTAATGGGACACATGGGGAACTATGGAAAACTGGGTGCTGTCTCCCATGCACAGGGCCAGGGGTCAGCGAGAACTGGGACAGCATTCATTGCATGCAGTTTGTGACACCAGTTCTGATAGCTTGACAGTATCTTGAGGGCAAGAACAGAAATTTTATTTCTGGGACACATTTATGTCTCAGTTCTTGCTTGTCCTTCCATCTGCTTCTTTTTGCTACTTTGACATCCCCTTACTTTTTCCCTCTCCTTTTCTGCTCTCCACACTTTCTACCTACTTATACCCTCTCTTCGCTACTGGCTTTGGTGCTTCTTGCCTTCTGCTCATAGCCTTCATGCTCTGTCTCTCCAGGCATGGATCACTCTGCACTCTCCTGACTTCTTAGATCTCTCACTCCAACTCCCCCAGAGAGAAGCTGCCCAAGGCTGCTCATCCTTGTGCAGACAGCAGGCCCTTGTCGCTCAGAGATCTTGTACCCGGCACCATGAGGGCTCCAGCCAGCTTGCAGATGGAAGAGACCTAGCCCTCTGGTCCAGTTTACTGTGCAGAGTGCCAGGGACATACCATACAAACTTGGTGACCTGTAAGAAAGGAAACATTCAGAAGACAGGATGGAGTGGATCCAGTACTCGAACATCTCAGAAGAGGTCAGTGAGATGTGCAGGTACGGGATGGCCTCTTGAAAATTCTTCAATCCCAAAATCTATTCCTTCAAAATTTGGAAGAAGGCAGAGATGAGGCAAAGCCAGTTTGGCACGATAGTTCTGGATCTGACTCTTCACCAAAATACAAACGAGACACTGAAGGAAGAAAGATAATGAGGACTGTTGCCTTCCTGCTATAAAGTGGACACTCCAGGAAAAAAGGGAAATAGAGTCTTTATTACTTTTCTCATGTGCTGCAGTATGAAATCAGTACTCAAATATTTGATTCAGCCAGCAATTAGTCAGACAGCCACCAACCTGCAGACCCCTTTAAGATGGGGTGATGATAATAGCCACTCAGTAGGGCCGTAGCTCTAGAAAATGAACCGCTAAGGACCAAGGTGTGAACTCATGTCAGAAACATTCTGCTGAGAGACTGGTGCAGCCGTTATGGAAGGCAGTGTGGAGGTTCCTCAAAAAATTACGAATAGAATTGCCATATAACCCAGCAATCCCTCTCCTGGGTATCTACCAAAAAAATCTGAAAACATTTATAGATAAAGACACGTGCTCCAATGTTCATCGCAGCTTTGTTTACAGTGGCCAAGACATGGAAACAACAAAAATGTCCTTTGATAGATGAGTGGATAAAGAAGTTGTGGTATATATACACAATAGAATACTATTCAGCGGTAAGAAAAGATGATATAGGAACATTTGTGACAACATGGATGGATCTTGAGAGTGTAATGCTGAGCGAAATAAGTCAGACAGAAAAAGCAGAGAACCATGTGATTTCAATGATATGTGGTATATAAACCAAAAACAACAAAAGAACAAGACAAACAAATGAGAACCAGAAACTCATAGACACAGACAATAGTTTAGTGGTTACCAGAGGGTTAGGGGGGTAGGGGGTGGGAGATGAAGGTAAGGGGGATCAAATATATGGTGATGGAAGGAGAACTGACTCTGTGTGATGAACACACAATGGGATTTATAGATGATGTAATACAGAATTGTACACCTGAAATCTATGTAATTTTACTAACAATTGTCACCCCAATAAATTTAATTTTAAAAAAAAGAAACATTCTGCTGAGCATTCATGTGTACCTACACTCCCATATGCCAAGGAAACTAGACAGTGTCAATCAAAATGGATCTATTAATAAAAATTGGTTGACCAAAAATGTACATATATGATATGGGACATTTACTAATCACTATAATCAATTCTCACCTTATGTATTACACTAAGTTGTACAGCTTTTTACCATTTCAAAATTGTCTTCAAAACTCATCATATATATATTTTTTAAATTGAAGGTCCCATCTCATAGAACACATACTCAGCCTATTGTATTTACGGATCCATAGATTACCCATGACACTAAAATTTTTTCCTACACAGGACTTTAACATTGAAGTTGATACAAAATACGAACCTTGTTTCTAAAAATTTGTAGTAGTAGTGTCTTTGCTAAAAACAAACAAACAAACAAACAAACAAACAAACAAAAGCTTTTCTACATAGCAAGAGATAGTGTCCCCTCATGGGAAATAAAACATCATGTCCATAATGCACTGATTTCCATATTAAAAAAATAATGGAGAAAATTCTTCATTCCTGATGACAGTATTCAGAATTGAATTTCACTAAAATGGTGTGATTTCTCAGAGCACCCAGAACACAACATACTGACTTTTCAAAAGGAAATTGCTTCACTATGTATTTGTACATGTCTGGTATTTTCACCATAAGCATCTTTGCCACAAACATTTTCACCACATAACTGATTGATCCAAAGACAATTGACTTAAAAGAGATAAAGTCACAAAAAATAAAAGAGGGATTCAAAACGATCTGACAAAATTAAAAAGACTTTATTGCGAAATACGAAA
This sequence comes from Rhinolophus sinicus, assembly GCF_057876585.1. Taxonomy (NCBI): domain Eukaryota; kingdom Metazoa; phylum Chordata; class Mammalia; order Chiroptera; family Rhinolophidae; genus Rhinolophus; species Rhinolophus sinicus. Next base: position 185,315,104 of record NC_142516.1, on the reverse strand, counting down.
TATTTGAACACATTTAAAATGTGCGTAGATTCATGGCGATACTGTGCAACTAACTGATTTTATTTTGTGGATTCTGCTTAAGCAGTTGCCTTCATGAGGTTCAACTCAGCTCCCTCAAAGAGGTCCCGTGGCCTGTCTTTCTCCTCCAATGTAGTGTGTTTCGAAATAAGAAAGCAAACCTTGAGGCAAATCATCATCTGGAAGAAATACTATTTGGAGACCGCCACCACATCTACTCCTCACTGCATAGACCATGATGAGGGCCAGCCAAGATTCGTACATAATCAAGAAAAAATGGGAGTAACTGGGAGCTCTTCTCAATGGAGAAATTAACCAAACTCACAACTAGCTTAAATACTTTGTCTGCTGAAGGCAGTTGATTGACTTGTCATTGGAAAAATGAAAACAAACAAACAAAAAAACCCACCTGTTAATCAGGTATTTTACCTTTTTTATGGCAAAATTGCCTTACGGACAATTATGTTGTGAAAATTTTTGTGGCAAAAATACCTATGGCAGAGATGCTACAGTGAAAGTACCTAGAAATGTATTTGTAGGCTCTTGTGTCAATGCTATTGGAAGTATTTATATTGAATACTAGAACTCTAAAAAAATTTTTTTAAATATAAATATTATTTATGTCCCAAAAAACATCACTTTTCCCAGGAATTTAGAACCAAATCATATTGTTAAATTTGTAATGAATAATACATTTTTAAAGAACACAGGAAGATACTAGAAAGATGACAGACGAATGCTGTTTAAATCGTGAGCTTATAAAAAGATATTCCACATTATTGAGTATTTTCTCATGGCTAGGCTGGTGGACAATGAATGCTACTTGGAAATCAGACTTACAGTTACCAAGTTAAGTGAGGTGAATTGTGGCCCCCAAAAAGATATGTCCACATTTTAATCCCCTGAACCTGTAAACGTGACCATCTTTGGAAAAAAAGCCTTTGCAGATGTAATTAGTAAGGATCTAGAGATGAGCAGATCATCCTAGATTAGCCTATCGGGCCCTAAATCCAATGACAAGTGTCCTTGGAAGGGGCACACATAAGAGAGACACAGAGAGAAAAGGAGATGGCCGCATGAAGATGGAGGCAGAGATTGGAGCGATGCAGCCACCAGCCAAGGAATGTTGACAGTCCCAGAAGCTTGAAGAAGCAAGGAAAGATTCTCCTGTAGAACCTCTGGAGAGAATGTGGCCCTGCTGGCTCCCTGGTTTCAGACTTTCAGCTTCCAGAGCTGTACAATAATACATATCTGTTTTTTTAAGCCACCCAATTGAAAGAGCAGAACATTCTGAGCTTCAAAACATAAGGCTTACAAGAAACATGACAGATGCTTCAAAAATAAACTCTCCAAGATCTCTGCATGTTTTGTACCCTCTCCTCAGACTATCCCTCCCCAACTTCTTTATTTGGCTACCTCCCACCTTTCCTCCTCCTTTCAAAATAAAAAAAGAAAGTGTGTGTGTGTGTGTGTGTGTGTGTGTGTGTGTGTGTGTGTATGTATATGTATATGTATATGTATATGTATATGTATATGTATATGAAATATATATATATGAAAAAAAGGAAACAAAACTCTACTCAAATGTCAGATTCTTAGAGCTCATGTTTTTCTTTCTTAAATTCCCATACCTCTTCCTCCACCTTTCAAAATAAAAAAAGAAATTATGTATATACATATATATATATATATATATATATATATATATATATATATATATATATGAAAAAAGGAAACAAAACTCTACTCAAATGTCAGATTCTTAGAGCTCATGTTTTTCTTTCATAAATTTCCATACCTCTTCCCAAAACTGCTCCGGAGATTTTAAGATTTGAAATTAAAAAATAAACTGCAATTTTTATTTTAAAAAAAACAACTCTACTCAAATGTCACTTCCTCTGAACAACCTTCCACAAAACCTGGCTTAGATGTCTTGCCATGTGTTTCTATACCAAATTCTAACTACTCACCACATCCTATTGTAATTGCATTGTGTTTTACTTGCCTAGACCACTAGACTACATACTGGGGGAGCGGGGGGCGGAGTTTACATTCTATATCATTAGCTTTGCATTTCCAGCCGCCAGCACTGTCTCTGGGACAGAGTGACCATTCAGTAGAAGTTCCTTGATCCATGGAATGAATGAATTTGGAAGTCTATGCTGACAAGTTGTGGACTTATTCTTCATGGTAGCGTGCTTTCAGAATGCAGAATTATGACTGAAGGATGGATAATGACGTTCCAGCACCAGAAGGAACATCCTACAGATGGTATATGCTGACGAGCTTTGAAATGTTCTCTGTTGGGTAGTATGTCCTCATCAGTGGAAATGCCCTAAAAAGGCTCTGACATCAGAGATAATATTGACATGATTCACTGCATTGTTTAGGTAGCAGAGTCAAGTATGCTCTAGTCACTGTTCCTGCTCTAAGATTTTGCCACTTACCAGACTCCTGGAAAAGAACTAGTGCTGTTTATTTTTCGTGATCCAACTCCATTGAGTTTATTGACCACCTATCAAGTGAGGTTTTAACCACTATCCACTATTGACAGTGAGTTTGCTAGTACTGGAATGCCTTAGATGAGTAAGACCCAGCCCATCCTTTCGAGAAGCTTATAATACCATAAGTATAAGCTGAAAGGTTGCTTATGACTCATAACAGACATAAAATGCTATGAGTGTTCATAGGAGGAAGAGGTCATATCTAACAGAAGACAATCAAAGAAAGCAAGATGAAGTAGGTGGCCTTTGAAAAGGACCTGGAACAACGGCAAGGATTTTGAAAGACCTTAAGAGTAAAGTCTTTTTATAACCCCATGTCTCATATTTAGTTGTTTCATGTTTGCTAATTCTTTATTAAGATCCAGCTTGGTTTTTTTTCATAAACTTCTTTTGGAGAGTTAATCCTACATATTCCTTAGCTTTAGTCATTTTAATATAATGACATTTGGCTTCTGAATAGCATCATTCATTGACTACGATGTGAGACATGGAGCAAGAACTTCCAACCAGGGAGAAATCGTCCCCAGGTGACCCAAGCAGCCTATCACTGAGTTTTGAAATTCCAGCACTGAGGAGTCATTGCTTTGATCTACGTCAGTATAATATGTCCCCCTTTCCAGTCCTAATAGTTATAGTTCGTATTTGTGATATCTCTGATTTTTTTCTTGATCAGCCTTACCAGAAAGATCTTACCAGAAAGATCTATGATTTTGATCTTTCCAGAGAAATGTGGTTGCTTTGTTGATCTTCTCTATTTGTTGTCTTTTTATCAATTTATGCTTTAATTTTTAAGATAATATTGATTCTATTTTCTATGGTTTTATTTTTTAATATAACGTCTGGATATGAGCACTTAACTCATTTATTTTCTGTTTGGTTTTTTTTTTTTTCCTCTTCTGAAATAAGCATTGTCTGTGGGAGGATATCCAGAAAGAACAGGGAGGAAGATATTCAGAATGTTCTATCTGTTCCTCAGGGTCCTTCGAGAGCTAGTCCTGCTGTTTGCAGAAAGGTTCATCTAGCAGAATGCACTCATGTGACTTTTGTGATCCATTATCTGTTTGCATTTGCAAGGTTTATACTAGCGGACATTTTTTCCCCCTTAGTAAATACTCACATTTAATAAGCTGCCCAGAGGGAATTGTGCAGTCATAATTAACACCGCCTTGTATTCTGAACACAAACGGTGCACCCTGAAGGGCATGACATTGAAATGTTTTCTCCAGAAGGTATACTTTTTCATCAAAAGTAAAACTCTTTCCAAATGATGTATACGTATTATTAAGACCAGTATTGCTTTCAATAAAAAATAAAGACTGGTAAAAAGAAATACAAACAATTGCATGTACCCATTCTAAAAACCACCCTAGTTCATTATAATGCAGCAATGCCTAATCCAGGTTTTGTGTTTTTAGAGAATGGAGGAAATGGATACAAGTTGGAATAAGTATAGTGACTCAAGAAATTAATGTGTTCAAGAAATTAATGTGTTCATTCAGCATATAGTAAGTTTCTGAGCTAGGTTCTAAGGAGAAAGCAAAAATGTGGAATATACAATCTCTGTTTTGAGATATTTCTAGTATAGCATAATAACTAAAACATTACCTGAAGTAAATGTAGCATTAAAAAAAGTGACAAATATACAAAGGGATATGGGTAAGTGCTCTGTGAATTCACTGCTGAGAGCTGCCCTGTTTCTCCTGGTTCTTGTTATAATTTTTATCCAGTGCTCAAGGTCATTGGGGTTCTGGGTACATAGCACTTAATTCAGCTCTCTTGAATGTCTTCTCTTTTTTTAACACTGAAAAAAAGCCTTCTTTTTATTTCAGAAGCAATAGCACAAAGTTGGAACAGCTTAAACTATCATTTATGGTGCCTTTTGAAATGAGTCAGCCATGAGTACTTCTCTGGAACTACCATAACCATTAGGAACTATAAACAAACAAAAACCCAAATCAATAGTTAACGTCACAGTGAAATAATGTCTTGTTTCTAGAAGAGACTGCACCAAACACTTCATTCTTCTTAATCTGCTCTAACGCCATCGTATACCACTGTCGATGATACTAACAATTACGACAATGCAATATAACACACTCAGTGACTCATCAGCTCCCGCCTCCCGGAGGCACTCAGCGTGCACACACACGATGAGCAATGGCTAGCAGACGCATTGCTTAATATCTGTAATCAGTTGCAGTCTGATGCGATTCTCAAAATGCAGTCTTCTTTTCCAATAAATGATAAATTATAAGGCTATTGCCTGGCAAAGAGAGAGTCATTTTTCTCCAGCCAAAGATTTATTTCCCAACCAAGTTATTTTTGAATCCTTGAATGTCACTTTCAACTGTTTCCAGTCCTCTAAACAAGTATCTGCCAATCCCCCAGATGTGTAAGGGGCAACACAGGCGTGCGTAATTAACGGGAAATGCTGCCATCAGAATTGAAGAGATGGTCTGTCAAAATCTGAGAGGGTAGGAAGGAATTTGGGAGGAGATGGGGGATGAGGGGGATGAAGGAGGAGGGGAAAAAAAACATATAATAAAGTAGAAAACGAAGTAGAAACTTTCACAAGTAATAAAACCTCATCAAATTGGGCTAAATAGTAAAAATTATAGTTTTTCAAATGAGACTGAAATGTTTGAGTTATCCTTGGAAAGGGATTTCCTAAGTATAGAAAAACTGTAAACACGAGCACAAAGAGGCTCGTTCATCTGTATGTAAAAAGTGTTTACATCTCTTAGCAGTGTCTATTTACAAAAGCACAGCAATCACCTGCTCTCTTGTCCACCATAGCAGCTTTAGCGAGTCTAACTCTAACTGTCCTTCATAAGCCAGGGATTTTTGTCACTGCTCTACTTGCCAGAATTGAGTCTTTAAATGTTGCAGAATTCACGCGTCTCATTACCAGATTGTCTTAAATTAGCACAGTTATCAGTTAATGAGATCAAGACTGATATGCTCGTAATTACGATGTTGAAGTTCCACGTTATTACTCTGCCCAGGACCTTGTTAATGAAGAGTAACAGTATAGGCAGGGGAAGGACTTGAAGATATTTTACAGGCACTAGTGCACTGAGTACAGGTGGTTGCCTGGACGTCAGTGTCAGAAGAAGCATCTGCTCACGTGAGGTCCCATGAACCGGGACTGTCATAGTATGATGGGGCGTTGCTTTCTCCTTCTGGAAATTTCTCTCTCACTTGACATCTGGTTTTACTACCTTTGCATCTCCTTCCTGTCTCTGACCACTATTTCATAGTCTTTCCCACTGGTTTCTCTTTCTCTATTCTATTTGGTCAGTTTCCACATGGCTCCTTTCTCTGCCTTTTCTACATTTTCCCCTGGGTGATAGCATCATTTCTAGTGTCGCAGAGGGCCAATTTTTTTTTTTTTCCCTATTGATCTGCTGGTGACTCTCAAATTATACTTCCTGATTTAACCTGCTTTCTGAGACTCAGACTGTATTTCCAACCAGACATCTCTTCTGGGATATGTTCCACAGACACCTAAAACTTGATATATCTAAACTGAACACATCAGCTCTTTCTGTTTCCAGACGTATTCCTACTTTGTCCTTTAACTTGGGTGACACCATCAGATAAGGTGCTTAAAATGAGATATAGGTAACTCCGGTAAAGGTAACATGGCACTTCTATAACACGGTTTCCCTCTAGCACGGTTAGAGCATTGGGAGAAACCCCCGTACAACACGGCATCCTAGAACACAGTTTCACTCTAACATGGTTTGAGAATTAGAGAAATCCCCGAACAACACAGAGTGTAATAAGAGCTTTTAAGAGAGAGAGAGAAAAAAAATCTCATTTGAAATTAGGGAAATCCCTGAACAACATGGAATGCAATAAGAGCTTTTAAGAGCAAAAGCTATCTCACTTGAAATTTTTCATTCGAGCATGGATGTTGTATCAGATTTGACTGCAGAATTTTAAAATTTACTAGAATTTTAAATCTATTTTGTTCGTGGAGTATTAAGTTCAGAGGATGAAGATATCTTGTCAAAACGAAAACACCCTCGGTTAATGGTGCTTAGTAGTGATGACAAAGAAAACATTATTTAATACATATTAATATGTTATACTTTTGGTGAAAGTTGCTCTAATAAAGATATTTCTCTTAATTATAAAAATATAGTATGCTTTTTTAATTTTTGGAACCTAACCCCCTTTTTTGTATTAGTTCTTTGTTTCGTGTAACACAGATTCGCATAACACGGCATTTTTAGGAGCCTAACAATCGTGTTATACAGGGGTTACCTGTACTCCTCTCATATCATATTAATTGATCACCAAGGCCAATCTCATCTCCAAAATATCTCCCAGGTTTCTCTCTACTTATTATTCTCTCTACCATTATCATAATTTGGACTACAAACCCCCGACAATGTATTCAAATCTCCCTCCAAGCTGATCCCGACAGAGCTTTCCAGCCTCCTCCCTGACCCGTCACTCTACCACCCACAGCATGTGATGAGCACAGTAGAGAGCTCACCATTACTTCCTTCCAAGAAGCTTTACCCTTTTTTCATGCTCTACCTGTTGTCTCGAATGCCCTTGTGACTTACAACTTGTAAAAATCATGTCAAGGTTAAGGACATGGGCTATGGAGCCAGAGCTGGGTTGGTCCTACCTAATATTTACTGATTAAATATGTGACATTACACAGATTGATTTATTCTATGTTTCAGTGTCCTTATTGGTAAAGTGGAAAAAAACCTACATACCTCATACAGTTTTTTTTCTCACAGTTTTAAAAATTAACACTATATTTGTTTTAAGTTTGCAACAAAATTGAAGGGAAGATATTTCCCATCTATCCCTTACGCCAACACATGCATAGACTTGGTCATTACCCATATCTCCTACCAGAGTGGTACAATTGCCGTAACTGATGAACCCACACTGACACGTCATCATCACTCAAAGTCCATAATCTACATTAGGATTCACTCTGGATGTTGTACATTCTATAGGTTTGGACAAATGGATAATGATATGTAGCCATCGCTATGGTATAATACAGCATAGGTCACTGCCCTAAGAGTTCCTCTGTGTTCCATCTATTCATCTCTTCCCTATACCCTCAACTTCTGGTAACCACTGATCCTTTTACTGTCTCCATGGTTGTGCCTTTTCCAGAATGTCATATAGTTGGAACCACACAGTATGCAGCCTTTCCAGATTGGCTTGTTTCACTTAGAAATAAGCATTAAGATTCCTCCATGTCTTTTTATAGCTTTATAGCTCATTTCTTTCTGGTGCTGAGTAATATTCCATTGTCTGGATATATCACAGTTTATTAATTTACCTATGAAAGGACATCTTGGTTGCTTCCAAGTTTGGGCAATTATGAAAAAAGTTACTATGAATATCCATGTGCATTTTTGTGTGGACATGAATTTTCATCTCCTTTGGGTAAATCCCAAGGAGCATGAGTGTGAATCATATGGTAAGAGTTTTGTAAGAAAGTACCAGACTGTCTTCCAAAGTGGCTGTACACTAATGGTATAAATTTTCCTCTAAGGACTTTGCTTCATCCCACAAAATTTTACATGTTGTGTTTTCATTTTCATTTAGTTCAAAATATTTTAAAATTTCTCTTGAAAATTCTTTGACTTACGCATATGTATTAATTAGAGAATGTTGTTTAATCTTCACCTCTTTTTTTTTCAGTTATATTTCTGTTATTGATTTCTAGTTTAATTCCATTGTTGTTTGAGAGAAGAATTATATGATTTCTATTCTTTAAATTTGTTAAGGTGTGTTTTGTGGCCCAGAATATGGTCTATCTTGGTGAATGTGTCATGTTAGCTTGAGAAGAATGTATAGCCTGCCACTGTTGGATGTAGAAGGCTATAGCTGTCAATTATATCAAGTTGATTGATGTTGTTATTAAGTTCAACTATGTCCTTACTAATTTTCTGCCTCCTGGACCTTTCCATATCTGATAAAGAGATGTTGAAGTCTGGAACTATAATAGTTGATTTATCTATTTCTCTTTGTAATTCTATTAGTTTTTGCCTCACAAACTTTGACACTCTATTGTTAGGTGTATACAGGTAAAGGATTATTATGTGTTCTTGAGAAATTGACCCATTTATCACTATGTAATGCCCTGATACCTTTCCTTGAGTTGAAGTCTGCTGTGTTTGAAATTAATATAATATATATGATATACATAGATATAAATATATTTCTTTCTTCCCTTCTTTCCTCTTACTTTTCTCCCTCCTTCTCTGTCCTTCTCTTTCCTGATGTATAAATTGTGTAATCAGTCAACAAATCAGTTTATTTTGGAATAAATAAAAATGAAAAATATATTATCTATAAGAAACTTCACCCTTTAAAAATATCACCTCTGTGATCCCTGGCTTTCTCTTTAGAGATAACAGCAATAACTCCACTGCAGAATTCACAATTATAACTACTTTAGGGGAGAAATGATAAACAAATAGAGAAACAGTTGTATTAGCAGGAAATTATTCTCCTTATCCTCCCCACCACCACTCCAGGGGATTTCTTTATAGCCCAGTAGAGTTGTCATTTTATCACATAGAACTGCAAAGAATTAGAACAGTCAGGATACCAATACATCGGGGGCATTAAAATACTGCTGAAAATGTAACAAAATAGAAAACTTTTGTATTTAGCAAAACTCCTGTCAAGGAGGACTACCAGTATGCATTTAGATAGAATTGTGGCGGCAATGACAGAAACAAGGTAGGCATTAAAGGATGCCCCCCACCAAAGCATATGCTTGGGTAACAATAGATGGTTGCTACATCATCTAAAACCTGTAGATAGATAAATTATAAGACTTTGGTTTTTCTGAATGGAGAATGTGAGTTTGTGGCCAGAAGTGAATCTGTTTAGACCGTTCCCAAACTTCAGCGTATATCAGAATCTTCTAGAAGTCTTATAAAAACGTATTGCTGGGCCTCCCAGAGTTTCTGACCCAGCATGTCTGGAGTGAGCCCCAAGGATCCGAATTTCTTACAAGTTCTCAGGTGAGGCTGATACTGCCGATCTGGGGAGGACACTCTGAAAACCACTGACCTAAAACACAGATAAGATGCTAATCACAGACACTGGTAGTCTTACTCTTCTGCTCCTTCTCCTTCCTAAAATTAATACTGGAAAAAATATTAAAGACAGATGGTTTGAAGGATGCCGTGCTATTAGCGTGCTTGGCGTTCCTAATGATTAATTTGCTCAGGGCGCCTGCAAGCTTTGATCCAGCATGACTACAAACTAAGAAGTAATAAAGCCACTACTTCCCTCTCTCCTTCTTCTCACCTATTATATTTTCCCTGTGGTGTTGATCATAAAATGGCTACTTTCACATCACCCAGGAAACAAGAAAGGGATTTAGGCTCAAACATGAAAAAACATTTGGTAGTAATATTACTTTTATAATATAACAATGTAGTGAGAGATAAAAACATATTTTATCTGTTTCAAAGATAGAATGTCATCAGTATATGAAACATGCTTCATTATATTGGCTAGTGAAGTCTATTGAAAATAAGATTCCCAAATGCCGTGTCAGCTCGTGTATTTCTGAGAATGAAAATCAAAAATATTCTATTGCATTTCCCAATAAAAATTGTTCAGTTTGGGTTGAAGTTGTAACAATGATTGGCCAGTCTACTCTTTTATTTATACTCCTTTCAGAATCAATCTCAAGACATTTCAACAATGATCTGATTCAAGTATTTCATTTTCAATAAATTGAATTGCTTGACAGCCACAACTGTATTTTACCTAACTTTTAATCTGCAGACCCTAACAAGTGCGTGGCACATGGTAGGTGTTCAAATCACTTTTGACAAGGGAAGAAAATTTGCATAATACTTTGGCAATGAAACTGTAATCATCCTTCAGGAATTCTTCCCAAGTGACCCACTGCTTCATGGCCAGTCATTCAACCAATCAGACCACAAATCTAATAAAATCCAGGCCCTGAGACAAAGTCACCCATCCAAGGCATTTAACAAAAGACTGGGTGGTGGGGTGACTCCAGTGAGTGGTCAGTTAGTCAGATGGAGTTCTGTTCTCACAATAAGGAAAAGTGGTTTCACAATTCTCACAGTTATCTGTGTTTTGTTGCCTGTATTTATAACCCCTTTTTCATAAGACATGAATCTGGTGCATTTAGAATGGACATTACCCTCAAATTTTGGGTAGAAAAGTCCATCTGCCTCTGCAAAAAAAAAAAAGTATATGGAATATATAAAGAACTCTCACCATCTAATAATAAGAAAACAAACAACCCAATGAAAAAGGGACCAAAAGTTTAAACAAAAGAATCATTTCATAAAATAAGATACATGGATTGTGCATTATCACATGAAAATATGCTCAACATCATTAGCCAACAGGAAAATACAAATAAAACCATGATAAGACATTGCTACACACCAATTAATTGGCTAAAAGATTTTTTAAACGACAATACCCAGTGCTTGGACCTGAGTAACCAGAAGGCTTATACGTGCTGATAGGAATGCAAAAGGTACAGCCCCTTTAGGAAACAGTTTGGCAGTTTCTGGTAAAGTTAAACATGAACTTCTCATACAATCCAGCAGTCCCACTCCTAGATAAGAAAGATGAAAACATATGCAGAAAAACCTGCACACATTTGTTTGTATTGGCTTCATTCATAATCTCCAAAAACCGCAAACAAACCAAATGTCTATACCGGTTAATGCACAACCAAACTTTGGTATATACATAGAATAAAATAATCCTCAAGACTAAAAGGGATGGACTAGTGAGAACATACAACAACATGGGTGAATTTTAAACGTATTGTGCTAACTAAAAGAAAACAGACTTAAAAGGCTACCTAATGCATGATTCCAATTTTATGACATTCTGGAAGAAGTGTCATTATAGGGAGAAGAAACAGCTCAGTGGTTGCCAGGGCTGGGGTAGTGGAAGGGGATGGACTCCAGACAGGGAAATTTGGAAGGTGATGGAAAGGTTCTATGTCGTTATTGTGGTGGTGGTTACACGACATTAACATATTTCAAAATTCGTAAAGAGTACACAATAAAGTGTAATATTTACTGTATGTAAATTATACTTCATAAACCTGGCTTTAAATAAGTTGTGATTCTAATTAGTTAGAGGCTTTAACGCCAATTTTGCCAGCTTGTAGAACATGCATAGCATGACTAGTTCTAAATGTATTGGGATGTTTTTCTTCATCAAAACTGAGAAATGCAGGAAGCAAATAAAAATCATAGGATTTTGTACAGTGAGGACGTTAAACACCACACACATTTTTCTTTCCTTTTTTTACCACCCCTTCTCCAACCTTTCTCCCTTTACTTTTTCAGACTATTTGTAGTAAAGAGTAAATCCCATCTTTTTAGACTGCTCACTGGAGATTAAGTAAACTCAGGGGTCTGCATGAAAACATTCTAAATGGTTTGAGTTCATTTCACATTTTGCCTAATAGTACTTTTGCTCGTATCGCCTATCAATTAAGGGGTAATTTTAGATAAGTGAATATCATTAGAGGGAGAAGTATTAAGTGTGGATATTGAAGCACTTATATTTGCCAGAGCAAGAATAATTTGATTAAATAATTTGGAAAGATTCCCTCTCGATATAATTCTGCGAGGAACAAAAGGGAAAGAGCATGAGCTCTCTAAGGGATTGGATGGAATACATAAGCTGTGGTCAAACAAGCAAAAAGAAGCACTTTACCAAAAATGGGGCTTTCTGTCTTCATTAGAAAAATTGAAGATGGTCTAAAGAACTCTATTAAGGATAATGGTTTTTCTAGGAGAACTATGGGCTTCATGGCTTAGGTACTTGATTGAATGGCTAATGCACCCTCTGCTTATCTAATTGATCTTGTTTTCTCCTCCTTCGCCCTGCCCTTGAGATACTCAGAAGTAAATGACATGTAACCACTAGCTACTCCTTTTCCCTTTGTCATCAAGGAATGTCAAACTGTGTCTCCTGCTATCATAAGTTCTCTCAATACCTGAAAATGAGCCATATTCTGGGGTGACTGTACTTATTTTGGGAGGAATTGGAATCCATTCTTAAAATGCAACTGGCTATCATGGAGGAAAGAAAGAAGTCCTGTATCTGATTCACTTCCCTTCTTTTCAAATAAAAGGCCCTTTACTATTGTGAGCAAAAAGTGACTTGCCCCTTCATCCACTTCCATGACCCCCACTGAGACCAAAGGGGAAGCTTCATGTCGAGAAGAGGGTGAGGGGGTACCGTGAGCAAGCATGGCAGCTGACTGGCAGTTTCAAAGGAACCTTGAAAATGAACCAATACCTATTTCTTCCTTCATGAAATGTAACATAGGAGTGGTTTTCAACCACTCTTCTGTTGGCACAAATATACTTGATGACATTTATGTATGTGACATGGGCATTCATTCATTCCGGACATACTCATTTGGTACCTACTATGTATCTACTATGTATCAGACACTCTTCCCGACACTAATGATACAACAGTGAATAATAGATAAAAATTCCCCCCTAAGGGAGTATACGTTTCAGTGGTATAGACAGGTAATACATAAGATAAGTAAGTGCCATAGATAGCCAAATATATACAGCTATACAGAAGTTCTGTGTATAATATAAGATATATTATAACACATATTAGGCACAGAATATATGTTAGATGATAACTAGTATTACAAAGAAAAATAAAGTAGGGAAGGATGATGGGAAGTGCCAGGACAGAGTCATAACTCTGCTGAGTAGCTGGGATAGTGCCACTGACAAGGTTCCTCTTCAGTTACAGATCTGGAGGTAGCGAGGGAATGTGACTTGGGGGTATCTGGGGAAGAAATACGAGGCACAGCAAACAGAACATGCAAAGGCCATCAAACAAGGGCACACTTGGCATGCTCAAGGAGCAGTGAGGAGCTTAGTGTGGCAGGAATAGACTGAGTGAGGGGAGCTTGTCAGGGATGAAGGCAGAAGGCCAGCCAGAAGCCACATCATGTACAGGCGTGTGCGTCTGAGGCATATTAAACTCCATGGCTTTCACTCTGAGGGAGTTGGAAAACCCCTGCAGGGTCTAAGCACAGAAGTAAACTGATCTGAAGAATACTTGAAATGTATTGTACTGACTGCTGCATTGAGAAGAGGTTAAAGGGGGGCACAGAGAGAAGCATAGAGCTGGGTTAGGAGGCCCTTCAAGGGAAGCGGCTGCGGGATGGTGAGAAGGGTTACATCCTGGAAATCTCAACGTACTGGGTTGATTAGCGTCCCCTAAAAATTCATGCTCCCTCCACCTCCAGGTCTCAGAATAAGACCTTATTCAGAAATAGGGTCTTAGAAATGTGGTTAGTTAAGTTAAAATAAGGCCCTACTGTATTGGGGGAGATGCTAAAACCGACTGTTGCCTTTGTAAGAAGGGTATGTGAGGCCACAGAGACACACAGGGAGAACACCACGTCACGATGGAGGCAGAGATGGGAGTGATGCGGCCACAAGCCAAAATCACCAGGATGGTAGCAACCACCAGAAGCTTGGAAGAGACAGGGAGAGAGCCTTCATTAGAGCCTTGGAGAGAGCATGACCCTGCCCACACCGTGATCGCAGACTTCTGGCCTCCAGAATCGTGACAAAACAAATTTCTGTAGTTTTATAGCACCCAATTGGTGGCTCTAGGATACTAATATACTCATGAAGGTAGAGCCAAAAAGAAATTGCTGACAGATCAATGAGTGTAGTCGGAGAAAAAGAAATAAAGAATACACCAAAATTTTAGGTTGGTGCAACTGAAAGAATCAGGTTTAGAGATAATATTTGGAGTTCAATTTGGGACAGATTTTATTAAAAATATCCATACACCTAATCCAGCCATACACTATTTAAACTATTAATATTTACTGAATCCTAAAGGAGAATAAGTGGAAGGTAAATTATACTGTGGCACAGGCTCCAAACAGAAATAGAGATTGTGGATTTAACAAAGAGCACACTTAAATAGATTATTTAAACAAGTATTTAGGTCATTATTAAGAAATACCTTGAGTACAAAGTTACACTAAATCGTTCTGCTTTGATTAAGTGTTAAATCTTTCTCTCCATCTCTGCTGCCAACAGAAGCCATATGGAGAATGGGACACATGGGGTACCGGGCATTAGTAGCAAGTAAGCCGTCCATGGTGCTATAGTCTGAAACAAGAAGAATTGCATTTACAAAACAGCATCATGGGTCATCTCTTAATGCAACACCAGGATTTTCTTCCATTGAGACACCTTGGGACATATACAATAAAACCACTGTGAAATATAGGATTCTGGTTAAAAAGGACCAGGCATTTTATATTCTCCCTTGCCTTGAAATCCATCAAAAACAACCAAAATAATGGAAAAATAGTCAAACTGCCATTTCTTTGAGAGGGAAAGGAAAAAAAAAAAAGGTTGCAACACCAAACCACAAACCATAATGGATATTTGCCAAATAAAATGGAATTTACGCCAAAATAGGAATGATGCCAAGAGCTGACACAAACTTCTTCAGACCCAAGGCATGGAAGAGATTTCTCTAAAAGTAAATGTAACAGGATATCAAAATGGGAAACTTTATGACTCGGTTTTAGCGGCGACAAACAGCCAAGCCCCCCAGTATTCCCAGTAAGGTGCCAGATGACCAACACAGAATTTGCAAAGGATGTGGCTGAAAATTGGATTTGCCTCCATTCACTTCAGAGAGACACAGGCATTGAAATTACAGTGAGAGGAAAAACACCTCTGAGAAAAGTGGTGGACATCTATGGTATTTTTCTGTCTCCAGTCTTCTCATTTACATCCTTACCTTCACTCTTCCATGGTGGGGAAGAGGGGCTCACTTCTCTCATCTCAAGCAAAAACAGGTTTACTTCAAGGCAACCATTGAGACTAGTCTTGCGCCCCCAGGCGTTGGTAGAGTACAACTGCTACTCTAGTCTGATAAAGTTTAAAGGTGACAGATGGTGCAGCAAGGACAGATGGCTGCCCTGGGAATAGTCCGGAGTTCGTCAAAGTAAAGAGTGCATGAATTTGGGAGGAATTATTTGTTTAAAAGGAATTTAAGACACCATACTTTTTTCTCAAAAGACAGTTCCAGGAAAGGTTAAGAACTCAAGGAAGGAATGGTAAAACAACAGAACATGAAAAGAAAGATGGCAGTATGCAGGAAAAAAATAGAAGAGAAAAACAAAAACTGCTGTAGGCCTGATGACCATATAAGAAATAACTAGTAGAGTAAACAAGGCTGAAAACAGTCAGCAATATGGTTGAAAAACAAAAGAAAATCACACAAAATAATATAAAAACTAAGAAAAGTGATTAGAAATAGATTGTAGATATTGAAGACAAAAGACTTCAGGCACCATCTAATTGATGTCTCTAGAAATAATAACAAAACAAATGAGCATAGATTCCATATATTATTGCAAAACATTCTTAGTCTTGAATCTTTGAAAACTTAGTAAATTTCTTTGTTTGTCTTGTTCCTTTGTTGCTTTCAGTTTTATATCTCTCATATGAGTGAAGTCATACGGTTTTCAACTTTTTCTGTCTGACTTATTTCACTTAGCATAACAATCTCAAGATCTATGTTGTCGCAAACGGCAGTATTTCATCTTTTCTTACGGTAAAGTAATATTCCATTTTGTATGTATACCACGTCTTCCTTATCCATTCATCTATCGAAGGACACTTTGGTTATTACCATGTCTTGGCCACTGTAGATAATGCTGCAATGAACATCGAAGCACATATATCTTTATGGATAAATGTTTTCATTTGGGGGGGGGTAGATACCTAGGAGAGGGATTGTTAGGTCATATGGTAATTCTAGCGGTTACCAGAGGGTAAGGGGGGAGGAGAGATGGTAGAAGAGGGTAAAGGGGGTCAACTATATGGTGATAGAAGGAGAACTGACTCTGGGTGTTGAACATGTAATGCAATATATAGATCACATATTATAGAATAATACACTTGAAACCTATGTAGTTTTGCTGACCACTGTCACCCCAATAAATTTTAATTAAAAAAAGAGAACCTAGTAAACTTCAAGGATAAAGAAAGGATCCATGAGATTCCCTGTGAAAAACTCAAATTATTAAAACAATTTTTTTAAATCACATTGCCTTTATAATTATGTTCTCTATAATTATATTGAACACCAAAGTATCTACAAAGCTTTGTTACAAATCTTTGAAGTTAGATCCAAGAATGTTATACCCAGCCAAGTCATCCTTTGAGTCAAATATGAAAGTATCTACAGACTTTCTCAAGCATGAGAGAAAACATACACCATGAACCTCACTTGAAAAAAAATACTTGACATTTATCCATTCAGTCAAGAATAAATCAAAATTAAAAAGAATCAGAAATGAAGAAGCTATTGTAAAAGCCCTGTCAGTTAACATAGAATTCACTTATTAAATTCTGTAGGACTGAGAGAAATATGAGGAAAGAACAGAATGTATATGTAAAATTTGGGAAGTTGAGAGACAGGGAGGTAGGATAAGTATAATAGGATTAACTTTCTCATATTTATAGTAGAAAGTCAATTGATAAGGCCTAAAATTGAAACATGTAACTAAATACATACTCTTATTATGACTCTAATATCATGTTGTATTCATTTTCTTTTCTTAAACTTGGAGAAATGGTTTAGAAACTAATAGCTCTTATGATGAAGTAATATTTTTGTACTTTGTAGCATGATCTTATTTTAGAAAATTATGCCTAACTATCTGTGTCAATGCACAGAGAAATAATACAGATAATGTTCAACACATGTAGACAGTGATTGTTTCTGGATGGTAGAATTTGGAATAATTTGTAACTTTCTTCCTTTTATTTTTCTACATTGCTTTTCTGTTTATAAACAGCACGGATAAATTTTTTGTAAAAACAATTAATTTATATAAAATAGGCCCACAATTCTTTATTCAAAATCCTTGGGACCAGATGTATTTCAAAATTAGAATTTTTCAAATTTTAAAAAAGTAATATGTGGTTATGAAACACCTTCAGGGGACCTGAGCTAGCACCCCAAAACCAAACATGTTAACATTAAAACATCAAAAGTATGAATATTCACACAAAGGGGAAAATTATGACTTCAATGTGAGTTCACATCAGGAGTTATCAAATGATTTTTCGGCAAACCGACAGTTTTTTCCATTTTCAGAGCTTTTTCAATTACAGTTTTGTGGGTAAGGAGGTACGGACCATTGTACTTAAATTGAATGTGCTCTTAATGATTGCAGCTCAACGTGCTACAGTCATCCTAATGTGTTCGTTTGCCGTCTAGAGATCATTCATAGTTCCTGCAATTCTTCCTCCTCAACACGTTTTCCAAGCTACACAGCAACCCTACACACTTCATTCCCACCTTTGTCCCTTCCTTCCCTGGCTTTCATCAGCACAGGCAGGAAGGAAGGATGGTAGAATTGGAAAAATGCTAAGCTGAGAATTAGTAGATTTTATTTTAGCTCTGCTACCTAATAACTGTGTGACTTTAAACAAGTCAATTTCCTCAGTAAGACTCCACACGCCACCAAACACTTGCAGCACATTTTAAGCCTAATTACAGTCAACCCTTGAACAACAGGGGTTAGGGATCCCTGGACCCCAGTGGATACCAAAAATCTGTGGATGCTCAAGTCCCCGACATAAAATGGTGTAAATCAATGCATACAGACCATCCCTCTGCATCTGCAGATGCCCGACCGCAGATCAAACACAGGGCAGGTCTTTATTGAAAAAGATCTGCGTAGAAGTGAACCCACACAGTTCAAGCCCATGCCATTTAAGGGTTAACTGTATGTGAACCCAGAGGTCAGTTTTGAATAGAAAAGAAGGGAGAGCTTTGTTGAACAAGAACAACAGTGAGTGGAAGTGGGAGCTAATTATTTGTGTAGAAGCCTCAGACCTGTTTTAGGATTAACATACAGGCCTTGGTACCATCCTGCTTAAAACACAATCTCTTTTCTTTGAAACATAACTGCCACATCTTCTTATTTTCCCAATCACTTTTATGTAAGGACACACTAGGCTACCTGACAATACACTTCATTTCTCCGCATTAGATAACTGGACACAAGTGTCAAACGAAATCAGGATTTAACCTGATGTTTTATGAGGTTCAGTTGGCTCCTACAACAAATCCTCGTATCTACAAATGTGCATATCACCTAGTGAAGAAAAACAAGTGCCATAGAAATCTTCAGGCTTCAATTTCTATGAATTGTTCAAATCAGTTTAGAAATAATGAAAACACGATTCTCCCTGCTAAAATTTCTATGTAATAGGTATGTAAGCATATTTGTCAGACTTGTGTTCGGGTAAAATAGCTTCATTCTGAACAGCTTTTGGCTATGAAAGTGATAAAGCTATGATAAAAGATCTCTAAAAGTCATGAAAACCATTGGATTGCTAAAGTTTTATCAGCAGAAGCTCTAGAAAGACTATAGGAAATTTCCAATTTAACAAGATTTTGGTCTATTAATAAGCTGCAGCAGGAAGTCAGGCCCTTTGGTTGCTGACTGACAAGGAAAAGCCTTTAAAACCGCATGTCTCTTTGGTGGTTACTTTTCACAAAGAGAAATTCTGTCGTGGATGTCTGGTAAGACAGCATCCCATAACTGGGACTGCCTGCATAAGGGATGCAGGGTTCAGAGTGGCACCATAGTTCTCAGGCATCAAAGGAAAGTGAAATAGAAAGAAGCCAATGGCTATTTTCTCTGATTGGCATCCAAATGACTGAGAGGGGTTTTATCCGTAAAGTTTCTTAAGTGCTGTGAGTACTGGATAAGTACCAAGAGGGTCTGTGTTTCTGGGCTTGTGCTCAAACCATTAGACTTCCTGTTTCTCAGGTCACAAAACATGATGATTTCAGTAATATTAGGAGCTCTGGGAGAACAGTTCTTGGGGGTTAGACTTGGGAACTGGACCATGACAACAGACCATGCACTGACTTCAACCATCCCCGTCTTTCCAAAATCTAAGCTGAGACCAGCTCAAGCCTGTGCACCCAGAAATAAGCAGAGAGAGAGAGAGAGAGAGAGAGAGAGAGAGAGAGAGAGAGAGAGAGAGAGAGAGAGAGAGAGAGATTGCATTTTCCTTTGTGAACAAACCAAATTCATGTTTCTTACAAATACAAGGTCACATCAGCTCTTATTTCATCCTGCTGCAGGGTAGTTATCTAGAATAGTTACCAGCAACATAAAAGCTGTTTTTGGTTGTTGTTGTTGTTGTTGTTTTTACTTAACCACTTGAAGAATTAGCTTCCTCTTCTGTAAAATTAGAGTTTTCTCTCTGAATACCTTTCAGAAATGTACTGTTTAGATGAGAGTCTTTATGGGAGTGCTTCGTACCTTAAAACCTTACAGCAACATTCCCGATGTTTCCCTTGGGAGAGAAATCCCTGAAAAGGTTAATAGGTATTTTGCAAAAAGAAAATACATGAATCAAATTTCAGCTCAGAGTTTAGGGCAAGCCAAGCGTCTTTACTGCAGGACTTTCCAGAGCCATAAATCCCTAACATGCAGTAAGAATTTCTAAGGGAGAGGTATACTATGCAGAGCTGCCCTACCTACCTCACCTGAGAATTATGTTTCAATCATCATCAAGGGATTATTCTCCAGGACACACTAAACCTTAAAATACAAGTCATGTTATGGTGGGTATAAATAAGCTGAGCAGACTAGGTGGACCTTTAATAGAATTAACCAGAAGGCATAATGGTATTCACGTTTCTGCTCAAAGGGGTATCTACTTTCAGTTTGAAAACTTAACCATACAAATATTTTTCATTACAGCTTAGACAGGACACAAAGGATACAGAACACTTGATCACAGAGACACTCAGACAGCAGGGCTGTGACATTCCTGGGCTGACTGATAAGTGACCAGTGGGGCCCATTTGTAGAGCATGTTGGAAGATGCAACCCCCTTACATGTAATATTTGGGGGGAAATTCTTATTCAAAAATGGTATTGAAAACATTTTTATGTGACTACATCAGCTTTGAAAAAAATTGCAGTACATTAACCAGATGGAGGTTATTAGAACACGGTTGACTCAAGAAGAAGAGAACGCCAACAAGACCAGAGAAGAGAAAAATCATTAAATACATATGGATTCCAACTTGTAGGGATGAAAAATTGAAAAATTAGTACCATGTTTCCCCAAAAATAAGACCTAACCGGAAAATAAACCCTAGTATGATTTTTCAGGATGGCATCCCCTGAACATAAGCCCTAATGCATCTTTTGGAGCAAAAATTAATATAAGACCCGGTCTTATTTTTGGGGAAACACAGTATCAGAACACTATCATGTTCTGTTTCATTATATACGTTATTCTTAAGTTAATTATATGCTAAAACACATTAGACATAAATTTAATAGAGTAAATTCTCTTTTTAATGATTATCTTTTACATTGATTTCATAAAGCTCCAATCCCATCAGCTGTTATTGTAGAAAAATATCTGGACAAGATGGATCCTGTATCCAAGCATTATAGGTGAGCAACCTTCTTTAAAGGGTTTAATTCTAACTTGGTGGACCCTCACTATGGATGGTATTACTATTATTACTTATTGTGCAAGTCCAAGGTCAAATCCAGATTTATTAGCCTTGGAACTTAAAAAAGCACTAATAGGCTAAACAATTGTTAAGAAAGACTTTAGCATAATAGCTACTTCCAGAGTAACGTTTGAATCAGAAAAGTTGATATTTCTAATTCAAACTATCATTATGACACAGAATGTTCTAGACCTAATCTATGTATTTAGTGTAGAAAATAATAATAATTACCAGTATTGAGTGCCAACAATATTTTATGTCCATGTGATAAACTAAACATCTAAACTCATATCTGTTCACCCCAAAACCTTCCAACTCTCCACACTGACTCATGGAGTACTATAAATGATTATAGTAAGGCTGCAAATTACACAGGTAGAATACAAAGTCAATCATTTTTTTATATACCAACAATGAACAGTGGCATTTGAAATTAAAACCCAATACAATTTACATTGGCACCCCCAAAATTAAAATACTTAGGTCTAAATCTAAAAAAATATGTACAAGATCTATATAGGCAAACTATAATACTCCAATGAATAAAATCAAAGCAGAGAACAAAATAAATGGAGAGCTATTCCATATTTATGGATAAAGATGCTCAGTATTGTGAACACACCAGTGGGAGTTGTGTGAAGGATGAATTGGCAGAGCACAAAGGATTTCTAGCAGTGAAGATACTCTGTATGATACCATAACGATGGGTACATGTACGTTCATTTGATATATTCATATTGTGCATTTTTCCATCTTGCTTTCACACTAGACGTGTGTTCACTCCTGGATCCTGACCCACTGTGCTGTGGATAGTTGATGCATGCTATAAAGATTTAATGACAGTGAAGAGAGGTGATTATTTTGTACATCGTTTGTGATATGTGAGAGATAAGAGCTTTGAACAGTTGGACGGTCTGAAGGACTCTTTTTGGATGGAGCAAAGAGGTTCTGTGATGGAGTTTTCGCTGCTCTTGCAACTGCAAGAGAGTGTCGCAGGTGGGTGATGCGTGGGGAGGGAAGGGGACTCACTTTGTTTCATTGCTCACAGATACTTCAAATTATTCTCACAGGCATCTGCCTCAACTAACATCCAATCTACTGCTCATCTACTTTGTTCTCAAGGATGAACATCTTTAGGGTATAACTGGGTTTCTCCTATAAACAAAGCATCTTGCTACATTACCTTTCACAAAACCCACGTTTAGATACTCATAGATGTGATGTTTTAAGATAAAAGCCAGAAAGACATGAGGCTGAGTGTTCTGAGGGGAAAAAAGGTACACAGTGCCCTGAATGTTCTCCTCAGAATACCGAAGAGTTAGTGAAAGGAACACCAGCTTTTGATCCATGGGAACTAGGTTTAAACACGCCGCCTGACCTGAGCAATATTAATAAGCTACTTAATATCTCTGAAACTCATTCTGCTTACATAAAAAATGGGAATCATACCCCCTGTTTTTAGGGCTGTCACAGGGATTAAGTGGAATAACATGCAAAAATGTCCAGTACTAAGTAAATAATCAATAAATTCTGCTTTATCATCTCTCCCCAACTCAGCTGTTATTTTTTCTGGGTTTAATTTTTTAAGCAACTTCTGCTTTGTTTTCAATGTGATAGGTGAAGATTTCAAAATTACACACATGCACACAAACATAAACACAGCTTTATCTTTTTAAAGAGAACATTCCCCTTCCTTCCTTCCTTCCTTCCTTCCTTCCTTCCTTCCTTCCTTCCTTCCTTCCTCATCCTTCCCTCCCTCTCTCCTTCCCTCCTTCCTTCTTTATTTCCACAGATATCGCAGTATGTGCTGTGTACCAAGCACCTGGACCAGACAATTTTCCAGGACAAATTACCATGTACTTGTCTTGATGATGCTTTAGCATCTGTTATGAGAAAAGAGCATTTGAACAAATAAACAAGCAGGTACAGCTGTAGCTACAGATGAGAATGAAAGGTGTTGAAAGTACTAGAAGGGACCTAGTCAAGACCACAGACAGGATGGCCTGTATGGAGAGGTGATAATTAAACAGAGAACCAAACAACAGTGTACTGCGTAAACTCCATTTGCCCCCGGCACACACCCTCTCAATCATTCTCCACCTTTCTCCCCCTGCTTGTGCCTAGGAGGCTGGTCCCTAAGGAAAGCATCACTTGTGCCTCTTTGTCCTCAGGCGTCCTGCTGAGTTCTGTCAAAGCGGGACACTGGCTAAGATTGAGGGGCCAGAGGATAGACATGTCAAGGTACCCAGAGATGTCATGTCTGTGGCGATAGCTGCATCCTTTACGTTACAACTAGCACTGGAGGACCCCTTCCTCGTGGGGCTAGCTTACACTAGGCTCAGATAATTCCACTGCCTCCGCTTGCCCCTCCAGCCCTTGGTGGGTAATGGCTTCCCAGTGTCGCTAGTCTCTTGGTGCCTTTAGTGTTTGTCCCTAACCCAACCCTCACGTCTAAAGTCACCTCACATGGACCATTTGGTGTGAATTCTGTTTTTAGCCTGGAACCTGACTGTTACCAAAGGAGCTGGCCATGTGAAAAGCTTGGAATGAGGGTTCCAAGGCAAGAGCTTGGCATAACGGAAACTTAGGAGGGCTGTGTGGTCAACAGCCTATGAGTGGAGAGGAAGTGGAGTGAGATGACATTGGAGAGGTGACAGAGGCCAGACCGTGAGGGCCTTGAGGCCATCTATGAAGTTTGATTTTTATTGATGAGTGAACATACCAGTTCTCACACTTCTAATATAGATAAGACAAGTTATTTACTAATTCAACGTGTTCTGTCTTTAACCAGCAGGACAGAGGCCAGGAATGGGTTAGTCACTTTTATGTCTCGCAAGAGAAGGATTAGCTTTATCTTTATATTCCTTTTAATGTTTTTTTGTTATCATCAGTGTTATTCTTTTCATGAAAGGCTGTTTAGAATGTATACCTAGAAAAAAATGTGGTTTGGACTATAAAAATATACCTCAGTGTCTTGAAATCTTCAAACAGTTTTATTTCTACCATGTAGTACTTATAAACATAAGGGATTATTATTACCATCACTCTTCTGATAAGATCAAAACATACATTTTTATCAGTAAATTAATACATTTCTTTCTTTCTTGCTAAACACAGTCAATTTCTGTCAAGCCCACTCTAGCCTGAAACTGTGAACTTGCCTTCTTCTGTTCCTCTGCTTGCCATTGACACATTGTCTAAACTTACGCCACGTGGACCCAGAGAGAGGCGGGTGGGAAGCCCGACAGTGGTCTGTGTTGTCATTTTTTTCACTCACTTCCAAGAGATCTTTGCACCATCTGCTTAAAGAAAGAGTGAACCAGACCTCTCTCTGACCCTTCTGAGGGGCTGTGATGGTGCTTTCATTTCTGCAAAGTTAACTTTAATTCGAAGGAGAATGTACATTTTGCGATCTTTCTCCTCCCTCACTGTCTCCTTCTTGACTTTCTTTTACCCTCTCCTTTGTCACAGTCTGAGCCGTTCCTGGAGGCTAATGTTCCTAGGATTTACTTGGGACCACTTCTCATTGTAGTGCCCCCATCTGGTTTATCACCACCCTCTCTGTATGTTATCACCTTAATCTAGCTACTACATTCTTTGCCTCATTTCACAATCCCAAAATCTTGCTATTCACAACTCAAAAATAGCTTTTCTTCTACTTTACATCACAAGATACAAACGTTCCTTCCTGGTTTTTAAGACCTTCAGTATCTGCTTCCATATTTCCTGACCCTTCCATTTGTGGGCATGGAGCCCCAAATCTTGGAGTTATCCTTTATTTCTCTCTTTGTCTCACATCCATCCAACGCATCAGGAAAATCCTGTAGACTCTGCCTTCAAGATTCACAGAATCAACCACTTCTTATCACTTTCACAACTACTACCTGGTCCCCGCCACCACCATCATCTCTTTGCCGGATTATAGCTTTTAACTGCTAGCCCTGCTTTTACCCTGGCAGTCCAATCTCTACACTGTGAAAACCTAAGTCAGACTAATGTCATTATTCGCTCTAACCTCGTTAGGTCTCCATGTTTCACTCAGATGAAGGACCACACTCTTTAGAATGAGCTGTAGCGTTCTACATGACCTGCAATCCTCCCCTTCCCCTCATCTCTTACTGCTTGCCTGGACCACTAGACTATATACTTTGTGGGGAGGTGGAGTTTACATTCTGTATCATTAGCTTTATATTTCCGGCCTCCAGCACTGTCACTGGGATAGAGTGGCCACCCAATAGAGGTTCCTTGATCTATGGAATGAATAAATTTGGATGTCTACTATGCTGACAAGTTTTGGACTTATTCTTCATGGTAGTGTGCTTTCAGAAAGCAGAATTATGACTGAAGGATAGATAATGATATCTCAAACGCCAGCCTAGCCATTAGGGAGAGAGCAGTGCACAAAACACATCCTATTTTACCTTCGAGGGCTTACATTCTAGAATGCTCGAAATTCTTACTTGCTAAAGAATGACTGGTTTCATAAAAAAAAAAAAAAAAAAAAAAAAAAGAAAGTGTTATCCTATGTAACTATGTCATTCAAGCCACCAAAACAATGCGACATCTCTTTTCTTGCACTCTAATGATCATCAAATCATGCTATAATATATTTTAGTGTCTTTATATATGAATTGTGACTTTCTAGTGCAGCCTTCCCCCCACCCCTGGAAATTTTAATTGTCTCTTTTTCCTTGTTAACAAAAGAGACATATGCCTTCACCTGATTATTTAAAACATCCATGTTTTATGTAACGAAATTTATCTTCTTCTTGAAGACATTCAGCACACAGCCTTCTGTCTTCTTGTTTAAATCTGGACTTATTCATTTCTGTAGCTGCTGCACAGATTTCTTACTGGAATTTTTTTTTCAATTCACTTCTGGTTAACACCTCTGTTTCTGTGAACCCACATTACCCCTTATTTCTTGGTTCTTTTTTTGTTTTGCTGGACTATATCCTCATGTAACTTTTTCATAAAATATATGGGAAGACTACTTGAAAAACTAAAATACCTCATTTTGACCTCAGATAAAAGTGATATTTTGGCTATGCTCTTCAGCCACCACATCATACAGGTAACATGAAGTTCCTATCTGCATTGTATCTTCTATAAATTCAACAATGTTTCTGATTTGCTGAAGCATTTTCTTGTAGTTATGTAAACCATTGTTATGGTTTGGGAAGTGGTGAAAGATGGAGATATTAAAAAAAAAAATCCTAAGCTTAGTATGCCTTCTTTAACCAGAGATCAATTTCCCAAGTACTTTTGAAAATTACACATTTAAGCTAAGCTTGTCTACTGTTCTACTATAGTCCATTCTTACAATTTAACATCAGTTTAATAAATGCAAATTAGGAATTAGTTAATCTTGTTGATAATCCTGAATTTATTAAATGAACTCTTGGATTCAAATAGATTTTAAGAAATCATGTGACACACTTGTTTTCAAAACACTCAATTAAAAAAATTATCCTTTAAGAAAAAAGACCTGTTATGTTATTCTCTTTATCTCCAGGGTGATAAATAATCCAAAATCCCATGTCTGACTAGGAATTTGAGAATTTTACTCCCTGCTTTTCCTGAGGATTTATATTCAGTGTTCATTTCTCAGAAATCTTCATTTAAATGTTTTCTAATATTCTACATTATCGTCAAGCTTGCTACACTCATTCAATCACACAAGTGTAATTTGTCTCATTTTTAGAAAAATTAGTAATTTTTTATTATAACAGAAGGTAGACCTTGTTCTATACTATGACAAAGGATTATTTTTCTATCTTAAATCACATATTGAGCACTACAAATTTTCAAGTACATTACTGAAACTTTGGCCTCTGGTATTAGATTTCCTCCCGATATCAGAGTCTATTCCAGAGAGTAGCATTAATCTCCTCTAGTGAGACAAGATACTCCCATTAGTCACCAAGATAACGAGGTCCCAGATTTTGCTGACAAGATCCTTTTTTCAAATGTTGAGACCAAACAGGTTGGCAAAACTCACCTAGGAGAAGAAGCTAGTGAGGTTGGAGATCAGACTCCCAAATGTCCACAATGTGAGTTATTTCAATCCCTACCCTGACCGACATGTGTAATCCAAGGTGTGCATACATCCAAGGGGCATGATCAGGGGTTAAGTAATAAATTAGTATGTTTTTCCTACATAAATGGAATTGTATTTTGTCAGTGGAACACATAAAACCTGGAAAAATTATTCTCGACATGTAATACTTCTGCTTTGAGTTGACACTGGAAGTATGATTTTTTGTTTTTTTTGTTTTGAGGTTCTATTCATTATACAGACTCTTTGGTCACTTCCCTATGATTAAGGACCCCAAATAGTGAATATATGACAAAAAATTTGAATGAGAAATCTATCTTAACTTATGGAAGTTAAAATACTGATATGGTATTACAAGAGAAGAGTGAATAGCTTATATATAGCAAAAAGTGGTTCATACAAAGGGCGTAAGCTTTTCCCTCAGTTCAGATTTAAGTTCTACTAAGAAGCTGTGTAAATTCACCCCACCAGACCTCAGTTTCTTGGAAAAAAAGGAAGGGTTGGCCCTGATAATCTTAAGAGTTTATCCCAGCTGAAAAAACAACAACATATATATATATATATATATATATATATATATATATATATATATTCACATATATATAGTTTTAGAATATTTGTTATGCTATAAAATTCCCAATCAGGTAAATGGAGAGCTAAGGTCAGCTAACATCTGTGGAAGCATCAGCTACTTCTTAGCCTAAACACACCCTGTAGCTCTAAACTAAGAATATTGAGCATTACGGAATAGAAATAATAATGGAATGAGCTCACATGAATTAGTTATATGAAGCTGACCATCTCAGAGAGAGGGCACTTGATGATAAACTGGGATCATCAAAAAAAAAAAAATGGCACCCTATGTGAGAGCACATGTGTGCAGGTGTGGGTGAGTGTGCTTGTGATTTTGGAAGAAGATGAGAATATTGATGTAGACATGATGAGAAAAGGTAGAGCTTTCCTCAAAAGAACCCTGTTTTCAGGCTCTTTGGCAATGTTGATAGAATGTGACAGTTTAATAAAAGGTCATGATTTGGTTCACACATACCAATTGTAGATTATGCTCTTCCCTCCTGCAGGGTAAAGACAGAAGCTAGGTGCCTGTTGATCTGTCACACATCCCTGTGAAAAAGTCTACATTAATGAGCTGTCCAAGCTCAAAGAGACTTTAAAGTTGGATAGCTTGGCATTTTAAGAATTTCTTTTCATTTTTGAAAAAGACAACACACAGAGCAGATGATTCCATTCTCAAATGAAATTTCTAGAAATATTTCCAAGCAAAGATGTTATGAGAAAAACAATTTCAGTATGTAAGCACTTACCAATAATTGCATCAGCACATTTTTCGGTGTTATGGAATCTTAATAAAAGAAAGCTGTCGGTGATTATCTTCTAGACCAAGGGCTGGAAAATGCCAGGCCGTGTGCCAACTCTGGCCCATCAGCTGTGTTTATAAACAAAGTTTTATTGGAACACAGTTGTACTCATTTATATATTATTGTCTATGTGTGGGGACAGAGTCCCAGAGAGCAGTTTCCAGGCTCTCGGCCTCACGTGGAAAGGTGCTGACTCGGGTAGTAGATGGCCGTCAGCTGTGGCTAATTGACCATCAGCCGTAACCAGTTAGCCAATTAGCCACTGATATAACTGCTGTGGCTGCACTAGTTGGTCAGTTGGTTGGGTGGCAGGCAGAGAAGTGGACAGCAGGTTGCAGGTCATGTGGATCCAGCCTCCAGTGAGACTATCGTGGTATGACTCCCCTAGTTATGGCTCCGTGGGTGTTCCTTTTTGGCCTAGCCATATCCTGCATTCTTATGTGGGGAGCGGGACCAGAGACCCCGCAGGCCGCCCCACAGGACACTGTGTTTGCTTACTTTTATAGTGAGAATTGAGTAGTTGTGACAGAGACCACATGGTTCAAAAAGTTTAAAAAATGTACTATCTGGCCTTTTACAGAAATGATTTACTAACCTCTGATCTGGACCAGTGGTTTTATATTATTATTATTATTATTATTATTATCATTATTGCTATTATTTATTTTATAATTGTGAGTGGCCCTGGACCATTTTTCACAATGGAAATACTAAATAACTATTGTTTTTCTTGGTGATAAATTTTTCTTGGTAATACTGGTTGCAGATACTCTGTTATCTGCCATCAGCCTTCTTTTCTAACCAAGCACTGATTTTGTAACTAGAATTCTCAGTACAAATCAGGTGCTGCCAGGTAGGTTCACTGGTGCAGGTTTTTGAAGGGCTTGGAAACAAGGGACATTTCTACAGCACAGTCCAATGTTCATTCTTGGGCTAGAAATTGAGCAGCTTCCCTGGATCATGGTTTCAGTAGCACATTCAACTCTATGGGTCCAGCGGTGGCTTGATAAGCCCCTCCCTTCCTGAGAGGGGCTGAGATAGCAGGGCTCCTGGCAGGCAGGCTCCATTCTGGGTCACTACAGAGGCCTGTCTGGAAATCATTCCTTTAGCCCTTTCAAGGACTTTGTGAGTACATATCCGAATTAAATCCTCTTGTGTTTAAAATACCTTAAGTGCCTTCTCTTTTCTTTATAAAGCGTAGCTGTTCTGTCTTGATCACATGTATCAGTCTGGTTTAAGATCCTCTCTCTTCTTCCATTCACCCAAAGTCGTCTTCAGCTCCTTTAAAGTCATTTTATTTGAGTTTTCTATTTAGTAGGACATGAACCCTCTTACTTTTGGGTTATACTTTTAGGGGAAGAAGCAGAGCAATCTTGAACATTAATTCTTGCTTTTTCTGTTTGGACGGTGATGTCGTTTTAGTTGTTATAATTATCAATGGGAAGGGCAGGGCGAAGAGGGAAGGAGCCAGGTGTGAGCTCTGGCTATGGGGCTGGGGTGGGAGGTGGGGAATTGGGTGGGGGTATCCTAGGACTGCCAGGTGCTGTCTGAAGATACAGCCCCAGTTCCAGGATGTGTGAACCAGAGCTGGGAGCTAGGAGTGTGAGTGATTCCAGGGGATTCCAGGACTAGCCCTCCATAGGCCTGGGAACCCTAGGGGAAAGGGAAGGGCAATTTTGAACATTAGTCACTGTAAATACATTTTAGAAACAATTTGTCAAATCTCCCTGCATCTGTCCACCACAAAAATGAAGCTGAAATAAATACTAATTAAAAGTGCATTACACTTATGAATTATTATGGGGCTCAAATAACATCTATATAATATTAGGTCTTCCTACTGAAAAACATGGTTTGCCTCTCTGTTTCTTTAAGCCTTCTTCTATAGGAGAACAAAAGAAAAAAAACACAAATTTCACAGATGATAGCAGCTATACTTTAAAATGGTTACTGAAAAAAATGTAACATCATAAAGGTAGGATGAATTCTGAAAGGTTTCAAATGAAATTATTTATTAATCAAATAGCATCTATATACGTTTGGAAACCAGTAATGAGTACAAGTGAGAGACACATTGTTTGGAGAGCTAAAGATACTTGGGGCACGTACGAATTTGTGCACCCCTTGAAATAATTCCAAGGATTCCCAAAGTTACCTAGCCAATGAGTTGGGAAGCACCTGTTGAGATCAGTCATCCCCTCCCAGTGATAATTCTTTAGCCAATATTCCTGATCAAGGACTGTAGAGACTAAATTTACAGCATGGAGAATCCACTACTTAGTTCATTCATGGAATTAATCTAATGGAGAAAAAAAATTACTTCTTTATGTGGAGCCAGATATACCTATGGCCCTGTCCCCTAGAGCTAAAGTAAATAAACCTAATTGTCTGGAGCATTTCTGTTCTTCAGATATCTGACACTGAATATCAAATATCAAATAGCTGATACCTTGCCACTTCTGTTTTCTCTTGCTAGTTCCTTCAATTTCCTTGTACAGCTTATTCCCAAATGCTTCACGATTCTAGTCACCCTTCTGCAAATGTACCTAAGGTTTTCAGAGTCCCATTTAATGAAAAAAACTCAGCAGGCACTAACCACAATGCACCACATGTGTTCCGATGCTTGAATAGGATATTTTCACTCATATTGCACTTTTGGCTTACATTGCACATTTTATCACCTGAGTTTTTGCTTTTTCCTACGTGAACTCTAAAGCTAGGTAGCTCTAAGTCTGCACATTAAAAATAAAAAGAAAACAGAAAGGGAGGGAGGGAGGAAAGGAAAAGAAAAAGAAGGTTTTCCTTTGGAAATAATCTCCCATCTATAAGAATAATAATACATACAAAGAATTCCTACATATCCTTTACCCAAATTCACTATTGTTAACATTTTAGCCCATTTGCTTTATCATTTGCTCTCTCTCACGATCCATCTCTGTTCCGCTGGCTGTCTGTCTCTCTTTCATAATTTATTACCATTGAAAAAATATGTTGGTGTCCAAATTGTTCTAGATTTAGCCAGTGAGAGCACTTTGAGGTGGCTCTTGCATCCTTTTGTCATATTTCCATCATTTTTTTTTTGAGCACTTCCTTACTTTCTGGCAGAGAAAGATGTTCCAGGCTCATCCATACTACGCCAGCTCTGAAATCAGCCACTTCTCCAGAGAGCCCTAGTCTCATTTAATGAGATCTATACTTTACAGTCAGTTGATATTCTAAGAGCCTGGATGCACCATAAAGATCATATGCCAGCTACCTCTTCAGATGGACGAGGTACCTTTAGCCCAGGGAGTGTTCCAGTGAATGGCTCAAACAGCTATTGGAAACAGAGCCAGGAACAAAGTCCCATCTCCTAACTCCCAAAAATCCATTCTTTTTTATATCCTTTCAGCCTTCAGACGGCACTCAACAATAACATGTGTTAAGTTTCATTCTGTTGATTTTGTCCCATCATTTCAACATCCTGAGACATTTTAGTTGTCAGCCAGGATCTTCACTGGATATACAATCCTCCTTCAAATGCTTCAAAAGTGACTTTCTAAACTGAGGTTGGCTCTATTTCCAACTTCAGGGGAGATTTCCTGGGCTCAGTTATAAATCTTTGAATAATGAGGTTTTTAATGAAACCAGGGCTAACACATCATTAACTGTGGAGAGAGAATAGTACTCCTGTAATCACTAATTTGAGGAGCTTAATGGAAAAATACAGAATATTGAAAATGTTTTCTTATCATTACTCAATTTGTCAAAACCCCATTGTTTATGCCACATTTTAAATGAGGTGGAATAGTTTTTAAAGATGCTACAGAGATCATTACAAAAGCACTGGGAAACCAACTATAGTGGAAGGGGCGTGGGGGAGGAGGCCCAGGCGAGGAAAAGAATTACTAAGCTCAACGTGAATCCACGCTCGCTCCTGCCGCACACATGAGCTTATCTCGGCGCCAGCAGTCCACAGGGGGATGTAATGTGAACGTTACAATGGGATCGAGATAGGTGCATTGACAATTCTGCACCCGTAACACCCATCCTTCTGAAGGTACCATCTGTTACATCTTTAGTCTTTTTGTGAGTATCAGAAATAGAGGTAATTAAGCAAATGAGCAGCTAAAATTGAAGTTCCCAGAAAGGAAGAAAAGTTAGCACAGATATGACAATGGGGTGTCTTTGTAGGAGCAGAGGCTGAACACCTGGTACCCTCTCTGTGACTGTAGCAGAGGGCATGGTGATGGGCTGCAGCCGGGGAACCAGGAGCCTCCACGGCTGCCTCATGGCTCATAGTTCCAGGAGCTGCTGAAGGTAAAGAGAACATGCCCCGGGTTGCCTTAGGAAGGGAAAGGAGGATGCACAGATAACCCTAGCTACACTCTGAAAGGAAAAGCCACCAAAGTTTTGCATCAGGGCACAAGGACATTGATGCCTCCATTCACAAATAACCTTCAGATCAGTGCTCCTCTTAACAGAGGAGGCTCCAGTCTGCCTTGTCAGCTGGGGAGGCCGCAGGGGCCTGACCAGGGCCTGGGGCATGGCGTTTAGGGCAGGCCTATTAAGAGGAAGGTGGAATTACCAAGGCTCCTGGGCTGACAGCCACGGAGGGTTCTGGGCCTGACAGGAGACCTGGCATGCTCCTTGTCCCCTACGCAGGGAGCCATGCCTGCACAGGCCCCGAGGGCTGGACAGCTGAGAGGAAGGAAACCTGTATCCTCGAAGATGGTTTTGACTGTGAAGTGGTAGGGGGACCACAGAGGCTATGGGGTTCCTTTTTCCAGATCTGAATCTTCTTTGCTTTTTGCTGTATTGCTTTGCTTGGGTCCCAACCTCTTGAGCTTTCTTAACTTGAACACCTTCACTCCCGGCCCCACTCCTCTTTCCAGGGCCCCACCCTGTCGATAGGCCTGCAGGAAATGCAATACCCACCCCCACCCCGGGGCTCTGCAGTGAGATGCACATCTTCTCCCCTTCCTGAGGATCATTCCGGTCCCCTCTCCCCACAGCGGGCTCCTCTGGGCTTCAGCCTGCTGGGAGCCTTTCCTTGCTGAGCTGTGGCTGTGACTGCGGCTTAGAAACAGATGAACGGTGCCAATTGAGTGTAAACACATCAAGTCACGTTCTCGTAACTCAGACATATTCAAAAGAACTGGTGTCCTTTTTCTAGAAAAGGAACTAGTCCTTTTTCAAAACTGTCCCAAATTCATGGGCTCTTAAAATCATTTCAATTAGTCTCAGTTCCCTGAACAGGCTTGGAGGCACAGTAATAAGCTCAACAATGTTCTCACACCGATCCAGCTAATAGGTGTCAAGCGATTTGCTCTTGGTGCCTTATTGATTAAAGTGGGGAAGGTAAACGGCTGAGGATCTGTGTGAAAATGTAATTTAGTCAGTCAAGGAGGAGTGCTCTCTGAGCAGAGGTGTTTAGTTTAAGGGAGGAAAATGCTGCCTATAAACACACAGATCAAAACTTTTAAACAGCCTAACCCACGCCCTGAGAACCAGGCAACTTCTTCAGGATGTTTTGTTTGTCAAGGACAATCTCATGATCAAGATGGAAGCTGTGTGGACCACCCCTTCCTTCCAGTATGCAATCAAGTAACCAAGGAAGAGCGAGAAAAGTATCTCGGGTCACTGCACATGGAGATGTGTGAAGAGCAAATGCTAGGACCACAGTACAAGGAAGGCCCAGGCACCGCGTTGGGTCCAGAGCGGGGAAACACCCTTCATAAGGAGGTAAGAGAAGCTCACTCTGGCAATCACCACACTTTAGGCCAAGTCTACGGACAAGTCTGGAGCCTCCAAGAAGCAGATGCCAAGATGAGGTTAAATGTCTAAGAAACTTGTAATGCGAGGTACCTGCAAGAGAAAATGAGGTGGGATCCAGGAGAGGCTGGGAGAACCATCAGACCACAGTGCACGTCTGACTCAAGTGAAAGAGACAGTGAAACGAAGGGGGAGTCTGGTGGCAGCATCTTAGACCACAATGCAGTTCAAAGGAAAGTTCAGAAAGGCCGTTGGAAGAAAATTGTTTGTCAGAGGGATACCAGGAATGGGCCTGCCTGCGTGTTCCTGCAGCACTGGCTGGGGAGCAGCCCAGGGGAAAGTGGCCTCCGCATGAATGTAGCAAAAGACTTCAGAACACAGCACCGGGGGCCATCGGCTGATTATGCTCTCGGCAATCAGAGACCTGGGAGGCTCATTCTTACCTCCATCACACAGAGTGACTAACCCAGACTCTCACAAGGAGTTTAAGCAGGTTTACATCAACAAACAACAACAAACCTCAGGCAGAAAAATAATAAATCATTAATATGGGGGCGGGGGGAAGATACAGCAATAAGAATAGCTACCCTTTAATTAGCGCCTACCAAGCACCAGACGCTTGATATCCTTACCTCCAATCCTTACATTTCACCAATGACAGCACGTGTTGAAAGGGGTAAGTGACTTGTCTAAGGCCACACGGCCTGCATGTTAAATACCCAAGATTTAAATCCATAACTGTGGGTTCCAAAGCCGTGCTCTTTCCACTCTGTCAGAGGGAAAT
Organism: Rhinolophus sinicus; assembly: GCF_057876585.1. Lineage (NCBI taxonomy): Eukaryota > Metazoa > Chordata > Mammalia > Chiroptera > Rhinolophidae > Rhinolophus > Rhinolophus sinicus. The sequence continues at coordinate 185,280,010 of NC_142516.1, read as the reverse complement.
AGAAGACAATTATGTCAGGAAACAGGCTGCAAAAGTTGCTACAATGAGCATAAAACTTAATGCTGGATAATCCTGGCAGCTGAGGAAAAGGTAAAGATGCTGCATTTTTATAATAATTCTCAATGACTTTTCTTTTAACTTTTTAAAATTAAATTTATTGGGGTGACGTTTGTTAGTAAAATTATGTAGGTTTCAAGTGTACATTTCTATAATACATCATCTATATACTTCATTGTGTGTTCACCAGCCAGAGTCAGTTCTTCCATCACCATATATTTGATCCCCTTTTCCCTCATCTACCACCCCCACCCCCATTACCTTTTGGTAACCGCTAAATTGTTGTCTGTGTCTATGAGTTTTTGTTTCTTTGTCTTGTTCATTTGCTGCTTTCAGTTTTATATCCCACATATGAGTGAAGTCATATAGTCTTTTGCTTTTTCTGTCTGACTTATTTCGCTTAGCATAATAATCTCAACATCCATCCATGTTGTCGCAAATGGCAGTATTTCATCTTTTCTCATGGCCAAGTAGTATTCCATTGTGTATATATACCACATCTTCTTTATCAAATCATCTATCAAAGGACATTTTGGTAAATAACGCTGCAGTGAACAATGGGATACATATATCTTCAGGGATAAATATTTTCAGATTTTTTGGGTAGCTACCCAGAAGAGAGATTTCTGGTGCATATGGTAATTCTATTCTTAATTTTTTGAGGAACCTCCATACTGTTTTCCATAGTGGCTGCACCAATTTACATTCCCACCAACAGTGTATGAGGGTTCCTTTTTCTCCACAGCCTCTCCAACGCTTGTTACTATTTGTCTTGTTGATGACAACTATTCCAGCAGGTGTGAGGTGATAGCTCATTGTGGATTTGATTTGCGTTTCCCTAATAGCTAGTGAAATTGAGCATCTTTTCATATATCTGTTGGCCATTTGTATGTCTTCTTGGGAGAAGTGTCTGTTCGGGTCTTCTGTCCATTTTTTAATTGGATTGTTTGTTTTTTTGTTGTTGAGTTGTATGAGTTCTTTACCTATTTTGGATATTAGTCTCTTATTGGAGGTGTTGTTTGCAAATATCTTTTCCCATTCGACTGGTTACCTCTTTGTTTTGCTGATGGTTTCTTTTGCTATGCAGAAGCTTTTTAGTTTGATAAAGTCCCATTCATTTATTTTTGCTTTTACTTCCCTTGATTTTTGAGGTCAAATTCATAAAATCCTCTTTGAACCCAAACACCATAAGTTTAGTACCTATGCTTTCTTCTATGCAATTTATTGTTTCAGGTCTTATATTTAAGTCTTTGATTCATTTTGAGTTAATTTTGGTGTACAGTGGCATATAGCAGTCTAGTTTCAATCTTTCGCACATGGCTTTCCAATTTTCCCAAAACCATTTACTGAAGAGGCTTTCTTTTCTCCATTATATGTTTTTGGCTCCTTTGTCAAAATTATTTGCCCATAGATATGTAGGTTTATTTCTGGGTTCTCAATTCTATTCCATTGGTCTCTGTGTCTGTTTTTCTGCCAATACCATGCTGTTTTGATTATTGTAGCCCTGTAGTACAAATTGAAGTCAGGGAGTGTGATACCTCCAGCATTGTTCTTTTTTCTCAGGATTGCTTTGGCTATTCAGGGTCTTTTGTGATTCCATACAAATCTGATGATTTTTTGTTCTATTTCTTTAAAAAATGACATTGGGATTTTGATGGGGATTACATTAACTCTGTATGTTGCTTTGGGTAATATGGCCATTTTAACTATGTTGATTCTTCAAATCCATGAATGGAATAGCTTTCCATTTCTTTGTGTCTTCTTCAATTTCTTTTAAGAATGTCATAGTTTTCAGTGTATAGGTCCTTCACATCCTTTGTTAAGTTTATTGCTAGGTATTTTATTCTTTTTGTTGCAACAAAAGGAATTTTTTTTTTTCATTTCTTTTTCTGAAATTTCATTGTTTGTATATAGGAATGCAATGGATTTTTGTACATTGCTTTTGTATCCAGTAGCTTTACTGTATTTATTTATTGTTTCCAATAGTTTTTTGGTGAAGTCTGTAGGGTTATCTATATAAAAAAAATCATATCATCTGCAAAAAGTGACAATTTAACTTCTTCATTCCCAATATGAATGCATATTTTATTTCTTTCTCTCATTGGCTTTTTTTTTTTTTTAAAGCACATGAGAATATAACATGAGAAGGTAAATATTTTCCTAGCCTTAATTTCTGAAAGAAATTTGGTGAATCAAATCTGAAAATAAAGACTATTGAAAAGCTTTTAAAAGAGAAGAGCAGTAATGGATAAATTATGTGTTTGCTATATCTTTTGCTTATTAGTACTACATAGCATACAGCATTCAGCACATTTAGTAGTTACCGGCCCTCGAGATGGGTAGGTAGAAGGAATTTGAACTCCACTTCTTTCTGTGTCTGGACAGTAAAGGCTGAACTCAGCTGACTGGGTGTACCCAAACGTTGAACTTTCCGAAGAAAAGACTGGTCCTTGACTGGCTCCTGGGAGGGCACCTCTGAGCCCTTAGAATATCTTGCCTGCTAGCAGTGCCTTCGTATACCTGAGGCCTTACACCCAACAGATAGTTTATGCTAAGCGTGTGATTTGTGGTGAATGCCTCTGGATGTATTCCTGAAGCCCTGTATCACTTTGGCTTCTGACGGGGGCTGGAGACTGAGTAGCCAAGGTCAGTCGTGTGGGAAATCCACGCTTATGTGACTGACTGACCCCAACAAAAGCTCTGGACAGTAAGGCTGGGGTGAGTGTCCCTGGTTAGTAATACTTCATTTGTGTTTCACATATTGCTAAAAGAATTGAGTGCTGTCAATGTGATTCCACCGGGAGAAGACAATTGGAAGCGCTTTGCCTGGTCTCCTCCAGAATCTACCTTATGTGCCTTTTTCCTTTGCTGACTTTAACCTGTATCCTTTTGCTGTAATAAATCATAAGTATAAGCAGCTCTTCTGGGCCCTATGAGTCCTTCCTATAAATCATCAAACCTGAGGATAGTCTTGGGGACCCTTGACACCCTGTCCTTACTCTTTCTACTTCCCTCCATCTTCCTTTAATCGACATCAACTGACTTCTTTCTTCTTTCTAATTTCCTTTCCTCGCCACCCCCCAACCCTAACTGTATTACCTGAAAGAGGTCTGTTGTGTTTGGGCATTTTTCTCTCCCCACCTCAACCCTTGCTAAAATGAGAGAGTGAGACATGTTCTATTTCTAAGTCTTTCTATTCTTAGATCTCCAATTACTTAACAAACAACATAGAATCCTCAAAATTGCAAAAGGCCATATAGCACACAAATGAGATAACTGAGACCAAGGTGTGAGAGGTGGTCCATGCCTTACAGAGCTGATCCAAGGGCCATGCTTACAAGTGACAGAAATGGCCTTATTGGTCATTGCTTTGGCTCTCCACTTCCTTGGCTCTTGTTAAGATCACCTGATTTAATCATGGCTATATTGAGAAAAATGACTTTGAAAACAAGCCGATGCCAGTGCTTTCTGTTTCTCCCTGCTCCCTGAGGGACACGTTTTCAGTCAGGTGTCAGCCCCACCAATTTCATTAGCATTGAGTTACAAGGATAAAAATATCCCATCCCTGTCACTGACGAGTTACCTCTGCACTGAACTTCCCGAGTCATCTTTTCTCCAGTAATTTTGCCAGTGATATGTTTGTTGTCAGCGAGGCAAAGCCAACGCAACTAATTCAGGGTGACCTGGGCTCCATGCCGCTCTGCACATCAATAAAATTGCCAGGTCTGCTTTGATTTCAGAGTGTGTGTCGTACGTAATGATGATATATGAGCTCATGGAACAGATTTGATTCTCGGTGGTGAGAATGGTTCCGGCAGCTAAGGAGAGGAAAAATCATTTCAATCTACAGTATAGGTAGACTTCTTCCGATATGGATGTCATCAGTGGGAAATTCAGATGAGCACAAGATGGCACATCTACCCTGACCACTAAGGAGTAGAAGCCAAGGAAGTTGAGACAGGAGAGCTGGGCAGTGGAGTGGGGAGAAAGCCAACTGGGGAAACCAAATTTCAAATCAGCTCAATTCCATTCACGCTCTAGTATACCCAGCAGCCAGTGTCATGCAGAGGACACAATCAGGTCCAAGCAAATGGCTACTGTCCTTGCACCTTAGTGATCTGAAAAGACAGTTACAGCACAGCAAGGCAGCTTCTGCAGGGCAATCAGGATCTGACGGGGCAACTGACAGCTCCCAGGTGAGACTGCCTGGCACTAGTGGTAATTAAAGGTGCCGGGCAGCACTGGGGAGTGCTGACCGGGTTGGCATTTCTCAGGGGCGGGGGTGGGGGGGCGCTCAAGGTTCATCCATATTCTAGCATGCATCAGAATTTTATTCCTTTTCAAGGATGAATAATATTTCATTATATGTATATACCATATTTTGTGTATTCAAACTTGACATTTGGGGTGTTTCCACCTTTTGTCTATTGCGAGTAATGCTTCTAGGAACATGGGTATGCAAATATTTATTCAATGCCCTTCTTTCAATACTTTTGAGACTATACCCAGAAGTAGAATTGTGGGATTGGGTGATAATTCTGTGCTTAAATTTTTGAGGAACTACCTTACAAATAAGAAATTTTTAAAGTTTGAAAAACCTTGTACGTGTTTTAGAGAAGCCCTTTTGCAACAGGTTTAGCAACATCCATATTTTTGTGGAGAAAATTTCTATAAGATGCCATGCGGCTGCTGACACGATAATCCTGCGTCTGTAATATAATCCTCATCTCTCAGACATTTATAAAGCTCCATTCATGTGCCATGCATTGCCAGGGGCTGGAGACATAGCAGTGAACAAGACAGGAGCCATCCCTGCCCAGGAACTAGAGGGAGCAAAGTCAACAAGCAGAAGAGGACAGCCGGGCTACAGGACCCCAGGACTGAGCTGAGAGCCAAAGCTGAGGTCGGTAACTGCTGCTCATTGAGTGCCTATTACAGGTCAGTGCTGGACATTTTGAACATAGCCTAACTTCATCCTTACACAGGCAGTATTATTATCCCATTTTACGGATGAGAGAACTGTGAGGCTCAGAGAGCCCTAACAGCGCAGTACCTGACAGATGACACCTTCATCACCTCATTGGTGTTAAGAGAGTCAGACAGGCAGCCGGGGATGGGGAGGCATCACCCCGTCACTCACAGCACTGAAAGCAGGTTCTCCTGACTTCATTTCAGATCATGGGTCTATAATTTTGTAGGCCTGTGCATTTATCAGAGGAAATGTGCTTACATACCATGTGCTTACATTTCCAGCCACGGTTCATTTCTAGCAAAAATGGGTAAACTTGGAAATAGTTAATAAGAAATTAAAAAACATAATCACAAGCTCTTTCTTTATTAAACTGTAAACTCTTCAAAGATAGTTACATCCAATACTTAATTGTATACAGCATCTGCAATAAGAGCTCAATAAGTCAACTTGGTAAGTATTTATCGAGTACTTTTCATATGTTCAACACGGAAGTGTGAGCACCATTCTCCTAATTTTAAGGAGCATGCAGCTTGGCCCACATAGCAATAAAAGGAAACTATAGGACTGTATGCAGCCAGATGGTAATTTACATAATATTAGTGCAAACATCTGATCCAACAGGAATGAAAACCTATGTACATAATGAGGGTTTACCATGTACCACTCACTGAATGACACAAACTTCTTTACATACCTAACCCACTCTATCCCTTACACCACCCACTGAGGCCAAGATGAGTTCCATTTCCAGTGGGAATACAAAGCATAGGTAGGTTGAGCAATTTGTCCCAAGTCACACACAGAGCAAATGGTTGAGGTTGATTCCATCTCAAGATGTGTAATGCCCATGCTCTTCACTCCAAATTTGAGGCTTTTTAGGTTCACCTTTGATAAACTTCCCAAGCATAAGATAGAACAGCAATCAGGGCAGGGCTGGGAGGAGTCATGATGGGGAGCGACTATGGAGAAAAGTAGAGACTGACACCATCCCTGTAGCCGGCTTTCCACAATAACACAATCACAAGCATTGGAAGGCCAGGTTCCAAGCAGCCTCACCCTCAAGCATGAATCTTCTGCTTTACAGAAAATAGCACAGCAGCAGCCATTGACTTTTAAAAGGGAGGACACTTCCTCCCCTAATTTCACGCCGGCTCTAGCAGTTCAGGCAGAGAGAGAACCCTGGGTGGGGGACCTGATATGTCAGGTCTCAGGGACTCATGAGGCTGGGCCTGACTCCCTTGGAACATATTGGCATCAGATTCTTGTGAGGCTGAGCTTTATAACTGAAATAGACTGAAGAAACCGAGACTCCATGGCTTATCCTACAGTTACCATTGGAGTAAATTTGAGCAGGTGGATCACAACATGACAGAGCTAAAGGAGAAGGCCTTAAATTCAACCAGACTTGATTTGAATTCTGGGTCTTTTCTAGCTAGTTTCCTCATCTACGATATGAAAAGACTAACAATGGCTTCACACACTTGCCTCTTGATTCAGTGCAATTGTTTGTATGTGGAGCTCATCACCATCACCATCATCACCATCATCAACATTACCATCACCATCATCGCCATCATCACCATCACCACCACCATCATCATCATGACCATCATCACCATCATCAACATTACCATCGCCATCACCATCACCATCATCACCATCACCATCACCACCATCATCATCATCATGACCATCATCACCACCATCATCGCCATCACCATCACCATCACCATCATCACCATCATCAACATTACCATCGCCATCATCACCATCACCACCATCATCATCATCATCATGACCATCATCACCACCATCATCGCCATCACCATCACCATCACCATCATCATCATCATCAACATTACCATCGCCATCATCATCATGACCATCATCACCACCATCATCGCCATCACCATCACCATCATCACCATCACCATCACCATCATCATCATCATCACCACCATTATCACCAACATCACCATCACCATCACCATCATCATCATCATCACCACCATCATCACCAACATCACCATCACCATGATCATCATCATCATCATCACCATCATCATTATTAGTGAAGTTTGTCAAGGATGAAGGGGATAATCATTAGAATGATTCCCCTGAATGGCCAGGAAGGAGTGAAACCCAAAATGCAAGCGGAGGGGCTGTCCTGGGACATCAGGAAAGACACCCTTCCTCTCGGATTTGATGGAGGCAAACATAGGAAAGTTACCCGAAAGGGAAAGAAGAGACAAGCCCAATGCCTCTTGGCTTGGAAAAAAAACTTATGAAATGATTTTTTTTTGTCTCATTTTTCTAATGTTTCACTAAGGTGTTGTTAAGCATAGGATTCATTTCCAGAGACTATCACATTACTGCAGGGGCTGGGACCCAGAAGAGGCAGTGGTGGGGGATCATCTTGACCTGGAACATTTGTGCCCAACCTCAAGAATCTGCTTCCACATATTGTGACGCTGATGGACGTACACGTTTTTGGGTCTGCGTTGTCATGTAATGTCACGTGCTTCTGAAGAGGCAACACAGAATCCCAACTCAAAGGCAGTTTGAGGCAGTGCAGCTGATTGACTCCGTGTTCTGTAGCAACCACACACAGAGGTGCTTGGAATAACACCTGTAACCACAGTTAGTCCTGCCCCCGGAAGAATATTCTAGGGGATTTTACTCTGTGCATTGAGTTAGAGTTCTTTAGAGAAATAGAATCAATAGATTCTACATTTATTTATATATAAATACTTACCCTGCATGTATATGCACACACGTATGTATATAAATATGTAAGATATGTGTATACTTATATTTCTATTTCTATGTATATGTTTATGTTTATGTTCATGTTCATGTTTGTATCTATATTTATATATTTATACACATAGACAGAAAAAATACATATATATATATACATTTACATCCTGTTAGTTCTGTTTCTGTGGAGGACCTTGACTACACTCGTTAGAAATTACTTAGAATGAAAATTCATGGCAGAGAGATGAGAGAGAGAGAGAGAGAGAGAGATTTATTTTAAGGAATGAGCTCACGTGATTGTGGAGACTGACAGATTCAAGATTCAAAGGGCAGGCTGGAAATTCAGGCAGGTGTTGATGCTGCAATCTTGAGACAAAATTTCCTCTTCAGAAAACCTCAATTTTTGCTCTCAAGACCTTTACCTGATTACATGAGGTCGGCCCAAATCATTGAGGGTAATTTTCCTTTCTTAAAGTCAAGTGACTGTAGGTGCTAACCACATCTACAAAATACCTTCACAACATCTAGATTAGTGTTCGATTAAAGGACTGGATACAATAGCCTAGCCATCTGTACACGTAAAACTGACTATCACACACCTGCAGGTGGCTTATAAACAGGAGTCTCCTTAGTCATCTACTCAATGACGGCAGGGACATTTCACTGAGCCAGATATAACAGACCCGGGCTTTGTACCACCTTCCTAGGTAGCCTGGAAATGTATGCTTTACATTCTCTGAGTGTTTCCTCAGGTGGGATATAACAATACCTTTCCTACTTACCTATCAGGAAATTTAAGGAGATAAGGTATGTAAATTTTTTTAATATGGTATTTTAATAGATAATATGATTGCACTCTTATTATATTCAGGCATTATGCCAGGTTCTTTACATAAATTATACTATTGAATTCTCAAAACAATCCCGTGAGGTTGACAGCACTTTATAGATGAGGAAACTAAAGTTCAGAGAGGTGAAGTAACTTGGACAAGTTCCTACAGCCAGTAATCAGCTAAAATTCAAACTGAGCTATGTATGTCTGACTCTAAAGTCTATAATTTAACTACTGTATTCAAATGTATTAAGATTTATTATGCATTCGTGGTTATTTTATAACTGGAGGCAAGTGAACCATATGACCAAATCACTTGTTAATGATCACCTAAAGTGCCTTATAAACAGCATCTAATAGTTCTCATTTGATTTATAGCATCAGGGAAAACCAAATGCTCAATATTAATGCATATATGCCCAGATAACAGAGGACAAATCTATCCCAGTTAGTCTCTTGGTTTGTTTTTTTTTTGTTCTGTTTTCTCAGTGCCTATTCTGCATCTAAACAGTTTCCCTATATCAATGAGTTCTACCTTACTCCCCTTACATCCAGTTTTTCAGGAAACATAAAATGCGAACAGGTAACGTCAATACAAGTTTTTATACTGACGTCACCGAGAGAGTTACAAAGCATTATAGGTATGGAAGGATGCATCAGGAAGTAAGATATAAAGAAAGCAGGGAGACACAATTAAATTTTCTGGCACTTGCTCCCATAAAATTTCAGCTGTTGTTAAATATGCATGAGAGAAATCTTTACTGGTTCTTTGGAAATTCTTAATTGCTACGAAACTTAGCAGCCAACCCCCTACCTGCTCCCTTACACTGCTAGGAAATAATCAATGTATTTCAAATACTTCCTACCATACTAAAAATACCTTAGCACTGCTTTCTGCTAGTGTCAGAAAGGAATTCATTCCCTGAATGTTTTTTGCATAAAGGGGAAATGGTTTCTGCTCTGTAAAGCTCTGATCTACCATTGGCTGTAAGTGACTTTGTAGGAGTGGAAGTAAAAACCTTCCCACCCACCTTAATATGTGCATTAATACGCATTCATTGTCATTTCCACATAATGACTCTTGGTTCATTAGGGGAAGGTTTCTGTCAGGAAGTTTACTCATCTCTGTATCTAACAATTCTCCCCACCACCACCACCAACTTGGTGAGACCACCGACTGGCTTCTGTTTCCACACCTTATGCAGACTATAACCCCAATTCAGGCAATAGTGCTTCTTGTTTGAATCTTTGGTTTTCCTCCCCTTCAGGAACATGGAAGCCCTGTACTTCCCTGCCCCATTGAATTTAAGGTTGTCATTTGACTTCCTTTAGACAATAAACTGGGAATAGAAAGGACTTAAGAATGGAGAAGGTGATTTCCTAAAGATGTGCTGGGCCAGCAAAAATATAGTATATGTGCACTACCATGTCAGAAGCCCTCCTAAAAAGCCATTTGTTGCTATGTCCCACTCCTGTGCAGAAGTATCCCTCAGTGCATCTTGGGATTGAACCAATGCCATTTGTCCTGATTTCCCGTTTGCTCTAGTAAAGTTATTTTGAATCTTTCACCTTTTGCATCACAAGGCATTTCAAAGCTATCAGTCCACAGCGACATGCAACTTTTCAATAGCCAGTGTCATACAACTTCCAGTTGTCCATTCCCTGATGACTTAAAAGGTCATCAAGAAGCACTTACGTTCGAAAATCTAGCTTCTCAAAATTGAGAAGTTGACTAGGTCTCAATGACCCATCTTCTGTAGTACATCTGTAATGGTTTTCAAAATGGATTCCAGAATCCGCGTTAAGATAGAAAACAGTAAGTAATAAATAAAAGTTTGCTGACATTGCAGTTATTACTTTTAACAGCTTGGGCATATATTCATTTGCTGAGTAGCAAGATGAGGCATTTGAAAGGCCTATAATAAAGTGACAGTTTGATTTGTGTGGAGGATGATATCTCTGCTCTGTCTTAATTTAGTTCATTAATATGCCTGCATAATACAAAGTTTGCAATTAAGCATGATAAAAACACAAATAAACAGTGCCATCTTTTGGACAAGGCTTAAACTTTATGCATTTCTACAGTCATACATACCTGTGTCAAGCCATGTACTTTTTGCTCACCGCATCTGTCATGGATGCCAGGAAGACTATATTTTTATCATTAGTAAATTTCCAGGGCATGAAAGCTTTCATTGGCACTGTAGGAAAGCAAGCCACCATGCCTAAAAATAATGTGGCTTGCACCTGTCCACCTTACCTAGAATAGCACGCTCAGGTTGGCTTTTTAACATCTCCATGGAAATGTTACTGCAGCCCTGTGTTTATTTGCTCCTTACAGCACCTGAGGGCATTTTTTTTTTTCTAATTTAAGTTCCTTTCTAAATCGAGGAGGAAATGTATCTGACTCAGGTGTCAGATTTTGAAAAGTAGGTGGGTGGATGTCATGCATAAAAATAGAAACGCTATTGTTATTCTGCTCATAACTGTTATTCATAACCAAGGTGGGAGGAACAGACAAGAAAAGCCTGTTTCACCAAAACTCATTTTCTGTTGAATAGCACACATGAGTTCTGTAGTGGGCAACTTGGAAAGATGACCTGTACACAAGTGCAAGTATTTTAAAAGAGAAATTCTAAATTATCAATCTAGTCAAACATTTAATAAGCACTTAGCATTGTGCTAAGGAACGATGCATGAAACAGGTCCCTAAAATTATTGAGACGTTCGTTCCTTGAAGGCTTTGTAGGAGGGAAAAATGTTCCCATGGTGTGATGTTAAAGGATTAGGGAATATAAAACGGAAGTGGAGGTGATTTTGATGATGATGATGACAGTGATGATGATGAGAACTAACGTTTATTGACCATTTGCCATGTGCCAGGCGCTGTTTAAATGTTGTGCCTATATATACTCATTAACCCTCATGAAAATTTAATGAAGTAGGTTCTATTATAATCATCACTCTACAGATGGGGAAGCTGCAAGAGGGAGAGGATTAGTAACTTGGCCAAAGTCACATACTTGTAGTCAGTGACAGCTTACTATAAAATCTCATGTCAAAGAAAACTAGAAAATTAGTGGCTGCCATAATGAAGAAACAATGATCCAAAGCCAGGATAAGGGCTAAAAAATTCATTCATTCATTCATTCATTCATTCATTCAACAAAGACACAATTATTTGAGCACCTATTCTATGCCAGGTACCCTTGTCAGAGCTGAGGATGGAACAAAACAAGCATATGCCCCAGCATCTTAAAACCTGCCTCATAGTGCAGCAAATAATACACAGAAACATGCTAGAATACCTTGTGATGAGTAGGGAAGCAGGGCCAAGTTAGAGAATGCTGGGGGGCTCAGATGACAGGAAGATGATCTTATTGATACCTGCCCCCCGAAGCACATTGAGTCTGATGAGGAATGAAGACACACGCAGCAAAGCGGTGTATCATGACTTATGCAGTGGGAGAGGTAAACACAGATTGCCTGAGCGGACACACAGCCCCCGCCTAGACTGGGATGGAGGTTTCAGAGAAGGCTTTCCAGAGATGGTAATACTTCCACTGAGAATTATACAATGAGTAGAATTAGTTAGACAGGAGATGGGAGACACCTTGGGTAAGAATAAGCACAAAACACAAAACTTGAGAGTTGGGCAAGATCTAGTAACTGAGGTGTCTTTGGATAATAGAGAGAAACAGAATATATATATGAAAAGATTTATTAGAAGGAATTGGCTTATGTAGCTATGGAGGCTGAGAAGCCCCACAAATGCTATCTGCCAGCTGGAGACCCAGGAAAGCCAGTGGTGTAAATCAGCCCTAGTCTGAAGCCCTGAGAACCAGGAGTCCAAGGGCAGAAGAAGGTCCAGGTCTCCGCTCAAGCAATCAGGCAGGAAGGGCTGAATCCTTCCCTCCTCTGCCATTTTGTTCTATTTGACCCTCAGTGGATTATACGAGGCCCGCCCACATTGGAGAAGACAAATCATGTTAGTCAGTCCACTGACTTCAATCTCATCCAGACACTCTTCTCGCCACACCCAGGACTAACGTTTAGCCAAATATCTAGGTACCCTGTGATCCAGTGAGGTTGACACATAAATTACCCATCACATGAAAGCAGGTTCATGTAGTGGGATCTTAGGATATGTGTAGGTGAGCAGCCAGAAATAGGTAGTTCCGGAAGGCTGAGCAGAGGGTGAATCCCACCTCACCTCATCTGGCCTGGGAGGGAGCAGGGCCATCGTTAGACACAGAGGCTCTGTCTATGGGGAGAGATGTGATACACTCACTGTTCTGGAGAGAGCCCGAAGCAGTGATGGCGGTCATAGGCCGGAGGGGACAGGGCAAAGGCAGGAAGATACGCATAGACACTGTCACAGCAATCTAGTGACACGACGATGGGCTAGGAGAGGTGAAAGTCCTGGCAAGACTCTTAGAAGAAAGGTGGTGGCTTATTGGATTGGAAGGAGGAATTGTTAGGAAGGAAAACAGGAAAGCATGCAGGTTGCTGCCCTGGGTGACAGCTAAAGTGGTGTCTTTCTACAGGAAGAGGGACACAAAAGGAAGGGCAGGTTTGGATTTGAAAGTGCCTGGAGCATGACTGATGGCCCTACCAGGACAATCACCCCTGTTTCTTCAAATATGCCACCATAATCTCCATCCCCTCCAGGCGTTTGCAAAAACTGAGGCTCCTGCCTGCTTTCCCACACCTCTGCGTCTCCATTCCCAGGGCTTCCCCTGGGTGGTCTCTCCTCACACTTCAGGTCTCCGCTTCAGTGCTGTTTCCTCCATGGCCTCCATGACCCCCGCCAGGATGGGGCACTTGCTAAATCTCCCGCACCCTGTTCTCTCTCCCTCAGCTGTATTCACGTTTCTCTTTACTCGTTTGTCTTCCAGACTACATGATGGACTGTGTGGCTTCCTCACTGCACAGTGCCTGCCACATGGCACGTGCTAAGAAATGCTGTTGGATGCCAGCATGAATGAGTGTCCTATAAACCCCATGATAGATGGGTGCCAAGCGCCAAGGAGGGATCTGAAATTAGAGATATGGATTTGGGCGTCATCAGCTGGCGGAAGCAATTTACCTGAAATTGATGACCACGCAGCCCTAGGAGAGGAAAGTGTTTTTTCAACAGCACCCTGAAGGGCAGTGCTAAAACAGCAGCAGATATGTATTACGCCCAAAGTACCTTACATGGATTTCCTTTTGACGCTTTCTATCTTTCCAGGAGAACAGGTGGTACACTCATTTCATTTCTTTTTTCTCTCTCTCTACTGGCTTCTTTTCAGTTGAAGTAAAAGGCTTTTCACACTAACGGCAAAAACAACGTAGACTCACTGAAATGATGCACAGAAACAGAATTCTCCCCTCAATGTCCGGGGATGGCTTTTCTTCAAGGACAAAGGAGAAAACATTCCTTCCCAGTACTCCCCTTCTAAATCTTCTCCCATTTCTGGGGGGTCTTCATGTGAACTCCTAAATTTCACATTCCTCAGTGCCCCACACAGCTTAAGTTTCTCCTTAGAAATTGTCACCTCTCTCCACGTGGGCTCAACCCAAGTCTCAGACCCTTTCTGAGTGTGGAACAAGACTCAGTACTGATCTTCATGACACTTTTCCTAGCAAGGTGCCCCCCAAGGTGAAGAGCTGTATTGTTTCAAGCTGCAGTTGATGGAGACGGTTTCTGTGTATACCTCCTGTTCGGTGCCTGAATAAGATACACGCTGGTATGCTAATGATGCTAATTAGGGCAGACTACAGTGAGGCAGTCTGTGGCACTAGTTGATTTCATTGCACCCCTCTGCTAGAAGGCATTCCACTCTCCAACTCTCATGAAGATTATTTAATTTGAATGTAGAATACAGAGGTTTCATCTTTAGTTCACACCTCTGTAATCCTCATCGTCATTATTCACACTTATTTTGTACCCCTCTGGATGGCTGAATGTCACACTCTCAGAGAACATGAGGAATAACACTGAGACCAATTAATAAATATTAAGCAAATGTACAAAATATACATCCTTGCACAAATATAGAATTAAGTACATAAAAGTCCTGTCTGAAAGCTTGGCTGTGGCTGCCCTAATGGCTTCTGAATTGCTGGATATTGTTTTCAAATGGAATCAAAGCATTGTTCTTAGTTGAATAGGTGTGTCTTTCAAAAGTTCTTGGAGAAAAAATGATTATAATATAAATCTCGAATCTTTGTGGTAGAAGGCTTCTTGCTAAGGAGATACTTTGAGTACAGATGTGTATCTCTTCCAGTGGTTGGAGGAATGATTTCAGCATAGGCTCAAGTGACTTACCAATTTGCCCAAATATTAAAATAGGTCTCTTCCTGGTTCAGATACCAAAGTAGGAGACAGACTCGGTCCATCTGTGGAATTTCAACATACTTGGAACCCCCTTCAACTTTGGAATAGAAAGGATACAGCAAAATAAACCAAAAACAAAAAACAACAACACAAAAAACCTTTTTGAAGCAATTTCATTGATGAGAACGATTACTATGCTAATTCCCCAACACCACTCCTCCTGTTTAAGTCCCCAGGAGGACAGGGAAGGGTGCTAGTTACCTCATTTCAAGCCTAGTGAGGAGAACTTTCTGGAAACTACTTAGAAAGTATTAACCAAGAGGCCCAGCATCTGACCCACTTCTGAGAAAGTCCAAGTTGCCTGTGACAGTGGTTGCTGTACCGCAGTGCGCCTGTAGTACCAGAGGTTTTAGGGGCAAAGGACTTATGAGTGTGTCCTGTGGAAAAGAAGTGGGCCACGCAGGAGACAGAGTCATTGCAGGGTTACTATTTCCCAACAGAAATCACAGTTGGTCAAAGAAATTTTAATTTATATAGAGGTTTGCAATAAACTCCTTAGCATCGTGTCTACATTTTGGAAATCCAAGTTCTTTCTTCTATACCTGTGGGAATGAAGATCCATTGAGTGATTTCCCCAAGGTCACAAGTAGTAAGGCCTAGAAACTAAACAGAATTGCAGCTAAATCTTGCTTGAGCTAGCAGCCTGCAGATGTAGCCCAATTCTAGACCAATACATGGTGTCCACAACTTTTCAGCACCACCTCTTCATTGGCACAATAGTTTGGGTAGCCTTTAGCAAAAGACAGGTCCTGGGCACCATCTAACAGAGCTGAATGTACAAAGGTGGCTCTAAGTGACCACTGCCTCAGGATGTGTTTTATCTTGTTTTGTTAATAGACATGATAGGTTTGTCTTGATTCTATGTTTACAATGGATGGGGAAGGAACAGCAGAGGCGAGGTCTAACTTTTGGACCTGGATGCCTGAACAAAAATATGATTGAAGTGGCATAAAATGTAAGACGGGGAATCATGACTTCTTGTGACATGTAGGAGTTTTTTCAGGTCCTTCCTTTGCTGCCACAACAGAACCGCATTACATCCCACTGCAGGGTGCATTTCACGACTGCACAGTCGGTGTGTAGAAGGGGCCGGAAAGGCAAACCCACGGAAGCCACACTGACCACTGTAAGCACCCAGGTCTTAGAATAATAGGTTCCCAAAAGAAAGACAAATCATTTTTTTAACTTCTACTCACAGTTATATACTGCGTTCTGCAAATTTACAACCATCTGGATCGATCTTGCAGAGAGTGCCAAAGACCCAAAATCCATACATTGATTTTTTTCATCATCTAGTTTTCATATTCCTATACTTTTTCCTCGTGCATCAAGATAGTTGGATTTGAAACACTGATCCCCTGATCACCCTTCTGGTCTTTGATGTACAGCAGGGGAGCTGGCTGAGAAAGATAAAGGAATCTGATTTTCCAGAAAAAGAACATTCTTTCAATCATAAGCAGCAGGCCTTCTAGGAATAGCGAGCTGTAGTTCTTTAAAATCCTAACTACGTTAAATCTGGAGGGATTTCCATGGTAAATAAACAAGCAAATGCTTCACTATGTCATGCAGACCTTCCCTTTGGTTTTACAAGCATTTCCGTTTTGTAAATTTGACGCCTCACTACTAAAGCTCCACCTCCTTTTCCTGGTTCCCTGATTTTTCTTCTTTTCTATTGACCACTGTTTGTTTTCTCCTCCATGTAATAAGCACATGTCTTTTCTCTAACCATCACTTCCTCCACTCCAGTACTTCTCTGAAGGAGAAAGGCAGGACTTCACATCCCTTTCCATTCTGGGATGTGTTAAGTGCATGCTGCCCTTTCCCGGAGCCAGTAGGGTTAATTCTGTGGGGGCTGGGGGAGGAGGGGGTCTGGGGACGAGGTGCACTCTCTATGACCTGCTTCTCATCAGCCTGTTCTCTAGGCCATGACCACATTAACCTGTATTTAAATTTTTGTGAGACCAGACCAGGTCACAAACAATAACGGACATCCTGAGTTGGTTTTGTATTATGCTGTCCCCTGGTTTGCTCCTTTTTCCTTTCAACTCAACAGAAATCCATGCAAATAGGAAAGCGCTTGACTGCTGCATGATTTATTACTCAATCTTTGCAGGATCCCTACATTTCATTTGAATAGTTGCCGTCACATGCAAGTTGTACCCAGTGCTCTGTACCTTGAATGCGGGAATCTTACTGCCTTAACTAAGACGTATGATTCACCACTCTGGAAGCAACAGAAGGATTGATTTATCCAGGTACATACTGCTTACCCAGCAGCTGCTGGATTCAGATTCATTTGCTTAGAAAATCCATCAGCATTAAAGAGCAAATTTCAAAATAAATTGTTATCATTTTCATCTGCAGCCTGGATGCATACACTGTGGGAAGCACAAAGATCCCGTTGCCTAAATGTTTCTTTGAACCTCTGCTTGGTAACAACAGTTATGAAAGCCAGTGCCTCGGGAGTTTTTCCGGTGACCACAGCCAGTGTTTGACCTCGTGATGGTGATGTGGGCTTTCAGCTCCACCTGATTTGTGTGAACGGCACCGTGGCTCATCAAAATGAGTGAGGACACTTGAATCCTTGTAAGTGTCTGGCTCGGAAGGAGCAAACAACCTAGAAACACAAAATGTCTGCTCATCCATCGTGCAGAACCCTGATCGGAGCCTGGCCCTGTCTCCTGCAGTGAGGCTGGCCCCTGGGGAGCATGCCAAGGCTTGGGCTGTCCTTGCTGGCAATGTTGGGCGGCTCCTGCCTCCTGGTCCATTCAGCTTGTGTATCCTTTCCAAAACATCCTGCAAGATGACCATTAGTATCATGTCAAGTTAACGGAAGCATATGAAATTCAGAGAGGAAAACAGCTTCAGCAATTTGGTGGGAAAAACAAAACTGAGCAGTCAGATCTCTGCTTACTCCAACCCTGTTGCTAGCCCATGGTGAGTCATGTTGCTTGCCTGTATATGTATATATATATTTTTTTTCTGAATTGTCCTGAGATTTGCTTTCAATGGCTTATCAATTTCATTATAATCTTGACCTCAGGCACATCCACCCTCTTCTTTTAGCTAAATGCAGGTGTGTTGCCTAGTGGTTATGGCCCTGGGGCTCTGGAGTAAGAAGCTTCGGATAATTCCGGCTCCACCATCTGCCCACAGTGTGACCTTGGGCTCATCATCAGATTAAACTATATGAGGTTGCTGTTTCTGTGGGTCAACACCAATCAAATGGTAGCAATTTTGTGTGGTTCAGCCTTAGTTTCTGTAAATTTTACTTTCCTCCTCTGGGAAAAGAGGCAAAGTAAAAGAACCTATGTTGTGGAATTACTACGAAAGTCAAATGAGACACCTGTGAGACTTAGTGTAGTACTTGGCACAGGATGAGTAGTGGCTGTTTTTATCATGGACAGTAGGCACATTAATTAAGAGTCCTCATTTTAGGCATGCCTGACTTCAGCTGAGTCTGCTGAAGCAGCCGTTGCAGTCAGATTTTGGTGTTCTGGTCTAGTGAGTTGTTTTTCAATGCAGGAATATATATTAGTCATGTTTGTAACATTAAAAATCTGAAATCTGAATCATAAGCTGTACCTAGAGAGTTCAACGCTGAGTTAAAATTTCAAATCAAACAAGGTGCCATCATTTAGAAGACATTCTCATTATATCCCTCTCGTTTAAAACCTTTCAAAAATATCCCAATCATTTTTTAATTTCCATTTTGGGTCAGCCCCTGGTGATGTTGAACATTTTTCTATATTTGTATTGGTTATTGGTATTTCAACAGAACAGCGTGGGGCCCAAATCTACCTGCAGGAGGGAGATGAGAGGGTCCCAGGCTCTTTCACAGACTATCTGGAGTGTCACTGTCTCCCTTCTCCCTGGGCTCCAACCCTCTGCTCTCCTCCCTCCTGCCCTGTCTCCTCAGGGCCTGATCCAGGCTCAGACAGTATAACCTCCTTCCCTAGGATAATTTATTTTAATCAGGATCTTGTTCTTCAATCAACATCATAGGTGAGACTCAAGCCAAGAGGACAAAGGAATTCTGGTTCTGGACCCTGGGTCTTCTCAGGTAGCATGGCCATTGAGAACAAGAGAAGACAGTGGAAACCATATCTCATTTTTAAAATGTCAATGTTAAGCCAAATAAATAACACAATTACCAATATTGTCATTTTGCTCCGGTATACAGCATAACGGGTAGCCTCAGTCTGCTGAAGTGTACATTTTAATTGAAAGCAACAAGTTGGTCATGGTGCTCATCCACAGATTTCTTCTTTAACCTCCAAGAAATAATGGCATGGCCCCTTATTTCCTATGGAAAACACTTTCTTGATGGTAACAATCACTGAGTTGAACCGCCTTTGAGTCTGCCATGACCCCAACATTGATTCCACATAATATGAACAGGCCAAGTGAGTAAATGATCAAGTGATAGAACATGTGATACAACTTCTAAGTCCTGTAAATGTTCAGAGAAAGAATGAGGTGCAGTATTTACAGAAGAGCTGGGACTCAATTCTCTCCCCTGAATAATCCAGAAGACGGTGTCTCTTCTGCATTCTGCTTCTCTTCTGGGCTCTGTTCTACAAAGTCTGGCTTTTTCTCAGAAACCTTTAGAAATGCCAAATTTTCTCAATGCAAATGAAAACTTTCAATCTTGAATTATGGGATGCTGGGCTCCCTAACTTACCATCCTCGGGAGACCAACTTGTCCTCACCCCTAGTGCTGAGCTCATGGCTCTCATGTGAGCAGCACTCACTTGGCCCCATTCCTTCTCACCTCTGTTCTTTCCCCTGAGCGCCCCCTCTACTGCCCTCTGCTCCTGAACGTTGCTGCTTCTCCTCCTCTTGCTCCTCCTCCTCCTTTTTCTCCCTCTTTTCAAAATCTTCCCATTTCTCTCTATCTCCATCTAACTCTGGCCACCCAGTCACTCAAACCAACCTGTCATAGCTAGCTATGTCAGGACAATGGGGGTTCAGAGTTTTCTTTTGTTTTGCTTTGTTTTGTTTTGTTGTTGGTGTGGTGGAATGGCTGTGTCTCTCGTTTATGTTCTCCCGTGATTTCATGTGTGTGCTCCTGACTGCCCCTGGAAGTTTAATATTCTTCACAAGCAGGAGCTGTGCTTTCTCTTTGCTCTGATACTCCCGTAGCGTTCAGTGCGCAGCACACAGTGGGTGCCCCAGAGTTGCCACTGACTGATGGATGTAATGACGGCTTCAACAGCCTCGTGAACCAATGGACCACAGAGTGGGGTAATCACACTGCTGATTGTCTCACCCTCCAAGTTCTGGGCAGAAAGCCAAAGCCCACCCAAGATGTTGTAATGGTCTTATAATGACACAGTATTTGTTTACAAGCCTTCTTAAGAGAAAATCAATTTGTATCATCTAAAGCCTTCTAGACATATTGTCTAATTAGTCCTCTTATTGTGGCTCAGGAGTGATCTCACCCTCTACAGAAAAGAACAATCACAGAGGGTACGGAGAGCTGCTTCACAGTCTATGCGTCCTTGGAAACATTCATAAGGCCATTGGTAGAGAAACGTCTTGTTCTTCTACTCTTTGAAGTCTTCTTTGATCTCTTGGCCAATGGTAATCATTCCATTTTTAAAAAACTCTTGTAGTGTCTGTTGTGTGGAACACGTAAATTGGTCTTTGGTATTCGCAGCAATGAGTAAATAATGCTGGCTAATAAGAATGCCTGATGACAACAAACAAGGAAGTAGGACATTCCTGTTAGTTATCCTCTGAAGCAGAGTTCATAGACACCTTTCCTTTTGTGTCTTTGCCTAAAGTTAATGGCAATTAGAAAGTAATGATTCCCATTCTTGGCCAGCAAGAGACCATTGATATGAAATAAGTTCATTTTCCTTCAAGCCTGTGATACCAGTTCTCCTCTTTTCCCCCTGGAAATAGACATTGGCTAGATTGACACGTGGGAAGTTCCAGCCATTGAGTGGTAATGATATTAAGGCACTTAACCTATTTTTTCAGATCTGATGCGTTTCCATGGAAATAACAGTTGGAAGCCAGCAACTGAGAAATAAGAATTCTGGTTTTTGCTCAACTTCTAGCTGTTGACAGAGAGCTAGATTTTCAAACAAGCTGGAGAATCTCAGAATCTTTGATCTGGTGCATTTACCATACTCCATTAAAATAAAAATCCCATAATTCCTTTTTTGTCACTTTCTACTAATCTTCATGACTGTCAGCCAATAATTAGGTCACCCTCGTGGATCCAGGAGCTGGCTCAGTATAATAAAGGAAACAGCCCTGAGCCTGGAGTCAGATGGTCTCAGCCCAAATCTCACAAATTCTAGTGGCAAAAACTAGGGCAATTCATCTGTCCTCTCAGAATCTCCATTTATTAAGTAAAAGGTAAATTATTATTTAGAGGGTGATTATGTGCATCAAATGAAAGAAAGTATGGGAAGCATTTCATGTAGGTACACTGTGATCGATAAATGTCTATTGAATCTCAGTGGAGAGACAGGAGAGCAGAGAAGTATTTGTTTGTTTCCCCCTCCATCGACCCCCACATTCATCAATGACCTCATCAAGCTGGGAGGCAACACTCCTCTTTGACATTGGGTTGTAATCTCTGATCCAAGAGAACTTTGTGATATGTGCTAGTTTTCTCTTGTTGCCGTAACAAATTATCATAAACTTAGTGGGTTAAAACTACACAAATTGGTTACCTCAGTGTCTGTAGGTCAGAAGTTCTGTCCCGTGTGGCTGGATTCTCTGCTCAGGGTCTCATCAGGCTGAAATCAAGGTGTTGGCTGGGGCTGCAGTTTACATGTGGGGCTCAGGGTCCTTTTCCAAGCTCCCTGGTTGTTGGCAGAATTCAGTTCTTTCTCACACTTTCCACATGGACCCCCTCCATCTTCACGCCAGCGATAGCACATCAATCCTTCTTCTGCTTCACATCTTTCTGACTTCTGCCCTGAGCTGGAAGAAGCTCTGCTTTCAAGGATCCACGTGACTACATTGGGCTTCACTAGATAATTCAGGGTAATTTTCCATCTTAAGGTCAGCTGATTGGTAACTTAATTATATCTACAAAGTCCCTTTGCCATGTAGTACAGTGCATTCATGGGTGGAACACCGTTGTACTAGACGGTGAGGGTCACGGGTGCCGAAATTCTGCTGAGCTCATAATGTGTCACGTGGAATAAGACTATAGATCAATCTACTTTGTTACAAATGGGTGATTGGAAAATGAGGTGCAGTAACTATGGTCACCCAACTGTCCAGGAACAAAATAACCCAATTTCCCTTTAAATATTTCTACTAGATTTGTGATCTCCACCCCAAGCACTCTAGGTCCATCCCCCTCCTCAATCGTATTTCTAGCCCCAGCATGAGCCACCTGCCATCTTTTAATATGATTCAATGGCAGGTAAAACAAAATTCAGAAAAATGAAAAATTCAGGGCCTGCTCTGGAGACCACCACATACTCTGGGTAAGTGACGGGGAGTTTCATGCAGAGAAGGCTAGCGAGTAAGGGGTCAACTTCTCCACCTTGTCTCCCTGGAAGCTTCCAGCACCACAGCTGCTCCCCCAGGCTTGCTGGAGCTGCTGCAGCCTCGAACAGACACAAGCCATGACCCTGCAGCCTGTGCTGCTGGCCCAGAGTGGTCAGTCCCAGGCCCTGCAGCCAAAGCAGCCTGTGGTCCCCCTGTGTCCCACTCCACCCTGGGGCACCACACGGCAGTGCTGCCACCCCTGCCCCACTCCCCTTTCTCCCCATTCCCTTCTCCCCCCTCCCTGCGTGCCCCTCAAGTAGCTGCCAGAGGCAGTGGTGTGATTTTTAATCTGCTAAATTTGGGGGTAATTTGTCTTGTAGCAATAGATAATTACTAAAATGGAATTAACCCCAAATAGACTAACAATAAAATACTAATCCTTTTTAAAAAATTAGTTATTTTCTTAAGTTAGATTTTTCAACATAAAAAAAAATCAGATATCAAACCACCATGATGTGTACTTTAAGAATCTTACTACTTTATTTGTGAATTTTACCTTAATAAAGCTGAAAAAAATCAAAAAATAAATACAAATTTTCTCTTCAGAGAGACTCACAATGGAGACAGATTTCGGTGATGTGACTGGGTCTTCTCAAACCACTCTTCGTGGAAATGCTATCAGAAAACAACACATTCTCGCAATCTTTTCTGAACGTCCTGGGGCCAAGGAAGCTCCATTCCCGATTCTTCCATCCAGAGCCAGCAGCGTGTTAGCCAGTAAGAAGTCTGGGTGTGAGGAAAAGTTGATAAACAGGTGACAAAGCAAAGATCTTGGCTAAACATATGAAAGCATGGAGTCTCAGTACATTGCCTAAACCATCAAGATGATATGTAGACATATGTGTGCTAGGAGGTTTCCGGAACCATGGTGACATGTAATGATTCATGAGAAGGAGAAGAATGCCGCCTTTTCAGCTCTATGCTTCTTTGGGATAAAGCGGTGGGGGGATTCTCAGAGATGTTATGAATATGGTTAGAATCAAATGGAAACTTTCTTGGAACTGTTTACCGGTGTGTTTTTTTGAACCACCATCTTCTCTAGGGAGGTCAGGAAACAAGACCTAAATTGAAGACGTGACCTACTTCAGAGGAAATGGCCCCTGAGGTCCCAGCACTGAGGCCCGAACGCCAGTTTTGATGCTGACACTCGACAAGTGAGCCGCGTTGTTCTTTTAGGAAAAGGTTTTGTGGACTGTAATCTATTTCACTGCAACTTCTGTGAAGGTGCGTTTTCCATCTCACCACTGGGAGTGTGTATCCATATGAAGGCCAGACCAACCTTCCTCTCCTGTTTGTTTTTTAACTATACTTTATTCTAATGGAAAACAAATACCCCCAAGCCCCCAAGAACATTTGCATTTTGGTTGATAATTTGGTCACTGGAGAATACTCTCGTTCACTTTACAAATATTGGGTTGACTCAGAGAACACCTTTCTCTAGAGAACCCCCTTCCTCAGAGGACTGTCTGTACTTCCCCAGGGTATTATAGATAAACCAAGTTACCCAGGCGAGAAACTGAGTAGTCCAACATTCATTTCCCATGGGAGAGAGCCATCCAACGTGGAAAAGTGCTTGGATTTGCAAAAGTAGCCCTGGTGATATTTCATAAATTTGGAGATTTTATCGGTCAGCACTTACCAACTGTTATAAACAACCCTCAAAAAGCAGTGACATGTCAAAAGAAAAAAAATTACATCTTATTCTTGCTGCAGGCTGAAACAGGAGTTCCTTGTTAAGTGTTTCCTCTGGATGCCTCTCCTTCAGTGGAGCCTCAGGGATCCCGCCTTCCTCTTGTCTTCACCCTCCTCTAAATCCTCAAAGTTCTCTCCATGCAGCCAGCAAGTGGAGAACAACAAGAAAGACATGGTTTCCAAAACATGGCCTTGGATGCTGCAGTGAAGTCACAGGGGTGCCACTGTTTAAAAATTTGTAAGGGAACCCAGCAATCCTCAGCTTCTGCTGGACACTGCAAAACCTACTCGCTCAAGGTAATTGCAGTTTCATCTTTAATTGTGCTACCCCATTGCCATAATGCTATATTATTTTTATGAAACGATAATGGACCTACAACATTGTATAAGTTTAAGGTTTACAATATGCTGATTTGATACATTGATATATTGCCATATGGTTACCACCATAGGATTAGCTAACACCTCTATCACGTCACATAGTAATCATTTTTCTGAAGTGGGAGCAATTACGATCTAGTCTTTTAACAACTTCGAAGTTTGTAATACAATATTGTAGACTGTCATCACTGATGGGCATTAGCATTCCAGGACTTATTTATCTACTCAGTTTGTACCCTTAAATGACCTTTCCCCGTATCTTCTTTGGGAAAATGTCTATTTTGTTTCTTTGCCCATTTTTTAATTGGATTGTTTGGTTGGTTGGTTACTGAGTTGTATGAATTCTTTATTTTTTTTTAAATATTATCTTATCTGATATCTGGTTTGCAAATATTTTCTCCCATTCTATGAGTTGCTTTTTGTATTGTTTCTTTTGTTGTCCAGAAGCTTTTTTGGTAGTCCCACTTGTTGATTTTTGCATCGGTTGCTTATGCTTTTGATATCTTATCTAAGAAATCATTGCCTAGTTCAATGCAAGGAGTTTCTTCCCTATGTTTTCTTCTAGGAGTTTTATGGCATCAGGTCTTATGTTTAAGTCTTTAATCCAGATCCAGTTAATTTTTGTGAGTGATGTAACATTGGGTCCAATTTTATTTTTCTGCCTGTGGCTACCCATTTTTCCCAACCCAATTTATTGAAGATGCTCTCCTTTATGCACTGAGTGTCCTTGGTTTCCTTGTCAAATATTAGTGCGGGGTTAATTTCTGGGCTCTCAATTCTGTTCTGTTGGTCTACGTGTCTATATAATGTTTTAATTATTATAGCTTTGTAATATAGTTTGAAATCGGGACGTGTTATGCCTCCCATTTTTTCTTCTTTTTCATGATTGCTTGGGCTACTCAGGGTCTTTCATGGTTCTATACAAATGTTAGGCTTGTTGTTTCTGTTTCTGTGAAAAAGTGTCATTGGAATTTTGAAAGAGATTGCACGGAATCTCTAGATGGCTTTAGGTAGTACGGACAATTTAACAATATTAATTCTTCCAATACGTGAACACAAGATACCTTTCCACTTGTTTGTGTCTCCTTCAATTTCTTTCATCAGAGTCTTGTAGTTTTCATTGTACAGATCTTCCATTTCCTTGGTGACATTTATTCCTAAGTATTTTATTGTTTTTGATGCTATTGTGAATGCCATCATCTTCTTTATCTTTTTGAGATGTTTTGTTGTTGGTGTGTAGAAACGAAACTGATTTCTGTATGTTGATTTTACATCCTGTCACTTTATTGAATTGATGATTAGTTCCCAGTTTTTTGGTTGCGTCTCTAGACTTTTCTGTCATCTGCAAATACTGATAGTTATACTTTTTCCTTTGGATGCCTTTTATTTCTTTGTCTTGCCTAATGTTCTAGCTAGGACTTCCAGTAGTATGTTAAATACCAGTGGTGAGAATGGGCACCCTTGTCTTCTTCCTGATCTCAGAGGAAAAGCTTTTAATCTTTCACTAGTGAGTATGTTAGCTGTGGGTTTGTCATGTATGGCCTTTATTATGTTGAAATGTGTTCCTTCTATACCCAATTTGTTGAGGGTTTTACTCATGAAAGGATGTTCTATTTTGTCAAATGCTTTTTATGCATCTATTGAGATACTCATATAATTTTTGTCTTTCATCCTATGAATGTGCTGCATCATGATTATTCATTTGCATACGTTGAACCATCCTTGCATTCCAGGGATAAATCCCACCTGGCCACGGTGTATAATCTTTTTAATGTGTTGTTGTATATCATTTGCTAATATTTTGTGGAGAATTTTTGCATCTATATTCATCAGGAATATTGGTCTACAGTTTTCTTTTCTTGCAGTGTCTTTATCTGGCTTTGGTATCAGGGTAATGCTGGCCTTGTAAAATTAGTTTGGAAGCATTTCGTCCTCTTCAATTTTGGGGGAGCATTTCAAAAGAATTGGTATTAATTTTTCTTTAAATGTTTGGCAAAATTCACCAGTGAAGCCTTCTGTTCCTGGGCCTATCTGTGTTGGGAGGTTTCTGATTACTGATTCAATTTCATTACTCATTATTGGTCTATCCAGCTTTTCTATTTCTTTCTGATTTAGTCTTGGTAGGTTGCATGTTTCTAGGAACTTATCAATTTTTTCTAGGTTATCTAATTCACTGGCATATAACTGTTCATAGCATTCTCTTATGATCCTATGTATTTCTGTAGTATCAGTTGTAAAGTCTCCTCTTTCATTTCTGATTTTATTTATTTGAATATCCTCTTCTTTTCCCACTTAGTTTCTCTAGCTAAAGATTTGTAAATTTTGTTCGTCTTTTCAAAAAACTAGCTCATTAGTTTTGTTGATTTATATATATATATATATTGTTTTTCTGGTCTCTATTTCATTTATGTGAACTCTGATCTTTTTTATTTCCTTTTTTCTCTTAACTGTGGGCTTAGTTTATTCTTCTTTTTCCAGTTCCTTGAGATGTGAAGTTAGGGTGTTTATTTGACATCTTTCTAATTTCTTAATACATGCATTTACCACTATAAAATTCTCTCTCAGAGCTACTTTTGCAGCATCCCCTAGGTTTTGTACGTTGTGTTTATATTTTTATTTGTTTTGAGATACTTTTTCCTTTGCTTTGAATTTCTTCTTTGATACATTGCTTGTTCAGGAGTGTGATGTTTAGTGTCTACATATTTGTAGATTTTCATGCTCTCTTCTTGTTGATTTCTAGTTTTATACCATTGTGGTCAGAAAAGATACTTTGTATTATTTCATCTTCTTAAATTTCTGAGACTTGTTTTGTGTCTTATTATATGGTCTATCCAGAAGAATGCTCCTTGTGTACTTGAGCAGAATGTATATTCTACTTCTGTTGGATGAAATGCTCTATGATTGACTGTTAGGTCCATTTGGTCTAAGGTATGGTTCAAGTCCATTGTTTCCCATTTGATTTTCTGTCTGGTTGATCTATCCATTGCTGAAGATTGGGGTATTAAAGTTCCCTACTGTTATTGTATCGTTTTATATGGTATTGTCTGTTTCTCCCTTCAGATCTGTTAGTATTTATTTATACTTTGGTGCTCTGATGTTGGGTGTGTATGTATTTATAATTGTTATATCTTCTTGATGAATTGATCCCTTTATTATAAAATAATGACTTTGTCTGTTGTTACCATTTTTATCTTAAAGCTATTTTTTCTCATGTAAATATAGCTACCCCTGCTCACTTTAGGTTTCCATTTGTATTAAATATCTTTTTTTATCCCTTTACTTTGAGCTGACATGTGTCTCTAAAGCTGAAGTGAGTATCTTGTAATCATCATATAGTTGGTCTTTTTTTTTTTTTTAAATCATCCAGCTACTATGTGCCTTTTGAGTAAAGAATGCAATCCACTTATTTTTAGAGTGATTATTGATATAGGAAGACTTACTGATGCAATTTTATTAGTTGTTTTCTGGTTGTTTTGTATTTCCATTGTTTCTTTCTCCCTCTGTTTCTGCCTACCTTTGTAAATTGGTGGTTTTCTATGGTGGTATGCTCTGCTTCCTTTTTCTTTATCTTCTGTGCATCTGCTCTAGGTTTTTGCTTTGTGGTTACCATGAGACTTACATAAGACATGTCATAGATAAAACAGACCATTTTAAGCGGACAGCAGCTTCACTTCAATCACCTACAAAAGCTTTACCCTTTTATTCCCAACCTTTTATATTTTTGATGTCATTATTTACTTCTTTTTATATTGTGATTTCATTAACTCATTAATAATCTTTGCTTTGATCTTTATACCAGTTTATTCATTAGCACAATAGTCTATTACAGATTTAGAGTTTTCTAGGTCTGACTGTATAATTACCTTTGCCAATGTGTAGTATACTTTTGTATATTTTAACATCACTGATTAGCATCTTTTCATTTCAGCTTGAACTCCTTTAAGCATTTTTTGCAACACAAGTCTAGCATAATGAAATTCCTAAGTTTCTGTTTGTCTAGAAGTCTATTTCTCCTTCATATCTGAAGGATAACTTTGTGGATAGAGTATTCTTGGCTGGTAATGTTTTTCTTTCAATACTTTTAATATGTCACTCCACTTTTTCCTGGCCTGTAGGGTTTCTTCCGAGGAATTTACTGATGGCCTAATGAGGGATTTCTTTATAGGTTACCATCTCTTTTTCCCTGGCTGCTTTTAGAATTCTTTCTCT
Organism: Rhinolophus sinicus; assembly: GCF_057876585.1. Taxonomy (NCBI): domain Eukaryota; kingdom Metazoa; phylum Chordata; class Mammalia; order Chiroptera; family Rhinolophidae; genus Rhinolophus; species Rhinolophus sinicus. The sequence goes on along the minus strand of NC_142516.1, from coordinate 185,251,201 downwards.
GTCAACTGAAATTGACAGTTTTAACATAATGTTTTGGAGGAGGTATTTTGCATTGAGAATATACGGTAATCTACTAGCTTTGTGAACTTTGATGCTTTGATGTCCAATTCTGTCTTCAAGTTTAGGAAGTTCTCAGTTATTATTTCTTTAAATAGATAGTCTTCCCCTTCCTCCTCTCTTCTCCTTCTATAATACTGATTATTCAAGTATTTGTTCTTTTGATGAAATCCTATAGATTATGTAGGCTTTAATTGCTGTTTTTCATTCTTTTTTTCTTTGTTCTTTTACTGGGTTATTTCAAAATTGCTATCCTCTAACTTACTAATTCTATCTTCCATTTCCTCTACAGCAAATGCACTCTATAGCATTTTATTTTCATTTCATTCACTGAGTTTTCAGCTCCAGAATCTATGATTTATTCTTTTTTATGATTTTTATCTCCTTGGGGAAAAACAAAACAAAATTATTTTGATCATGTTATTTTAGATTTCATTAAATTGTCTTTTTCAGTCTTCTTGCAGCTATTGAATGTCTTCAAAAGAGATATATTGGATTCTTTATCAGCTAGATCGCAAAATACTGTGCCTTTGAGCTCAGTTATTGGAGAATTGTTATTTTCTTTTAGTGATGGCATGTTTTCTTCGTTTTTCATGTTTTATCTAGTTTAACGTTGCTGTTTTTACATTTGAAGTAGCAGCCACCTCCTTAAATTCTTGCTAATTGTCTTCAATGGGGTACTCTTTTCGACGGTATTGTTAACATCCGGGGTTTTATCTGTCCTTTGTGTGCACACCTGCTCCACTCTTCTTGCTCCCTCTTGTGGCAGATTCTTAAGTATTATGTCTTGTCTGGCTCTTAGGAGTCACCAGGCTGGCTACTGGAATCTTCTGTTTGTTTTCCAGAAGATGCCGCTATAGCTCAACTTTGTGGTTGCTCCCTCGCCCACAGACTGTGGCCTGTTTTTTGAGCATGCTACCTGTCCACCAGAGCTCACGCTCACCACCAACATGGGAACAGGTGCAAGGAGTCGGCCACAGGGAGTGTGGGGGGGGGGGCAAGGGATTGCCTGCAGGATGTCGGGGGTGCTCACAGAACCAGTAGGGAGCTCCCCAAATGTGGTTCTGCCAGAGGTTCACGGGTGGACTTCCTGCTAGCACGGTCAGCAGGAACCATGTCCCTTATTTGCCTTTCCCCCAATCTCCTCCTCCCTCCCCCCCAACTCATGGAGTTCTTGCATATGGGATATGGGTGCTTCTGGAGAGAACTGGGTTTCTCCAGCCATGACCAGCACAGTTGGAGCAGCCAGGCACTCATTCTCTGCTATCCTTTCCCTAGAGGGTGAGATTCACACCACCGGATAATCAACCCTGTGCAATATTTCTTGGGGCTGGGAATGACCTCTGCTGTGACAAAACACACACATATGTATGTGTGTGTATGGCTGAGCTCTCTAGTCCAGATGGCTGGACTTCTGCAAGTTCTCTCTCCTGCTTATATATCTGCCCAGGTCAGCACTCACCAAGTTTATTCCTGTCTGCAGCGAGATAGGTCTAGGCAGGTTTTCTGGCTCCCCAGGTCCCACAGCCCTTACCAAGGTCTGTCTGCCTATCACCAGATGCACAGGTGGGTGAGACTCCGCCCAGATTTCTGGGGGTACAGTGCTAGATCCCACTACACCTACAAGGGCACTTGTGTTCGTGGCTCGATGTCTATTTTGTTTTTTAAAAGGAGGAACTTTTTGCCACCATGATGCTGATGTCACTGATAATGCTATATCTTAATACTACTTGTTTTTTGGTCCTTGCTGTGATTAAAAAAAAATCAGGTGGAAATCAATATGCAACAGGAAATGAGGGTGGTTTTGTTCAATCTGATTCACAGGTTTAAGAAGTTATGTAGTACGCTCACAGGCATACACATCCTATTAGTAAGTCATTGTGGTTATTTAAGAATGAAATGAAAATATTATTTGGCTTTTAATGTATGTGTACTATTTTTTGTCTAACATCTGTCATTTTTTTTTTCTATCACTTTTCTAACATGATGTTATTAGGACATAAATACCTATAAAGTTGTTTGGGCCTAACCCTTTTATAACTGGAACTGTTATACTGGGGAAACTCACAGAAGCTGTCTGGCCTCCCTATCTCCTCAGTTTTATGACTTATACAGGCTTTGCCCAGCAAACTCTCAGACACAGTGACATTTGATCAGGAACATATCAGGACAGCTAAGTGCCACCTAAATTTCATCTGCCATTTCGAATTGCCCTATGATTTTAGCCAATTTGTCTTAAGGACTTTTTTTTCTAATATAAATGAGTTGGAAGTACTCTTTCTCTTCTTTAAACGCATTACTATTAATGGAAGGAAAGGAAGCTGGTCAAGAGCAAGGAAAAGCTTTTCTAGGTTTAGAATACCGTATTTCTCCATGTATAATGTGCACCCACGTTTTGGGTCCAAACTTTCAGGGTAAAAAAATCTTTCATTTTAATTTTCCAAGGGACTGCCCAATAATTTTTGTAAAAATATCAGCTAGATTGCTAGCTCTGGTCTAAGTGTACGAAGAGAAACAACACGCTGTTCACCCTGTGAGAATAAAGTTGGCATCACCTGTCTTACCGAGTCAGAGTCGCTCTGGGACAACAGGACGTCCCTCTTCATTTCATTTCATTGAATCATTGGCTGAAATTACTTTTGTGAGTTCGTGTTAAGTTCAACAAAACTGATTATCATATTCCAGGGTATTATTTTGCATACGGATATTGTTATTAATTTCTAGAGTTACACTCATAAGCATAAATAAAAGAATCAAAAACTTTTATATAGATATGGAATTAGTACTGCCCATGAATAATACACATCCTTATTTTTCCCTCACAAATTTGGGCCAAAATGTGCACATTATACATGGCAAAATACGGTAACTCACAACATGACTAATCCTTATATAGTCTATATAGACATTTATCTAACAGAGGCAGCTGCACAGCCTTTTAAATTCTCTTCTGCCCCAGTAAACAAGAGGAAGAAGCCAGAAGCACTGAACCTAAAGAAGTTGCAATGTATAGTTTACCTGCTCTGAATGGCCAGCATGAGGAGAGAGATAACTAAACTATTCAAGAGGGTTGAGAAGGAATTCTCTTGCATGGCCAATCTTTCTGTTATTGCATTTTCTGTCCACATTTATTCTCTTCTTCAAGCTTCAAATGAAAGTCATTAGAGGCAGAGATTTCATCACTGGATGCAGGTCAGAAGCCAATTGACTTTCTGATATATTACCCTTTTTTGGCGGTGCACTGAAATATGCCAGTTTGGGGGCACGTGCTAAGACAGGAATTGAAACCAGGTTCTTGGAAGAAAACCAGATTCCTTCATGCTTATCAGTGATTTATTGCTGCTTGATCCAGAACTAGTCTGTCTGCAATTGAGTCTGACAGGGCTGAAACTAAAATTGTTGATGAAAGGACTAAGGACAACATATGAGAAGTTTATGCATTTGGTATGATGTCTAGATGTGCATGTACAGCATATTTACACCTGCAGCTTTGTCGGGTCCAAAACGCAAGCATTCTGGACAGCTGTGAGGAATGTGGAGCTGTGTAGAGCTGTGTGGAGTGACCCTAAAAAGAAATCTTGCAGATATTTTTATTCTTATAAAGTATCTTCACAGGAGCGCAATACTACTGATCTACTCCACTCATAAGGATTCCTGGAGAGCTGGGAAAAGAGACTCATCCTTGTTTCTAAATGTGGAAAAGAAAAATCCTAAAGTTTTCAGTGATTTGCTTAAACTGATCGAGTTGAGAAGAGATGGTAACCAACTAGACCACAGAGTTTTCAAGGCCTAAAGGGAACTTCCTAAGGCATCTGAACTTTGGTGTGACTCCATTCCATTTCATTCACTCACACGCTCACTCAGTAATCAATACTTTTTGAGATCTACCATTTACTATGTGCCAGGTGTGCTGCAAAATGCTTCAGATGCATTGTATCATTTAATCCTCAGAAAAACACAAAAGGATGGGAGAAGATGAAACCAATGCTCAATGTAATAAGTAGTTGGAAGAGAGGCAAGTCTGGGCTATTTGACTCCAAAATATGTACTCCAAACCAACACAAAGAATTGCCGATTAGTCAGGCTGAGACAGGAAGTTTCAACACCTTGTGTGTTTGTTACATATTTGGAGGTGACTTAGAGGAATTTGAGAGTTATAACTGCACTGATTAAGTCAACAATCATTCAGGTATGATCAATACTAGATTATCTCGCTGTGTCACAGCATCCAATGAGAGTATAGCCACAATTGCCATACTAGTCACCTGGCAGCCCTTTCGCCTCAGGTTGCTGTTAAAACATAACTCTTGTTGTCTTGACCAAGAGAACAAGTTCACACAAGTTCCAGGAAGCACTGGAACTACTTTGATGCCACTTCGTTGGTCTGCTGGATGCTGTATCTCTTACTTGGAATAAACTGTGCCCTGCACGCCACATAGCTACACACAGATGCAACACAGTACCCACTGATGGTCAATATTATTACAGGATTTATTTTTAATTACAACAAAACTAAGCTTTTAAGTCTAGTGCAGGACACAGAGAAATAAACATACATTTCCTGTTTAGGACAATAGATGCAACGCTAGTGGGAGAATAGCATGTTGCAGAAGCACATGGGAGAGCTATCCAACCCCTGGGAGGTGGGAGGATGGAGGCGTTAGGACAGACTTCCTGGGAGAAGTGATTTCTGGGTTACAACCTGACGACTGAAGAAGAGTGACTCAGGTTGCCAAAGATGGAAGCATGTTGGGAAGGCCAGATAAGGGGCCCAATTAAAGGACATTTAAGGAACAAAAAGACATTCATTGGTTAAAAATATGTCTAAAAACCCTACATATGAATAGTTACAGAAGGTTTATTCATAATCACCCCAAACGACTAAAAGGAACCAAGATGTCCTTCAATACGTAAATGGATAAACACTACGGTACAACAATATGGAACAATACGGTATATTTTTCAGCAATAAAAAGGCATGAGCTATCAAGCCATGAAAAGACATGGAGAATCTTAAATGCATGGCAGTAAATGATAGAAACTAATCTGAAAAGGGCTACACACCGTATGGCCTAATGACATCTGGAAAGAGCAAAACTGTGGAGACAGGAAAAGTTCAGGGGTTGCCGGGGGCTGGGGACAGGGGCGGAGGAGGATGAATAGGATGAGAGCAGGACTTTCAGGTCAGTGAAACTATTCTGTACAATAATTTAATGGTGGATACTGGTCCTTTTGTCAAAACCCACAGAACGTACAACATAAAGCATGAACCATAATGTAAGCTGTGGACTTTTATTAATGATAATGTAACAATGTTGGCTCGTCAACTATAAAAATGTACCACACTAATGTGAAATGTTAATAATAGCAGAAAGTATGGGTTGGGGGTTGTGGTGAGGGGCAGTATGGGAACTCTCAGTACGCTCTGCTCAATTTTCCCCTAAACCTAAAACTGCTCTAAAAATTAAAATCTATGAATACAAAAGACATTCAGTGTAGCTGAATCCCTGAGTACCAGGTAGGGTGTGTTGGCAGGGGTGGAGCTGGTGGGGAATCGTGACTGGAGATGTAGGCACTGCTTGGATCATGAAGCATCCGGGAGTCATTAGACTTGACCATAAAAGCAATAGAAAACCCTTAAATAGAGCAGCGATGAAACCAGATGCCTTCTAACAGGACAGCTCTGAGTTCAGAGTAGAGACTGCACTGAAAAGAGGAAGGATGAGAGGCAGGAGGCCATCAGTGAGAGACCCAAGTGGCCTACACTAGAATCACGGCCATATGGGCACCGCGAACGGGAGGAAGTAAAGAGGCCATTTAACCTAGAATAGATTTATCTGTTGGGTGGTTGGATGTAGGAAGAGATAAAGAGGATTTGGGACAGATTATAAAAACTCTTCTCAAGAGCAATCTTAACAACCGTGTATAAAGTATTATAGGCACGGTTCCCAAAGAGGCTTCTGGAGAGAAACGAAATGCACGCCACTTGTCCCTGCTGTCACTGCCCCCCCTGTTAGTCTTAGGGCGCTTTCACAGCTGTATGAGGGCCCTTTCTTAAGCTGTGGTAATCAGCTAGTAATTATTCTTCTAGTTTTTCCATGAAATTTGGAGTGAGCTGATAGGTGTCAACCAAGTATGGAACAGGTCTTCTGGCATTAAAAGATAAGAAAAAGCACTTAGAGCTTCTCAGGGCATTTATTTGGTCTAATGCTCATAGATTTGAAAAAACAGCTGTTGGAGAAAATATTAGTATTTAAGTGTGAGGGAGAGAAATGAGGGGTCGTGGTTCTTTATCTTTTTTAAAAATAGCCTATATTTGTGTCTGCTTCCTTATAAAAATAAGGTGTATGCAAAGTAAAACAGTGGAAAATGTGGAAGAAAAACAAAGAAAATATAATTATTCATGCTATCACTACCCAGGAGTAAATGTTTTGATACTTAGCTTCACAGGGTTTTTTCTCTGCATACCTACTTTTTTCAAAAAGAAATTTGAGATCATAATGCACATCTTAGGTTTTTGTTTGTTTTTCTACCTGAACGACTGAGTTTTTAGGGTAGATTGAAACTACTATTACAAAGAGATCCCAAAATAAAGTGGTTCCATCAGGATAGAAGCTTTCTTCTCTCTCACGGAGAGATGCAGAGGGGGAGAGGGTTTGCAGGGTCTTGGGCAGCTGTGCTCCAAAGCTGCCCAGGGACAAGCTCCGTGCCATCTTGTTGCACATGCCAAGGCATAGCTCTAGTCCTTGTGAGTGAAGCAGGCCCGACAGCCCCCCGTCACATTCCAGCCAAAGGGACGGAGATACAGACAAGATGGAAGACGAGCAGCCTTCCTCTTTTAAAGATGTGCCCTGAAAGTTAGCTACTTTTTTTCTGCCCATTTGCCGTTTGCCAAAATTCAACCACAGAGCGACACTTAGTTCCAAGGGAGACTGGGAAAAGTTGCCCAGCCATATATCTTGCAAAACTCCAGCATGGGAGAGCTTATTACTAAATGAAAGGAGAAAATGGATACTGGGAACAATTGCCAGCCTTTGCCTCAAATCCCCCAGTTACTCATCATCTGTGCCCTCTTAACCACACATGCAATATACCCACTCCTTCACCAAGGAGACAGCCTAAAGAACCATCCAGTTACTGTACCCAACTCACAGTTCAAGATTTCTGAGTGTCATCAAGTCTTTTCCATCAGAGCTGGAGGTGCCTAGATCTGGGAATTTTGCCACCAATAGACATGTTATTTTCTGACACCTTCCCTATATTTACTGTTCAACAGTGGAGTCAAACAGGAGCAGCAATGAAAAGTAACCATTTAGGAAAAGGGTGAGTGGGAGAAAGAATCGTTACAGTCTCTAAGAACAATGAAATCTTACTGGGAAGGAACTGTGACAAGTCCCTGCCACAGCCAATGAAGGAAATTCCTTGGTCTTACAGGCATTAGTTCTCCTCTCTGGGAGAAAGTCCTTTGCCCGCTGACCTCTCCGAGACTCTGCTAGTCCATTAACTTCTATGACCACAACAAAAGTGAGTGGAGGAGACCATGCCTTACTTGGGGGTTCACAACTCTCCTGGGGGTTGCTTTAGGGATCGGGAAATTACAGCTTTTGCAGGCCAGGTTTGTGGGTTCTTTGATCACATAATTCTTTCAAAATTCTTAGCAGTTTTCCAGACGATTTGCTACCCGTCCTTTCCACGAACATGTACTGTAAGGCTAGCCAAAGATCTTGTCTGCATAAATCTTCGGTTTCCGAACACTCATTTGCTTTCTCATCTCTATGCTTGGACTATTTGCTCTCTAATTCAGCAGGAACTTTGAGGCCATTTGAAATAACAGGCTTGAGTGAGACGACAATCCACTTAATTCTATATTGGCCAGTGGATTGGCTCCTATGGGTCCTTAACAGCCGGCCCAGAAGGAAGACTCCTGACACAGTGTTATCTCTTCCTGTTTATGTTCTGACGCACTTCAACTCCCCAGCTCCATGAGACCTAAATTACTGGAGGACGAGTCACTTCAGATGGCAATCCCAAACGCAGGGGACATCCTTACCCAAACTGTATTTCCTTCCCTCTCTGCTGGCAAGCTGGCAAATTCTTGCCAATGTTCCTCTCTCTCTTCACTGCTCCCTCCTATAAAAGCTGCAAAGAGCAGCCAACAGAAACAACATTCTGATTTTGTCTCACTGTTTCCCCAAGCGCCAGGCCTCGTGAGCATGTAACTTGCCTTCAAAGTTATTACAGTGACCAGTTTCGCCAAATGTTTTGCTACAGTTTGACAAAGGTCACCCGCTTTTCAGCTTGCAATACCTGTTTCCTTGCTGCCCATCACACAATGACTAAAGGATCGATTTGAAACACAATCCATTTTAACACAATTGTTAAAAGATCACAGAGTCGTTAAAATGATATAGTTTGTGTTTTTTATATCCCTGCAGGATATTACTTCTGGTCTCAATTTATGTTTTGTTCGTTTGTTTGTTGGTTTTTATGATCAGACTAAGCTACTGTTACAAAAGACCCCAAACCAAAGTACAGAATTGTAAAATAGATTGAGTTTTCTCTCACAAAATAAGGAGTTAGGGTCATGGAAGTTGTCTGTGTTTATGAGTTATCCTGGGACCCAGGTCTCTGTCTTGCCCACAGCACCACATCTGCGTTCCACACCTGCGCGTGGAGAGGAGACGGAGGGCAAGCAGTTCCTTTCTTTTCATGGATGTGACTCTCAAGTTGCTCATTTCTGTTCACAGAATTGTGAGGCTGGTGGGAACCAGGTGCCTTGCTACAACTGAGTGCAGGTGGCGGTCCATTACCGCATGAAGGATGACTAAATATATGGGTGCTGGGGGGAAATTAGAGTTCTTCCATACCCATGAATGATGAGTGTTTCCCAATATCTTTAAATAATTTTGCAAACAAAACTTTTATTGGCTGTAGAATATTTTATCACATCCCTCTATCACTGGTCATTCGTTGTGATTTGGGCTGTAGGTACAATTCTTTATTGAACATCTTTACTTAACAGTTTTTCTATACATCACTGGATGATTTAGTTGAGAGATATACTAAGAAATGGAAATGTTATGTCTGAACGTTTTAAAAGATTGACTAATTGCCTTCTAGAAAGACTGTAGCCATTTGTAATTCCAGCTGCAGTAGATAAGTCTAGCTCCCCACAAAATCTCCAGTACTTAATATTTTTATATTTTAAAACTAGCCCCAAATTTAATTTATTCTTGCCTTTAGAAGTGTTTTTTACTGCAACAAATGAAGTCACCAGCCACAAATATTTACCAACCGACCACCTATAACAATACTTCTCTGAAGCATCAAGGTAAATAGAGTGATTTTTTAAAGGGCTTTCCTTATTTTAAGGAAATATTTGGGAAGGAGAGAAGGGTCAGGTAGAAGCAACTTAAACAAAATTTGAACTGTGTGTTTGTGTGTAAAACTTGTTTTCTAAACAATAGAAAATCACCTTTTAACAGTTTGCTGTATATCCATCTATTCTTTTTCCTATGTATTTATATTTACATTATATTTTTATTATTTACAAACTTGTCTTCTTGATGCGTATATCATTTTATATCCTTTCTTTTTCACTTAAAAACATATTTACACATTTCCCACAATATTAGAAATTCTTCAAAAATCTAATTTTTAATGACGACATTATATACGGCTATATCATAATAGAAGCCAGCATTTATTAAACATATGAAAATAGCAGCAATTGAATGTAATCCTTTGGAAAACAATATAAGATCAATAATATCACAATCCTCACAGTGAAAGACTTTACTATTGTACCCAATTCTTCCCCCATCCTTACAGAATAACGGTTCCCAACCAGGGATCAATTTTACCCACTGGGGCACATTTGGCAATGTCTGGAGACATTTTTGGTTGTCACAATTGTGGAGGTGTGACTGACATCTAGTACAGTGAGGCCAGGGATGCTGTTAAACATGCAATAAATCATAGGACAGCCACCCACAAGAAAGAATTACCTGGCCTGAAAGGTCAGTAGTGCCAAGGCTGAGAATCCCTGCGATGGAGTCATAAACTTTACTATGGGATTTTTGCCACACCCTGACTTGAGTCTGTGGCTGGATGTTTGATAAATGTGACTTGCTTTAGCCAACACAATGAGGTGGAAATTCCAGTGTGACATTGGCTTGTGCATTTTCACATTTCCCTTTTGTTTTCTTCTATCCCCATGAAAAGAACATGCTCACCTATCCCACTAGGACAAGGCAGGAGCACGAGAACCATGAGAGGGCCCCCCAGCAGACACGCAGACCTGCAGTGAGAAGCAGAGGAGCCTGGCTACGTCCAGCCCCTGTCAGGCCAACTCCTGCCAACCACACATGTGAAAGCTATGATAATCAATGATTGCTGTATTAAGCCACTGAGTTTGGGGAGGGTTTTTTTGTTTGTTTGTTTGTTTGTTTTGGGGGTGTTGTTTATTTTTAGCAATAGCTAATTAATATATTAGATGAGACAAACTGAAAAGTTTTTTCACAGCAAAGGAAATCATCAATAAAACAAAAAGGGATCCTACTGAATGGGAGAAGATATTTGCCAATGATATATGCAATAAGGGGTTAATGTCCCAAATTTATAAAAAGCTCACTCAACTCCAAAAAAACAAACAACCCAATTAAAAAATGGGCAGAGGACATGAAGAGACATTTTCCTAAAAAGGACATACAGATGGCAAGCAGACATATGAAAAAAATGCTCAATCTAACTAATCATTAGAGAAATGCAAATAAAAACCACAATGAGATACAATCTCACCCCAGTCAGATGGCTATCATCAATAAATCAACAAACAAGTGCTGGCGAGGATGTGGAGAAAAGAAAACCCTTGTGCACTGTTGGTGGGATCACAGATTGGTGCAGCCACTATGGAAAACAGCATGGAGGTATCTAAAGTTCTGAAAATGGAACTACGTTATGACCCAGCAATTCCACTCTTAGGTATCTATCCAGAGAAATCCTAATTCAAAACTCTAATTCAAAAAAATGTATGCAGCCCTATGTTTACTGCAGCATTATACACAATAGCCAAGACATGGAAACAACCGAAATGCTCATCGGTATTAAGACTGGATTAAGAAACTGTGGTACATTTATACAATGGAGTATTACACAGCCATGAAGAAGAAGGAAACCTTACCATTTGCAACAATATGGATGGATCTGGAGAACACTATGTTAAGTGAAATAAGTCAGACAGAGAAAGACAAAATACCATATGATCTCACTTATAAGTAGAATCTAAAGAAAAGAATAAATGAATGAATTAATTAGAAACAGTCTCAGAGACACAGAGGAAAAACTGAAGGTTGCTAGATGGGGGGGTGGGGATAAGGGGGAAGGTGAGTGGATCAGAAAGCACAGTTGGTAATCACAAAATTGCCACAGGGATACGAAAGTCAATTTGGGGAATGTAATCTAAAATGTACTAAAGATTTTGTAGGGTATCTGATGGACACTTGTTTCATTAGGGAGACCACCTCAGGGATGGTGTAGATGCCTGATCACTGCACTGTACACCTGAAGCTGAAGCTGAACAATAATGAATGTCAACTACAATTTTATATATATAGTTACAAGAAGTGGAGTACAGCATTAGGAATAGAGACAGTGGAAATGTAATGGTTGTATGTGATGTCAGAGGGGTAGTGGATGGGGGGAGAGGGGTTGTCACTGTGTGAGGGACATAAATGATAAATGTCTAACTATTACATTGCTTTGTGCACCTGAAACTAATAAAAAAATGTTAAAAAGATATTAGAAAACCATGTATTTAAAAAAAAAAAATACATTAGATGAGAAAACTAATTTGCTCCAGGTCACAAAATTAGTAAGTCAAAGAGCTGGGTTTCCAATTCAGACCTGGCTGACTCCAAAGCTCATTCTTGACCTTAGACTATTCTGTCTTTTTAATACCATCATTTATGTCACCATTCTTTTGTTGAATAACAAAGCTATTTTCTGTATTTTGCAATTGCAAATAATGCTTCTTTGGTAAATATCTTTTTACATATATGTCCCACCCATTCTGATTTTTCTAAGATATGGACATTTTTAAGGAACTCAATGTATTTTGACTGCATATTTTTTTAAAGAATCATCTAAATAATTCTATTAATTAAAAAATAATCTAGTAATCATTTTGCAATATATACTTGTGATAAATCATCACGTTGTACACCTTAAGCTTACGTATGTTATATGTCAATAATATCTCTATAAAGCTGGAAAAAAGAAAATGAAATGATACCCCCAAAATTCTATTAACTAATTAAAAATTTAATTAATATGTCCCACAGCCAACATTATAATTTTAGATAAAATATACAATGCATAAGAAATGTACTCGTAGGCAATGTTTATACAATGTAAATGCTTCTATTACAGATATCCATGGGATTTTATGCAAGATGCACTATATCTGTGCTTTGATATTATATATCACTGGCAGCACCAGTGGTATATAATATAGTCAGATATAAGTTGATTCTTATATCTGGAATCATATAATCCACTTCTACAGCATTTACCCTCATTTGGAGGAGCCATTTTTAACAATAAAATATCCTCATTTTCAAGGAGCCGTTTTTAACAGTGAATCAAATCCAAAAATAAAAAGTGACCATGTCTAAACAAGCCACTCCCAGAAGGTGAAGTTGGCAGCCGCTGTGTGGCAGCAGAGGAGTGAAAGCTGGCCGGAGGTGATGGTTTTTAGAGGGCTTATGTCTAATAAAACGCATGTCTCGCAGTGACATGTGAATAATATAACTTAGCCACTGTAAGCCTCAGTAAAAAATACAGATGGATGTAAATATCTCCCCAAAGCTAGCATGTGATCGCAATGCAAAGGGCAGGATTTCTCAGTGTTTACTTTCACTTATCATAACTACTTCAGCCCTAGAACAGCAGTGTCAAACGCCAGCTCCCAATGGGTGATGGTCAACAAAAGCCACCCTGAGTCTCCCTGCAAAGGGAGGGCAGGAGAGTCTTCCTATAAAGGGAAGGCTGAAAAGGTGAGTGTGAGGCAGGGAACCTAAGAAATGTTCCTTCCGACCCGGGGGCTTTGCGATATGAAACCATGCTTTGATGTTGCCTTTAGAAAACACCAGGGGCTGAACCAACCCCAGCTCCTCCACCAAGCCAGCCTTGCCTTGCTATGGAGCACCCATCTCTGCCACGGCCCACAGCAGGGTAAGGTCTGCACCCATAGAGCCCTCGTGCTTGGAGTTTGAGGTTCTTCTAGCACCAACTTAAATCTCTGAGAAATGTTGTCTTTTAATTAATTGGTTTTACAACTGAAGTCTGATAGCACAGCAGAGCATGTGCTGGGGGTTTGGAATGTCACCTCATAGTGGTCCCACCTGCCATTTTCATGCCCTTCCTGTCCTGTCCCCTTCCCCACCTCCATGTGACACCCGCTGCAGCATCCACTCTGATGGTGACCAGTCTGGGGGTTGGGAGGAAGCAGAAACCCACTTTCAGTTCTTGGCCTCTGAAAGGAGGAGATCCACTTCCCCCATTGTCGTTTTGTTCTTGACCCCTGTGCGGAAGGCTCCCGTCCCCTCATGTTCTCTCTTCTCACATATTCCACCGCATTATTTATTATTGTCAGTGATTAGAGGGGTCTGTCTGAATGACATCTTCCTCTAGCTGGCTGCTGCCACTTCTTCCTGCCTGTCCCATCAGTGAGGGGCATGTGTATCCCTCATTCTCTACCCCTCCAGCTCCATATCCATGAAGACAAGTCATCCATTTATAGTACCGTGTTTCCCCCAAAATGAGACCTAACCAGAAAATAAGCCCTAGCATGATTTTTCAGGAGGACATCCCCTGAACATAAGCCCTAATGTGTCTTTTGGAGCAAAACTTACTATCAGACCCAGTCTTATTTTCGGGGAAACACAGTAGTAATATCTACATTTTAGTAATAAGAAGACATTACACCAAGAGAGTTTTGATGACTTACCAGGGTTACAGAACTAGCACATGGCCGAGCCTAGACCTGAGCCAGAACTTGTAACTAAATCCAAGTTCCAAATCCAGCCCTCTTCCCACCACCATATTACGAGGCTCTTTGTCAGGGGACCTGATAAATGGTGTTGAAACCCAATTTCCATATAAGCACAATAAGTGCACTGGCTCTCATTAACTTCCTTTGCCAGATATTTAGACAGGAAATGGACAGAAAATGGAAGACAGTGTATATCTGATCCATTGTATTGTACATACTATAGTGTTGAGGATTGGCCTCTGGAGTGTAGCTGCTTAGGTTTGAACTCAGGCTCTGCCACTTTCTGTGTGCCCTTGGCCAAGTTGCTGAACCTCTCTTGGCTCAGTTTCCCTATTTATAAGGTGAGGATAATAGTAGAAATTATTTTTCAGGAATGTTAAGCTTGATGGCACCCAGTAATCTCTCAATAAATGTTAATAATGATTATGTAATAATATGTAATTATTGTTATAATCTTTCTTTTTTTTTTTTTGCAGCTTGAGGAGCTATCGTGTGTGCCCATGAGTCTTACTACATTTGAAAATCAATATTGCGAATACTGAAATCTGACCTTGATGCAATAACGTTCTGACTGTTCTCCTCACACACTTACTTGCCCACCCTGCTCCCCACCCCATAGTCTCTACTTAACCTCTAAAGTGATAAAAAAATTCAACCACCATGAGGCAGCCATACTACCAGGAAGCCTAGGACATATTGATAAGACATTTGAAGGTGCTCTAGACAACACCAGCACCACTGCCAGCCATGAGTGAATATGATTCTAATCTAAATGATTGCCGCCAAATGGTTGCTTTATGCAAGTAAGTTTTAGGGAGGTTTATTACATAGCAATAGTAACCAGAACAGTGATGCAGATGTTGAAGCTATTAAATATCAAACACAGATTAATCAGTTTTAAAAATAGAGAACAAGGGAGAGGTCAGCAGAAAACTAGAAGTTATGAAAAAGAATCAAATGGAAACTTTAGAACAAAAAGATACAATAACTGAAATAACTCATTATGTGGGGTTAACATTAGATAAGGCACAACAGAGGCTAGATTAGTGATCTGGAAGACAGATCAGTAGGCAATACCTACACTGAAACATGGAGACCACGACGGAGGGAACATCCAGAAGAGAGTGTGGGATGCATGTAGGAACAATACAAAGGTCTAATATGCATGACATTGGAATCCTAGAAAGGGAGGAAAGAGTGCACACGATGAAGAGCAAATATGGGAAGAAAAATCAAAATAAATAAAAAATACAAAGAGGCTCATCATCTGATTTCTGCATTCAGGTTCAGTGTGTTGTAAAATAGGAGCATTCTCTAAGACGTAGGAGCCAAAGATAGGGTGCAAAAGGGGGACCTCAAGCAGTGACATCCAGGGGTCAGAAACAACAAAAATCTAAAGAGAACAGGCCAATTTTATGAGTTGAGAAAGGCATGTTGAATCTGAGGTATCATGAAAAGAAGGTGGAGATGACTAAATGGTAGACCACTGAAGGGCATAGCTAATTCTTTTTTTTTTTTTTTTTTTAACATCGAGGGCAACTGGCACAGAAGAGATTCTCAGCAATACAATTGCTGAATGAGGAGCATCTGCTCCACAGACAGGAGAAAGATTTTGCTGGTGCTCTTTAGACTGGCTATGGAAGAGCTGCCAGGGGCAGCTAGACACCTCCGGATGCTACCCTGCGTGTCCTCTCATCACTTTCAGGGTTAATTTGCGCTCTTTGCCAGAGATAAGACTTCAGCGGGAGATGCAAAGTACTAGGATTTAGGATAGAAGTTGACTGCTTCCTTCATTCCCACTTCCTCCTTCCCTCCCTTCTTCCCTTCTTGTCTTTCCTCCTTCCTTTCTTCTCTCCTTGGACAGCCCCTAGTTGCTGGTCAGTGTGCTAGGTCCCGTGCCCAAAAAATGAGTAAGATACAGTCCCTGCACTAGTGAGGGGAACAAACAGATACATAAATAATTACCTCTCAACTCTTAAGCACTAAACCAAAGTGTCACAAGGGCCCAGAGAAGGGAATGACTGACTCATGGCCCTGAGAACAAAGAAAGCTTCATACAGAAGGTGATGTAGGAACTGTCGCCTCAAGAATGAGGAGCAGATATGAGACAGAGAAAGGAGAAAGGCCGCCCAGAGCAGCAAGTACAATCAGAAAAGTGTGAAAGTGTGTGCATGGTCAATGAGGCAACAGATGGTATTTTGGTGTCACCGGGGCATAGTGTATAGAGGCCAGGGTAAGAGATTTCAGGAGAAAAACTTGCAGAAAGAGGTTGATGCCAGTAGATGTTTTGCACTCAACCTGTTGGCATTGAGAAACAATGTAAGGCTTTGGGATATGACTGTAACGAGGTTTTCAAAAATTGCCCTGCCAAGCACTATGCAGGAGGACGAGGACCAGCACAGAGGTGGCGGATGGGTAAAAAGTGCAGACTCGAGTGTGGCCACATCAATTTGTTGACACAAAGTCCACTGTTGTTCAGTCAAAACAAACTTCCCAGTCGCCTGGATGACCAGTGTCTACAGTCCTCGAGCCAGTTGTGTGGCTGATCCAAAATAGTTGTAAAGTCATCTAGGAACCCCAAAGGGTTATCAATTTCATGTTTTGAATAGCCAAACAAGTTTGGAAGAGCATGTCTTGAATAGGCTCCATCAGGCCAGAAAGATCTAATGTTCAAAGAACAGAAAATTTTTATCGCAGATCTTTAGTGTTTTGGCTATAGCAGGAAGTTTAAGGGAATTTCCAATTTCAGGAAAATGTGTGCATGCTGGAAATCCAGCTCCAGAGCACGACTTCTAAGCCAAGTTAACCCGGTGGGAAAGGTTCAGGGGAAGGTCACGCAGCTGCGAGTGGATTCATGCTCAGTGGGGTTTTGCTGCAGGGAAATCTTCCAGTTTGAGTTCTGGACACAAAGTGGCATAAGAATCCTTATCAAAATTGTTTTTCTTAAGCTAAGCATATAGCTCCCTCGGCTCGCCTCTGACTTCTGAGGAGAAGCCAATAATTACTCTCTTCCCCACTGGGAGTCCCTGGAAGGGGCTGGGCCCGTTGCACGTGTAATTGTTGATCAGCCATACAGGGAGGCAAGTTTTCAAGTCCAAGGGAAGAGGAAACCCTCTCTCTGTCAGGACAGGCTTGGTTATGCTGCACCAACAAACGAGTTCAAATTTGGAAAACAAGGGTGTGTTTTATATCTTGCTCATACTATGTATGTGTTATGTGTCAGTGGGAGGCTCTGCGCCCACCGTACGCACTGCAGGACCGAACACGTTGGAAGCTATGCCATATGGAACGCTACTGATCTTGATAGTGAAGCAAAGAGACCTCCAGACGGTTTTGCACCAGGAAGTAAGTGCTCCTGCCTTGATGTAACATGTGTCACTTAGTCTACAACCTACGGTCTAGAACTAGTGATGTGATCCCACACAGTTACAAGGAAGTAGGGCTGTGTAATCTGGCCAGGTGCTGGGAAGGACAGGAGAGTTACATGTGAATGAAGAACAGTGGTCGCTACCACCCCATCCAAAAGCAGAAGCAGGCCTCTACTGAGCTGGGTCCCTAGGGAAATACTGTCCAGGAAAAGAAACAGACCGTGGAAGAGCTGGTTCCTAGACACCTCAGGTGTGACAGCTCCATTTTGTGACCTGCCTTTTTCAGACTGTGCTCTCAGTTTCCAGAGGAGCACACATCTCCCCCCAAGAATTGAGGGCAAGTTGTACCACTGAGGTCCCCAGAAAGCCATCCTGCAGGGAAATATTTCTATTGACTACATTTAACTGTTAAGTTGGGTGGAGAACTGCACTCTGAGGTGACATAGAAGACCTAGGAAAACACTGTGAAATCCACTCCTGGTCTTCATTTTCACGTCTCTATTCCCCACCCTTCCTTCACTGCCCTTCCTTTACTGGGGTCCCTTTCCTCACTTCAACTGCCCAATGTCTTCATAGTCTTTCAACTTTCTTCTCATCGTTCCCAATTAAATTCTACTTTCTACTCCTCCTTTGCTCCCCAATCCTTTGCCTGCTCTACTTCTACCCAAACTTTAACATTTGTCTTAGTTGTCGTCTCCTGGAAGTCCTCTCGGAATTTCCTGGGACGAACACTGTGCCCCTTGTCTCTGTCCCCAGATATACTCGGCATATTCCCAGTATAACACTTTCTACCTCACATGAAAATTTGCAGACTCCTTTTCAAAGTTCCTAGAAATCAAGAATTCTGTCCTTCATCCTTTGCTCCCACTGCCTGTCTGGCACTAATAAATGCTGAATAAATGGGGATCTAAATTGCTTCTAAGCCTCTGACTCGGGATGGTACCTGCAAATGCTGTGGCAAGACAAATCATGCCCCTTTCCTCTGGGTAAAAAATTCAAACACTGAAAAATTGAGAGTTGCAAATGTGACAAGGCTGTGGCATTGCTGAGACGTGACTGTTCATTGCATACCTAAACAAGCACTGGGTGGTAAGCGGGCATCTGAACCAGGAAAGCAGTTTCCATGACGCGAGTTGGAAGCTTCCTGAGCTTTACCAACTTATATTCTTCGGTTATGGTCCCTTGTTCTGGTATCAATCTATCATACAGAGGAGGGGGGAGGGGAGAGGAATGAGAAAGGGAGTGGTGAGCCTCTGACCACTGTCAAAGGGGACCTTAGATCACAATGGGTTCACATGTGTTCAGTTTACACAGATAAAATGTTAGAAAGGTGCCAGCTCTCGGGAGAACTGATCTGTCCCAATTTGAGGCGCGCAGCTAGAAGAACAAAGCCAACCAGTGCCCATAGCACCCAGCCATACTGAAGCAACAGCTGTCCCCACTGAGGATTTAACCAGTCTCCTACTCATCAGAGCTTCCATGTTTGCTTCTCTGATTGGTTTTTACTAGCTAAGCAACCACCACTAAGTTATGTATAAATTAGCAATAGGCCAGTTTAGGGTTCCCAGCAGACCCTAAATGTCAGTGTTTGAAAGAAGAGGGACATGCAGAAAAAGAGTTAAGTCTGCTCTGCAAAATGGGACACTGTAATTGTTGTTGAGAACTAATACCTCTCTCATTCCATTGTGAGAAAGGTAGTCTTGCAAATCGTCAGCAGAGCTGGTAATATGGTTCTCTTCTTCATAGTGGATTTATACTCTATAAGCCTAATTAATAACTTATGTTTGTCTTTGGGGGAGTTCTGTGTGTGTGCGCATGCATGCACGTGTGTGTGTGTGTGTGTGTGTGTCCTATGTAACAGTTATTCACTGAATAAGTAGTTGACTAAAGAGGCTTGTTTGCAACTCCCACTGTGAAGAGATTTTGAAGGGGATTGGACTGGTCCCATACTGTGGACCGTTCTGTGGAACTCAGAATACCAAGTTGGAGAGAGGCACTCCATGGGCACAGGATGCCAGGCGGAAAGGTTGGGGTTTCCTGGTAGGTGGGTATTTTACACATGGAAACTAGAATGAGGAGACACGGATGCTGAGATCTGCAGGACAGAGAAATACCTTTGGAGTTTGGAGTCTTCATGACAGGAACTTTAAAAAGATCTTATCTCCTACCTTTTGCCTTGAAGTACGCCTTATTAGTTAAGGTAATGCTAGCCTCAGTAACAAATAAACCCCGAAATATCAGTGGCTTAACACTATAGAAGTTAAATTCTCACTCACGTGGCAGGTGCTCTTCACAAGCAGATGGCTTTCCTTCACGAAGACTCAGAGATCCAGGCTCCTTCCATCTGTCATTTAATATACTGCTATTCCTCAGACCTTTAGAGTCTCTTTGCCCCCAGTCAGCATAGAGAGGAGGGCGTGCTTCTTAACTACTTTGGCTTGGAGGTGACGTTTCATTCTGCTCACATGCCATTGTTGAGAACTTGTCACATGCTCCCTGACATGGCAATGAGGAAATACAGTCACTAGCTGGGCAGCCACTTCCCCGCAACAGCCCCAGAAAGGGGAGGCGTGCACTTCTAAAGGACAGTCGGATGTTTCCGCAGCCTGGGTCAGCTGGAGAAATGTTTTAGAGTTCAGTTCTCACTCCAAGCTCTCAGCCTTTTGAGTGACTTGGTAGAAGGGCTCGAGAACATCCAAAGGTGGGATAGGTTGCCTACAAAATCCAGGTTGGTCACACAGTGTTGAGACTCTGTGTTAAGAAAAGAGAAGTTAAGATGTAGCAATTGTCCCACAATTAACCACCAGACCTTTCCTTTTTTTTTTCAATGAAGAACCTTTAATAATATATGTAGCACACTGTATTTTCCAAAGATGGCTATAAAAATATCTCCCATCCTACATGTTCCCCTGCAGTGTGACCTTGCAGCTTCCTTTCAATAAGTGGAGACCATTTCTCCATTTCCTGGAATGTGGTTGAGCCCTGATTCACAAAATTCTGAGCAAAATAAAATTATTGTGTTGAACCATTAAAGTTTTTTAAAATTTCATGTGTACAAACAATGTAATAGTTGGACATTTACACCCCTCACAAAGTGACAACATCCTTCCCCAATCTACCACCCCTCTGACATCGCACATAGCTGCATAGTTCCACTGACCCCCTTCCCTGAACTGCACTCCACATCCCGTGACTATATATATATTAGACCACAGTCGACACCCTCACAGTCGACACAGTCAGCTTCAGCTTCAGGTACACACTGCCACAGTCAGGCACCTACGCCATCCGTGAAGTGGTCTCCCTAGTAAGAGTGGTCTCCCCAATCTTGTGTAAACCCCCAGATCTTTGATAGACAGCACTACACAGGATTTCAGAATGGACTTTGACCCAACCCCTGGGCAGCCAGAAGGAGGACGCAACTGCCTGGGATGCTCTGGACAAGGTTGTCCTGCTCCTTAGAAAGCGATATGTGGAGGTAGTTCCTTTCTTTCCCTGATCACTGTTGGATCTGGATTTGAATCCTGGAACTGCTGTGACTATTTCACTAACATCAAGAGGGTGGCGCCAACACACGCAGGAGAACAGGTCAAAGAGAACAGGAAGTTCAAGTGCCCCGACATGTTACACCTGTCCCTTGATTGAGTGCTCGATTTCTTAATGTGCAAGAAAAATGTCCTCATTGTTTAAGCCACCTTGAATTGGGGTTGTCTGTTACAGATAAAGCCTCCTAAGTTATACCTCCCAAATGTACATGGATGCAACACACACACACACACACACACACACGCCAAAACATCTCTTCTCTCACCAACCCTTGCGTCTGAAGGCTTCTCTCTAGTAAGCCATTCTTCTAACTGGGGAATTTTCTTTCTACTATAACACACTGTCATGCAGGGACTCATGCAGAGTCTCTGGTCCTGCTTCCCGCATAAGAACGCAGGAGATGGTAAGGCCAAAAAGGAACAACTACGGAGCCATAGATAGGGGAGTCATACCGCTATATTCTCACTGGCAGCTGGGTTGGAGACACAGAAAGCAGGAGCCACGCTATCTGCAATCTGCCGTCTGCTTCTCTGCCAACCGACCCCACTTGCTAACTGCAAAATGCGCGCTTGCTAGCTTAGCCACGAGTTATACCAGTGGCTAATGGCTAACCAGTAACAGCTGATGGTCAACTAATCACAGTTGATGGCCATCTACTACCCGAGCCAGCACTTTTCCACGTGAGGTCGAGAGCCTGGAAACTGCTCTCTGGGGCTCTGTCCCCACACTCCAACCCTAAAGGTTCTCGCCTTACAACCTACGTGACAAGCATCTTCCGCAACAGGCCCTGTGTCAGGAACCTGGAGGTGGATGCAATATCTTGGGCACAGCCAGGCTTTCTGGGCACATCCAGGGTTTTCAGGGTACCACCAGTCTTTCTGGGCACAGTCAGACTTCCTGGGCACAGCCAGGGTTTCTCATAAGTAAGACTGCAGTCTGCACCGATGTCAACTAGGGCCAAAACGCTATGCACATTAGAAAGGGACCAATGTGTGGACAGTTCCATGTGGGGCCTCCAGCCTCCGCTTGTTCCCTGTGACCGGGTACCTTGGCCCCACCCCTAATCAAGCTGAAAGTAGTCAACCTCAAGTGCCCACATGAAATCCTGGAGGGACACAGGTCGCACTTTCCCAGACTTATCCTTTAGATTTTGCCAGAATTGCCGTCTGGATGCAGCTGTTTCCAAAGTTCCAACAAGAGTGCATTGGGTTGTCGGTCTATTTTTTCCTGATCAACTGCTACTGCCACGAGATCACGCCACATCTGTGCACGTGTTACTCTCTGAGGCCCACTACCTCGCCCCCTTACTTTTGGCTTGGGCTTCTAGGTCTTAACTTCTTGGACCTCCTGTCTTAACTTCCCTCGCAGCCAGATTTCAACATCCCCCATGGTGGCCATGGCAATGGTAACTTCATGGATCTGCCACCCCACATAGGGCGTAAGAATGGTAACCAAGAATCCAAAAGCACTTACAGGGGCAGTATCCAAACCCAGATCTCTCATGCTGGTTGCAAAATGCTCATGTGGGGACAGAGCCAGGAGTGCAGTTTCCAGGCTCTCAGCCTCACGTGGAAAGGTGCTCACTCGGGTAGTAAATGGCCATCAACTGTGATTTGATGGCCATCAGCTGTGGCTAGTTGGCCGTCAGTTGTACCAGTGAGCCATTGGCCACTAATATAACTGCCATGGCTTCGCTAGCAAAAAATGGGGGCTAGCAAGAAGATGGTGACTGAGGTAGCAAGCACGGATTGCAGCTAGCACAGTGGATTGCAGCTAGTAAGTGAGGTTGGCTGGCAGAGAGAAGTGGACGGCAGGTTGTGGATCATGTGGCTCCTGCTTCCTGTGTCTCCAACCCAGCCGCCAGCGAGAATACAGTGGTATGACTCCCCTGTCTATGGCTTCATGGGTGTTCCTTTTTTGCCTCTCCATGTCCTGCATTCTTGTGTGGGGAGCGGGACCAGAGACCTCGCAGGCCGCCCCACATGACACTCGTCGTCTGGCCCCCCCATATTAAGGTTGAACGTAGCATGTCTCATACCCATTTCACGGATGATTTGAGTAAGTTCAGTACACGATTGCCATTTACTCACAGTGTCTGGCAGCTCGCCAGCCTCTCCCCATACTGTGCGCACCGCAGCAGTGAGCCACTCCATTAGAGTGTGGTTGCCCTGGTCTTGGGCCAACCTATGGCAATTCTATAACCTTTGTCACAGGGAAGGATGCACTGTCATGAAGGCTAGTTTTTCCATTTTGCCTGGGGAGCAGAGAATGCTGTCTGCCCCCTCATCCCATAACGCAGTAGCCAAGCTGAGACTGGCTCTCCAGGGTGCTATCGGCACTGCTTCCCCAGCTCCTGCAACTCAGTGGGAGTGTAAGGTTGTGAACTCAGTCACAACTGGGTTACCAGCAGCAACACTCCCAGGGCCCAAATGTGTTTATGCTTTACCTTTTGCTTCACTATGGGCTGGGTATGGGGGTTGGGAGCTACATTGTCTCCACTTGCGTCCACCGCCTCTGCCTCAGAGTTTCCACTATGGGGTTCCTCCTATAATAGGCAGACCCGAGCTTCCAACGCCTCCCACCGGGACACCTGGTCCTGCACCTGGGCTATTCCAGCAAGCGCTTCCTCCGAGTTACGATGCACCGCGGTGAGAACCTGCTCCAACCGGCGGTCCGGAGCTTCCAGCGCCTCCCCCCAGGGCTGCTGGTCCAGCACCTGAACTATTTTATTAAGCCCGTCCTCCATGTTACGACGCAAGGTGGTGAGGAACATCCAGCCCACACAGCCTGCCGTACCCTTTGCTTCCTCTGGCAACCACTCAGCCAGAACCTAAAGGACCCTCTCCATGCTGGCTGGACAGCCATCCATGTGCTCCCACCCTTCCTGGGGGTCCAACTTCCGAGAACAGTGGCCACCGGGCACCACACACTGTGTGGGGGCCACATATCCTCCTGCCCAGTGTCAGACACCATTCCTACCTGGCTGGAATCCTGCTCGCCATGCCAGGCATCTGATTGGGTGGAGGCCTCAGTGTGAGATGTCCATAATCCTCGGAGCCTACAGCAGCAGCAGATCAACAAAAGGAAGGCCACACCTTCTGTGGCCAAGAGGGTAGTGTGCCGTCTGGAGGCTCGAGTATCCCGGGCAGACCACGTGTCCTGTGCCCAGCGCCGCTCCTCATGGGCCTCCTGAAGCTGAGCTTTCAAATGTATAATCTGCTCCATTACCCTTCTGGGCATTCTGGCCAGTGCCATACCCTGCTTGCTACGCCATGTGTCATGCGGGGTGTCATGCAGGGTCTCTGCTTCCACTCCCCGCACTAGAATGCAGGATATGGTGAGGCCTAGAAGGAACACCCATGGAGCCATAGATAGGGCTGGTATATTCTCGTTAGTGACTGGGTTAGAGACACAGGAAGCAAGAGCCACACTATCCGCAATCCGCCATCCACTTCTCTGCCAATCAACCTCACTTGCTAACTGCAATCTGCCTTTCTAGCTTAGCCATGGCGATTATCAGTGGTGAATGGCTAACTGGAAACAGCTGACGGCCAACTAGTCACAGCTGATGGCCATCTACTACCTGAGCCAGCACCTTTCCACACGAGGCCGAGAGCTGGAAACTGCTCTCTGGGACTCTGTCCCCACACACACATATCAGTGGGAGATCTTCTTAAAGTGTTTTTATTTAAAAAATAAAATTGGTTTAAATTTTATTCAGTGTTTCATTGAGTTCTGACCAAGTGCTAGACTCTCTACTATGAGGATTTTAGGTTAAGGAAAGGGGCCAATAAATAGGGGTGGCCTTGAAAGAACTGTATTTTTAAAATGAGGAGAATTACATAGGCCACCATCTTCTTGGATTCCCCTCATTTCATCACGAGGTACGCCATGGCTGATTAGCTCTACCCAGCTGAGAGAGGAAAGGTATATAAGGGCTCGCTGGAGAGGGAGAAGAAGACAGATTTGGCTCTGAGAATCTACTTCATTGTTACTTCAAGGGCATTTTTATTTTGCCTGCAGAAGAGAGAAAGCGATCCATAGCAACTGTGACTGAAGTGTGCCCCCTTTCTTCTTTCCCCTTTCTCTTCTCCTGCAGGAAAAAAATGGTTGGAAGAGGTATTAAGCTCAGTCTACAGAACGTGAAAACAGAGTTCAATGGGAGAAAAAGCACTTGAACTGTCCAATCAAAGTAGAATTCCTTTGAAGAATTAAGTCTTCATAAAGTCCAGAGCATGAGTTGATCCTACTGACCCCGAAAACCTTCCCCAGAAATGATTGCTGATGTGGGAAATGGCACCAAAACGGGTATGAATGAGGTAGAGCCAGGAAGGGGCTTCAAGAAAGCTTCTAAATATTGGTCAGGTCAAAGGGTAGCTGGTCTGACTGATTTCAAAAATAATGACACTACTCAATCCGTGTTGCATCTTTGTGACACGTTGCATATTTATTGTTTTACTTAAACCCTCAACCACACAAGATAAGTGACAGAGTTATAATTATTTCAATTTTATGAATTGAGGGTCTTATCCAAAGTTATGACACAATCACTGAAGAGACAAGACTAGATCTCTGATCTCCCCACATCAAAATTGCTCATCTTTCCCATCTGCCACATTCCCTGTGATGGGATTCTGTGTAAAGGCACTACACCTGAAAAACTCAGAATGCCTAAATGGTCCCTTTGGCTCCATTCCCCCTCTCACCCCTCACACAACTCCTTATAGTCCCTGTGAGAATTTGGGATGAAAATTCAAGGGGCCCTTAAGAGCCACACAACAAAAGCTGGGCTGTGGATGCTCAAACTTGACCGAGGACACAGGTGATTTCATCAAGCATGTATTCGATGAGCCTGTATGGAGTTCTCTGCACCCATCATCTGCCCAGCACCTTTGGGAATACAAGAGAAGCACAGAAAATGGACTCTCCCTGTACTGAAGCAGCTCCCTGTACTGTCGCAGAAAGCAACACCGATACTCAGGGAACAATTATGAGATGGTAGAAGACAAGAGACAACTGAGTCTTAGATTGTGTGGTTAAAACACAAAGGACGATCGGAGTTTACAAGGGATAGGTGACTGATGGGTTCATGGGGATGGTGGGGCTTACAGATGGATTTGAAGGGTGGTGAGAATCTGGCCAGGCGAGAAGTGGGAGGACATTTCAGGTGGAAGTAACTATATTAGTCACATTGTCTGAGACAGCAGGAGTGCAGAAGAAAGCACTGGTAGTCTTACATTCAAATAACACACACATACACACACGCACGCACAGTTAAATAGCTATGCCCCAGGATACTATCTATACCCAAGCAGCTTGCATGCTAAGGGGACATTTCAATTAACTTGTCTCTGTCTGTCAAGCTTACTCCATTGTTGAGGGCAGAAAACAAGGTGAACAAGTTGTCAAGTCATCTTTAAAAAATTAACTCTGAGCCTCTTGGATTTGTTTGAGGTGTTCAGGAAAACATTCTCCTGCTTGGAAACTGTCCTTCTTCTTTGTCTTGTCTTCTGAAATGAGGAAGAATGGTGCGAAAGCAGTGTTCAGAGGGAATGAGGAATTATGGGATGCTAAGCCTGGCTCCTATGGGGGTTTTTAGCCCCTATTTCAGACACAATCTAAGTGAAAGGCTGGGAAGAGTGAAAGGCAATGCCCTGGGGAGCAGTCCCTTCCTCACTCCTCCAGCTGATGCACTCTCCCAGCCTCTAGGATATTCTATCTCAGAGGCACACGGCTTCACATCAAGGGCCCAAGGTTCATTCAGCGCCAAAAGCTGCAATGTCACCTCTCTATTGAAAAGATCAGTTTTGATGCTCTTTATTATTGAATTCAATGGCAGTAACAATAGTCAGGGAATTTTGAAAACACCCATAATCCCATTTCTCTAACACAGCAACATTCTCGTATTGGAGACCCCTTTGTGGTCTGTGTCCAGGCATTCGCAATTTTAGCAAATCACAAATCTGAGGGTTCTGTGATATTCAGGACGCAACCTAGTAACTGTTCACCCAGTCTCAGCTTCTTCTCAGTGCCTTCCATTTCCCTCCTTGGAAGGCATAGTCCCAGAAAGGAGGTTATCAGGGGCACTGGCCCTATTAATGGTTGGGATTTGGAAATGGCTGCTTGGAAAGTAGAGTAGGTTGAATGGTGGCTCCCACACCCTAACTCCTAGAGCCTGTGGACGTGACCTTGGTTAGCAAATGGGTCGTTATAGATGTAATTAGGGATCTCGGGGTGAGAGCCTCCTGGATTAATCAAATGGGCCCTAAATCAATGACAAATATCCTTATAAGAAATAGAAGCTGAGAAGACACAGGGAGAAGAGGAGAAGGCCACACAAGACAGAGGCAGAGAACGCCATGGAGTCACCACAGGAGACTCTGGAAACCACCAGGAGCTAGAAGAGGCAAGGAAGGATTCTCTCCTAGGACCCGCAGAGCAAGTGGGGCCCTTGATTTCAGACTTCTGGCTCCAGAACGCTGAAAGAATACTTTTGTTTGTTTTAAGCCACCAAGTTTGTGGTAATTTGTTACAGCAGCTCCAGGACATTAAGGAAGATGACACTAATGGTTTCAGGGATAAGATTACATGGCAACTTCCCAAGTCTACGCCACAAGGGAGTCGTCCGCCCATCCGACCCATTCTGCTCAGGGACCACTAGCACTCAGGGTTCCTTCCCACTTAGGGTTCCCTGTATCTTGGCACAGAACAGCGCCCACACCCCCAGGCACCTGTGTTCTGACCCGCTTCTGTGGATCCTGCCAGTCTTCCTCCAGGGACACATTCTTCTTGAGCCTCTAGCCACACACGACAGTCACATCCCTGAACCGACAGGGAGTCTCACCCCCAAGTTTCACACCTATTCCATTCCCTTGGGCCCGACTCTCCTCACCTCTCCTGCACTACTGACCTGAGCATAAAATTGGATGGAACTTGCCTTTTGGATGATGGGCCACCTGTGTTGGCGATTTTGTGGACGAGAAGGAGATAGAACATGCTGTCCTATCTGATGCCCTATGAATGTCTCTATTCTCCTGCTATTAGAGATAGTATCGCTCTGAACTTGGGACCTAGGCAAACTCCTGTAAACACTCCTCCCTTATTTCATGACTTCTTTTCCTGATCGAGGTATTTTTGATAACTTTTGTTTATTATTTGTGTTGCCTCAGAGCTGAGTGTGGACTTTTCTCCTTTTATTTATTAAGGTCTAGGATGTTTTCCTTCTAAATTTGAATGAGCTACTTGAAACCTGTCCAAGTATCATCAATGCAGGATTCCTGACCCAGAGAGGGTTCAAGGTCACCACCTCAAAGCACAAGCATGTCTACCTTGAGGTCACGGCCGTGGCCTCGCACTTCCCTCTGCTTCTGATTCTGTAGACTGCTCTGTTCTGCATCTCGGTGTCTGGATAAACACTTCCCGTCCACACGCTCCCAACCAAAATGCAATGACAAACTCATAAGGATGCTGGTCATGTTACCAGAGATGTCATGGTCACAGGTATGGTTCTGTCCTCTCAACCCCCCACCCTTCCTGCCACCACCCACATGACCCCCCTACAGGCCCTGGCACACAGGCCCACCCTCCAGACACCCTCAGAAGGCTCCATCAGGCTGCTCTGCCTTCCTCTGCACTCTGGAACTTCAGGAGAGTATCATTTTTCCATCTTGTTCCAGGTTCACTAGAGAGATTAACTCTTTCAAACTGGTTCCTTTGAACTCCTATCCTTGAGCAAAACCACATTTACCATTAGAACCAAAGAGCAGGTACAATTCCTGGTAGTGGCTGTCGCAGAACCAGGATGCCCTGGTGTGGAAGGGGTGGGTTGGGGGCGGTGGCGGGAAGACTTCACAGGGAGGGGATGTATAAGAGAGCACATAACAGCCTTGTCCTGGACCTAATGGGATCCCATGAAAATACACAGCCAGCATAGACACATCACAGTTATTCAAACCCAAATATGATTTCATTCTTATTTCAATGGAAATAAGCCCTCACTTGGTTAGGTGGGTTTACCAGCACATTGCTTATGCTTCTGTTGTGGTGTGGATTTCCTCCTAGTTTAGTTATGGTTCGATTTTCAGATATTTATTTTATTCCTGGACTGTGAGTCCCTTGATATCTGTACTGGATTGAACAGTGTTGTCCAAAACTCCATGTCCGTTCTGAACCTGTGACCTTATTTTGGAATAGGGTCTTTGCAAATGTCATCAGGTAAGATGGGGTCATACCAGATTCAGGCAGACCCTGAATTCAATGTCTCGTGTCCTTACGAAGAGAGGAAGATCTGGAAACACACAGACATAAAGGAAGAAGGCCATGTGCAGAAACCGCAATATGACAATAGAGATTAGAATGCTACAGCTACAAGCTGAGTAACACCTAGGATTGTCCTCAGACATACGGAGCTGGAAGAGGCCAAGAAGCATCCCTTCCTAGAGATTTCTGAGGGGGCATGGCCCTGCTGACACCTTGATTCCAGACTTCTAGCCCCTAGAACTGTGAGAGAATAAATTTCTGTTGTTTTATGCCATCCAGTTTGTGGTGTTACCTCGCCAGCCCTAGGAAATGAATACAGTGTCTACCCTGGTGTCTCCCATAATACAGAGCACACACAATGCTTTGCTCAGTACAGACCCTGCACAGCAGCTAGAGACAAAGAGGTCAGACCGTGTGCTTGACCCTGGGGACTGAGGATGTAGAAAATGGGAAGGAAGGCCCCCTAAGCGTGGCTCCTACTTGTTGAGCCCCTCCCATGTGCCAATGGTCACAACTCTTTAACACAGATGGGGTGATTTCTGCTTCACAAGGCAGGAAAGTGAAGTCCAAAGATGGCCGCCTGCCCAAGGTTACCAGGCAGAGGAACTTCGTATCCAATTCTGGTTGATGCCCAAATCTATGATTTTTCTCCCAAAAGACGTTTGTGTCTCATGAAGAACTTTCATTCCACCAACCTTAGATTGTTGAGATTAGACTTTTGAGAAAATGAAGCTTCTGCAGAATCTATAGGAAAAGGCAGAAAATGGTTTTTGCCCAAGAGAGTGACATCTCATGATTTTAAGACCCTTATAAGAGAACTTGAAATATTTTTTTATTATTTTTTTAAGAGAACTTATTGTTTCTGAAACCAACCCTGTTCCCCAGTTAGCTCTGGGTGCTACTAATGAAGTAAATAACTTCTAGCTCATTCTTTGCCAACAGGAAAGGACATCTCTTCAAATTTTCAGAACAAAATACTCCATTTTGTTTTGTTAGTTCTGTTTTTTTAGATTCCACCTATCAGTGACTTTGTACAGTTTTTGTCCTTCACTGTCTGACTTATCTCACTTAGCATAATACCTTCTAGGTCCATCTGTGTATAATGATAGATGGTATCTAGACTTGGTGTGGATAACATTTTATAAGGAATATAAATGTTGAGTAACTATGTTGTATAGCTGAAACTAATACAATATTGTATGTCAACTGTACTTTAATTTTAAAAAATTACCGAATTTCTCTACAAACATTAAAAACCAATAGCAATACGAACAATGCTATGACTAGTCCACATCTGGTAAAATCAAAAGAGATTGTCATTACAAATAGCGAGAGTGCTTGTCAAGATGCAATAAAACAATCCTCTTTAAAGAAAATCAGTCAACAAAGGAGAGGGGAGGTGAAGGTAGATGATTAGAAAATAGGATTTTTAAATTACAAGAATAGAAGAGCAGAAGCATAAAAGTGTTATTAATCTAAAGGATAGATTTGTTTTATAGCTAAAATCTAACATTCGCAGTGTACAAATTTTTTATTGTAAAAAGTGACACAAGGCTAAATCGTAATAATGTGAATCAATAACTAACCAGCATTTACACATGCAGCTACTGGGAAACATATTTCAATTTCAGGAAGCCAGGAAGCAAGAGAATCAATTAACAAAGTCAAAAGTGAAGCAAGGACATGCTTGGCATGCCCAGGACACCACAGGCTAAATGAGGAACTGCAGGTTGAATCAGATTTGTGTCCCCAAAATGTACAAGTATAAGCCAATGCCACTATCTCAAATCAAATAACTGGACACAGAGAGAAAGGGGGAGGCATGAGGTGCCCAAGTTCCCACCTATGTCACTGGGAAAATAGATCATCTTCTCTGAATATTTTTCTAGGATAGCCTGAGGGATATGAATGACACAAAAGAAAGCAGAAGAAAGAGTGGGTGGGGGCGGGAGATGTAATCTCACTAAACAAGAATTGCCTCCTATGTGGTGTTTTGGAAAGGTGCAAGGGACCCTGACTCTGGTATAGTTTTGAAAGTTGACTCAAGAACATAGATGACTTCAAATTCTGCATGCTTTCCTTCCTTCAGATTTGGCATGTGTTGGGAAGAAGATTGAAATGGAATAGATAAAATGAGATAAAAATCATCTTACCATAGCATCCAGTGTGTGTTGGTCTCCTGACATGATTTTGTCACTTCTCAGCACATTTAGTGAGCTGGTTCTCAGGGTGTACACGATCTGGTTCCGTCTCAATCAAATGCAGCAGCCTCCTTATTCTCCAAGGGCACCAGAGAAACTAAATGGTCCTCCAAGGCAAGAGCCAGGGATTAGGGGGGAAAGGAAAAGCCAAAAAAGGAAAGGATTAAAACATATACAGAAGAGTAGAAGTGGAACAAGGGATGAGTGAGAAGAAAAAGCAGGACTAAAGAGCAGCATGTGAGTGGGAAAAGCAGGGTTTGATCCTGCCACTCAGCTCTAGGAAAGTCTTAAGCACCACTAGGAAAAAGACTTTTCCACACCTCCTGCCATGTCCACTAGCTACGGTTGCCTCCTTTGAGGCACAGACCAGTTTGCACCCACATTTCATTATGTCCTACATTGATTCCAGTAAAGCTCCGAAAATCCCTTTAATGTACATAAAATTCATATTACAGTCAAGGTCTTCTGTAGAGGATCTCCCTAGCCTTGCAGACCATCTGCCATGTTCGTTCCCCAGTCTGGCTGCTGCCACCATGTATGGTCTCACGAGATTCCTGGTTCTTTCCATCGCCAGACTTTGGGTTTTAGCTCATCTTTGAGAGATTGCAAGTCAGTTGACTCTCAGTTAAAAGAGTCAGGCTACCTCCTGTCCAGCCTGACTTCATTTCTAGGCCTTCTGTGAGCCCCAAGATTGGGTTCAATGGCTTCCTCTCTGCTTCCACGGCATGCTCCACATGGCCATACCCCAGAGCTCACCACAGTCATCCAAGATTGGCTGCCCACTAGAACGAAAACTCGTCAAGGGCAGAAAGAGAGCTATCGTATCCCCAGCGCCCAGGACAGTGCCTCGCATGTGGTTGGTGCTCAATACATAACATGGAACAAATGAGTGAATGTCATTCACCTTTGGGAATGACCGAATCATGTTATAGGAATCAAGGCAGCTAATACGGCTCTTAACACAAGACTTTGTGCCAGTGGAGAGTAGAGAAATTCTCCAATTGCTTATCAAAACGAATGTTCCTTAAACCAAGGCGCGGCCACTGGGTTATGCAACACCGACATCATATTTTGTACCAAACTGCCTCAGATTTACTGATAATTGTAAAACAATAGGTGGAGTTTGGTCAATGATTGAGTCCCGCCATCAAAGCCCTGCTGTTTCACATTTACAAGTTCTTCTTGGTAACATCTGCTATTTCTTTTCTCCCTCCATCCTGTCACAACCATCAAGAAACATTTATCCACAAATGGCCAAGTGCCTTAAATTATGGCTTCCTGTGCCTCCCAAAGCTGCTGGTTTTCTTATACCTCTGTCATGTGAGTAACAAACTGGGGTGGGACAGCTGCCTACATACGTTTCCATGAGGATGAGCCTCCAATCTGCTGTTAATCCTCCTTCACTGCGGTTAAGATATAAGATGTTCAGGGGGTCCTCCAGGTCAAACAGTTGTTCTAGAAGGAATTACGGACTGTTACAAAGTACTGTTTTCTCCTCCCAATCAGCAGAACAAAATTTTCTTTTTTGAGTGAAGAAGCCTGTTTTCTATCTACATTCTTGCATACAAATCCCTTGCAAATTACTTTTCACATTCCAATGTTCATTAATTTAATTGAATCTGTTCCTAATTTTTAATTAAATCTGCATTTCTCTCTGTAACTTTTGGAAAGATAGATGCCACATTACCATATTGGAGAAAAGGAAGGCAGATAGAAAAGAGAAGTACAAAATCACAAGGCAGGTTTTCTTATAAATTTATTTTTGTACCAAAAAAATTAACATTCAAAGGCAACATTTTTATTGTACAGTATAAAATAACTTCCACTAAATGAAAGATGGGACTTTTTTTTTCATTTTTTTGCTGATTAGCCACTGACAATGTCCATTCAAAAAATATATAGAATTTACAATTTGCAGCACTTGTAGAAAAAAACACCTGTTCAATAATTCTATAAATACTCTTGACAGATTCCAGTAGCCCATTATGTACCCTTTTTGGCAATGCCAGCTTTCTAAAGTCAATTAGCTTCTAAATTTGAAAGGCACCTGGTGGCCAACATCCTGCTTATTATTCAAGGCATCCATTTAAATTTTTGTGCACAAACTTGACAAGTCTCAAAAATCTATTAAGTTAAAAAGAATGAAGAAAACATAATACAGTTGATATTAGCAAACAACTTTTTTTTTTTTTCTCCTCAGCTGCAAATTTTCCCCAGGGGATTTACAAAGTGCACCAGTTAAATATGTCTGTACATTTAAAACATTAAATATGTCAACAGCAAGACATTTTTAAATATTTTGAATCAAATACTATAGCACAAATATAATTTACAATACTTTGCACAGAAAACATTACATCTGAAATATAACTTTAGATATTATATAAAAATACATATATTTTTCTCTCCTCATTAGAAAAAAGTATCTATTTGCAGGTCTAGCATGATGTAACAATTCAAAAGAACGTAACCCTTCAGGTTATCATCCATTTGCAATTAGATGACACCCTCCCTACTTCAGCTGCCTAGTGGCGCATAACCAAGGGCTACATCCAGAGAATTGACCCCTCCCATAGCCCAAATGCAGTTTTCCATATAGGCAACCACAATTGCTCCAATCAGGTTTAATTCTAAGAATTCATTACAAAATTTAAAAACCATTGTGTAAGAAAGACTTCAGACTGTAACACACTTTGAGTCCAACATCTCCCTTTGGCTGTAAATACACATGATGTCTACAGAGTCAAAAGCTTGGAGAGAGTCTTCTTATACCATTGTGGGTCAAACCTCTTAGTAGTCTCACACACCTATGTACATCTTTCTTGGTCTATTTTAGAAAAAGTTTCCATACATCAGGAAATACATTATAACACTCCACAAAATGGAGGTCAATCTATATCTCGAACTTTAAAAGCCCCAAAGTACGTTGCGTCTTGATCTGGATCCAGTAGTGAAGGGTTGGATACCTCGAGGCTTATTTCCTCACCAGACCGTAACTTAAAAAACCCTCCAACATTTATGGAGTAAAAATGGAATTCAGAATTCCCTGACCAGTATTTGGTACTTCCTCCTTTCATCAGGGTATGCGAACTTGGGATTTTCATGCTGGTTTTAGTGACATACACCATCAGCTGGAGATACTCCGTGGCGAGGTCTCCTGAAGTTTCATGATGTCGAAAGCAAATGTTGGCGTACAGGTAATAAAAGCCATCTTGGTTGACAATTAGTTTTCCATTGCTGAAAGTCATGTTGGAGATCTTGGCCCAACCTCGGTCATGGTACCAGGAGGACAGACTCACTTTGTGGGAACCTGAGAAGAGGAGAGTCATGTGATTTAAAATCCACCCCTTCAATGAGAAGGACAGACTCCTAATTCTACGAGGTTGGGGGGGGAAAAAAAAAAACCAACATAGCATCATAGCCATTATTCCAATAGGAGAATAACTTTTTAGGATTTATTTTTTAATACATTAATATGTACTCAGTGCTCTCTGATAGGCACCTGAGGTGGTACAAAGGCAAAAACTCATCTTTTCCTGCCCCCAGGGAACCTACAGAACACTAGGCATAAGTATGGTAGTTGTTCAGGTAAGAAGCAAGTCACGAACGCCGGTAGGAAATTTGCAGATAATTGCTATGGGAATTCAAAGGACGGTGCAATGATTTCCTCCCAGAAGGAACCAAGAATGACTTTGTTGAGTTGCTACTGAGCCTGAGCACTTAAAGGAAGAAAAGGATGCAGCCCACAGAAGCAGAAAGGTCATTCAAGGTTGAAGGAAGAAAATGGGCCAAACGCAGTTGAGACGGGAAGCAAGAAATAAGTATAGGGAGAGAACTTCCATACTGCATGACTCCACCTTCCCCTTGAAATCATGGAGAGGGCTATGGAGAAGGAAGGAGAAGAAACTCTGGGCCTCAGTAACTTTGCCCAAAAGGTCAAACTCCTAAACCTTGCTCTCCTCACCATAGATTTGCCCCTCCTCCAACAGCACAAATGCCTCCAGGCTCACACAACTGAAAAGTGGCTCCCAGAGAAGTTCACAAAGAAAATATTTTTGGCACTGCCCTCCCCAGCTTCACAACCTCACACAATTCTTTGTGACCAAAGTATCACAAAATCCCTCCCAGATTGACCAGAATTCTTTTTTAGCCCCTTCTCACCCTGGAATCGGATGACGACTATCCTCTGCCTACTGCTCAGGAACAGGGAAAGCTTCTAAAGAATCTTCGACCAGCAGTTGAGTCCAGTGATTTTAACATTTCAGGTCTTTAGTATACCTTACTAGGCCTTTAAAAAGTGTCACTACCCCTAGGGGATACACCCAATTCATCAATCATGTG
Organism: Rhinolophus sinicus; assembly: GCF_057876585.1. Lineage (NCBI taxonomy): Eukaryota > Metazoa > Chordata > Mammalia > Chiroptera > Rhinolophidae > Rhinolophus > Rhinolophus sinicus. The sequence goes on along the minus strand of NC_142516.1, from coordinate 185,215,376 downwards.
TGCTTATGTGGACACCTATTAACCAACTGGAAAAGGTATCAACCAGTGGGGGAAAAGTTGTTATACTCTGAAAAATTAAAAAACACATTTTTTTCCTCCAGAAAATATTGTCAATACTTATGCTAAATTAAGGATGTCATCTGTTAGGATTTCAACAAAGCAAAACAGAGCTAAGGCATCTAAGACTAGCCTCTGCAGCCAAGGGGAAGTTCTTTGCTGCCTGCCTCCCACAAGAAATCATCCCAAGGACTTAGGTTTGAAGTAGATTCCAGGGATCCAACGTAGCTGACAACCCTCTGGTTAGAGTGGGTCCTTGGAAGAGCCTTATGGAACCAGAAACTAATTGTGGCGATCTTCCCAGACTGGGCTGAATCCTGGGGAGCCTGGAGTACCTGCAGCTTTCTGAAGAGAGCCACAAACAGGAGAATGCTTTACTGTTTCTGGAGGGTCACTAGGCAGCCTGAAATATGGTTTGGGGACCTCTGTGCAAGCTGTTCCAAGAACCACCAGGTGGTGGGGCAAGTGAGGAAAAAAAATGCACAGAGGCGGACCTACGGTGGGGAACCCATCACGAGGTGTGTGGGACAGTATATTTACTGAAATCCACATCTCATTCACTAGAGGGCGCTAGAACGAGCCGGAGAAACCCGTTACAGGCACTGCTGCCTCTAGGACCCACCATAGCACACGTCCTTTTTCATCGGAGGTCCTGCCTCAGGTCATCCCAGATCAAAGCATCCCAAATGTAAATGTCATCCCATGGTCCCAACTAAGTCAAGACGAGACTACAAGACTATTCATCACATCCTCATAAATACTAATAAAGTAATTCCTCCAGGCTGGTAAATAGCCACCCAATCCATTGACAAAGCTAACGAAATTCAAGATGCTTCCCATCTCAAACTACCCGATGTTTCCTTCCTTCCCACCCTACTCCTGCAGTCAGGTCTTTATATGATCAATTATTTGTCTTATAGTTCATCTCCTATGATGGCTCTTAGAGGGGAGCAGAATGACAAAGGTGCAGTCTACCCTCTCAATGGGCTAGGTCAGCTAGTGTTAAACCAAGGGCTCAGAGACACAGCCTGGGAAGGCAGGGAAGGAATATGAACTAGTGAGGGAAGAAGACAGGAACCTTGATGGCATGCCACTCCCATTGTAGGTTAAAGTCAAGTCGAGGGGGTGTCCTTATTGACTACAAAACATACTTCTGCTTTTATCCATTCACTCATCCATTCCCTGACCAATTCAGTTGATCAGTCATTCAACAAACGGCTGTTGTGCTTTCTATGGGCATTCCCTCTGCCCGTAATTAAGAATTATATCAAGCAGTGTACCCTCAAGGCACTTACACTAGTAGCGGAGAAAATAATTGGGCATAGACAATGAAAAATATAACATTTCCATTTCTGCATGTCACATAACCCACGGCTGAAGGTCAGTTAAAGCAACTGAAAGTGAAAGTTGCAGAAATTAACAGCAATCAAGAGAGCTCAGCCAGGGGAGGGGACAGAGGAACCAGATGACAGGAAGTACTTGGATCAAACGTAGGGGACTGAGAAAACAGAGAGTATTGCCCGTGAGGGAAACTGCTTGAGCAGAGGATGGAATGAATGCACACGGCACACAGAGCACAAAGGGAGGAATGCCATCTGCCTGAACTGGAGGACTTGTGAGCGGACAACAGTAGGAGACAAGATGAGGAGATTATGATGCAGTCGGGTTGAAGGGTCTCTCAGGGCAAACCTGGGTTTGCATCACGAATGAGACATGCGAGGACCTCTTACCTCGGCCCTCCCAGCCCGTGGTGATCACTGCCAGATGCTGGCGAAGAGGCCTCTGCAAATATTTAGCCTGAGGTTCCCCCTAAAGAAAGCCATGTAGTCTGACCTCACAAGATACTTCCCAATGCATTTTATTCAAGAAGCTTTGCCAATGCATAAGCTAACACTCACTGTAAGGCCGATTCTCATTTCTTTCTTATGTGCAAATAAGTATCAAACAGAGGCCCGAAATGAACATGGAAAATTAAAGCCACCTTCCTCTGAAGTATCAGCACTGGCCAAAACTGGAAGATAAATGACTCAAGGAGTTGTTGGTCCAGCCAGAGAAGCAAATTCTAGTTCCTTAAACAGAAGCATACACTAATTCATTTCACTCAGTCTCAAACTCAATAACCGTTGGAAAATAACCAGGAGTTTTGCCTTGTTCTTTGGCAAGGATGTGATGCTAGGGTGCCTGGAGAGAAAGCGTGGTGACTAAAACATGCTTGCGATTGCCAAACAGATTTTGGCACACAGTCTAATGCAATATTTATCATATGCCCTTTAAAATGAACTGAAAAAATAAATGCAGAATACATTTGATTGCCTTTGCTAAAATGCAAATTAGTGTTTCACTCAGAAAATTAGTATAGCTCTACCGTAAGGCACACAGACACAGAGAAAATTTGTTTATGAAGCAAGTACCTGGGACAGGAGAGATAGTTTAGGGAAATCTGAAAACCGAAGAGTTGATTTTTTTCCTTTCTAAGTCAGGAAAAATCCCTCCAAAATTGTTTACTAATACTTGGAATTTTTTAACTCCAAGAAAAACATGCATTATCATTTTTAGAACAAAGTGCTCTATGCATAAGTATTTCATTAAACTCAATAATAATAACAAATTATTGAGTTTGTAATTATTGGGTGCTTAGTGTATGCTGGTTTCCATAGAGGAATGTGAGTTCCTTCCCTCATTAAATCCTCATAGGTACCCCCGTCTATTAAAACTGCACTAACCACTTGTCTTATTGGGGAGACCACTTCAGGGAAGGTGTAGATGCCTGACCACTGCAGTGTACACCTGAAGCTGAAGCTGAATAATACTGAATGTCAACTATAATTTAATATGTATGTGGTCACAGGATGTGGAGTCCAGCATAGGGAATAGAGTCAACGGGATTGTAACAGCTGTATTCGATGTCAGAGGGTAGTAGATTGGGGAAGGGGGGCTATCACTTTGTGAGGGGTGTAAATATCTATTATATTGTTTTGTACACCTGAAACTAATAAAAAAAAAAACTGCATTAACCTACTTCTTGCAGAAAAAGAGGAATATAAGAGCTCTGAACTCATTTCCCTCTGACAAAGCCAACTGACCACAAGGTACTTATATGATGACCTATAGTATAAAAAGCACAGACTTAGGAATGAACTAGAGTGAAATTCAACTTCTAATCCTGCCACCATTGTGACCGTGAGCAGGTAAACTATGTGGACCTCAGTTTCCCTGTCTGCAAAATCAAAATCGAATGACCATCACTTACCTTGAAGGGTTGTGGTAAGGATTAGAGATAAAAAACAGAGCGAAACGCCTGATACATAGTGTGTGTTGAATAAAAGGCATAATAATAAGAATACTGTGCAATTGTCACTATCTTAATGTTCTTTGTAATTATTTCGATGCTCACATAACCAAGATGCACAAGCAGTGGGGACGTGTCAACTTTAGTTTGGGCAACTATAGATGAGTGTAACAAGGGACTGTCCTTCCCAGTTATGTAATCGCCACTGGCGATCATTGAAAATAAATGCGCTCTGATGCCCTGAAAGTAACGTCCTTTCTGGGATGACTGAGAATCAGTATTTCCACAGTGTGGGTCTTCACTGCAGACTAAATGCTCTTTCTTCTGATCTAGAAGTTAAGGGCTCTCAAAAATTTAGTAAAAGGCTAGTAATAGGGTTGAGTATTCAAAGGAGCTGATAAATGACGTGTGACATATTTTTCAGGCTGGATGCAAATGGAACTCACCTGATGGGATGTCAGTGGCATTAATAGTGAGATGAGCAAACGGTTGAGTTTCAGACTTGCCCCTCCTTGCCAGCTCTAACCACGAACCTTCTACCATAGCTGGAGATGAGAGAAGCCATGTTAGCCCAAAGAGTAATGTCCCCACAGAGACCCTACGGGGTTTCTAATACTCAAACAGATCCATACTTACGTTTTTCTGCTCGGATATGTTGGGATCTGACAATATGTTGTAATTCCTGAAATAAAAAGGACAAAAAGGGTCTTATTTATACACTCGTTCTTTTGATAAAGCAGTAAGAATTCAGGACTGCTGGACATACAAGAAATTAATCCTCTTTCCTTCAAAACATGAAAGAAGTACATATGGAAAAATGAAATTCCTTGACATTTCAGGTAGCTCTCAAGAGAAATTCGCCCCAAAGAATGATGTTGGTGTGCTTAAAAAGCAGACTGCACACAGTAGACAGATGGTAATCTAACACAATACTTTGGACAGTAAGAGGAAATAAAAGACCATGTAAATGATAAAACATGGAATAATTGAACATAATTTTAAAATTGTAGCAGGTAAACAGACGGAGAGGGAAGTTAACTAGGAAAATGACAATTACCACAGCATATAAAGGAACATGGTAAATATATATAAATTGCTGTTGTGAATGCAGGAGAAACCATACCAGAAAATTCCGGAAATCAGGGTACCACTGGGAATCCAAAGGTCATGAGAAGAGAATCTTTAGAGAGTCTTGTAAATCTTTAGGGAGGCTCTTTTTTGTGTCTGTTTCATTAGTAAATCCCTATTATAACCCTACAGCTTACAGGAAGAGAAGGAGGCCTAGATCCCAATGGTCAATTTTTTTTTACTTTAAAAAGTCACAGTGGGTTTAAAGTACGCCACGTATCTAAGAGCTTTTAGAGTACCAATATGTAACTTAAAATATTGCAGCAAACAGAGGTTAAGAAGCACGAGCCAGAAAAAGAAAGAACATGAAAAGCATAGGCAATTGCGTATCTCGATTTGAGCCCTGAGAATGACGGATCCAACAGGTAACTGCATTCCCACCTGAATCAAGACCTTAGTTATCATTAAGTAGTAAGGCAGAGTGGATGAAACCTTGAGCTTTGACCTCAGTTCAAACTTACTCAGCCCCTAATTATACCGAAGATATTAATAGATATCAATACTGAGGATATTAAAGATTCAATAAGATAATGCATGTAGGCACTTAGCAGAGTATCCGGTAAATTCAGATGTCTAAATACTAGAATAACCTGGAGCAATTCCGAATTTCTGTTATTGGGATGATCGTGCATGCTAACCATCCCCCCTCCATTATGTTTAAAAGATAAGCCATATAGCTTATGTTCTTTGACTGTCTGGAGAGAAGTGCTTTGAGATAGATGATGATAGATGATGACAGATGATAGATAGATAGATAGATAGATAGATAGATAGATAGATAGATAGATAGACAGATAGATGCAATAACACTTCAACTGTTAACAGTTGGAAAGATTCTAGAGATAAGACAACACTGATTCTTTTCTGTGCTTTTAGGACCCCCAAGAGACATGAGAATCGATTCCATTTTTAAAGACCATTAGAGGAGACAGCACAGCTGTCTTCAGCCACCTATTTTAAAGTCCTAAAGAAATCACAGTGCGACTGACTTTCAGAAAAGAATCTTGGAGGCTCATCCAGGCTGTTTTCTGCCCTGGCCTTGACCCCGGGCACTGCACTGCAGAGCTCTGGGGGCACCATTTGCAGGAAATTCTAGGCAAGGTGGGGAGGCCCTTTCATTTGTGCAGGGCAGTGGCCCTTACCAGACTTGTCCTTCTCTCCACTCCATCCAAGATTCAGTTCTCTCCCCTGCTGTCCTGCCATCTCCCAATTCTTTTCTCATGACCTTTGGATTCCCAGTAGTACCCTGATTTCTGGAATTCACAACAGAGATTTATATATATTTACAATGTACCTTTATACATTATATAAAACACATATACCTCCTTACACATTTATAATGGATATGTAAATATAGAATGCATGTACTTATAATACGTCTTTACTCATTGTGCATCTCCTTATACATTTATATATACAATGCACCTTTAATTGATTTCTGTGTCTTAAAAGGTTGGAATAGGAACCTTGATGACAGAGAAATTTAGAGACTTGGGCCCTTATTTTCCCTCTAGCCCTGATCTGTCTCAGCATCAGAGAAAACGGGGAGGAAGGGGAGAAGGAAGCAAAGCCAAGTGTAGCATTTGCCCACCAATTCCTGTTTCATGTTTTCCGATTGAGAAAAACACACATTATTGAGAAGACCAGGGAAGCGTCTTTCCCAGACCTGAGCATGTATCACAGTCTCTCAGAGGGCATGGTGACACAGTTTCTGATACCGAAGGTCTGGGTAGGGCCTGCCAATTTGTGGCTTTAACAGGTGAACTGGCGCTGCTACTCTGGCACCTCAGTTTGAGAACACCAATCTCTCTCATTTCCCAAAAGACCACAGAGGTAGGCAAATCTGAGATTTCCTTGAAGCTTGAGGCGCAGGCCAAAGAAGCAGCAGACTCAAGCCACTGATCAAGTGGGAAGGGAATGTTTATTCTCTCTCACCTGCGAATGAACTTCTCCTGTCCACTTAATCAGTGGTTTCTAGGTCACAGAACCTTTCTGTTACGAGAAAATTCAATAACCAGCCCCATTCAGATGCATGCTCAATGTCTGCTATAAAAAAAAAAAGTCACAACCCGGGATGAATTGAAACTCTAGCTAGAGTCTCATGAGGTAATGCTGCTTTCGTGGTACATCTGTTGTTCCTCTCAGAAACCCTATAGAGAAGTTTCCATGTGAAACGGGGAGTGCATGATGTGCTTACAGCCTAAGCTACAGAAAGCATATTCTCAATGTTTGTTCTTATATCACCAACCCCTCCCCCCAATTTTCTGTACTCTAACATCATTGTTATTTATCTGCATGGGTAACAACCACAAACATAACATACTTCTTGGACTACACTTTCAGGGTGCTCTGCCCTCCCCCAACTCAGCCAGTCTAACTCAGTTAGATATTGACTTAATAGTTTTAAAAAGAAGCTCCCCAGGTGATTCTAGTATGTAGCAAGTATTGAGAAAACTTACTGCTACTTGAGTGTTCCCACGAATGGTGGTTTGGTGACATCTCTATGTAGTCATAGGTTTATTATACTCTCACAATATATGTATATTCCACATATTAAAAATTAAATAACCCCTTACATTCATAGCCAACTAAGTGTTTCCCTTATATTATAATATTTGACTCTAGAATCAGAGGCTGGGTAACTCTTTCTAACCTCATTTTTGAGACTGGGAAATGGAGGTAGAGATAGAATAAGAACTCAGCTAATAAGGCTGGGACTTGACCCTATGCCTTCCAACTCTTCTTCTAGAGCTTTGAGCCCACACCCCTTTACAAGATGCCATCATGAAACATACTCCTGAAAGCTGGGAGAAAGTATCAATGGCCTGTGATGGGGTTCGGAACATGCTATTCCCATATAGGGTACCTTGGCATGTTGAATACTTTAAGGTGAAGGAATGTGAGAAACAGTAGGTGCAGGAGGGACTCCCTGGCCCCCACGTCCCCCCTCAAGCAGGTCAGAAGACCCTCCTGTGAGGTCCCCTCTCTATACCTGGAGGAAAGGAGCTTCCTTATCTTTAAGACCAAAGGACTCTGAGAAAAATCAGAATGTACAGGCCTTGAAGAGCCCCCCAGTGTACTGCCCTTAGCCCACACCTTTTTGTCCTATCACATTTTCCCACACCTTTCCACTCTTCATCAAACCTAATATAAGCACTCAGGTTAACCATTTCTTTAGGTCTTCATTTCCTTATGAAGGTTCTCATGTCACATAACATTTAAATAAATTTGCATGCTTTTCTCTCATTCACCTGTCTTGTCAAATTTACAGGGCCCTAGCTGGAGAACCTAGGAAGCTAGAGGGAGAAAGGTCTTTTCTTCCTTCCCTACAACTGTCAACAAATCCTGAGAGGGTTGGTTCCCTCCTTGGAGTAATAACACTGAAAGGAGACACAGCTTGACTGTGGATCTAACAAAAAGGGGCCTTTATATCAGGAAATGGAGTCTCAGAATTCCCAGGGGCTTCAGAAAACAACTGGTTGAGCTATGTTTAGGATGCGGCTGGTGAACCCCCAAAACTAAGCCCTGCAGATGTCAGGCGTGAGGGAGCCTCACATTGCCAAATGTGTCTCTATCACATCCACTGCACAGAGCAGAAGCCATTCAGTTGTCATTTTTCTCAAAGACCAATATGTTGCTATGTATACAGCAAGCATGGACCTTTCTTGAATTCCCTCCTAATTAATATTTTTCATTTTCAAGGTTATAGGAAATCCTTCTGAAAAAATACCCAAATGAACCCCAACTGACAATTCCATTTATTTTCTAAGCTTTGAATTTACATTTATTTCCATCCACGTTAATCCTCTACTTCTGTTACATTAATTGGAGCGTTTTAAAACTTGCAGAGTTCTTTATTGCCCAATTTTATCATTCAGGCATTGCTTCTTGTTACTTTGAATTCAGAAACTTCTAATCATCTAATTTGGGGAAAACAGTACAAAGAACATCCTAATTCCTGTCCTCTGAACAAATTTTCATATGCAAGGGATCTTTTTAAAAATGTTGTATGTATTTTATCTTATTTTAAATACAGTTACACATTAATTTTTTTAACTAGTTAGTTAAGTCTCTGGATAAATATCCAATGCACTCATATTTTGTCTACACTATCAGAATGCCCACAGATTTGCACAGAGGTGTAGATAGCTTTGACACACCTCCCAGCAAACAGTTTCCGGGGTGTGGACACTGGGCAGGTGGCTCCCTGCAATCTTCTGCTTCCCAGGAAGACCGGAGATCTGCCTTCTCAGAGTACAGCGTGTTTAGCATCTGTTACATGCTACGGACAAAAAGAGTTGTCTTTTGGGTTCTATAAATTACCCATGACGACTAATATCATTACCTATAAGTTACTGAGAAAATTCACATGAATGAGTGAACTTATTTCTTGTCACACTGTAATAAGTAGGCTTTTCAGGGAATTTATGCATTTTTTAGATAAGCATAATTCGGGCCTAAATTATGATAGCTTCATTTCACCCTTCAAAGCGGGGCAAAAAGGAAAACTGAACCACTTACAGACAGCCAAAGAAATCCTTGCCAATTCTAGGATAAAAGAAATCCTCTGACATACTGCCACCTAGTGGACGCTGGCCAACATTGACACGCTTGAGGCGCCACAGCAAGGTTTTGCAGATTTGCAACCGCCTTCTGGCCCTACTCCAAAGTCTAAAAACAATAAAGATGAGGAAATTACACATTTTTTAAAAGTCTTCTCATTGTGGCACTCTCCTATTTAGACTGTATTAACTTTGCATCTTTGCTGTCAGAGTACATTTGAACAGACAGGAAAACAACTGATGTGGTTTTTTTTTAATCTCAACTTTTATTTCACTCACATAAAAATGTTGGGATTTCACAATTTCTCCTCCAGGAAAGAAAGTATACGAAAGATCAATGTGATTGTGTAACTGTGGTCTCTAGGACTGCTTTTCTTCAACTTCTCCTGAACTCGGCATCCAAGAAGTACAATTCCCCCCGGGGTGGGGGGTGACAGGGAAAACTTGAAGAGTACAGGCCGTGTCTTCAGCCTGTTGGGACCAGGCTGATGTTCATCTTTTAAAATGTTTTAGGATCTTTTGCCAAACATAGGGAGGAGGGAGGCATCCCAGAACTGGCTCAATCTTGGTGAGTCAGGGACACTTAGGAGAGATTGTACTACATAAGAATAAATATAAACACCTATGAGGACTTTCAACTCCTTTGAGCAGTCGTGGGAATTTTGCTCCAGGTAATTTCAACATTTACAATTTACAACAAACACTAACGCTGCCTTTGCAAACTCAGCTGGATAACACCCCCAAACATGACTTTGATAACATTCCAATTCAAGAGTGAATGTTATTAAATTGGTCTTCAGTTGTTTGACTGCAGTGTTTGGGGTAATTTTTTTTTTCTCTTACAAATAATACAGATTTAAGCTCCCACTGAGGGCACCCCAGTTGTACACATGCCTTAAAAAGGTCAAATTGCTGGAGTCTGGGTTTATCAGACTGAAAATCCCACCCATGCCTTGTGAATTGCGTGATCCATGTGGTAGCTGTCAATCAGAGCATGGAGGAAGCAATTTGTACAGCCAGATGCTGTGGAAACCATTGGCACCAGCTCATAGCCCAGGTCTCAGGTGGCTGCCTCCCTCCAGCAGCAGCTGTAGGGACATCTGGCTGGTTGAACAAGGATTTAACACCCCGTTTGCCAGATATAATACAGGGTTCATACACTTGTTAACATATGTAATGCATTTATTCTAACATCTTAATGATACCCTTCCTGTAATTCTTCTCCAACCTAGTTACGAGAACAGTGTATTTATCAGCTGAGCTAGCACATGAATGCTACTCGCTGGTTGTTTCCGAAAGTGAACAGCCGGCTTCCTGTTCCTCCAGAGAAGTCCTACAGATTCCTGGAACCTTGCGAATCGCTCAGAAATCCATCCCCTCCTCTCCAGCCAGAGGACCACTGCCCCCCTTCAAGCTCCCATCATTTCTCACGAGGATTACAGTAACTGCCTCCTACCTCCTCTCCTGCTCTCCTTAGACCCAGAGTACACATGGAAGAGTACCCTGCTCTTCCGAAAGTCCTCTGCGGGCTGCCCGCAGACTTCAGGAACACATCCACATTCCTGACCGGGCCTAGAAGGCCTGACGAGGAGAAAATTCTGAAATGTTCTAGATTGAAATTACAGCGGCCCGAGAGTAGGAGAAAGAAACAGAACCACCAGCTTATTGGTGGCTGCGAATCTGCTCTGACAAAAGGCTGCTCACATTCCTGTGCGTCTTTCGGAATTTCAGGTTCATGCCCAGGTGGCTGTTTCCGCACATTATCCCAGCCAGGCACCAAGGAAGTCCAGGAACCTCCCCTTCTTGTTTTACAGGTGGGCTTTCTAGCCGGCTGTCCACTGCCACTTCATAGGAGGGGACATTTCTTGTTGGGACTCTGGGGCTATCGCAGAGCTGGCCCCGCTTCACTTTCTCCCACTCCTTTGCCCATCGCTCCTGTAAATTCTTTCAGGAGGCTTATGTCTTTCTCCCCCTTCCTTCACTTGATGTATAAACACGTTTGCAAACTGAGGCAATGGAGTGTTGTCTTTTCACCTAGCCATGCTGCTGGGGGCATAGACTCCAAGCCCCAAGATGGTTTTCTTTCCGCTAGCAATGACCTAATAAACCCTTCCTTTTGAAGAGACTTTCAGCCGTGGAAGTTAATTCTTTTCATTTAACAGGCCCGACAGGACTAGGCGGGTTACGGCTCTGGCCTATCCTTTTATCCTTTGCCTGCACCCCCAAACCGCACTGCCCCTAAGGACGCCACAGGTTCCAGCCACAGGGACCTCGTTATAGTCACTTGTGCCTGCAAGTCAGTGTTCTGCCCTCTGGTTCATAGGGATGCCGTGGACATCTGCTCCCTCGGAGAGATGCCTTACTGTCTTATCAATAGCTCGTATTTAATTGTCAAGATTTTTCTTTCCAGGGTATTCTTGGTTTACGAGGCACAGAAAGAATACCCACCAAGTGTTTGCAGCAACAGAGAAGACAGAATTTGGGCAGATGTCTCAGCCTCTTGCTTTCCTCCTGACCTTCAAATCCACAGAATGTGGGGGATATTTCATATGCACCTGGGTGGAGCTGGACACCCCCCAGTTCCATATGAAGACTCAATGGTGACCATTCAAAAACACCTTGAAGCAAAGAACTTGAAGAGCAGCATGTGACCTGTCTCATATATATATATATATATTATGAACGGTACAGCGGAGCCAATGCTTCTCGGCCCTAGCAGCACCCTGCAGCTTCCCAGGACTGGAGAGGACAGGAGCACTGGAGGAGGGGGGTGGACAGCTCCTCACAAGCCCCATTGGGGGAAGGGATCCAGCATCACAGCAAGTAGAGAAGGGAAGAGGGTAGATAGAGCAGAGGCCCCACTAATCCTCAAGGTAACAGCCATCTCCGACTTCAATTTGTAACTTTACATTTGGATCCCTAAATTCTTCATTTCTTAATATAAACTACTGATTTAAAAAAAAAAAAAAAATTCTCCCAAAGCCCAAGTCTTCGCAACATGTATTCTACCCCGCTGCTAGAGTACCCCCTCACGCTCCAAATCTCTTCATCTTCAAAGTGAAGTCAGCCACCACCATCCCACGACCATCTCTGAAAATTCTCAGTGAAGAACTTTACCAAGATATGGACTGGCCTCCTCCTCCCACCCTAAACTAAGTACAGTCACGGAGGCTCGTTTCTCCCAGAAGCCTGCTGATTGGAAGAGACACATCTTTGCAAAGGGATAACGTACTCTACCTACCAAAGGGCGGAAGAAGAGAGTGCCTCTGTTTCCCAAAACAAAGTGATGCTTTCCGGGCAGTGTGATGGCTATGCTGGGAATAGAAAATTCGTTTTTATTGTTTAAACTTCATGGTTGAAATGAGGAAGCTTCTGCTCCAGTTAAAGGTCCCCTTGGGTTTGTATAAAGTAGCCTTATGACAGCAATATTACTCTTCATAAACAGCCGGATTTTAAAATGTCTTGTGCTATGGTACTTGTTAAAAAGGTGTAATCTAAGGGCTTGGCAGAGTAACCGCAGTGTGGCATCTTGGGCTAACTGCTGCTTACCATGCCTCTGCTTTCTTCTGCCACTTGAAACACTATCACACCACCTCACACTGGCAGAGACTCCGACATTCACAAAGCCTCATTTCCTCTAAAGATCACTTACTCTCACACAGCCTCCCCAAAGTGTTCCTGACCACTAGGGTGAGACTCAAAGAGGAACAGAGGTACCTGGCCAGCCACTGTGGACAAATGAGGCCAGGGAGGAAAGCGGAGGAGGGGCCGGGAAGAGCCTCCAGCCTCAAAGTCCCTAAAGTGTTCATGTCCCAAAGGGGGAAGAAGGTCCCCTCTCGAAGAAGCAGGAAAAGCACCATGCCTGGGAGTGACCTCTGGGACTCGATGAATCTTTCTGGGCCTTCATAATGTGACTAGCTCCTGGCAATATTAAGTAACCAGCCACCAAAAATAGGGATGGGCACAGATCACTCCCTTATTCAGTAAACCGGTTCTTTAAACTTTCGTTGAGCACCTACTCTGTGCCTGCCACCTGGGAGAGAAGCTAAACATCACACAATCACACAGCGCCTATCCTTGGGAAGCTCACGTTCGAGTGACCCAGACCAATACCAGGCCATGCGATCGATGTGATGACAGAGTGAATACAAGAAGACCCGCGCGTGCACACGAGGGGCTCCTAACCAAAAAGGTGGGCAGCTGGGCGTCAGTGTAGACCCCCTTTGGGAAGTAACATCTGAGCTGAATGCCAAAAGACAACTAGAAAACTGCCTACAAAAGAAGAGCCTGGAATGGCATGCATGGGACCACGCACAAAGACCCAGAATTCATTCTTCCGTCCATCCCAGCTTACTGATGGCTGCTGAGGGCCAGGCATCCTGTGGCGTGCTAAGGATGCTGTGTTTCCAGGACAGGTCCCCTCTTTGTCCTCACTGTGCTTAGGATGCCAGCAGAGAGGCAGAGAGGGAGGGGCACGGCCAGGCTAGGGACCTTCAGGCACTTGACTTGGGTGAGGTCACTGAGCATAGCTGAGGTCAGCTGAGGAGATGGAGCACAGGCAATGAGCCTGGAGACTCAGGGGTTGGGATGAGGGTTTCCAGGACACAGAGGACTTTGTGTTCTGTGTACAGCAGCTCAGACCATGTTCTGGTGACTACAGAGGTCCACCGAAGGATTCCTGAGGCAGTAAATGAGGCCAGCAGCACGTTCAGATTTGCATTTAGAAATCACAGCTATGGAGAGGATGGACTAGAGGCCGTGAGATCATGGACAGAGTGGCCACTGCACTGGTCCAGGCGAGAAATGACAATGACACCTGGATTAAGGTGACAATAATAGTGACACAGAGTAGAAAGGAGTATTTAGAGGTTTTGTAAAGGGGTAGAATTCACAGGATGGGGGTGAGGTGAAGAGTTAGTACGAGTGTGAGGCCATCTCTGGCTTGTGGTTTGGGTGATGGAGATGCTGGTTACCAGTCACCATGAAAGCGTAGGTCGGATGAGAAGCAGCTACAGGCACTGAGGAGAAGAGAGTCTGGGGCCCCCCAAACTCTCTGATGAACATGGGCCTCACGGTTTATAATTGTCATTATTCCTACGACTGCTGCTGCTGCTGCTGCTATAACCCCAGTACCGCCAGTGCCACCAGTGCTACTTCTACCACTGTCACTGCTACCATCATCACTAGTACTAGTACTACCGCCACCACCACCACCACCACCACCTCATGTCCTCGAAGCGCAAAGGCTGAGGAGGGGTAGCCCCCTAGCGATGAGGAAGCTGTGTGGGAATGGAACTCTCCCAGACCGTGGACCTCAAATGTTGTCTGATCATCTCAGAACCCGCCTTAGGACACCACACAGCCTTAAACCTAGTTCTCAGACACAGTCATTTCACTCACCAATGGCTTCCCTGTCCTCCAGTGGCTCTCACCGCCTCTCAGGATGCTTAGATCACCTCCTTGGTCCCAGGAGCTATGAAACCCTCCTTTAAAGACAGACCAGCTGTTCTAGGAGAGGTTTTCCAAAATCATAGTGTCTATTCCTGAGCTACGCTACGAAATCAGTCTTTACGACAGATCTGGGAGCCTCCTATTTATTTACGTTTTTAAACAAGGGCCCAAGTGATTGTCCAGATGAGCAGGTTTGGGAATCACTGCTTTAGGGCACGTCCTCCTCTCCAATTCCACAGGCTGTACTCCTCCTAGGATAAGCCACTCCTGGTGGGGCAATGCAATCTATCCTTTACAACCTTCCTCTTCAACCAAGGACCCTCAGCTTTGTTCACTTCTGGCAACTTAGCCCAAGGTTCCTTGCCACATAATTAGATGCTCCTCTTTCAGGCATGGCCTTCCTCTTCTTTGTTTCTTTAAAAATGTCAGTCCAGAATATCTTTTCTTCCATCCTGGAGTACTTCTAGCGTAGAGATAAGCCCACCTCTGATGACATCACTCCCTGGTTATTTCCCTCTTGCAAACCATCCTACCGTTCCCCCTGGGTCTCCCCTGACACTGAGCACATCACAGCCAATAGCTCGTTGTTGAGCAAAAGGCAGTAGATGGCCTTGACGTTGTAGGAAAATTCTGTGGGTCTTACTTCAGCTTTCCCATAAAGACAGCTTTTATAAATGCTAGATGTGATTAGGGTTGATTGAATTGCAGTTCCCAAAACTGTTATGGCAAACAGAGATGAAATCCCATTGGAAAACCACTACATGACTAACATCTTGATTTGGGAACATCAGGGCCCCAAACCCCAAGTTTCCTTGTGGGTTTACAAGAAACTTTCTCGGGACACATACTCCTATATACAAAGGCAAAGAGATAATGAATGAAGTTTACTTTTTTCCCCTTGTTTTTGGTGTGTGTGTGTGTGTGTCTCACTAGAAAGCAAATAAGAAATAAATAATGGCTATATAAAAGTGCCAATGACTATCATTTCATAAGCAGTTAAAATATACTCAAGTTTTAGTTGATTTCTTATATTCTTTAGTTTTAAAAATGAAAATAACCTTCTTATAATAATGAACATTGGAATTCTAAGGCATCAGGTTTACATACAGAAAAAACCACCACTTTACCAGACAAACTTTCCGGTTTTAAATTAATGTTCTTGAATCCACAAAACCTACTAAACATTGTGCAGTTGACAATCAAGGTTTATTCAAAGATCACAGAGGCATATGCCTAAGCAGACTTTTGAAAGTGCCTCAAAAAGATGCATGCTGTTAAATCTACTTTTAAATTTCTCTCTCTCCAGCAATCTAAATAATTCCAAAGCATTTTAACCATTAGAAGATAAAATCATCACCATTCAAATTTTTCATGGGCTTGTGTATTTGCAGTTAACTTTTGCTCAGGTAGTGAGCCCACTGTCCTACCTAAATAGGGTCTAGTGAAAATCAGAGACTGCCCATTGTCCCCTAGAATTCATCCTCCCCTTTTTCCAATTAGTAATAGGCTACCTCCTTCCTCAAGCTTTGGAGGGCAAATGGCCACTCAGCTAGAGACAACTCGCAGCACATATGGTCTTGTGAGTAAGTTTCACCAGTAAGAGCAGCTAGCAGTGCGGCTGTCTCACTTTCCAAGTGCGGCCCTCAGTTTTTCTTTCTTCCTTTCCTCTGTCTGGAAATGGCAACAGATAAAGAAGCTAGCGTCATCCCAGAGATGAAAGCTACCTGTTAAAGATGGAGGAGCCTTCCCCCTAGCCCTGGCGTGCTCACCTCTAGATTATTGCATGCAAGAGAGAAAACTTCTATCTTACGTAGTTCACTGAATGATGGGTCTCTTTGTTACAGCAACATAGACCAAATAACAGTGAATATTTCACTGAGGATCAAAGCATTGTGCGTATTTGGGCACACCGTTCTTAATATCAGGGGATAATTGCATTTACATTGCGACTCCTGCGGGAGATAAGGTTAAATATGTACTGATCCCAAGAGAATTAAAAAAGAATTTCAAGTAAGAATTAATTACTCAATAATGATAGCTCTCTGGTCTTATTCACCATTTTCCAGTAAGGATTTGGAGGCTCAGAGGCTTACTGACTCCAGGAAATACAGTTGACCCCTGAATAATGTGGGGTTTGGGGCGCTGACCCTACCTCATGCAATTGAGAAAACCTATATATAACTTTTGACTCTCCCCAAACTTAGCTACTAAGAGTCTACTGTTAACTGGAAGCCTTACTGATAACAAAACAGTCAATTAACACATTTTGTATGGTATATGTATTGTATACTGTATTCTTATATTAAAATAAGTTAGAGAAATGAAACATTATTAAGAAAATCATAAGGAGGGGAAGATACATTTACACTGTTTATTGAAAAAGAAATCCATGTATAAGTGGACTTGTACAGTTCAAACCCACATTGTTCAAGAGTCAACTGTAGTTTGTCAAGAACATGCCAACAAAATAACTCATTGGTAGTTGTTATCATCATTGGCGTTTCATATTCTGGAGTGAAATTGGAGAGTTTTATACAATTGTACTTATAAACGAAGCCAGAGCCATATTTTTAGTTCACACTAGAGGCCTGACTCCATACAGGTTACAGGCTATAGAGAGGTGAAGAGACTTGAGAAAAATGTGACAAAAGGGAGAAGTTGGGATGAAGATGATTTTCAACCAAAATTAACCTGCATTAGTGCCTCAGGCTACAATATTATCGATTATCCATTATAACATTGGAAAGACACCAGATAAATGAGAACCAGGTTTACAACAATTCCGAATGGCTTTACGAGTTGGCCAAATTCCATTCTTATTTAAAAGTATTAGTTTATGAAGTTCAGTACGTCAGCAAACACTTATTTGCTCTTTTCTTTCATTCTTGAGACTAAATTAGGTGTGATGTGTTCGAATGTGAGCAAAATGGCTGAGGTTCTTGTCCTCATGGAGCTGGCAGCTTCATTCCATGATCTCTAAATACTTCTGACTATTCAGCTCTTTCAGGAGAAAAAAATTTTTTTTTAATATTCCCAAATGTACATATTTATTTATTTAAATAGTAAATGAAAACACTCCTGTGCATTAGGTACATTATAAAATATTCACCAAAACATAGCCTTTAAAATCTAATACTGAAAAAAAAAAAATGCATATAAGTCCCCAGGCTTCCTTCCCACATCCTAAGGATCAGTTTCAATACACTGAACATCTCACTTTGCAGAGCAAGGCAGTTGTGTAATTAGTATATTGATCGCTCTCCTGGAAATCATTGTTTCAAATGCCTTTGAAAGTAAGTTTTAGAAATCAACAACCTGGCATGCTAAGACCGAGCAGAGTCGCAGCCCCAAATGCTCAGAACGTATATAAACAGATGGCTTTCCACGAGGACCGGCCAGGAGGTCTGAGGGCCAAGGCCAAGTACCCCACCCCTCCCTCTATGCAGGCCTACGCTCACCACTCTGCTCCTCAGGCTGGCAGAGACCACAGAGAATGCCAAAGTTGGAAACAAGAATTGCTTTATAAATCGGACACCATATTTGTACTCGTGTTTTCTTTATTGTCACAGACTGTTATGATAGACTTTGCAAATTGTGGTTGGTAGGGCTGGATCACTAAGAGGCTTTAGAGTTCTGTGCTAAAGGGGAAAAAAAGCCAAGAAAACCCAGCCACAAACAGAAAAGGGGGAAAAAACAGCATTACTTGTCTGACCAAAGACGGGCTGGGTAAACACCACTTTTTGCACACACATAATGTGATATTGTGCTTATGTCTAGCATTTGTTGCCATTGGATGGCTTGAGCTGTCAATAACAATTGCAGCCACACATGTAATTTTGTTTCACGTGTTCACTCAATGTCTATTATACATTAGAATTAAAACTAAGATGCAGGCCTACTTATAAATGCCTGATACATCCATCCTATTTTCAGCATTGGCAAGTGAAATGAGAAATCTGATTATTTTGGCAAGATGTGTAGAACGTCCCATTAACCAATAAACCTTATCAAAGGATAACACATTTGGCAAATCGTCGTTTGGCAAGGATAAGAGGGGAGTAAATCATTAGGCATAGGAGAAGTTATGGCAAAGTGCCCAGCATAGTATGTGCACTTAATAAACACTAGTTGATCCAAATGATAAGGTATGGAAAACGCTCGTCTCCTTCCTAAAGATCCTCTTGTCTGGGGGAAGAAATCTTCTAACTCCAAACACTCATTGGTACATCATGACAGCCCTTGTTCTTTAAAAAGGATCACCTGTGTGTAATATTACTACCCATGCACAAGAGGTAAAATCCTATAGCACAACACAAACAAATGTGAAATTGATGAAATTAATGACATAATTATCTTGTGAGTCATACTAACCTATTAGTATAATTAAAACGTTGTGCCTTTAATAAGAGCAGTTGACTATTCTTGTCTGCCCACAAATCTTTCTCCTTCTGGCTTGTCAGCTACTGAATCTCTCATAGTTAACGTTACTCATTTAGAATGAGGCACCATGTCTCCAAAAGGCTCTGAAAATAGTTAAACCTCTGTCACCATTGCTCATCAACATCTTTAACTACAAAATGGTTTATCATGTTATCTAGGCAGTCACTCAGAAAGCTCAAAGGAAATGGGACAATGAACAGGTAAGTTGTGACAGGGCAGGTAGGGGCAGAAAAGTTCACTGAAGCAGCAGAAGGTGTGACAGCACTTCCAGGGAACAGCGAATGGCCACCAAGTGCTCTCTCCATCTGGGATTTATTTCCCCTTATGACATGTGATAAGGTTATCACATTTTTAAGATAGTAAACAAATTGTCCCAGCACCATTTTTGAATAATTCAAACAATGCCCACGTATTTAAAATAATTTTATATTATGTTAAATTATATACATACATACAGTCACACACTTACAATGAGTTCTACTCTAAGCTCTTTGATATCTTTCATGAATTAGGGCTTTGCATACTTGTTTTTACGTTAACAGATGCAATTTTAAAAGCTTCTGTAGAGTTTCCTAGTTTTATTTCCATAAGACTAGTTAAGTTTATATTGAGGGCTTTTTTGAAAGTCATGAATGGCATCTTTCACTAATGTTTTCTAATTATTATTTGAGAGGGGCCAGCTAATGATTATTACTTATTAATTTTTACAAATGCATTTATTTTATCTTGCTTGTAGCTTTTCGGTTTCTTTTGAATTTTCCCAAGAATATGATCATATCACATGCAAATCCTGTCATCTCCTCATCTCTCAATATATATATATATATATATATATATATATATATATATATATATACATTTTTTTTCTTTTTTCATTCTCTTGTGTAATTACACTAGCTAGTACACTCCGAGCAATGGTAAGTAACATGGGGACCCTGGGCATTTTCATTGTGTTCCTGACTTTAAGATAAAAGCCCCTATTTTTCATCATTAGCTATTATAACTTTTAGTTTGAGCAATTTCAGATAAAATCAACAATCTATATAGTTCTATTTTCTAATGGAGTTTAAACATCAGAAATAAAAGAAAAATTCTGTCAATCGCTTCTCAGTATTTATGAGATGATACTGTTTTTCTCCTTTGACCTGTTCGGATAAACCATTCTTGCATTCTCAGATAAATGCTAATGGTAGCTGTTCTTCTTAACATTAGTTATTTTCAAAATTATCTTGGCTGATCTTGTTCTCCCAGAAGAAACACAAAGGATAATTTTTAAGACCAGGAAGGCAATGAAATTAAAAGTTTATCTCTTCACTGTAAGGAAGATACAATATGGGTCAATCTAAAGAGAAAATTAGGAAACACTCATTTACCCAACCATAATTACCTTAATTAGGGTTCCATTTTGAACCAATAGACTACCTCTAGTACTCATAAATAATTGCTTGTAGGTAGATTACTGAGTATTTGGGAGATGGAATGAAAAGCAGACTAATGAAAATGAAACATAAAACAAAACAATAAAAATGACTAGACTAGCAGACTTGCTGTTACTATAGCTCAAAAATTACAATGTAAGAAACAAAGATCAAATTTAACCCACATTTTAAAATATGCATCTACTGCATAAAGCTAAGCACCTGCACATGAGTTCTAATAAAAATGTAATATTTACAACAATATGCTCTTATGGGTATCAGAGCAATATGTACTTGACTGATTCTATGATGCCCTGTTTCTACATTTCAGTATCTCTGAAATTAAGATGCAACCAGAATCGATGACGATCATGTCTAAATTTTAGTTATTTTCTTCTTTCTTTGTGATGCATAAAATAATGAAGTCAGTTGAAAACTGGTAATATCTTAGATTTGATAAAATACAGCAGAGTACCAACTTTGAGATATACAAAACAGCTTCCTCTCCCTAACTCTACCTCCAACACGTATCTTCTTTTTAAAAAATGCTTATCACCATATGTGGATTTCTAAAGAATAAACTGAATTAAGATTCAGTTTAGACTTGAGGAATTTGGGAACTTCAGGATTTACTCTAAGATGACCAGAAATAACCTAGAAGGTTGCAAACCAGAGGTTGGGATGTATGGGTGCTGCAAGAATCCATGCAGAGGAGCATGAAAGCATGCCAGGCATAGAAGTCTGCATGCACTGGAGTCACTGTGTTCTACCCAGTTTGGGGTGGAGTCAGTAAGTAAAACAATTCCAAGGCTGATGAATTCTCAGTTGCCTTTATCCAGGAAAGGAAAACAGGCAGTTATTACAGTGTTTCTCAGTTGGAGCTGTCAGTATAAGAGAAGTCACTGGTTTTCTCTGTCCCCATCTTCTCTCTTCTCACCCAGCTCTCCCAGAAAATGAGAAAATGGACACAGAATTTCCATCTCGCCCATCACATCATTTCCTGCTCTGCTGGCTTACTTCCTCACCACAAATGACAACAATGGACCAGTTACACTTATTCTCAACAGAGCCCTGGATCCAAAGAGGTACAACAGGGGGTCCTAGCTTTACAAAACCAAATAGAAAGGAAACAGCTAGCAGAGGGCCGTGTGACTGGGAATGGTTCTAGGGCAGCGAATTCAAATGAGCAAAACTGACCCACTGACTACCACAAACTATCTTTGTTGTCCTCCTTCCAAATGTGAATTTACATCCCTCCTCTAAAAAAAAAAAGAAAAGAAAAGAATATGAATGTCTCTGGTCACCACAATCAACCACCACCAACTTCAAAAGAATTCTGCTAATCCCTTACAACAATTCTCATTAACAGTTTTACAAATTCTTAAAATAAAAAAGAACAAAGTCAACAGCACTTAGCCAGTATCAATTTCATTATTAGGAGAGTCAGCGAGGCCCTTGACCTATAACCACCATGTGGACTGACCTTTCGCACAGCTGCTTGAAACGCCTGCTTAATTCTCTTACAAGAATCAGGTATTAATTTTGTGTCTTGACTCTCCAGACTTGTGTCTTGCAAATCTGCGTTTTCACGGAGGTTGAAAATTCTATTAATGCAGTGAGTGTCGTCTTCTGATATTCTATTAGGATCCATCTGAGGGGAAAAAAAGTGAGGAAATTATTAGAGTGTTTAACATTAATCATTCTGCTATTTCATAAAGTGTGACTTAAGAAAAAAAATTCATTTTTGCAAGTCTTTATGTCCCCAATGATTAACAGTTAATACAATTACCCTCAAATTGGTGAAAACATTGATTTCTGATTCATTTTCATGAGTAGCTGCATATCATAACAGCACAGGTGTACACGTGTGATTGATTCATGGGGAAATTGTCCAAATCGTGTGATGAGGGGGAAGTCCTCAAGAGGGGTGACAAGGAAATCACATGTGGTCAGTGCAGGTGGAGAAAGCTTTTTGACTTGAAGTCACATGCAGCATGCTACATAGGATTATGAAGCCCACCTAGAAATTCACAGCATGAAGCCAACATAAATCCAGTGAAAATAACATCATCTTTAGCCACCATGTTTGTCTGGCCTTTGTCCTTGATTAATATGTATTTTAATCAGCTGGAGAAGGGCAAGAGAAATCCATTTCCTAGTCCCAAAGAAAACCTGAAGCCAGAGCATAATTTTCCTTTTTGTTGAACCTCTTATCAGTATTTCTCAACCTGGAGTGGTCTGTCTGTCAGGGGGTGGCCGGAAATGTGTGTGGGTGAGATCTGGAGTAACATGTCTCAGGGGGGCTGCATGGGGCCGGCAGGCTACCTGGGTAAGTACTGAGGGGATGCTAAAACTCTTGTAATGTATGGGATTTTCCCACCCAAAATATCTCCATCAAATTATTAGCTGGTCATCTGATTAAAACAGGTGACAGCATAAGAATTTCTTTAAGTATTACTTTTTTTTTGAAATTTTCTGCCCACTCCTCCCAGGGCTCTGACAAGCCTTTGTAGTGGTTTCAAGCACCAAGTAAAGGGTAGAGATAATTAGCTATCAAATGTTTTAATAATAACAATTTAATTTGTTGTCCTTTTCTTTCAAAAATTCAAGGTACTTCATGTGCATTTGCTTATTAGCAGGTACAGACTAGATGAACAAAGGAAAAATTGCGTAAGTTTACATGACCAAAGCTCAGACAATAACACCAGATCCCTGGTTTAATTATCTTTTTAAAAGTATTCAGAAAGATGTTCAAGTTTATTTAAAAAAAACATCAAAAATAAACTGGAAAGTACCCTATCTACATCTGAAATTCTCAGTGAAATGACAGCCTTTCAACAAATGTGCATCCACTAATATGAATTTTATTATTCCAGCCTTGCAAAATACAAGGTGTGATAAAAAAAAAAAAAAAACATGGTGAATGTTTAAATTTTAAAAAATCTATTACAGTAAAAGACACATTGCCATTAATCACCCTCAAAATACTCCCCTTCACTTCAAACACACTTATCCCATTTTTCTTGCCACTTTCTGAAGCAGTTCTGGAAGTCTTCTTTCCTGAGTGTCTTTAGTTGAACTGTTGTGGCTGCCTCGATGCCCTGAATCATTTTGACTTTGGGGAAGAGCCAGAAGTCACACGGTGTCAGACCTGGTGAATAAGGTGGATGAGGACACACTGTAATGTTTTTATTTGACAGAAATTGCCGTACCAGAAGCGATGTGTGACACGGAGCGTTGTCATGATGGAGGATGAAGCAGACACTCACAAAAGAGGACTTCCAGAACTGCTTCAAAAAGTGGCAAGAACAATGGGATAAGTATGTTTGAAGTGAGGGGCAGTATTTTGAAGGGTATTAATGGCAATGTGTCTTTTACTGTAATATTTTTTAAACATTCACCGTATCTTCTGATCACACCTCGTATAAGTATTATCTATAATCATGGGAACTATTTGCAATCCATATTTACTTTTTATATTTTCTTTGAAATAATCAGTACGGATCAGAACATGTGAGTTTTTATGTAAGGAAAGCTTTCCATCAAATACTGTTTTTCAAAAAAGCTCACTTATGCCAATAAGTTTCCCACAAAACCAGAGAAGCCTGGGCAACTGATATGAAGGGTCACTGAGTTCAGACCTCAAGAAAGAAGACTCATGCAAGGGCCTCAGTTGGCTCACTGCCAGAAAACTGCTGAGCGAAAGGGACATGCCTGGGGACCCAAAAATGAGTTCAGCTCAAGTCCTGCCCACAAGCTAAGCATCATCTAACAGAAACAGCAGTCGCAAATGCTCTTGCTACTGAAAGCACAGCCCAGATACCTGCAACCATTGCAGGCTCTGGGGGAGCTCCTTGGGAATACAGACTGGCAGCCCCCACCCGGCTCACTGCCTGAAATCTGCAGTCTACCTAGATCCCAGGTGCTTCTCATACACGTTAAAACTTGACACGCGATGCTTTCAAATCTCAAATATGCAAATACAGGTTTTCTGCTAGTAAATGACTCCAACTTTCCTTGAAACTATTTTCACAAGTAACACCAATTAGTACCAAAATACTGCAGCGCTTCCTAATGGTTAATGATTTGGATGCAAAAAAATACAATGCAAAGATTTGCACCCAGCTTTCACAAGAAATGTCCATTTCCAGACCCCCTCCCCCCAGCCAATTTAATCAACATCCCTACGGTCGGGGCCAACTGAATCTCACCCGTGTCTCAAATGTGCCTTTGAGAACCACCGCTGCAGAAGGTAACATTGGAGCTAAAAC
Source organism: Rhinolophus sinicus (assembly GCF_057876585.1). NCBI lineage: Eukaryota > Metazoa > Chordata > Mammalia > Chiroptera > Rhinolophidae > Rhinolophus > Rhinolophus sinicus. The sequence continues at coordinate 185,190,760 of NC_142516.1, read as the reverse complement.
ATCACAAATTATTTTCCCGAAAGAAATCATGAACATGTGGCATAATTGATTTTGATATACCCACATTTATTTATTTATTTTTTACTTAAGGATCATACATTAGAAATTTATTTTTATCTACAAACAAAAGTCTCCCATTCCAGTGCTCTGACAGCTCTCATTTCCTGAAAATGGAGAGCAGGAGAAAAGGGAAGGGCGGAGGGGCAGGGAGCAGGGCCAACCACAGCACAGATAAACCAGGGCCTCAGCCCCTGTGGTCTCCAGGCTGAAGGAGCAACAGAGCCAGGCGTGGGATTTCGTGGGATTTCGGCTGGACACTTCACCATGCTCATCGACTGACTGACCGACTGCATCTCCTACCCCACAACCTATCTCCTGACACAGCAGTCTGGAGAGTTTGCATGACTGAAAAACGATACTTTGTAGTCTACGTTACCCAGTAATTAGATGATTTGCATATTAAAAATTGGAAATGGCTATATTTCTAGTGTTGCAAATCATTTGATGAATTTTATCCAGTAAATTAAACCTGCCAAGTACTGGGTTAGATGCCGCGAATAAGGGGGAGCCTAACAGTCAGTCCTTACCTCCGTGGAACTTACATTCGACAGAGAAACACAGAAATTCATCCAAAAATCACAGCAAACTGAGTTACAAATGAATTCACTGTATCTAGAAATGTCTGAAAACATTAAATAAATCGTGACTATCTGATTTAAAACGGACTTTTACAATGCATTTATCAGATGATGTAGTTCATATGAAATGAATCCAGTCATTTAAAAATAACTTCCTTGAAACTTCATCATTTTTAGGGTTAAAAGAGGCAGGATGCTTGACATTTATGCTACTCCCTTATCTGTTCTTTCAATCCAGCAGTCTACACACCTCTCATCAGATTTTCAGTAGTGACTGCTCTCCTGTACCGGCAGCAAACAGCTAGGGAGGTAGGTGTGCATATTGGAGGATTGGGGGAAGGAGTTAAAAGAGCAACAGAGATTGAGTTTTCTGAAAAGCTTATCTCTAAACTCTGAATATGGTTATAGGGATGTTAGAAAAAAGTACACATAAATCTTACAAGCAACCAACTTTTTGGAAAGTTTTTTCTTTTTTTCTTTTTTTTTTTTGGTAAACCAAAGTATGAATACTATGTGGTAAATATATAGCACAAGCCACCTGCTATTTATTCTTGGCAAGGCTGGTGGGGGAAAAGCCAATCTATACTGGATCTAGTAGTTTTTTTTTTGCTTTGTTTTTGTTCTTGTTTTTTATCTAGGCAGTGGCAACCTGCAAACATTCAGGAGGTGGATTTATCTTTATTCAAATATGAGTTAAAAAGGGGAAAATTTTTTTAAGTCACTGTAATTTTTACACTATTCTGGGCATTCTTATAAAATGCATTTAAGACTAAGTCGAACTGTTTTTTCTTAAGGATTTATATAGCTCCCTCCCCCTGCTAAAACAACAATAAAACTGGCCCCTTGTTCTCATTTTTTTTCCTGTAAACTGCAAACATGTTACCTGATACTAGATTATTTCATTCTAATTCAAATGCAATCAGAAACCCCAAGCAGTTGACCCACGACTTTAGGGGACGTCAAAAAACTGTCTCTTAATCTTATTTAGTACCCAGTTCTAATCCAAAGGAGCTGATATAAGTGAAAAATGTTAAATCAGTGACAGGTCAACGTGAGTCTATTCTCTTAGCTAGAACTTTGAAAGATGGCCTCCAGCATATGTAAAAGTGGAAAGAATTGTAACGTGAACTCCCACATACCCACCTTGAGCGTCAACAATTGCCAAGGCAGAGCCAATCTCATTTCATCTCTAAACAACCACTTCCCTTCCCTCACATTCCCCACCTATTATTCCGAAACAAACTCCAGACATCATAGCATTTCACTTGTAAGTACTTCAGAATGTATCTCTACACGATTAGGTTTCCTCTAGGTATCAAACTTGGATACCACACTCAATAAAATGCAACCAGATCTGGGGGTGTATTATTATGAACACATTCCTCCTAATATTACTTCTTTTCTGAAGAAGATGACCTTACAAAAATGTGATGGGGTTCAGAGAAATGGTTAATACATTTTGTACGTCTTAGAGAAACCCAATCTTCATGCCATTTAGGAAAATTGTACCCAGAAATCTGATGACATTACATTCTCCAAGTGAAAATTTTCTAGCTAAGCTTACTACTTACATGTTTACCTTGGAAAAGGGTTTTGAGAGTTTCACTATTATCCATGTGACATCAAGCCTGTTACATTAAGATAAGTGATCATCAGTAAAGCCTAAACCTCTCAGCCCGCCAGACCATTATTATTGGGAATTCCTCCCGAGAAAACTGAACAACTATAATAAGAGCCCAGCGGGTCATTCTTTCCTATGTGGCCACATCGATTTCCATGGTTCCTGCCAATCTAAGCTGCCGTGGCCCCGAGAACTCATTCATTCTCTGCCGTTCTTTCAATGCTGAACACTCACTTCACTATTACTGCTATGAAAACCAAATCTCTAAGGTGTTAGAAAAGATAAAAGGTAGAGAACAAATGCATCTTCTGTTCCTTTTTTAAATGCTGCTCTCTTGTTTGAGAATTTTAAGTCTTCCATTGTAGGCTTCTTCATTACCTAGCACCACGCCATTCACGTAGTTGGTGGACACTGTCTTTTGAATAAATGACCCTTAACTCCTATTCCATTGCATTTAATAGTGCCATGTGCGTGGCAAGCACTCAATCCCCACACATTAAAAGGGGATGGGGGGGAAACAACATGCCGGATGGGAAAATGGTTAAACCACTCACTCTTGACTGCAGCATACTCCAATAAAAGAAAAACGTTTCATCACTTTCATATAGATTTGTGTAATCTATGTTGCAAGTAAACCACTGAAAAGTTATTTTTTTAGGAAAAAAAAACCTCAGTGGATAAAGATTATTTTTATTACTGTGCAAGTACACATTTTCTAAAGTATTGCTCATATTATTTCTACCTTTGTTTTAATCAAACTTGTTCTATAAATTGCAAACTAGTGGATAATGACGACTTAACAAAAAGCCCATGATTATCAGTAGTTCCAGACTCTGGCACATGTCAAAAACGCGTACAACCCAAACAATGCCATGTTTTCATGCATCTAGTTTGGTTTAGTAATCACCTTTGAATCTGAGAAACCAACGAAGTCCAAACCCAACTCTCTTTTCCCATAAAAAAATGCACAGTCAGCCCCCCACTTCCTCTGAGAAAGAGTTCACAGCACCAGACAAGAATATTTGAATGAATCCAACCAACTGCTCTGCAATTTCCAAGAAAACACAAGAGCATAAACCACCAGAAAGCATAATATTACAAATTTACCCCTTCCTTTCTATCTCTCTGCAGTTCCAAGCTGTCTTCCTCATCTTCTAAAAGGGTTATTTGCTACATTGTAGTGAAGCTTGTCAAGGGAGATAACTCCACCACCGTCACACACACCTTGCTTCCTTCCTCTGCCCACCTCAATGGGAAGGCACATGGGTCCTTCCTTCACCTTTCACCCTGCGCCAAGCACCAAGCGGAGTCCGGGTCAAGCAACCAGGCTTCTCCGGTCGCGCTATGTTATTTGACCCATCTGATGTCTCCGGCATCGCCACCCGGGGCTCCAGCGGCTGCGGGCAGCGGATGCATCGCGGCCGGGAGCACACCGGAAAAGCAGCCAGCCCCAGGCACCCAAATCCTCCAGGCGATGGGCAGGAAGGATAAGCGTCGATGCCTACGCGAAGCTGCTCATTTTTTTCCTAAATGGACACAAGTTAATTCTTAGCTCCTAGTGAGAAATGAAAGGGGCGGAGGGGAAGCGTGCGATCATTTCCAGAAGAGGTGAGCGGCCAATGCTGTCTCGCCGGGGGAAATTCAAACTAACCAGGACGCTCCAGCCCAGCCTGCCAGCGCTGCAGGGCCGGCGGAGTGCACAGAGACCTGAGGCCAGTGCGCCCCGCGCCTGGCTGTCCGGAGCCTGACGCTCTGTCTTTAGAGTCACTTTTCTCTCCTGAATATCAAGATCTAGGGAGCTGAACCGGACGACCAGACTCAGCGCAGGAGGAACAAGGTGGGTGCGCCCAGCCCGCGCGCCCGGAGGAGGCGAGCACTCACCTGCGCTCGGAAGTACAGGAAGAGGGCGATGCTGCAGACGACCTGGCCCAGCCCCAGCCCCAGGAGGGCCACGAACATGGAGCGGGAGGTGGCTGCCGGCTGGTGTGGCGCGGGCGGCGCGGATGGCTGCGGGGCGTGCAGGGAGCCCTCGTGCGGGGCGCCGGAGCCGCCGCTGCCCATCTCGTCGGAGCCTCGCAGGTACTTGGTGTAGTCTCGGCTGGCGCGGCGCATGGCGCTCGGCCCGCTCGCTCGGGCGCTCCCCTCCCACTCACTCGCCGCTTTGCTGGTCTGCCCGCGGCCAACTCCAAAGGCAGCGCAGGGCCGGCGCGGGGCCAGGCGGGCCTCGACGTGGGGCGCTCAGAGCCAGGCGCTGCTCCAGGGCGCGCGGGTGAGCGGGCAGGGCGCCCGGCCGCCCCAACTCTTATAAACCTCTTGGAGAGGGCTGGCCTGGGGAGCCAATCAGCCCTGGGCGAGGCTGCCTGTTCCACTCCCACCTCTGGCTCCCCTTCCTTCCTTTCGCCCTCCCTCTCTTTCTTACTCTCTCACTCCAAGGCTTCCTCCCCATCGGCCCTTAGAGGAGGAGGTTGTGGACTGTTCCCGCGGTTCCATAGGCCACTTGCCCATCGTCCGCTTCCGCTTTGGATCCAAGAGATGGACCGGGGAGATGCAGATGTGTTTCTTGGTTAAGGATAAATTAAAGGTGATATCACAGACATCCTTGGGCAGTTCTCTTTCCTGAGCCTCAGTTTCCCGATAGGATTTATAAAGATGGGCCTGACCTCCTACCTTCCTCTTTGTCCCTTCCACACACACCCCAAAATCAACAGGCAATATCGTCTGGGATCCTGAGGGTGCAGTCTCTACCATGGTTCCAAATATAGGTTCTGAACTCAGTATTTTGGCAGACTTAGAAAACCTGAACCCCCTTCCCAAATCTGTTTCTGCACCCTCAGAGTGGCTTTGAGTGAGGCAGCCGAAGGTCTATAGGCACCAATTCTGACTTGAGAAAAAAAAGGCTAGAGAGAGAGTGGTGGGAGCCAGCAGCTTCTTCTATAGGACCATGGACGACATTCCTACCAAGTTCATCATGTGACATCCCGGCTGCTTGGCAGTGATTTTCCTTCAGCACCCTAAAGATAAGAGGGTGGTAGGCAACCCCAGAGGTAGGCAACCCCAAGAGGACTCTTCCAGCTGTCAATCAGGAAAGAGGGATGTTACACAAAGCTGGTGGTGTATAGTTAAATGTTAGTTTCACGGCGAAAGGAAACTTTCTAGGGCTTTTTAAAAGTCTCTCTTCAAAATTCTGCCCCGTGGTGAGAAAATGAAAATATGAACATTGCTCAGAAACTCTTATACATCTTCAGCAGGAAGTAAGGGAGCATCTAGCCAATTTAAACACCTATAAAAACTTAGGATGTTTCCATGAATGCCTTTTGATCTGGTGCCCTCTTTCTGCATAGTTCTCTAGTGGACACTTCTATAGGCAAGACGTATCACAAGTGACACATCTCTGAGTTATTAAAGCTGGTGCTCTCAATTGAACACTTTAGAACTCAGCACACATCGAAAAAGAAAAACAGCCAGGTTGGATTAAAAAGCACCCATGTAAATTAAACAATTTGTTCAAATTCAAAAGTACTTTTAGCATTTATAGGTGTGTGTGTATATATCAAATTTGACAGGGGAAGAGGGAAACCATTTTTTCCTACTTCCAATATAGAAATAATTCACACTAATTTTCCTGCAGTCCTGGGCCTCTTCCTACATTCTGTTTGATAACTTGGAGCAGTTGGGGTTGTTTTCCTTCTTTTCCTTGTCCTTTTTCTTTTGGGAAATAATTCTATATTTCAAACTTTTTCTAAATCTTTATTAGAATCAAAGATTTTTAAAATGTGTTACAACTAAATCCACAATGACTTCATTGCAGCCCCTTGCTGGTTTTTTTTCTTCAATGTTTTATATGTGTTTTGTAGGCCATCACACCTTGATCCTCGGATTACAAAAGGTTCCTCAAATCTCTGTAATATTTGACCTGGTAGCTTCATATGTAGGGCCATACAGTCCATTCCTGCAGAGTTCCTCATGTGATCTCCTACTGCTGGGCAGTGAGTTTCCTTTAGTGCCACAGGCTGGCTTGGAAACTCCACTGTCCGTCCACTTGTTGCTCCTTCGAAGCAAAAATAATGAGCCTGTCTGGCCTGTTTATTTCCATATTCATTTGTCAACATTACACTCCTCAATTAATATATGAACCCTTATTTTCCAGGACTTTATCTGTTTTGTTCACCACTGTATCCCCATTTCCTAGAATGTTGCCTGGTACATAGTAGGTGCACAGTAAATATGTGTTGAATAAAAACTGATTGAAGGAATCCACGAAGCCTCTGCCACTATCCCTGTCCAAGCCACCCTGTTTCTTACCCAAAGTAATCACATCACCTAACTTGTCCCACCACCTTCAGCCTTGCTTCCCCTGAACAGTTCTGTGCACACTGATCAGGATTGCCTCTTAAAGCATTGAGATCAATCATTTCCCTATTTCCAATCTTTTAAGGACTTCTAAGTGTTCTTAGTATAAAGTCTAAATTCTTGAGATAAAAACCTCAAATGGTCCTTGACAAATAGCTCCAGACTCCTTTTCTATATCAGCCTGAGCTGCAGCATAAGTCCCACATTCCTCCCATCTCCCCACACCTGGCTGACTCTCCAACTGTCCTTCCTCTCTCAGCTCAAATGCCTCTTCTCCAGAAGCCCTTCTTGGTTTCTCCAACCTGGGTGGGCTCCCTCTGTTTTATGCTGTCATAGCACCCTTGACTTCTCCTAGCATGACACTCATGTATGTATCCATTCACTCTACAGATACAGAGGGTGCCAAAAAAATGTATACTCATTTTAAGAAAGGAAAAAACTATTAAAATTGTAATACACAATATATACCAATAACAAAAGATGAATACAAGTCACGTTTGACGTCTGCAATTAAAAGAGGTGCTCAGAGTGGTTCCCATCATCGTCCAGACACTTCTGATTACGGCGAACCACATGCTTGAGCAACGTTGACCAAAGTGTCCACTTGTCTACATTTTTTGCCTGCCCCCAGTATATTAGTGGGAACCCACTGTACCCCCAGCAATAAGCTGGACCCTAGGGACAGAATGGCGATCAAAATAGAACATGGGGCTTACACTCTAGTGGGAAAATAACACATATTGAACAAATCACCAAACAATTAACTAAAACTATGATGACTGTTTTGAAGGCAAAGTGTAAGAACAATGAGAACATTTTAATAATAATGGGACCTAACCTATTCTGGAGAGTCAGAGAAGGCTCCTTGGGCAAAATTAATGATGAAAACTAATCCCTAAGTAATAGCTACCCAAGGAGAAAATGACCAAGGGGCTATCTTAAACAGAGGCCGACTGTGTTATTGTAATTATTTATTTAATATAGCTTCCCACTTGGATATATATGTCTTACTGTGAGTTCATTAATATATTTGTCCTTATATTAATATACCAGTTAATCAGTTAATTTGTGACCAAAATCAAGATAATTAAGGCAAAGCCCTAGCAAACTACTAGATATTAAGAGATGCCAAGACCAAGAACACAACGTAAGATTCGAGTTTGTATCAATACTCAACTACAAACAACACATAATTAGATCAACGTTCCTCAAACTGTACTTCCTGGTACCCGGGTGTATTGAGATGGGATTCTTTTATAGACTGTGTGATGTTTGGTTTTCCGTCCCCAATAATGCGATCACACCATTAAAACTATACAATAATGAGCTCTGTGTTTATTTGTCTATTATTTATTTTGTCAAGACTGCAACAGTCATTTCTGGCAGAAAGAGAAGAAAAATGTGATTCTCCAATCTCTAATAAATAAGCTAAAATGCATTATGATGTAACACTTTTCTGTATAAAAGAGTGTTTCAATGCAGGTTACCATACGTATAAGAATGGCATAACTCAAGACTCCCACTGTTCTCATTATTCTCCATTTGCCTAACTCCACATCCCCACAAGCTTCATTCTCTGCCCCGCTCTGTGACCTGCCTCACTTGGGCTCCCTGGTCCTATGACTGACTTTGAGTTCAGCCAATGAGAGGCACTGGCTATGGTCTAGAAGCAGGGAGAGAAAGCGGGGTCTTGATTCTCTTCCCCACCCCAACCCAGCTTCACTGAGATTCTAGCCATAGCTCCTGTCTGGCCTTCCCTCCTCCATAGTTTCAGCTCTTTCTAAGCTCTGGGAAACACTTTTTCTCTCCTTGTCCCTTCAAGTGAACATTTTTAATTTGGGTAACCCTGGCCAAACCTCTTCAAATGTAAGTCTCTTCAGTTAAATCCCTTGGGTTTGTCACCCATTCCCTGCCAAGACCCTGCATGATATACTTACAAAGTCTAAAAATAATTACAACTAATTTATCAGCACTGGAATTATAAAATACATACACATCCTTTATTGCTAATAAATTTTAAATGTATATTACTGTGATGATAAGTACATTGTGATATTGTGATTTATGATGAGAAGTCTATATTTGGTCTTCATCCTGTTTCTGACACAGAGCTCCTAAAACCTTTGGAATATTCAAGTGATGACAGTCATAAAGGTATCATTTACTACATTAATGAGGAGATTTTGGACTGTACGTGAGAATGGTGGCAGCTTGCCAGAGGAGCCAACCATGTGACTAGAGTGTGGGAACTTTCATTCCCACCCTCTGACCCCTGAGGAGGAGGGAGGGGCTGCAGGTTGGATCTGTTGCCAGTGGCCAATAATTTACTCAATCACACCTATGTATGAAGCCTGCATGAAAACCCAAAAGGAGGGGGTTCAGAAAGCTTCCGGATTGGTGAACACACAGAGATTCAGGGAGAGTGGAATGCGAGAAGAGGGCATGAAAGCTCTGCTCCCTTTCCCATACCTTGCCCTATGCAGCTCTTCCATCTGGCTGTTCCTAAGTTATATCCTTTCATAATAAATTGGTGGTATAGTAAGTAAAATGTTTCCTGAGTTCCGTGAGCTGCGCTAGCAATTTAATGGAAACCAACAAAGGAGGGGTCATGGAAACCTGATTTACAGCCAGTCGGTCAGAAGGGCAGGTGACAACCTGGATGAGCAAATGGCACCTGAAATCCAAGAAGGGGATCATTGGACGCTCTGACCTACAACCAGTTGGTCAGAAGCACAGGAGCTAACCTGGGCTTGCAACTGGCATCTGAAGTGGCAGGGGTGGGAATGGGGGCTGCTGTAGGACTGAGCCCTTAACCTGTGGACCTAGTGCTATCTCCAGGCAGATAGTGTCAGAATTGAATTGAAATGTAGGACACCCAGCTGATGTCCGAGAATTGCTTGTGGGTGGTATGAGGAACACCTTCAAAATTGGAACTTGGGTCTCAGAACCCCAAAAGATTCATGAAAACATCTTACCTTGGAAATAGGGTCAGTCCGAGCAACCTTATGAAGCCAGAGTGGTTTATCTCTTGTACTTACCAATTCATGTTACCTTCACTCATATTGCTCCTCTGTGTCCTCTGAGTGTCCCTGGCTCTTCTGATCTGAGGTCCAGGTTGTTTCTGCTCACTGAGGACCCACAGAAATCTCTCACTTAGGTCTGGCCTCCCTAAAAATCTAACCCAGATTTTCAAGTATCCTTTACAAGCAACCTGTTCTCATCACATTCCTAAATTGTTGCAACTAATAAATTATAACCATTTAACTTTGACTTGTGTCAATGGACCGTTGATTAAAGTTTTACGTTTGTGTTGTGAAGTATACTGCCTTATCCCTGACGGAGTGCATTTCTAATGATAGGCTCCGGGACATATTCAAGGAACTAAAAGAAGTTCCATGTAGCTTGATCAGAGTGTAAGGAAGTAATGGGTAGATGAGACTAGAAAAATACACATGAATTGAATCACCAAGTCTTTGTCAGTCAGGATAAAAAAAAATGAATTTTATTCAAGAACAATGGAGAGCCATTGAAAGATTTTCCACCCTCAGGAAAATGCATTTTCTGGTTTGCAGTTTTGAATATGTGTTGGCTACAGTGTGGAGAATGAATTTGGGGGAAGGTAGTGGAAAGAGATGAGCTGAGAAAGCCTGGAGGCTGAGAGCCAGTTACTAGACCATTGCCAGCTACAGGCAAGAAACCATCTCCGTGGTGGATGAAGTGGTAGAGAGAAATGATGGATTCCAGAGCCATTTAGGGAGTGGAATGCATTGGGTTTGGTGACTGATGGGCTGTGGAGGGTGAGGAAGAGCATGGAGTCAAAGATACCCCCACAGGTTTCTGTCTTGTGCAACTGGTGCCATTCACTGAAATACAAAACCCCCGAGGAAAAATTGGTTGGACACACTCCACTTTCACACTTGTAGGTCTGAGGTACACCACTTCTGGTCATGCAATTGACTCTTAGTCAACGTTGAAGTCTCAGCCCAAGTGATATCTCCTTCTGGCTTTTCCCAAACCCCTAGATTTTTCTCAAAGCCCTTCCTCTCTTGTCCCTCACTCACGTTTCTCCTTTACACTTTCTTCATTACAGTGACTGTCTTTTTATATGAGTGTCTTCCTCAGTAGACTGTAAGAGGCTTGAGAATTGTGGCTCTGTATTATGCATTATTGTACTCTCATCACCTAGCAAAATGCCTGGCACACAGTGGGCACCTAAATACGGAAGCAGTAGTACAGATGCAAAAATTTGCATGATAAGATGTTTCCGAGCAAATGTTTTTCAGAAATAAGCAGTATGGCAGACATCGTCCCCACCACCACAAACAACACTCAGATGCAGACAGGCATTAGCATTCTATGAAAAGCAGAAGGGAAGGACTAAACAGATACTCAAATGGGACTTTTTTCAAACTAATGTGTACTAAATCCCTGAGCAATTGTCATATCAGTTCTCTCTGACGACAGATCTACGTTCTTTCTGTTATACCAAGCTGCCTCTCATAAAACAGTTCATGGATTTTACCAAAGTCCCCACGCAAATGGAGGACAGAAATAAGTGATTGCTTAAGATGCACATATCCATGCTCGATTACAGCCTGAAACCTGTAGAAATCTATCCTAAAACAAAATGGTTAAAAACAGGGACTCTGGGGCCATGTGTCCTGTGATTCAATCCAGGCTCTGCCACTTACTGATTGGGTGGCCCATGTTTCTATGCCTTAGTTAACTCATTTGAAAATAAGGAAAGCCATATTTACCTTATGGGGTTGGTATGAATACAATGTGACAACATTTCCACAGTCCTTAGAACAGTGGTTAATATATACGTATTACTCTTCTTATCATTCTTCTCCTTATTATTGTTATTGCTGTTGCTGTTATTACTATGACTTCTATCTAGCATCATTATCTGCCGGTCAGATTTCTGTAACATCAGTCAGCATGAAAGTAAGAGGAAGGGCCCTCAGACAAAGAGTTGTCCCAAAGTCTATGCATTTTCCTTAGTGGCAATAATTAGGGATTTTAGAAGAATAGTCATTTTAGAGTCTTCTCTTTAAACAGAAAAAGACAAAAGAATTGAAGCAACCCAATCTTCTCTGCAGTAAAGGATAGCCAACTGTAGTGAAAAATGATCAGTGAGAGCAGAAGAGTCCGAGGGATTACCCAACAAGTAAGGAAAACACACAGTAGGGCGGCTGCAGGTTGGCACACCCATGTGCCTCCATGGTGCACTGGCCCAGCTCAGCACCACAGAGCGGCCAATGACCACACCTGGAGAACAAGTTGGGGTACACCAGTATGCCGTGCTTACTCAATGTTTCTATCATGACTGATTATCATTCCCTAGATGTGGGTGTTATAAAAGATAAATGCCATTGTTTATCTGGAAAATGCATTTATTTTTCAATGGTGAGATGTTTTGAAGAAAGAAAATTATTGAGAAATGTGTCAGGTAACTGTTAGTAATAAGTCATCCATTTGGCTATGTTAGTAGCTCCAAACTTATGTTTTATTATTATTAGCATACCACAGAACAAGTGGGCAGACAACTACATAACCTCATTTCATTTTTGACATTTGCATTTGACATTTACACTTTCTATACACAATTGTAATGGAAATCGTGTGACTCATCTGTAAAGGTATTTTGTAAGAATATGGAATTCCTCAATATTTTCAAAGAAAAATTAGCACTTCTAAGAGCCAACCATTTTGGACTAAGGGGAATGCACCAATAAAACCCACTGCCTTGAAAGGTAAATGTCTCTTGTTGGAATTTTCGAGCCCAACACAGAGCCTTGATAGGGATATTATGGAGTGGATTAATCACCAGATGGGCAGTTAATCTGGGTAATCTTTAAGTTGTTTCCATAAATTGGCAAACTGAACTGGCCCTACCAGGTGTTTTAGACTGCATTTGCAAAATGTTTTAAAATAAAAATATTCCACATGAACCCATATTTATTTGTTTATTGTCTACATGGGCAGTGTCCAAGAGAATATCCTGCCATGATGAGAATGCTCCATATTTGTGCCGACCCATATGGTAGGCATTAGACACGTGTCACTACGGAGACTTAAAACGTAGCTAGTACAGCTGAATGTCTTTCCTCCAGTCACTGAGGCTAGAAGCTACTGTATTGGAGAGCACAGATCTATATTCACTTTTCTTTATCTTTGATTTATATCTGCTTATCAGTATTTTGAATTTAAAATGTTGCTTCACAGAACCTGAGGATCAGTATTGCCCAAAGGCTCTAGAGGCTGCCCCAGTGGGTAGAGCTCCTACAGAGCTGAGAAGAAAATTTCCTTTCACTCCAATGCCAGAGCCCAGCACAGTGCCTGGCACAGACTAGCCGTCAACAAACGTTATGCAAATTTCTTTGAATTCCTTGAATCTCTTAATTCAAAGGCAAACATTTAATTCATTCAATCCCATAGGCTTCTTTTAATGATAGTACCAGTTTCGTATTTCATTTTCACTGTGCCAAAAGTCCAAGGATAGTAAAAGTTCAAGAACTTCATGAACCAACTCAGCACATGAACTCAGAGATTAGTCAACAGCTTGAACAAACAAGGCTGGCCAGCTGGTCCCTGCTCTATTTTACCACAGTCTGGGTAGGGACAAAGACATTTAGGAAAGAACTGGCAAGTGTTTCTCTTGCCTCGTCACCCATCCCCTCACTCCAAACCCATCAGTTTAATCTGCATCAGTTTGACTGATGATAAGTGAGACAGTTGCCCCACAATTGTGCTCAGGAAGGTCTCTCTCCATGGGACATGGTGAACCCGTGTCATGCAGAGCCCCTTCCCCGTGAGACGCAGCCTGTCTCCCATGCCTTCCCACCACAACCCTGAGCTACAGGGTAGATGACGACTGCTGCATGGGCTCTCACTTTCTTGTTGTTTAATGTCCAAAGGGGGACAGCTCTGCAATACCAAGAAGAGCTTAGACAAATAAACATGATCAGGAGAAACTATAATTAATGGGCTCCACCACATAGCCAAACTGCCCAGTTTCATACTTTCAGACTATTTTGGATTCACCATAGAACTTTGCTTTTTCGGTAACTGCTCTGTTTAGAAAGAGAGCAGGTCCGATCTAGACAGGGATTGAATAGGTGGTTCATTCAGTACCTGTTGTTAGAGCGGAGTCTTGCATGCCATGTTTGCTAGTTGATTTTCTCCATCCCTCTCTCACTGGTGTAAAGAGTTGAGGACCCCAGATCTACAGACACTAAAGACGGGAGAATATTCCTATGCCAACGTTTACCATCATCAGAAACAAATGGGCTTTGTTATGGGTTGAAATGTGTGCCCACCCAAAGTTGTATTTTTTTGAAGTCCTAACTTTTTGAAGTCAGAATGTGACTGTATTTGGAGACAGGCTCTTTAAAGAGGTGATTCAGTTAAAATGAGGTCATTAGTGTGGGCCCTGATCTGATATGACTGGGGTCCTCATAAGAAGAGGAAATTTGGACACAGACACATCCAAAGGGAAGATGACATGAAGACACAGAGAAGACCGCCACCCACAAGCCAAGGAGAGAGGCCTGGAACAGATCCTGAATGATCCCTCCTTATCAGAAACAACAACCCCTGCTAACATCTTGATCTCAGATTTCTAGCCTCTAGAATTGTGAGAAGACCAGTTTCTGTTGTTTAAGCCACCCAGTCCATGGCGCTTTGTGCGGCCCTAGCAACCTAATACAGGTTCTTCCAGCTCCACCTTGCAGGGCCACAGACTTCTTAGCAGGGGTATAATCTCTGCCTGATCTTTTTTACTATCATGAGCATATAGCCGGAAGGAGTACCAGGGCACCTCTGTGCCTCGGGATGGAGCATTTATCTTCCCCTGGACACCTTTATCCAAAATGTACCAGCTAAGTTGTGGCAGTTCATTTACTATCTCTCCCTCTTTACTCCCTCCTTTCTCATTGCCCAGGACGAATGAGTCTTTACAGCCTCAGAAAACATCTCCAGGATGCAGTTGGCCCCCAGGGAAGCTCGAGGGGTTCCCAGAGTTCAGGCCAAAGTTGGCCTTAGGAAAACCCAGGCAGCCGAGGAAAGTAGCTCTTACCAGATGCTTCTGATCCGAGGAGTATTTTGTCAGGATCCTTGGGAATAGTATACCTTCTCCATAAAACACCCTCTTCCATATACCGTCCCCAAATAGTCAAAACTACTAATGAAATGAGTTGTACTGCTTTTGATTTTGCTCAGAGGAGGAGATGTCTTTATTTTCTTTCCCATCACAAGTATGTGATTCCTTTTGCTATTCAGTATTGCCCTATCATTACCACTCTATTAAAGAGTTGGCCATATTTTAAGAAACCCAAAGGCCACTGCAGATCACAGGAGACTCTCCTGCCCTCTCCTGAGACCTATCTTAGTTTAGATCTATATCCCTGAGAGAGTTGGACCTCAGAGATTGAGAGTAGGGGTCAGAGCCAAGTGCAAGGTAAGAAAACATTCGGGCTCTGCTGTCTAAATCTGTCATTGAATCCATCAGCATGTAGCACTGCACCGTGTGTGGGAAGCCATGAGAGAAGTAGATCTACTCCAGCCCTGAAGGCTTCCACCATCCATAATGGCTGTGGTGGGGGGGAGGGAGGGGAATGGGGGGAGGGGTGGTATACTGAAAGGGGACTTGAATGGGGAGGGGTGGTGAAAAATAGGAAATTTATTATGAAAGTTGGGCCTGTAGGACAGGTATTTGAGCCACCTCACTAGTAAAGCACTTGCCAGAATAACCATGGCCATTTCTTGCAGCACTAAGCTGTTCTTGCTCTGTCCCCACAATCTAACAGATATTTAGAACACACAGGGTATTGACTAGTCCAGACTCCCCATTCCTCAGCTTCACTAACCCTTCAGGGAGAAAAGGGGTCATCCTTTCCCCATAATCCTCAGGGAAGAAACACCTATACATTTTACCCCAGGAGCTTATTTCAAGTATTTCAACGCATTTTCTTTCAATAACTTCTTATTATGTATAGTGACAGATGTTAACTAGACTTACTGTGGTGGTCCTTTCACAATATATACACATATCAAATCATTATGTTGTACATCTGAAACTAATATAATGTTATATGTCAGTTATACCTCAATTAAAAAGTATATCTGACCAGTACTCCTCAAAACTGTCAAGGTCATCAAAAACAAGGGAAGTCAAGAGATATGGCCCTAATGTCATGTGGTGTGCTGCACGGGCTCCTCAAACAAACAAAAAAAACGAAGGATGCTAGGTAAGAACTAAGGTAATCTGAATAAACTACACACTTTAGTTAATGACATTGCAACAATCATAAAAAATATACCGAACTAATATAAGAGGGGAAACTGGGTAAAGAGATATATGTGGGAACTCTCTGTACTACCTTCTCAATTGTTCTGTAAATTTAAAACTGTTCTAGAAATAAAATTTATTTATTAAAAAAGTTTTTCTTTGCAGTTAACCCATTCCGTAACACTGTAATTTTAATTACTTTCAATATTTTTATTATGAAATTTTACTTTAACATAAAAGCAATATGTACCTATATGAATAAATATATATAAATATTAAGAATAAAGTAATCATTCATACTCTCTCACTGCTGAAAATCCATGTAAATAATTTAGCATATGAATGTCTGTATATATTTATATAAATATGTTTATATTATTTAGATCTCAGTGTACAAGAATGTTTGTGTCCTAAATTTGTACTTGACATATTTGTAAGTATTCCTCCTCATCAGTAAGTATACTCTTCATAAATATCACCCACGTAAAAAAAGGTTTGAACCTATTTCTTTGGTTGCCATATTTATTTTAACATCCACAGCTATTTGGTGACACTGAAAAAAATATTAAGCTTTTGATTTTAAATGACAAATTATTTGTACATCAAATAGCCTCATCCTATCTCTAAAACCCGCTCTATCACTAAAGGTCCTGGGGTACAGTCAAGGTAGGAAGAAGTAGGGTTCTAGAGATGGGGCACATGTTAAACACATCATTTTTTTTTCCAACTTATGTATTCAGTGGTTTGTTCTTTAGGGACAGAAAATATCCATGGTATCAAAACAACCGCAATAAAATGCCCTACTTTCCACTTGAATGGCTGCACCCCATAATTTACTTAGCCATTGCCCATTGCTGGACATTAAAATTGTCTCCAACTTTTGGCTCTCATATATAATAATGTGATGAACTTTCCTGGCTGTGGTACTTTCACTTTCACTGATTTCCATATTTTATCGTTAGGCTATATTCCTAGAAGAATTACTTGATGAAAAGGTAACACTGTAAGGCTCTGGATTCATATATTAAGCTATAACTTATACTCTTGCAGCCAACATCACCTTCAAAGAACATAACCTTTCATAATCTTCAGGTGAGCCATTCGGCTTCGTCCTCACCAGATCCAGTAAGTTCACTTTCTTTAAACTTTAAGTTCCTCTGTAAGGACTGATAAGATTCTAGACCCAGGGGATGTGCAATCTATCTTGGATGGAGAAGATTGCAGACTCCAAGACTCATCAAATGTGACGGAAGTGCCTAATGTGACGGAAGTGCCTAATGTGACGGAAGTGCCTTTGGAGTCCATTCTCCCTGAATCACACATGGCCTTCCTCGACTGCTCTCAAATATATTCTCTCCCCAGACCCTGAAAGCTAGCTGTCCTTGTCTCCACAATAAAGAAGGAAAACCAGACACAGTGATCAACATTGACTAAACAAGCCACTACCATGGTTATATACAAATGTACATACGAAGACAATGGGACTGACGAGTTTAAAGCCAGACCACACTGGCTGATAGGTATTTATTCTATTAATTGCCATTTATTTATTATTCAACAAATAGGCACTAAGAGTCTGATCTGTGCCAGGCGCTGTGGTAGATGCTGGCCATACGATGGCAAACAGCATAGACACAGCCTCCACCCACGTGGAGTTTAGTTTATGTGGGTGAGTGAGGATGTGTAAGAGGCTCCATGAAGTCAGACGGGGAAGGCTTGGACCACACAGTGCAACCTGACCTTTCAGTCCCAGCCCAACCAGCCCCACTCCCAAGCCCTCCCACACACGCAGAAGAGAAGTCTGTGAGTTTATCTTAACTTCTCCACACTCAACATGCTGTGGAAGAGAGGTGACACAGACAGAGGAGGCACAGCCCTGGATTTAACTGATAAACCAAATCTGGAAAGAGGAGAAAAGATGGTCCTCCCTGGCCCACCTTCGATGCTTCCATGATGCTAGATGGTAAACAGGAAAACTCACTGCCACCCTGATGTGACCTATTGTCTGCAAGGGCAGACTGGCAGGTTTCCTATGCAATAAAGTCTTGTTGCTATGTGTCTAGGACAGGTTTTTTTTTTGCAGAGCAACGGACCCAATGCTGGAGCTCTGGTAGAACTTTGTGGACCCCACGTCGTCCTGAGCATGTCTGCTCATACAGCTAGTCTGTCCAGAGGTGTTTTCTGTCTATTTCTTTGCTTCTCTGTTTGTCTTCCCTCCAAATCTTTAGCAATTCAATAATAAACACCAGAAACTTAACTCCACTCAAAACATTCACAAACACACTGCAACCATGTTTAATGGCATTGAAGCGGAGGAAGTGGGGCTGGGGGAAACAGGGTGTTGGTGGGTGTTCCCAGTTTCTATGGTCGCAGTCTAGCCACAGCCTTAAAACACACGGTATCGGGTTCTCAGCCAGCCCCCTCGGCGGCAAGAGCTGGGAGTTTCTGACCTCCTTTGGGGTTACGGCTGCTGGTCTCAGTCTGTGCGTAAGCGAGTGGTCAGAGTCCTTAATTGCAAAGGGGAAGTGGTCAGAAAACATACTCTGTCCTGGTGAGATTGATAACTTGTAAGATATCTTGGAAGGATGTCAGGAAGTAACAATGAGGTTATATGTGAAACTAAATATACATGCATCACTTGTGTATTTGCTTATTATTTCCAACATATTCTGAAAAGGAAAAAAAAAAAAAAAAGACAGAGGGAGAAGAGTTTGAGATGGAATCCATAACAGAAGCCAATATTATTTTCTGCTGTTTCCTTTCTATGGTGAAGAGACCACTTTGAAATAGTAATGCATATCCAACACTGATTCTGGTTCCTAGTCAATGCACTTTCTATGTATTAATTCAGTTAATTTATCATAACAGTCCTTTAAAACAGTTCTCTCTCCCCATTTTACAGGCAATGAAACTGAGGCCCAGAAAGTTAAGTCACACCCAAGGTCACTAAGATCTAGTAAGTACTAGTATAACCAGTATTTGTCCCCAGGCAATTGGTTCCAACTTCCATGCACTTAATCATTACGCCCAGCTGCCAAAGAACTGAATAATTGCCATCAAGTTCAAAACCAACTTATGCCAGAGAAAAGGGATATACGTTTTTGATCATTCTGGTAATGAGGTTGTTGCTATCAAGATCAAGTTACAAGGATCAGGAGTGGTTTTAAATTTAAAATTAAAAGCATATTTCTTTTGAGCTGCCTTTCTTAAGATGACGGCAATCTAGAGAAATGAAATAGATATTGACCATATGAAGCTTCCAACTTGATATTGAATGTTGTTTCTGTTTGGGGCCATCACGTAATCTGAGCAATTGTTTCCTTACCTGACCTAAAGTGAAGGAATTGTTCCCAGATATGCTGTATTATCAATTCCTAGAGTTCAAAGTAGTTAAGTCCAGAAACAAAATAAAACCTCATAATTTGGTAGACAATGAAATTGAGACCACAAAGCACACTTGGGGACTGTAGGCCCACACTTTGTCTTCCAGTAAAGACGTGAGAAAGAGTTTCTTGGCCTTTATGAGCTGGTTCTGTTTAAAAGGAAAACCAAGGGCAAGGCTCCAGGTCTTTGCTTTTTGTTCCTGAAGGTTGGTGAATTTTTTGGAGCCTGTTTGGAAACCTTCATTGGGGTGACCTAGAGACTGTATTGCCTCCAGCAAAACCTTATTTAGTACCTACTGAATAAAGAAGACCATTCTAGATGGTGTGGAGGACACACAGAAATGAACAAGACAAAGGCTCTGTCCTCCAGGAATTCATGTTGATAACAGAGTCATAATTGTCTCCATGTGAAGGCAGACTAGGAAATAGGCCCTGGGACTTCGAGTTAAAGGGGAAATAATTCTGTGTGAGGGGATGGGAGAAATGTCCTTGGGGAATGTCAGGTTTGCACTGGACTTTGCAAGTGAGTAGGCTGCCAATAGGTAAACAGGGAAAAGAAGAAAGTTTCCCGTCCAGGAAACAGCTAGACAAAGAGCCCAAGTTTGAGAGAATACACTCTGAATCCTGGATGAAGGGGTAAGCCAGTCCCACCGGAAGCCCAGGTTGTGTCTGTGCGTCTGCAAGTGGCTGCATGGGGCACAAAAGTGTGGGTGCTCTAGGGCGGACTAGAACCGTAGGCCAGGGCAATGTGGTGTGAGGTAAGGGATTAGCGACCTTATTCTGCATGTCATGGCAGAGATAGCCATCCAAGTTTCTGAGCAGTTGAATGACTTGATCAGGACTTTCAGAAGAGTTGACATGTCTTCCAGGAAGTGTGCCCCAGGTGCCCGTCACAGTGACCCTAACCGTCAGACCCAGACAATGACTTTGACAACAGCATCCAGTACGTCTGTTTCTGACCCCTGTGGGCTTCCAGGTTGTGGGACAGATAGACAGGGTCAATTTGGCCCTGGTTTCTCCATGTGGAATAATAATAGAATCAATATTTCACCAACAGTATGACATGGCAGACAAGCGTGACTGTGATTAAGGTTATATAGGAACCACTAACCCCACGCTGACGGCCTCCTCCATTTCAATGGAGCATAAAGCCCAGGAAGAGATGTCACTATGACTTAGGAGCTGTAGAGAGTGGTGTGAAATGGAGCTCAGACTCCAGACACAGACATCAAAGTTCATGTGTGAGCTGCACACCCCTGTATCTCGGGGCTCCTTGGCAAACGGCGTGACCTCAGTGGATTAGTTTGCTAGGGCTACCTTAACACAGTACCACACACAGGGTGGCTTAAACAACAGAAATGTATTGTCTCACAGTTCTGAAGCCTGGAAGTCCAGGATCAAGGTGTCAGCAGCGTTGGTTCCTTCCAAGGGCTGGGAGGGCGATTTTCATGTGTAGATGGCGCTCTCCCTGTCTATCTATTCCTGTGTCCAAATTTCCCCTCCTTCTAAGGACAACAGTTTATTGGACAAAGCCCCACTCTAATGGCCTCACTTTCACTTGATTACCTTTAAAGATCCTACCTCCAAATACAGTCACACTGAGGGTTAAGACTTCAACATATGAATTTTGAGGGAACACAAGTCAACACATAACACTCAGTTTCCTTATTTGTGAGATGTCACTATAAGACTACCTGCCCATTGTACATTATGAGAAATAAGAGCTCAAGCTTATGAATTGCTTTTAACAATGCATGACCCATAGTAAGGACTCTGTGAATAATAGCTAGTGTTACACAAGTTAACAGAGGGATGTAGAATGTCCTGTATCCCCATCCCTCTGTCCTGATGGCTCACGCCTTGCTCCCAAAGGAAAGGTGGGCTGAGACTGATGTATAAGCAAACCCTCAGAATTCCATGACAGTTCATAAAGAAGGTGGTCACAATGGCTCCTGAGTCACCTTCCACAGCTTTGTACATATATATTCTTCACTGAGCAAAGTTTCCTGTGACAAAATGAACAAAAGGAAGCAGGTGATACTTTTAGATTTGTCTCTCAGAAAACATAAATCTCACTGCACTTTGAAATGCAGACTGACAACAGTCTGATTGATGAGCTTGTATAACCAAGGCCAGTTGGAGTTGGAGGGTTGCAGCCCACACTGCCTGAGCATCCCTCCTGCTGGATGAGAGAGCCAGGACAGCCCTGGGAAACAGACCGGGTTTAACTGCCAGTGCCGACTCAGCAGCAAGCGTGCAAGGATGGTTATTTGTGGGAGGCATGAAGAGTGGCTATTATTTTAAAAGAAATTCTCATAGAAAGAATGCTGGATTTAAAACAAATAAATGGGCTCATGGAAGCTGAGTAAAACTGTAATGGAAGTCAAATGCTAAGCATTAGACCATGTCCATCCATGTAGGCATGAAAACAGCTGTCACGGTTCTGGACTTTCAGTTCTGTCAAGATTCACATGATAATAATTGCAGTAAAAAAGGATGCTTCTAAACCAACAGTTCCTTTCATTGATAATGCCTACTTCCTAATTTTTGGACTGTAGCTTGGGTTGCGCGTGGCACATCACTGGTTCTACAGACAGGTAAGATCCACGAATTTGATGCATAGTTTTTTTTGTTTGTTTGTTTGTTTTTTACATTTTTTAACATCTCCAGAATTGGCATGTACATTAAAAATGATGTGATAGAAAGCATTATGTCATAGTGAAATTGGAAGCAGTATTTTTCTTCGTGGTACATAAATACTGCTAGGCTAACAATGGTGGCACAGATTCAAGGAAATGTGGTAGCGATTGTAAACTTATTTGAGTTCCTATTGGGATTAAAACCACGACTTGCTTCATCCTCCTTATATTTCCCTATCTTTGTCCTTCTAGAACTATACTGTGGCATAAGTAAGAACATCCTCAAGATGCAAAAGTAAAAAAAAAAAATGGACACAGAGATTAGTGATCTAAATGATATCATACTGCAAATTAGCAGTGAGTAATTTAGACTCAAAAATAGTGGAGTGGCTCTAATAGGTCATGCAGATGAAGAAAGTGAGATTGTAAAAGAGTAGCCATGGAATTTCTCATGTGTGTGTCGTGTTGGTGTGTGCTAATGATATAGCCTGGGAATTGGAAAAGACAAGGAAGCTGAAGCAATATAAGAAGGAAGTGGTAGATATGAGAAGCCTGAGCAGCAGAGACAGTTGTTGAGGACGTGAGCCTCAAAGGACAGTTAGACCCCAGCCTTTTTATGGTGCAACTATATGGTCCTCAACTATATTGTTAGCAATCCAGATTTCAGCTCCACAAAAGGGACCATGCATTTCCAGTTCCTTACATCCTGAAGAGCTGGGCTTCCAATTAATTAGTGCTTAACAAACATTTCCTTTCTTAAGAGAAATTTTAAAACATATTTCTGTTATGCTATCTACCACATGGGGCTGGAGAAGGAAAACAAGAAGGATAAACTTTCACAACCAAGCTCCAGGAAAATTCTTCTAGCAGATCTGAGGCACTCCAGTGTCAAGGAAAGTCCAAAGAACATTTTAACTTGTTCACCCAAATTGAGCACTGATGACTCCTGTAAGTACAGCTGCATCCTTTAAGTGAGTGACTCTTGACTCTTCTTCAATCTCTCTCCTGAAATAACATTAGGCTAGAGTGTACCGTGTTTCCCCCAAAATAAGACCTACCCCGAAAATAAGCCCCAGTTAAGATCGTCAGCCAAATGGACACATTTAGTACATTATGACAATGTTTCAGAAGAAGATGACATGACTGTATTTGAATAAATGTAGATTGTTGTACATGAAAAAATAAGACATCCCTTGAAAATATGCCCTTATGCATTTTTTGGCGCAAAAATAAGTATAAGACTCGGTCTTATTTTGGGGAAAATATGGTAACATTTTCAATGGCACAGCTTTTGTCCCTGCCTAATAGCACTATCTAACAATGTTAGACCAACATGACTCTATTTAAGATTAAAAAGGAAACAAGCATATTTTAAAACAGAGAAAGAATTGAACAGATTTACCGTATGACCAAAGGAATCCACTATACGTGTTCTTCTTTCTCCAGCTATAGAAAAGTGTACATAATAGAAATATGAAAAGGTGTCTTTAAAACGGCCTAAGGACAATATAATTGGAGAAGTATTTAAAAATAATATAAACTCATTTGTTACCACTTTGCCTCATTTTTCACATTTTTTTCCTTTTTCCTTCCCATCTACACAGGAGGCCTCTCCCCCATCTCTGTGTTGTGTGACTTGCTACACACACAGATGAACATACATTGACTAGGAACATTGAATGCCAAGCACTCTGCTAGGTTCTAGGGATATGATGTTGAAGAAAACAGTCTATGCCATCATGGAGCTTAAACCAATTAATAGGTCAGTGGCCCAATTCCAGCACCCCCTCCACCCCCAGCTAGCTCTTCCATGAATTTTTTCAGTGAGCATTTCCTCTTGACTTTGTAAAACCAACAATAATGTGGCAAGCTATTTTCAAGGATGCAGCATTGACAGAGTAAGGTGCAGTTGAGACCATCTAGATGGTATGCATGACTGAACCCCATTAAGACCTCTACATAAACTTTCAAGATTCTGGGGGGCGATGCAAGATCTACTCGTCCTACAGCCACGAGAGACGAGCCTCATAAGGAGACAACAAGGAAGAGCAGTTCTCCCATGTTCTTAGAAAACCAGGAGAGTTGTTATTACCTCCAAGAATTATAATAAAAAAACAAAAGCCCACATAGGATCATTGTGAAGATAAAACAAGAGAACATGAGCAAACTGCAGAAACCTGATAAACTGTAAGACAATCAAATACTACTTACTATTTAAAAAATTAGGCCAAATCCTCAGCCAGTCAACCTCAGAGTCAATCCCACCTACTGACATGCCAAGAGCAATCAAGGCTCAACCACAACAGGAGGGCACACACAACCCACACAAGGGACACTCCTGGAGCACCTGAGCAGGTGACCAGGAAGACTGCCACTGGGCCCCACAGGACACCTACTACATAAGGCCACCTGGCCAAGGCTGAGAAACATAGGAGATTACATAATAAATAGAAACAAACACAGGGAGGCAGCCAAAATAAGGAAACAAAGAAACATGTCCCAAGTGAAGGAACAGAAGAAAACTCCAGAAAAAGAATTAAGTGAAATGGAGGCAAACAACCCATCAGAGACAGAGTTCAAGAACGTGGCCCTCAATGTTTATGATAGACATACCAGTAAAATGAAATTCCAGCTGAGAACACCTCACATCCCTGCTTGGGGCCTTCAGACTTTGCCTGGCACCCACAAATGTCATGGTGACGCAATCGTGGATGTGACAGTCCCTTATAACTTATAGAGATCTGTGACAATTCCTATTGTTATTCCTGCACTGTGATTATTAGTTCTGTGCCTCCAACACTGCCTTGCCCAGGCAGGAAGAGATCCTGCCTTCATTATTCTTTAGTGTAGAACACTTTCTGAAGCCTTCATCTGGAAATGAAGAGTGAATTTCAACAGCCTAAAGGGACTGAGATGGAAGAAAGACAAAGTGAAAACCAGGAAAGCTCGTTTAAAGTGGAACCATACAGAGGAAATAGATCTAACTGGAGCATGACGTGTAAGGTCTTGAATCAATCTATTGAGTAAGACACATTTTTACTAACACATTTACCTCCTGTGAATTCCATGTATCGTCTTGAGAAATGTGATTTGCATTGAGGAGGAAGGATGAGGCTAAGCAGTCTATTATTTTATATGTCATTACAGACTTGGGATAGAACCACAAACCAGAAACAGAGGAGCCAGACAAGTTCATGACCCATTGGCAATACCACTATCAGCCATTATCATTAACTATACTTCTCTCACCTACCATCAAGAGTCCTGCTAACGCAGAGTTTGCCTGAAAACTCATGCAATGATTTTTGTTTTTTGTTTTATTTTCATTTATTTATTTATTTTTATCATCAGCTACACAGGCTAGAGCCCTTGGCAGCATTTATGGTTGAGAGATGATAGGAAGACTCACGACCCCCTTTGCTTTCAACAAAACACTAGGGTGTCTTTTTTTCTCACCTTGAAGGGATCCCACAAAGAGAGCTTTGGGTGGCATCTTTCCAGCAACTCAATATTCCTTCAAAAGATTTCTTAGCCCACAGAAAAGGAGGGAGAGTTAATAGTAGGTTGCTAGAAAGGGAGATCAGTTGAAAGATGACTAGCTGAAAGCAAAGATGTAGTATTTGTGGGGGGAGCTAACGATGGAGCTCAGCAGACTCAGGTGGACTTGGTGCACAAAAAATGAAGAGTGGAAGAGGAAAAAAAAGAAGATGAAGAGGGGAGGGAGGGAGAAAGTCAGTTACTTACATCTGACAACCCAGAGTAGGAGACATCAGTCTCTCTGATGTAAACCCTCTAGTGTAAAATCACAACTGTGATCAGGGCTGGAAAGGACACCTCCATACTGATCCTAGTACATTTGGCAGGAGGAGCCAGAATCCTTCTCAGCAGTCACAGAGGCTTTCCCAAGGAAGTGATGCTCAAGCTGATAGAGGAGCACGATGCTTCAACCAGTAGAACATGTGGAGGAGAGAGTCTCAGGTAAAGGAACAACCTAGGCTAGATGCAATCACAGCCCAGCTAAAGAATAAAAGAGGAGCAGAGTAAAAGGCGCTAAATGGGGGAGAGGAATCTTCACAGAAGTTTGATCATGCAGCACTGGTCAGATGGCAAAAGATTTTGCCTTCATCCTAAGGAAATGGGAAAGCCCAAAGGGTTTTAAGCACAACACAGACATTTTTAGAAGGTCACTGTGGTTTCAGTGTGGAGACTGATTTTTGGAGCGTAAACGGGGACACAAGAAAACAGGGTAAGAGCTGCAGCACCAGTCCAGGTTAAAAAAAAAAAAAAGACTGTAACTTAGATGAAGATGTTGGAGATGGAGAGGAGAGGGCAGCTTTGGGAGAGGAGGGGAAGAGAGGAGAGAGGAAAAGGGGAAGTGGGGGAGAGAGAGGAGAGAAAGATCCTTTCTCAGTGGGAGATTTCAATCTGGTTCAGTCTAGACCAGTAGTTCTCAACTGGGGGTATACTGTGTGCACCCCACCTCCCACAAGGAACACTGGACAATGTCTGCAAACATTTTGTATTATTCTACCTGGGGTAGTGGTGCTACTGGCATCTAGTGGGTAGAGTCCAGGGATGTTGCTAAACAATGCACAGGACAGGATTATTAACCAATGCACAACAAAGGATTAGTAAGCACAAAATATCAACACTAGAATGCCAAAGTTTAGAAACCCGAGTCTAGATCCACCTTGTTCCTTTTCAGCCCCACTGAAGGTAGACAGATCCCCCACCCTCACCTGACCTGATGAGTAACTGAGTCATAGAATGGGCCTTGTCCATAGGAAAGCAATGAGAATGACCTGCCCGTGGCCACTCAGCATCCATCAAGCCGCCAACTCTGGCAAAGGAAGCTGCTTGCCATGGATGGGGGATGCTGTGCCATCCCCCTTCTTTCCTCCCCTTCCTGACCCCGTGCATCTGTCTCAAAGCCTATGAGAGCTGGGAAAACTTGCCTGCCCTCTGCTTCCAGACATGTGTCTCTTACCTAGCTCTTGTCCAGTGTTGGTAAACTTTGCTTCTGCTGCCACAGTGGGTGGCTAACGAATGACTCTGTCTTCAGGCTGGAGGCACCTCAGCAAAGGGACTTCTGAAGTGCAGGGGGAGAGGAGAAACTTACTAATTAGTACTTTGCATCATGATCCCAATATATGACTTCTAATAAAACAACAGATCACCTTTCATATTATTTCTGATAAAAGAATAGTTCACCTTTGTTTGCTTGCTCCATGGTACTCGGCAATAATACCTTACTCGACCCCATGGAATCAGGCCAAAGACCAGACCCCAAATTCTTGGTCCTTTTATACTTTTCCATTTTGCTCCCACTTTACCTCCTCATTAGCCAACACTCACTTTCTCCCATTGGCTCCCAGAAAAGTTACCTCTCAGCCACTTCTAGGGGTAGTTAAGCCTTCTCCCAGACACTTAGTTCAGTCTCCTCCCACAAGGTCAGTCTTGGGCACAGGGGAGTAAACCTTTCTCAGTATTTCTCTGCCTATTCCTCTTCTGCAGACTTCCTTCCTCATTCTCACTGAGGGGACTGCCTGAGTCACCTGATTCTAGTGGAAGATACTAAATCACAACCTCTGCTGCTTGCTGCCTGTGACACCTGTGATCTCACAAGGCCGATCAAAACCGGGAGAAAAGATCAGATGACTAAGCAAAAATGGACAAGGATAAGTGATTGTCAAAACACCAGCAATAAAAAAAGAAATACGGTAACTGTTGTATCAGTGCATACAGATTTTCTACATTTTCAAGCAGAGAAAACACCATCCTGTAATAATGGTCTGCATGTAGAACCCAGAACCATTTGGTAGTTGATCACATCGCAGGTGGAGTTCATGTCTTTTCCAAAGTCCACCTTGCTCCTACATTATCACCATTTCTGAAAGAATGTGATATTACCTTTGGAAGAACAATTATAACTCTGGCAGATTTATTAATGACAGTCTTCCACATGAGAGGCTAGAAAAGAAAAAGACTTTGATTTTAGATTGATTGATTTTCCTGCCCTAATGTAATGGGTAGGAGATTGGCTTTACTCCAGGGAGTTTCAGAGACACGTTTGATTTTGTTTCTTTCAGACTCTTAAGGAAACAATGAGCCATGTTTACCTGCTGTTGTGATGATCGTGAGGAATCGGTAAATTACACCACTCGCAGCAGAGGCGCAGAGCAGTATGAAGGCTGTTTTTATTTGTGTATGATTTCCAAGTATTAAGCCAGACAAATAGAAATGTGTGTGGTACGTGCTAATAGCGAAAGTCATTTCTACATGTCCCATGCATAGCTTCCCGGGAGGAGGAAATGCATGAGGCCCATCTCATAAATACAGGCCATGGACCATATGAAGTGATTTCAAGGTCATTGGCAGATACTTCTCTACCCTCAACTGGCTCTCTGATGGTGTCATGCGGGGTCTCAGCTCCCACTCCACACACAAGAACGCAGGACATGGTGAGGCCAAAATGGAACACCCACAGAGCTGTGGATAGAAGAGTCATACCACTATATTCTTGCTGGCGGCTGGGTTGGAGACACAAAAGCAAACATTTGCCAGTACCCCAACAAGGGGTCTTCCTGCACCCCAGTCTCCCTGGTGGCTGGGCAAGACACAGGAAGTAAGATCAACACTCTCTGCAATCCACAATCTGCTTGCTAACTGCACTTGCTAGCCGCAATCTGCGCTTGCTAGCGTAGCTTCCGTAGTTACATTAGTGGCCAATGGCTCACTGGTTACAGCTGACAGCCTACTAGTCACAGCTGATGGCCGTCCAATCACAGTTGATGGCCATCTACTACCTGAGCCAGCACCTTTCCACGTGAGGGCAAGAGCCTGGAAACTGCTCTCGGGGACTCTGTCCCCACAGATGGTGTTTACAAATATTCGTATTGCTCACTTTTTAAAGTTGAGCTCTTGTTAAAATGAAAATGTTAATGAGGAAGCTAAGACATTTAGCCATTATATGTATTAATACTGTATTAGTTGGCATTCTTTAGAGAAATAAAACCAATAGTATATGTATATATATATATATATACATATACTATTGGTATATATTTATGGAGAGAGAGAGAGAGAGAGACAGAGAGAGAGAGAGAGAGAGAGAGAGAGAGAGAGAGAGAGAGAGAGAGAGAGAAACAGAGAGAAACAGAGAGAAACAGAGAGAAACAGAGAGAGACAGAGAAAGATTTATTTTATTTTAAGGAATTGACTCATATAATTGTGGGGGCTGGCAAGTCTGAAATTTGTAGGCCTAGAAATTCCGTCAGGAGCTGATGTTGTAATCTTGAGTCCAAGGCAATTTGGAGGCAGAATTCCTTCCTGATTGGGAGGATCTCAAGCTTTTTTCTTAAGGCCTTTTACTGATTAGATGAGGTCCACCCACATTGCAAAGAGCAATCTGCTTTATTTAAAGTCTACGATTTAAATGTTAATCACATCTTTAAAAAAAATACCTTCACAGCAACATTTAGATTGGTGTTTGATGAAACAACTGGGCACCGCAGCCAAGTTGACACATACAATTAACCATTACAAACACCTGGACTTAAATTAGTCCACCATATTTTTTGTCAGTTTCCTGAGGGGTCAGTACTTGGAAAAAGCTAATTTTGACAAGGCATAAAAGAAGACAAAGGAGAAAAGAACAACAGGACAGGAATACCTGACAATAGGAAGCATAAGTCAAACATTGTGGAGGGGACTCCAAAAGCAGGAAGGGAACAGTGAGGGGACAGAGTGCTGGGGATTTTGCTGTAGGAAAGGAGAAGCCAAGCTTTGGAAAGGGAGTCCCTTCACAAGTTGGAGGATGAGAAGGAGTATGAAAGTAACCTAAGACAGAGTTAGTCCAGGGCCTCTCAGGTCATCTGTAGTGGCCCTCAGACCACTCTCGCACTAGTGCTTTGCTGGACCCTTAGTCTCTATTTAACATTAATATAAGAAATAGCAAGAAGAAGACAAAGATTTATTGATGGGCACTCACCATGCACCAGGCAGTAATCTAATTTCTTTACGTAATTATTCATTTAACCTTCCTAACAATGAAATGTAAGTGGTTCGACTATTGCATCCATTTTACAAATATGAAAACTGAGACCCAGAGAGGCTGAGCAACTTGCTCAGTGTCACACAAGTAGAAATCGGCAGAGCTGGGGCTTAAATTTATGCAACCTGTCATCACAGCTTGGACTTATGGGCACTATTTCATTGTCTCCAAAACAGCTGTTGAAGATACTGTCTCGTAAGAGGTTCTGTGTTCCTTCTGTTGGGACATATACATATGCAATGTGTTCCTTTTAGTACCAGGAAAAAGATTGTATCTCCCAAGGAATTGGTTTATTTAGATGTATCAGATAATGTAACCCATTTGGTTTTCTCCTTCTGCATAGTTTGTCATTTTCCTTTTCAATTCCAGCAGCCTCCACTTATAAATGCTTATCTTTCAAATTACCTCAAACCTTATTTATAAGGAAGAAGGATATAAATCCTAAAAAGTATGCAGCATGTATACATTAGTTTGTTGCTTAAAATAATCAAATAACTATGGACATAGAAAATGTTCATATTTTTGAAGAAGTCCTATTGTCCCAGAAAATGAGGCTCCAAGAGTGGTTTCTCTGACAGGAACAGCTGATGCTCAAACAAACACCAAGATTTCAAGAACTTGCATTCCAAGATTAAGTGGGTGTCCGTAGGAATAATCCACTGGAAATTCCAGGCTTGGGGAAAACCAGCTCCTGCTTTCCTTTCAGCATCCAGAGGAACCAAACTTCCCACATGGGCCCTCTAGGGGTCCATCGAGGAATACTGAACAGCACACAAGGTTCTTGAGAAAAAGTGATTCCGAAAGAGGTGGGACCTTATACTTCTAGGGCCTAGAACAATTTCAGGAGGGGAGGAAGGGATGATAAAAGTCCACAGTTGCCCACAGTTTCCTGGCAAAGCAACAAGCCTGCTCGTGGGGATTGACCCCTATTCTGCTTCTGATCATGCTCCTGTGTCTACTGCTTCTCCAGCCTGATTTAACTTGTTGACCAAACCTGGGATATGCCGTCCACTCCGTGGGCTTGATTTTTGTGTACAGAGCCCAGCCTGTGTATCTAGTCAGGGGCCTCCATCTGACACTAAGCCGTCACTCAGCCTCTGCCAGGGGGTATGTCCACACCTCTCCGTTGGTGCCAAATCCGGCCTTAGCTCCAGCCCACTGTGACTCAGCTTGTTGACTCCACAGCCAAAACATGGCCTTTATTCCAGCACTTTGTAGTGGGATGGCAGTTCCCATATTGTTTGTGGGACAGGGCAGAAGACCATGGACATGAACCAGGTCTATTACCTGATACTCTGTGGCCAGAGCTTTCAGGACCATCACACCGAAGCTGTAGGGTCCCAGCCCTATTTCCTTTCTCCAAGTACCGGAGTCAAGTACAACAGGACACAGCAATGCTTAGCTTATTTCCTATGCCAGGCTGAAGTTTTCATGGAGCTGTGCACAAGGCATCTCTTTCCTCCATACTGAGTGAGCTTTCATCTGAGCCAGCCAACTGGGCAGGGCTGCCAATGGGTTACACACCTCATGTGTTCTAAACCAGCAACTGCAGAAAAAACCAGGTCAGAAAACACTAAGGCCAAGCTTATGAGACAATCTGGAAAGTCCAGAGGCCTTCACTGAAGTATATCTCACAAACCACACATGCATTCCAGGCAATAAAAATCCAGCCATGTGGTGCTACTTGCAATAGACTGAATGATACTCAGGGCACAGGGGTCTCAGAAGTTTTCAGTGACCACTGGTAACCATGGTTTCATCGATTGGTTGACAATCCATTTGAGGCTTCAAGTCCCCTTTTTCCTTCACAGTCCTTGGAATCCCATGTCCAAGAATCATACCTTGTTTGGACATCCCATGGTCTTAACTCTGCATTTGAATGCTTAGGCGTCCTTCAGGGCTACTGGGCCTCCCCACACCAGAGCCACCCATTTGAAAGACCATCTATATCCAAGAAGTGCTGTGGTTAGTAGAAAGTGTCTGCATTCCAATGATATATTTGATAAGGGGTTAATATCACAAATTTATAAAAAACTCACTCAACTCAACTCCAAAAAAACAAACAACCCAATTAAAAAATGGGCAGAGGACATGAAGAGACATTTTTCTAAAAAGGACACACAGATGGCAAACAGACATATGAAGAAATGTTCAACCTCACTAACCATTAGAGAAATGCAAATAAAAACCACAATGAGATACCACCTCACCCCAGTCAGGATGGCTATCATCAATAAATCAACAAACAACAAGTGCTGGCGTGGATGCGGAGAAAAGGGAACGCTGGTGCACTGTTGGTGGGAATGCAGATTGGTGCAGCCACTATGGAAAACAGTTTGGAGGTATCTCAAAAATCTGAAAATGGAACTACCTTATGATCCAGCAATCCCACTCCTAGGTATCTACCCGGAGAAATCCAAAACTCCAATTCAAAAATCTTTATGCACTCCTATGTTTATTGCAGCACTATACACAATAGCCAAGACCTGGAAACAACCGAAATGCCCATCAGTAGATGACTGGATTAAGAAACTGTGGTATATTTATACAATGGAGTATTACGCAGCCATAAAGAAGAAAGAAATCTTACCATTTGCAACAACATGGATGGACCTAGAGAACATTATGTTAAGTGAAATAAGTCAGAAAGAGAAAGACAAATACCATATGATCTCACTTATATGCGGAATCTAAAGAAAAGAATAAGTGAATGAACTAATCAGAGACAGTTTTGGAAACATGGAGGAAAAACGGAGGGTTGCTAGAGGGGCGGGGGTTGGGGATAAGGGGAAGGTGAGAGGTTTTGGGAAAGTACAGAGGGATAGTGGATGGGGGGAGGGGGGTTCACACAGTATGAGGGATATAAATGATAAACGTCTAAGTTTTGCTTTGTCTTGTGCACCTGAAACTAATTAAAAAAATAAATAAATAAAAATAAAAGAAAGTGTCTGCATCATCTTCATGGTCATGCCATCAGTCTAGTCCTAGGTTCACCTGTGCATTATCCCTGTGCCCTCATCCAGGGAACATAACCTTTATGAATTTACTTGAGAAAAAAATGTACAACAATGGCATTTATACAGGGCCTGAGCCACCCCGGATGAAAAGCTGAACATGGGTAGAAAATGTTGGTAATGAGATAGACTCTGCGTGATCCTGTATCAGTACATGGTCCATCTGGTTGCAAATGACAGAAGACCCAACCCAAACGAGCTTAAATAAAAATGGGATTTACTGTCTCACTGAACAAAAATGTCTAACAGTAGAGCTCGAAGGCTTCAGGTAGAACTGGATTCAGGGACCAAACAATGTCATTAGAATTTAGTTTTTCTCTTTCCCTCAATTTCACAATTTTATCTTCCTTTATGTTGACTTTAGACACAGGGTACTCATGATAATAAAGTGGTGGCAGAAGATTCAGCCTTTACATCTTTTGGGATTCTAGGTTCAATTTGAAATATTGAGTCTACTTTCCAACTACTCAAACAATCATTTTGGAATTCATTGTCTTAGCTCTGATTAGCCTAAATTAGGTCATGTGCCACCCCTGAACCAATCCCAGTGATTGGGAGATGGAATATACTGATTGGCTGAGCCTAGCATATGAGTTCCACCCTGGATTCTAGGGAGGAGTTGGCTTAGGTATCTCTGGAAACACACGCACAAAGAGCAAGGGAAGAATAGCAGCTCTCTTAATAGAATGTGAGTGCCATCATCACAAAGACAGTGGATATTGGGTGGGAAAAACAGCTAAACAGAACCAGGTCTTGCTTTCTGCCACACCTGTTTCTGTGTTCTTGTTGTAGCCTCAGTCTCAACCTGCCTGACTCTCTTACCTGGTCTTGACTCTTGTGTATAAGTAACCCACAGCCTGTCTGATCCTGTTGCTCTGCCTCTGGTTTCACACTGGTCAAGCTCCTCGATTCCACTGACGCCTCACTGAGACTGAGTCAAGCCAACCTGAAGGCTGCGAGATGGTGTCTCTAATTTGAGCCCTCCTGACTCTATCTGTTATTGGTTATACTAAAAGAAGGCAGAACCTGATATTTCTATGATTTTGACCAGGAGAGACAAATCTGTAAACATGCTAACCAAACAGATAGCTGGCTTTGAATAACTGAAAGGGTTCTTTAGGGATGTATCCAGGAGAAAAAGTAAATAATCAGGTCATAGAGAAACAGAATTGCATTTAACAAAGGAACGCTTTCCAACAAGAATTGACCTACAGACTGCTAGAACTGCAAGGAATTTTGAACATATTCTTGACTGTTATGTGGAAAAAGAGTGTTAATGTGTCTATCAGGTGAGACTCTAGTGTGTATCAGTTAAAAATCTAGCTGAAAAAAAGAAAACCAAGAATTACAAGCAAAATAGTCAATGTGTGGCTTTCGGTATGTGGAGATCCAAATGTTCAGATAAGGTCCTTAGGAATCTTTCTCTCTAACTCTAAGCTCTGCTTTCATCGGTGGTGGCATCACTGTCAGCCACACGAGCCCAGAAGGAGGAAGGTCACAAGCAGCTCCAGACCCACATCACACCAGCTTAATACTCCAGCAAAAAAAAAGAAAGTATCTTTTTTCTTTAATATCTCCAGCCTAATTCCCAGGGAAGGTTCTCATTGGCCAAGCTTGGGTCACATGCACATATATCAACCAATTGCCATGGCCAAGTATAAGAAGTACTGTGCCTGACCTGAGCCAGGGCATTTTACCATATAATTAAGAGCGTGGAGCTCTGAAACCAGAGGACCTGGATCCACATCTCACTTCCTCTACGTCGTGGCTATGCGCTCTGTGGATCATTTTGCTCCTCTGTAAAATGGAGATATAGTTTGATCTTACATGAGCATTTCAAAAATCAAAAGAACTAATAGCTGTAAAGCACTTAGAATAAACCTGTGCATATGACGCACCCAATAAATGAGATACTTTAATGATGATGATGATGGTGATGATGATTAGCCCTTCCATGGGTGGGAAGTGTCATTAGCCACACAAAAACAGCATGTTCTGAGAGTCAGAAAGAGGTCATTCCTTAAAGATAGGGTTCTATTATCAGAAGACGGCTAAAGAATATTGATAAAGCAAAAACAACAGATAGCCACCAGAGCATGTGACGTGGGGGTGTCGGCATGGGTGTGCATTGGAGCATGAGAAAAGAACCTGTAGAAAAAGTGCTCCCAGCAATTTTTGTTTCCAGTTCAACCCTGCAGTGTAATCTCCTGATCCCTCTAATGAGAAGACAGAGGGCAGCTCTGAGTGTGTTGTGCTGAGACTTGATTTGGCTTGAGTGTGTCCATCTCAGTCCCTCCGTGGTTACTTTAGCATTACTACTCTATACCGAAGTGACACATTTATACACTGGTGATGTGAGCAGAGCTAATGGCTTACAATGGAGGCCTGGCTTACGCCAGGAGAAATCTGAGTTATAATAAAGCAGCTTTTGCCTGCATGCAACAAGGAGGGTTTTTCCCCCCGCCCCCCCAGAACTCATGAATTCACTCTGTAAAATTTACTATGTATTGTGTACCCAGAACCCATTTAGAGCTGAAGTACAGGGGGGGAAAAAGAATTAGCAATGAGGATAATAAAATCTAGGGCTTGAGGCATGGTAAGAAAAAGGAAGAGCCAGAAAACTGTGTTTGTTTTAAGCAAAAGTGTTATCCTTTTTAAATTATTTCCTATATTTATCTTCTAAGAGCAGAGTCCACATTAGATAGACCATAAATCCAACTGAGTTCTGAGAAATAATATATTCTCAGACTTGCCTGAGGTGGGGTTTGCCTGGCTGTATGTTTTTCTTGGTTTTATTTGCATGAGAAAAAATAAAAAGAATAGAAAAAAGCTTACCAAGCACAGCTGTAAGACTTTGGTTTCAATAAGCTATTAAAATTACTTCTCAGCTCAAAGGGTGGATTTTTAATTTTCATAAGCAGACTTTGTACAAAAAGTTAGCCCATAATTTTCCTCTAAATTTAGATTATTTTGTAGATTTTCAATCTGTCTTTCATTCAATCATCCAAAATGCTTCTATATAATCATGAATCAAGGAGAAAAGAAGCTAAGGGGGTCGTTTTTTTCACTCCTTCTAGAAAAATTGTGGAATTTATCACTTCAGACATGACTCTTTAGATAGACTGGCTGCAGGAAAGAAGGTTTACAAATAACTGCTAACCGTTTTTCTGTCTAATGTTTTTTTACTTGTTTATAGTCCTCATCCAGTAAATGATTTAAATCATTTTCCACTTCCTCATTCACAATTATTGTTTGTTCTGAGTAAGAAAGCTGTCACAGGATGTAACAAAACATTTTAATCAGCTTGACGAAATGGTAGCATTACACATTGTTGAATGGGACACGGTGCTTGGAAAGTATTGGCCTGACCTCTCGCATGTCTAACTTGGGGTTCAATGACTGCCTTCTGAAGTGGAAGAGTGATCACCCATGGGGAAGTGAAAGCTGGTGTTTCATTTGAAGATGTGCTTACTGATAACTTGCTTGCCAAGCACACAAAATTGGCTAGAAAGCAAAACTAGTTGCAACACACAATGTCCGGAGACAACTTTGAATTGTAACAAATTCCCCCCATTCTAATTTTAATAATTTGCAGAACAAAAACTGTGGTCTATGAAGAATCTATTTGAAAAACGTTGGACATTAAAAATAGTTCCTCATCAGTCCCTGTCAAGTCTAAGGAAGCCAAGTTTAGAGCCAATAAAAGTTGTACAACATTCTAATGATATCCAGCTGCTGCAGTCCAATGAGCGAGACCTTAGAAATCAAAGAAAAGCCTTTGCTCAGCTGAATTCTTGTGCTGAAATCAACGATACCGAGACCTTTTGGCTGTTTGAATCTTCTGGGGGGAAAAAAGAGTGACATGCCATGTATCCCAGACAAAAATAACAACAACTTCTGATGGGTATATTGGATATCTAAGTGCAGGCCAAGTTTGATCTTTCAAGTTCTATCCTGCAAGCCTGTATTGAAAGTGAAGAAAACTGTTCAAGGATCTCAGCTGTCCTTTAGAGGACTTGTCAAGTGTACCACTTGCAATAACAGGAGATTTTGCATCTGATTACTTTGCTAATGAAATGCAGCTTGATCTTAATTTAGGGATTTCTATTCATTTTAATTATTTTTACAAAATAAAGCTCTTTGATTTACATAGTAATTTCATAAATTGATTTAATGCATTTCTCTCTCTCCATACAACATGGTATAGTAGAAATTGTATTGATTTGGAATTAGATGGAGAAAGATGGATGTGGATTGAAGTCACCTAAGAGCTGTGATAACTAGACAAGTTCTTAACCATCTACCTTCCAGCATGAGATGCACGTGGACAAAAAGCCACTTAAGTTATGGATGGTGAAAATGAGACAGTACATGGAAAGTATCTGGTAATTCTTGACACATAATAGATGCTTAACAAATATTCTCTTCCCAAGTACTTTTTGGTTCCAATAAATCCTACATCCACAAGTTAGATAGCTTCACACTTCAGTTTTGTTTGCAACTGGCCACTTATCCCCAGGACTATCCTGCTCCCAAGAACAGATGACAACATATTTTCATGTACTTGCAACATCACTCCTCTAAAGTTATCCATTTGTTTGGTGAATCTCTACCGAGAAGCCATTCCCTGCAGGCCATTTGCTGGAGGATACAAAGATGAAAAAGACCCAGAGCTAGTACTCCAAAATCTGATGGTCTTGTGAAGGAGCTGGGCAAGAAAACCAATGATTACACCAAAGTGTCCTAACGTTTATCCAAGGGTCTGCATGCAATATTTGAGAAGAGAGAGTCTGGGTCCCCCAATGATAATGAAGGAAAGAGGGAAGTCCAAGAATGCTTCGGCTGACTCTACACCTCTCAGAACTATTAGCCAGACAAGAAGAGGACAGGAAGGGATGCAGGAAAGAAGGTCCCAGGTAGAAAAAGAAATTGCTTCTTTTTTTGGTAACATAAAATCCATCACATTTATTGTTTATTATTTCATACTTTGATTCATCATACCTAAAGATAAAAGCCTGTTTGAACATATGTTCAAATATATATATATATATATATATATATATATATATATATATATATATATGCTGAACCAATGCCTTCAGGAAGCATAGAATCTAGTTAGAAGAGTAGCATGCACACACGGCAAATAACCATGAAAGGCTGGAAACTGACACTTGTCGTTGGAACCATTCAAGCACTCCAGGACTGAGGAGTCCGGCACAGTGATTTATTGAACTTATTTTACAGAATTAATGGTTCCCCAGAATTAAAGGCATGAGTGCCAAAGTATTAGAACTAAGATTCCCAAGCCCAATCGCTGAGACAAAGTTGGAGCCAATACAAACACACTCTCACTGCACAAAAGGGATGTTTTCAAGTTGAGAATGTGAAAGTGAGTGAATTGCATGTCATCTAATATTTTGAAATAATAAAAATAAGTTGCAAAAATGCTTCAACAAGCAATAGGGTAAAAAGCAGCTGACCTAATATCTTTGGAAAATGGGGCTTTGACTGAATACTCTAAGGCTAAATACAAAAAGAACTACACACAAGCACTATACTCTAATAGGTAAATTTGTCAGGGATATGGGTTCACAATTCTGAAACTATTTTATATGCACAATAGGGTTGAACTAATAAGTAAATACATAATACATAATACAACTCTAGAAAAACTATTGCTGCTGACAAGCAAAGTTTCATTGATAAGCTGTGTGTATTTTTAAATTATAATTTTTAGGTGGAGAATAACATATAGAGTTCCTTCGTAAGATTAATTTGTGAATGATATTAGCAAAATATTGTCTTGAGAAATGTGTGATGAAGATTTGAGTAAAAGATAAGTATTTCAAGTACAACATTTTTTTCACTGCCTATGGGACCTAATCTAACCTTTACGTGAAGAGAGAGCCCCCCACCCCTTGGTTTGCTCCAGAAGCCCTAATATTCTCTAGATTTGGAGGAATAGACTGTGGAGGAGAGCACCACTGTGCCCAACATGCTAAGGTGGAAAAACTACATTTGAGGGGCTCCTCTGTGTCCGTAGGCCTCAATGGCCCTCAAATGGAGGTCAAAGTCGGTGGACACCCACCCTTGGCAGCTCAGATCGCCTAAGTGGAGGGGAGGGAGTGTGCTACTTTAAAACCTAGGCCTGCTCCTACAGAACGGCTCATCAGGGCTTGGCTCTTGACCTCCTGGAAGGTTAGGAAAAGCTTCCCGTGGTGCAGCAAGTTTCTTGACCTCCTCTAGGGAATCAAGCATTTTCAACATCTCCACCATCTTCTCTTCTTGTTTTGAGCATTTGCGTCTCTCTTCTTTCAGTTCTTGAATCAGAGGTGTTCTTTCCTCCATCAGCATCAAGTTGGTCCTCTTCACCTCCCTGTAAGTGTCTGCAAGGCTGGTGATATTTAAAGACACTTTCTCCAGCTTGGCATTCAGTTCCTATATACTTTTATGATTCAGTTCCTGTATACTTTATAGCAGCCCAAAGCTTGTCAATGAGTTGGCCTTCATCTATGCAACTGAGATATGAGCTGCTTTCCACATCTTCCATAAAGTTGACTGCTAACAGACTGAACACGTCTAAATATGAAGAAGAGATCCACCAATGAGGCAATGACAAATGGACACTCTACCAACTTCCGCTGGACACGGTACACAGAGAGTGCTGGACTTGGTCCATTGAACAGCGTCTGCACCAGCACCTCAACCAGCTTCCACAGGATCAGCCCAAAGCCAAGGTCCACAGAGGATCACAGCCCCTCCACGGCACTGACCCCCACAGGGCTCTGCCCAGTAACTGTACACCCACCAGCCACAATGAAACTGGGGGGAACCCACCCCAATGCTGTGCCTAGAACTTAGCCAGCACCTGGCAGCCCGGACTGCTTGGTGATATGATCAGTGGGCCTAGGAGAGCTGCATGGAAAGTTTCCTTGTCTTCAAAAAATAAAACAAGTAGACATGTCTTAGATAATGAGAACCAGGTTTCTCACAGTAGGAGAAACAAGTCCTGAAGAAGAACAGGGGGAGGTTGAAATAAACCCTGTGCTGCTGGATTAGAGTTGGAGAAATCAGTATAGACTGATTTTAAAATACATCTATATGCATACAGATAGATACAGAAATGCATATATATACAAATGTGTGTGTGCGCGGGTTAGCATACCTACATATACCGCGAGCTAAAGGATCACGGCAACGTCACCAGTAATAAGACAAATCAGCACCACGTATCCTGATGTGAAGGCCTGAGAAAACCACCGCTCCTCAGCGGCATTCTCCCCAGTAATACATAAAGTCAACCTAATAACGAGAAATCATCAGACAAATCCTAATCGAGGCCATTCTACGTGAAAGACAAGGATAGTCCAAGAGACTGTCATAGATCGGACGAGACCAGAGAGACATGATAACTAAATGCAAAGTGGGATCCTGGAACAGGAAAAAAACAAAAATACTAGGGTGGAAAAACTGGTAAAAATCTGAATAAATTCTGTAGTGTTGTTAGTAGTTTTGTACCAGTATTAATTTCTTAATAGTGATCATTTTACTATTACTATGTGTGATGGTAATATGATGGAAAGCCGAGTAGAGGGTATATGGAAACTGTCCTATTTGCAACTCTTTCATAAGCCTAAAATTATCTCAAAATGAGAAGTTAAAAAAATAAAAACCAAAAATAAAAAAAATTAAAAATGAAGCATCATCCTTCTTCTTTCTACAGATGGATTTGGGGTCCTTCAGGGACTGTATTCGTTTCATATTGCTGCTGTAACAAATTACCAGACATTTAAATGGAATGACTTATAAACAACAGAAATTCGTTATCGGACAGTTCTGTAGGTCAGAGTCTCTCTAGGCTAAAATAAGTGTCAGCAGGACTGCTTTCCTTTCTGAAAACCCCAGTAAAGAATCCTTGCCTTGCCTTTCTCAGCTCCTAGGGGACAGCCTGCCTTCCTTGGCTCGTGCCCCCCTCCTCCATCTTCACAGCCCATAGCGCAGATCACGCAGCCATCCCTCTGACTCTGCGTCCATTGTCACAGCTCTGACTACAGCTGGAAAAGGTTTTCCTCCCTTGAAGGACACATGTGATTGGATTGGACCTACCTGCATAGGCCCCCTTGCAAAGTCCCTTTCGCCATGTCATGCAACATATTCACAGGTTTGGGGATCAGGACCTGTTTGTGAAGCCATTCTGTCTACCACAGGGACTTTTCAGGGGATGGGAGACGTAACTCTCCATACCAGCAGCAGGGAACCCCAAAAAGCAGATGAGACACATTCCCAGGGCTTCCCCTCTGAAACCAGTTGAAGTATCCTGCACCATGTTAGTACATAGGATGTTCTCAATTAATTAACGATTGCTGATTTGTAATGAAATTACCTCACTACTACCACCAGCTCATTGTCAGACTGCCTTCCGGGTGGTTCATCTTCATCCAATGGCATTTCCCTTGGACTATGAAGCCTCTGCCTTTCTGAGAGCTGCCCCTCCAGGCATTCCCATTCTCAAGCAGAACTGGGTCTGAGCATCCCGGAAGAACCACTCCTTGTTTGTTCTGTGGCACATCAGCTCCAGTGCCTGACATGGCACGAGGCACAGGGTGTTTAATGAAAATTTGTTGAAACAAACCCTCAGTAAGGTATTTGGGTCTGCTTTCCATGCAGTGGACCTATACATCCTTGCTTCATATCTGCTTTGGCCTATTAAGAAATGGAAACCTGTTTCTCCCTGCTTCCAGAAGAAGAAGGTGAGAAGGGCGTGGGAAACGATCCTTTCCATAATTTTGACGTGACAGAGGAGATGTTTTTATTATCATCTTTGATGCAAACTGGGAAAGCCAGGCTGAAAATACAATTTTCATGGCTTATTTAAATGTTAAATCTTAGCACTTTGAAGCATCTTATGTGATGTCCATACCTTCAGATTATTCTCAAGTATTTCTCTGAGTAAATTTACATTTTATTCGTGGGCCCTTCACATGTTCTGTTAATAGTTTTTGGAGCCATTTGCTAAAGCAGAGAAACCTGGGCTGCACGTTACCATCAGCTGAGGTGCTTTTAAAAACACCTGCTATCCATACTTGCCCTCAAGAATGCTGATTCAATCACTCTGGTAGGTTCCCAGGCATCTGTACAGTTAAGCTCCCTCGAGTGATTAACACATGAATCCAGGAAAGAAAGCCATTATGCTAAAGAAATAAACTGTGTTTCTTAATATTAAAGCTCAAAGTGTGTTTTGCTGAAGTAATGGGTGTGAGGTACCGCCCTGGGCTGAAATATGCCTCTATTTCTTATGTGCAAATGACTTCCATACTTTAATCTGATGGTTTCTGTCAAGGTCTAACCAGCACAGTTCTTTTCACTCCTTGTCAAAATTTTTCATGCTAGAAGAATCACTCTTCTTTGAGTTGTCTTTCCTGCCCCCACCCCGCATCTTTCTTTTTGACCTGTTGCTGAGCCAGGAGTAATGCTCTATGAAATACCCACTCTGCCCCCTTCAGCCACCTTCAGGCATCCCTGTTTGTCACTTTCTTGGCTCTGCTGTTTTCTTTCATCCTCCTATTATGCATCCTCATCCCTCATCATCCTGTGCTATTTCTAAACACAAATAATGGGAAGAATCAGAGTGGGAAAGGGATTCACGTGATGTACTGTGACCACCATAAAAATGTGCCTCTCAGTTCTCCAACTGCAGGGAGCATAACTGACCGCTGGCCTCAGGTGCTATGCTCCCAAACCCACCATCCCAACAGCACGAGGCCGCCCTTCCTTTGCGTGCTCGACATCAAGGGCTGAGCATGGATGCTAAGTCTGGCCTGTCCCTGGGGCCTTGAGCTCCTCTGACTGGTGACCTGGGCTCAAGGTCTCCTTACGGCCTTGCTCAGCTTCCCTAGAACTGCACTGTAAGCAGAGACTCTTCACCTACCCTTTCTTCCTTCTCTTTCTCCCTCCCAAAGTTTGCACCTACATCTAGCTCCCTCTCCATTTTCCTTCCCAGGCATCTTCCCAGATAAATTTCTTGTACATCTAATCCCATTTTGGCATCTGCTGCCTGGAGGACCCAAACCAGCATGAGTACTATTGGGGGAAATGTAAGGATAACTGGATTTTACTCTAAGTCATTTTTGTAATCATAATAAACTAATGTGTATGTAAATGGATGTAAAAACATCCACTCACATTCAAAGAAAGATTTACAAGGCTAACGAAGACATGTTAGGAGCACTGGACAGAAAAAGAAAATGCCCTTAATATTACATACCACAAGGCCCCATAGCAGTGGTTCTCAACCCTGGCTGGACACCGGAAACACCCAGGGAAGTGAGGCCCCTTTTGAGATTCTGATACCCTTAGTCTGGGGTGAGCCTGGGCGTTTG
The DNA here is from genome assembly GCF_057876585.1 of Rhinolophus sinicus. Classification (NCBI taxonomy): domain Eukaryota; kingdom Metazoa; phylum Chordata; class Mammalia; order Chiroptera; family Rhinolophidae; genus Rhinolophus; species Rhinolophus sinicus. The sequence continues at coordinate 185,147,388 of NC_142516.1, read as the reverse complement.
CATTTTGAAAGCTCCCCAGATGATTCTCATGGGCAGAACCATACGCCCTAGGTACGGATGGAGACAGGCCACAGCTGACAGGACCTACAGAATGTAACGTACCCAGTTGGTCAGGAGAAATGTGGTTAATCGCAGCCCCAGGGAAAGAGAAAAATGTCTTCAGCAGTTCTGCATAAAGGAAACTCTGTGGGATGTCATCAACCACATCCTTAGCAATATCCCTACAGTAAACACACAGTGAGTGTCAGCGTTCCTTCCTATGACATTCCCCAGGGCTGCCAGGTTCTTTCCATGCGCCACCACCAAGCACAAGCAGGTTCGGCTCACGCACAACTGTGGAGAGAAATTTTCCACTTGGGTTAGTACATCTCACCCTGACAAGGCCTCAGGCTGTGTCTTGGAGTGACGCCTCCTGGTTGGACTCCAAGGGTATCAGAAAACACACACTTTTATCTATTTGTTTTTATACCGGGGATCTGCATAAAATTGTGTTTCACCAGAAGATTCTACTGCTACCGCGTGTGTGCAAATTCCTCCAGTCTACAGAAAAAGTCGTCCTCCCATTCTTCAACAATGGAACCCACAGTAAGTCCTCACTTCAGAGCCTCAGAATAAGTAACGTCACTAAGGAACGATCGACGAAGATAAACTTCAGACTGTGACTTGATACCCAAACAGACAAGGCACATCCTGCAGGAATGATGTCAGTGCTGAGGGAGACCCCCTCCACCCCCCGCCCCAGCGACCCCCAGGCAGGAACAAATCAAAGAAACAAATTCCTCCCACATGGCCCGGAATTTCAATGGCAGTAGCCCTAAGTCTGAAGAGTTCCCATCTTACAGTTAATTCTTTTCATTTCCTCACGGCCAAGAAGAGAAACTATCTAAAACCCTGAATGTGAAAAAATGAGTTTGTGAAAGTCCAAATTTCTTGGGACATGACACTAAAACCCTTCACAAAGGCCAGCCTGTTGGGGTCCTCACCACCAGGGATCCAGTCTGGCCACGCTCTGCCTTCAGGAAGCCTCCCCACCTGGCACAGCACACACCCACACAGATCAGAAGGTGCCCACCAGCTTCCTGCGCCTGACGCATGCCAACCGCGTGTTGAACTTCTGGCGTCTTCCCCTTCCTAAGCTTTTCTTTCCAGCATCTTTGCAACAAAACCTGGAATGTCAGGGTTTCAGATGTTTAGTAAATGAGTTCTCCCGATCCATTATGATTTACTAACCTGCTTGCTTATTGAGCTGCAGTTCACAGCAACTCCAGTGAAACTGATTAGAAAAAATTTAATATGCAGTTCTATTACCTATGGATTAATGCATGCTTCAAGGGCATTGCTTTTCACTGGTGGAGGATGCATGCTATTAGCATTATAGAATGACTCTAGTAGTGACTTTGAATAACTTAAGTAGGAGCTCCATTAAAAACCAAAGAAACAAACAGCATCAGTTGATGTAAGTTCCAAGGTGGGCCTTTATGCCATTCCAAATGAGTGAACAACACTGTGCAAAGAATCAGCATTCAAGGACACGCAGAAGAGAGAATAAAACAGAATAATTATACCTGGTGATCAATTTGGATTCTTGTTGTTATATCACCCCTATTCTTTGGCTTCAAACAGACACACAGTAAATTCTCATGTGGAACAAGAGTTTTATTTTTTTAAGTATCATGATTTATAACTTAAAATGAATATTCATCTATTCACCCCCATTCCATTTTCACCAACAAACTACCACTCTCCACAGATGGTAGAAGTAGAAAAAGCCACCATTACTCTCCTTACAAGGAGAAAGGGAGCCCTCTACAACTGGCAGAGTTTCAGGGGACAGCCAGGAACACCACACTCAATTCCCCACCAGCTTAGCAATCCCTGACTTCTGCTAAAGTGGGGGGTAATAAGCCTATCAGATTCTGTTTGAAGAGAAAATATGGGTAATGCAGAGATATAAAAAACAGCGAGCATATTGGTAAAATAAAGTTACCAAACAGTGAGCACGTTAGTAAATAAAGCTATCAAGCATACTACTGAATAAAGCTAGGATAAAGGTAGAAAACGGCTGGAAGAGCCAGGATTCAATATCTTACCAACATCACCACCATCTTGTTTTCACCGCGTGTTGCTTAGCTGACATTAGTGGAGCACACACAGATGTACAAATGGCCTTACACTGAGATTCTTCTGGACTGTTCTCGGTCCCCACGCTGCTGTCCCAGTGTGGCCACATCAGGGTGGCTTGGGAAGCAGTCACATGAGACAGCTTCTGCCCATGGAGTCTGGTCAAGGCTTGTGGCAGGTTTACTGGTTAGTGAAATAAAATCTGTTTCCTTATTTCTAGTTTCAAAAGCAGCTCAATATTCATGTGAGAAATGACATGGGTGGAATTTAATACCTGGTGATTAGCTAAACTCTTCACACTCTTCAAAACTATAAAGCCTGTCGGAGATGATGCAAGGACAAGTTTTCAGATCCTTTTTTTTTTAAGATTTTATTGGGGAAGGAGAACAGGACTTTATTGGGGAACAGTGTGTACTTCCAGGATTTTTTTTTTTCCAAGTCAAGTTGTTGTCCTTTCAGTCTTAGTTGTGGAGGGCGCAGCTCAGCTCCAGGTCCAGTTGCCGTTTCTAGTTGCAGGGGGCACAGCCCACCATCCCTTGCGGGAGTCGAACCGGCAACCTTGTGGTTGAGAGGACATGCTCCAACCAACTGACCATCTGGGAGCTCAGTGGCAGCTCAGCTCAAGGTGCTGTGTTCAATCTTAGTTGCAGGGGGCACTGCCCACCATCCCTTGCGGGAGTCGAACCGGCAACCTTGTGGTTGAGAGGACGTGCTCCAACCAACTGACCATCTGGGAGCTCAGTGGCAGCTCAGCTCAAGGTGCCATGTTCAATCTTAGTTGCAGGGGGCACTGCCCACCATCCCTTGAGGGATTCGAGGAATCAAACTGGCAAACGTGGTTGAGAGCCCACTGGCCCATGTGGGAATCGAACGGGCAGCCTTCGGAGTTAGGAGCACGGAGCTCCAACCGCCTGAGCCACCAGGCCGGCCCTCGTATCCCATTTTGCATCCTGAGTAAGAGACAGGGACCAGGCAGTTAAAAATGAAGGGTTCCCGTAGTGCCAGGCTGAGGAGAATAAGTATAATGCTGCCTTGTGGGGGGGAAAAACCTCAGTAAATCAGCACTGGAAATTGTCCTTCTCCATTCTTCCCCAAAGACCAGAAAAAGGGAAGGAACAAGAGGTTTTACCAAATTGGACTTCACTTCATTATTTTCACTGTATCACAAATCCACCGCTCTTCAGGATAACCTCACCCCAGGTAATGCTTTTTAAGTGAGGTGTTCTTTCCCAGACTTGTCTAGTCACAATTCGCTGGTGATTGCATGGGAAGGCTAAGGGTGGGCGATTCTGCCACTAATGTGTTTGAGATACGCTTGAGGCGTTCTTAAATTTATTGAGCTTTATCTGCTGTGTATCTGTTTATGTGTGTGTCTGGTCGATGGCATTTTAAAAAACAATCTTTTAAAGAATTTTTAAGTGTTGTTGTTTTTTCTGATTATAATTTTTTTTAAAAAAAAACACATGATTGCAACAGAAAATGTACCATAAGAAAATATTTAGAAAAGTGCACAGAGATTTATTGACAAGGGGTCTGTAATTGCATTATTTTTAATTCCAAAACTGTAAGCAACCTAAATGGTCAAAAACAGAGTTTAGATAAATATATCTCTGCTGTGCAATCATTAAAAATCGTTTAATGATATGGACAGTGATCACAATAGATTAAGGGTGAAAAATAAGGTTATCAACATTCTGTACATTATGATCCCATTTGCTTTTAAGTATTTATTCATTTTTTTACTTACGGGAAAAAGGGAACATTCATCCTATAAGGTTAAATATGCTATAATTTCTGGATGATTCCAAGTAATCTTTATCTTCTTTATATTTTTTCCATAATATACAAAATGTTCTCAATCACTATACATTACATTTCAAATAAGGGGAAAAAATGATTTTTCATTACTTTCAAGTTTAAACAAACCAATTACCCCAATCCCTAAAGAACTAGTTGTGTTCATAATGGTTAAGTCAGTCCTTTGAGGGGCTGGGACTTCTTGTTATAAATAAAAGAAGTGAAATGCCTCTGCCTCCCTTGTAGCTGAAGTCAGTGAACTTCTAACCAGGCTCCTTGTCTTTCAAGGCATTTGGCTACTCAGACATCTCTGTGTGGGGGACAATCTGTCCCACCCAGAACCTCATTCTTCATCTTCTTCCAAAGCCAGGCTGGCAGGAAGAAGACACACACCTGTGTCCAGGGGTTCTATACAAGCACTGACGTCCACTTCCAACCTTCTTTTAAAGGGAGGGGGCACCACCCCCACCTACCCACCATGATTGAAAGGTAGCATGAAGAACCTTAGGGCCGAGGGATGAGGTGGTGGAAGTTCTAGAAAAGCACTTAGTTCTCCTGCTTCCCTGACCCTGCACACTTCCACCTTCTCTAAGGAAACAGGGGCACATTTGAGTGAAAAAATGGCCTAGTGACTCTTTTCTGTGATAGTGAATCCAGGTCTCCCTCCCTACATTCTTTCTCAGCTTACCCACTAAGTCAGTTCTCCAGAACTTAAATCTCAACACACACAGATGTATTCACCTTCATCAACAAATTCTCAGCGGGCACCTTCTCTGACCCTGGCAAAGTTGTAGGGATAAAGGAATGACTGCAATTTCCTGCCCTGAGGAATTAGAATCAAAGGAAAGTTGTGTAACAACATGGGATTGTGAGCTTGTCATAGGTGAAAAAATATATGTGGACTGCTAGGTTTTTATTTCAAACCATGCTGTGCTATAAATAAATAGAATGGGCAGAATAATCTTCATCAGTTTTATTATGCAAAATTTAAAAAACCTTTTTATTGTATTCTCCCCAAATCTCATTTTTTGTAAAAGAGTGGGATTTAATGATGTAGCTATTTAAAAATACAAATCCACCATCACTTTTTTCTTTCATAAAAATAATGATATCATTTTCTTCAGTACCTTCTAACACTAGGGAATGTAAGATCAATTGATTTTCCCCAAAATCTTTTGTGTAGTTTTTATGCAAGGGGAAAACTTAATGCTAACAGAAACAAATTTGACCATGCTTTTTAAATTATAGGATAATTGCTAATTCTGTGGTCATTCACTCCCATACCATCAACTGCAACACAGGAAACTATGAGAAATATAACCACTGGTAAAATTAAACCTGCTATTATAGCACCAATTTCTAGGATATGTTGATTTTTCCTATTTTGCAACATGTACACAGACATATAAAATTTTCTCATTTTGTTCTCACATGTTGACCTTGTAAATCCAAAGGGTGTCATGTCATGATGATTTTTATGAATTTAAGACATCTTTCTTGAAACTGTTTCTTTTTTACTTATTTCATTTTATCTTGTTTTTTTATTTTTTTAGTTCTAAGGAGGGCACAGCTCACAGTGGCCTATGTGGGGATTGAACTGGCAACCTTGGTATTATCAGCACTACGTTCTAACCAACTGAGCTAAATGGCCACCTGAATTTAAGACATTTTTTTATCTTGATAATAGCCTTCTTTTTTAGTTGATTTTTGATGTGAGGGTGATAATATACTCAGTGTATTAACACATCCCCTTGAAAACACTAATCAAAAGAGAGGGAGAGAGAGAGAGAAAAAAACAAAAGAAAGAAACAGACATAAAGCAAATCCATTCTTTATCTTAATTCACCATCATTTAGCCAATAATTATCTTTGTCACCTCGCATTTGGATCAGTCTCTGTATTTGCAATGAATTCCCATCAGATTTTATATCTTTACTAATATCCACTGTCTACTTCCAGAAGTTTTTCTAGGTGCTATTTATTTCTGTCATCCATTACCCTCAGCCCTTCTCAGTTCTTAGGGCCGTGTAATCAAGGTTTCACTCTACCTTAACTTAAAACCATCCAAATGGTTCCCAAATTTTCCTCATTGGTTAAAACCTTCTCTAACCAGAATCCTCTTTCCATCCCCATTAGCTGCATAATTAATCTTTAATCTTTTTCCTTTTCTATATCCATAGTAAATTTTTAGTTTAATCAATTTCATCCAGTTTTCCATATGTGTTACATGTCCTCTGGATCAGTATTGTCAGTCTAAAATTATCAATTCCATTAGCAGGGGTCCTAGTTAATTTGAATTACACAGCTGCATGTCTGATTTGACATAACCCCATCCAGAGATTGGAAGTATAGGGGAAGGCAAACATAGTAATAATAATTACTGAGCACTTAGTGCTTTACATGTACTATCTAAACATAGTTCCTGGCAGATGGTAATGGTTAATGTTAATAATGATGATGATAGTGGTAATAATAGTAATGATGATAATGGTGATGGTGGTGGTGTTGGTGTTGATGATAGTGGCAATGGTGATGGTGATGATGGTGATGGTAATGGTGGTGATGGTATAGTGATTGTGGTAATGGCGATGGTGGTGATGATGCTGATGGTGGCGATGCTGATGGTGGTGATGGTGATGGTGGTGGTGGTGATGGTGATGGTGGTGATGGTGGTGATGGTGGTGGCAGTTGTGCTGATCAGTATGACAACTGTGATGGAGGAACATTTTTTCAATTTATTGCCATCACATTTTCTAACCAACAGTGGAGCTGATTAACTGAAATTTATCCTTTTTCCAGCTTCCATGTCGCCCTTTTAGTGAAGGCACTAATTAATTCAAAGTGCATTTCTTTATGGGTGGGCAAGAAAAGGGAAAAAGAAGGAGAACTGGAAGATTAAATTATGGCATCTGACAAGTATTTCTTTTATTTGTAAAATTTTTAGTGCAGTATTGCAGGGCTTATTTATTGATTTAAATCTTACAAATGGAAGGGAAAATACAGAGACAATATATTTTGTTCGTTAAAATGTGGGTGATCTATTTCTCCAGAGAAAAATCTAAGTAGAGCAATTAGATGAGACATTTAGCTAACAGCAAAAATTTCTCAGTAGCAGAACAAAGAAAATAATTTTTTTCTAGACCACACTTCTTTTATACTACTTTTGAGCAAAAATTTTAGTGTCAGTAGGAGTTTTCAAACAGTTTTGCAGATAGCGTGGAAATCGTGGTCTTTACAGTTTTCTTGACCCCCTTCACATTCACCAGCCATCTCAAATAGGTAGACACTTACTTGAAACACTTCTGAATGTTATGGTAAAATATGCAGTGAAATATAATTTGCATGGCCTTCGCCACTTTCTACAGGTGTTGTACATATAACAAGCTTCAAAGGATGAGAGATTCTAACAGTTACAAACACAGAATTCCCACACCCAAAAGATCTCCATAAATGCCAAATAAAAACATACAGAAAGGTGTGTTTGCTCGCGCTCATTTTCTTTTAAGTGCATTGGCTATTTTCTGTTAGCTCTCAGCTGGTTTATTTATTTAGTGTTTACTTCTAGTACGCTATTGCCTTAAAGAGAGACTGCAATCTGCCTGCCCGTGCATGGGAAAAACATTATTTTTATTTGCTAGTCCATCTCTATATCTCTTTAATGCCACATATTATTCTATCACATAATTGCATATATTTTAACTAATTGCATATATTTGGCCATTAAGGTTATTTTCCATCTTTCTGTTACACATAACACCATGATGAACACACTTGTGCATATATACTTGCCCATTTGTGCAACTATATTCTTTTTTAATTATTTATTTTTCTTAGTTATAGTTGACATTCAATATTATTTCATATTAATTTCAGGTGTAGGGCAGCATGGTTAGACATTTATATAATTCATACAGCGATTCCCCCCTTGAGTCTAGTACCCACTTGGCATTACACAAAGTTTTTGCAACATTATTGACTGCATTCCCTATGCTGTACTTTACATCCCCGTGACTCTTCTGTAACTACCAATTTGTAAGAGATTAATTCTTTCAAGCAGAGGTTCTCAAGGAGCATTGCTCCACTGAAATCCTGATGTTGTGTGTCCACGTGAATGTGTGCATATCACCATCCCACCCCCTCCCCGGGAAGAGGAGCCATCACTCTCTCTACATGTGTGATGGAGTCCACAACCACGGAAGAACTGTTAAAACCCATTGCTCAGCAGTACCCTCCTCGTGCTTTGCTTCCACTCAGCAACTTTCAAACACCTAGAAAGATACTTTAAAAGGGCAACACCTCTGTTTAATAGCAACATAAGGTACCATAAGTATAAAAATTATATGGATGGTAAACAGTGTAATAAAGGGGTCACTGGTACAATCATCAGAAATTGACGGGGGGGGACAAACAAATTAAAATATATTACACTACTTAAATTTTTTTCAGTTGCTATTTTAAAAACTTCAGGGTGTATGTGGACTATTGTGTGATATCCTTCTGACAAAATTCTCTGCAGTTGACATGCAGGACAGAAATTTGAGTGCTGTAGAAAAATCACCACATGTGCTGATAACGTCTTTTTTGCAATTGTCATGGTCTGTGCATTTTGAAAGGCATAGTTTCTTTTCCCGCACTTAGTTCTTTTGTGCCTCGCTCATTTTTTCCAATGATTCTCATCCTTTGGTCGTTATAATTCTAAATTTCCTCAAAGGTGGGACACCATAGATGATAACTGAGTTCATCGCCTCTGGTAACCAGTATACTGAAAATGCTGAACTAGCAGTTCTGCAATGAAATGAAGTGCTGGAGGTGGAGATTGTGGCTTGTTTGTTTACCTAAGATGATGCCAGTCACTCACCTACAGGGACATAATTAATGTCTTGGATTCTTGCCCTACAAAAGTAAAAGATCTCACTGAGCTTATGTTACTTATGTGATGTAACTTTTTAAGGTATCTTTTAAAGGCACATCGTAATTTTTAAGGTGCATCGTAATTACCAATGTGCCTCTATAAAATGATAGAAAAAGGTTGGTTTTGAGAAAGAAGAAGGTAAGGAGGAGGGGGAAGGGGAGAAGATGAAGAGGGAAGAAGCGAGTGGCCAAAGGAAGAACTGCCTTGTAACACTGCCCTCAAAGAACACATAGATCAACATACACTAACATCTTGGAACTGCATTTCTATCTCTGTCTGTGGAGAGGAGAAGCTGAAAACGAGGGAAAGAAATCAGGGAAGAGGATATAAGAACTTTCTGCTGAGTTCTCGAAAGAGTCATCTTGGGAAAAGGACATAAGAAAACAACAGATGGTGTTCCCCAATGTGCTGGACTAAGTACAAAGACAACGCACAGGGCAAGCATTTCTCTAAGCAGTGCTTCTAGAAGAAACATCCCTCCCTCCAAATCCTGAAATTATATTCAAAATGTTGTGTGCATGTGTGTAGGTGCATTCCCCATCCCTGGGGCAGAGGAGATACAACTTTCTCCACATGCTCAAGGGAGTCCATGACCTCAAAACATTTGTTGAAACATGTTGCTCAGAGTCAGGGTTTCCCAGACCTTCTCTTTCCAGAAGTGTCCAAGTTGCCCTGTATCTCCTAAGCCCCGATTATAACAGAAGGGGCAGAGCCAACACTTAGGGTGTTGGAACAGCTTTCCCCTTCATGTAAAACCTAAGTAGCTGAAACTCACAACTCCAGCCTCCATAGTCCACGTCCTCACCTGGTGAACAAGCCCAGAATTCAGACGAACTGCCCCAGTTCTATGCGGTAGTACTATGTCATTTTCCAACATCCTCTCTCTTTTGCTATATTATTTGCTCTTCACAACACCTCTGGAGAAAAACAGGACACCTTACCATTAGTTCCCATTTACAGAACAGGAAACTGAGGGTCTGAGAGCTACAGTGACTTGCTCTCAAGTTCACAAGTGGTGGTGGCTGGCCAGGCTGAGAATGTAGGCCTCCAACCTCTGCTGCAGCACACTGCCCCCAGTTTCTATTATATGTGGGAATTCAACGAAGGGCAAGACATGTCTGCCCACAAGGAAGCTGAAATCTAAATACAGTTTGTTTGTTTTTTTTCTCCCAGTGGCAAAAAGCCCAACTCTGCACACATCCCTGTACCATGCTCTGCCCTTTCTCAGCCTTAGAATCAAAATCATTTAAAGGGAGGCAGTGTTCTTCCCAGACAACAAAGAGAGTAGCCAGCATTACTGTGCTGCCACAGAACTCCACGCAGATCAGAAAAACAAACAACAATGATTCTCTCACACTTTTAAAGACGTATTTTGTTTGAACAAACAGGGCCAGAACCTTGCCAATAAGGGAAACAATCTTCCTTCAGTAAACATGTATTATACAAATTAATATTTTTAGAAATATGTTTATTTACTAGTATCAATGATAGAAAGTGTTATTAGGTCTCATTTTTCACCCATCATTGTATGCACACTGGTTTCTACATAACTCTACAATGCACACCCAGTGTGGGCATCATGTACTCCTTTGATTCATGGCTTTGATTTTGACATATGATTTCTTTTTGCCAATAAAATGAGGCTAAAATCATATTGTGTCAAGGCTTCATGAAGCCTGATGTATTTCCACTAGCTTCTTGTACTTCTGCAATCACCTGGAGAAGATCATGCCAGACTAGTCCACTGGGACCAGGAAGAGGAGGCTGGATATTTAGGACAGAGCTGCACCAACAAAAGTATCCCAGCTGAACCTGGCCTACCTTAGCCAGTCACCTTCTCTGCTGTCTCTAAGACCGAACTATCAGTTGTGCTTCTTATAAAATGAAGTTCCTTTCATGACAAACCATGTATTTTTTTCTTGTGCCAATGCAGGAGATAAGGCAATTTTACTTAAACTTTCTTGTTGAATTTGAATAAAGGAGTTTCAAGACTCCTAGGTTCTCTTTCATGAGATCTCTTTATAGTGGGAATGACCAGATATACCTAGGCAGGGTACAGCTCTAATTTTTAACTGGACTGTTAACCAGTATCTCATCTTCCATACCCACCCATTGTTCTTGCTTATATGAAAGTTTGTAACTAAGAAGACAGAACCATAAAGAGAATAAATTACTTAGTTGATAAAAAGCCTGTGATGAAAATCTAGACTCCATCACAATGCCTTGAAAATTCTAAGGAAAAATTATTTGTAACCTAGAGTTCCATACCCAGCTAAACTATCATTCAAGTAAATGGGTAGACAAAGACAGTTTCAGATATATAAGAACTACCTGAGAAAATGCTTCAGCAAAATAATAGAGTAAATAAAGAAATACGAAGCCATAAAGTCCAAGAAACAGTGGATCCAGTCCAGGAGGGCAGTGAAGGATGTCAGCTATGCAGCAGACCTTGAAAGCTACCAGAAAGCATTGGACCATGAAATGGAAATCTTAGGGAGAAAGTCTCCAGGATAAATTAAAACTCATTATGGTGGAGTTTATGAGAAAAGTAAAAATATGAATAGAAAAACTTTTAATGAAGCAACTATAGATACTAGAAAAAAAAATCTGTACAAAAAACTTAATCATAATACAAAACTTGGTTCTACAGTGGGTTTTATTTTCATAATCATCATATAATAAACCTCAATTGATAGTTTAACTAAAAACAGCAATTAACAGTATTTGAAGGATCAGAGGAAATGAGGAAGCATAGAGGAATTGTCAAATACTCATCTACTATAACAGGAAAGAAATTAATAATGTTTAAAATGGATAAATTAAGAAATAGTAGTATAAGCATATTATTTATAAATATGACCACAAGTACCATTGGAAGTTAAGTTACTTCTTGGGTGGGGAGGAATGTTGTTTTTATTTTATAAGCTTTTCAGAATTGTTTGATTTTTTTTAACCAAATACAATGTTATTCTGATCAAAATAGGGCAAGAGGCATTATTCCAGAAGCATAAGGAGTGAGAGAGAGTCATGCAAGGTGAGGCTGGCGAGGTTAGGAGCCAGACAATTTGAGTCTTTTAGACCCAGTTAAGGATCTTGATCTTCAATGGAAAGTCACTGAAGACATTTTCAGCTATGTGTATGTGTCATGAAACAATTTTGAAAAGCACTTTGGCTGCAAAATATAAACTGGTGTGGAGGGATACAAGATTGTATGAGCGGAAACTAGTTAGATGGCTATTGTTAAAACTAAGATGAGATTTAGAGGTAGCTTAGAAAGAAACAGAAGAATTGATAAATTTGAGTGAAATTTAGAAAGTAAGATGGACAGTTTATAGCAATAGATAGTATATGAAAAGCTGGATATAATGAAAGACAACTGGATCCATACAATGGGTAGAAAGTTATGTACAGTTCACTTTAGGGAACTTTAGCATCGTCACGCAAATGTAACTTCAAATCACATTCAATGGGATGGTAATATTAGTTACCAGGCCCTCTTACCTTAAGGATTTGGTGAAAACACATAGTTATGACAAATGGGTTTGCTCCAACCAAGTTTCCATGACAGAATTAAGCGCTACAGAAAATTATCTGAGAGACTGCTTTTTTTCAATTCTCCTAAGGGTACATAGCTAGTACCATTGTAGATGCATAGAATATTCAAGATTAAATCTCTCACAAAACCCCACTTGAGGTGGCTGATAAGAATAGTTTCTGATCTGATTCAATCCATATTTTTTCTTTTTTTAATGCACAATTCTATTGTTCTCTTTCCATAGCACCATGTTTCATTTGCTGTTAGCCCATATCAGTATGACCTATCTACTATATACATCCACTATACATATTTGTATACTTGCAATTACTCAAAATTCCTTAAGTACAGCTTTTTAATCAATTGTATTGCTAGGATGGTGAGATCATCATCTCACCAAATAGTATCAACCAAATATTTCCCCATCTCACCAAATAGTTCCCCAATTAGTATCAGTTCTCCTTACAGTCCGATGATAGGATTATGCTTCCCTGACTTCTTGAAGTTAGGTGTGGCCACGTAACTTCCTTTGGTCATTAAAATATGAGTAAAAAAAGTGATGAGTGTCATTTTCAAGCAGAGTCTTTAGGAGCTAGAGAATTCTTCACCATGGTCTCTTTTCCTGCCTCAACAAACACAAACTCACATGTTGAAGTAGAACCAGGGTCCCAGAGTAACTGCAAGGAGCAGAAGGCTCTTACCATCTCACACTGAACATGTACCATGGGTGCATAAATACTTTTGTTGTGTTAAGCCGCTGAGATTTTTGTATTGCTTGTTACTGCAGCATAACTTAACCCATCCTGCCTGATACAGATGCTTCTTCCAAAATGCTCTGTACAATTCCTACCCCTAATTGCTTATATTCTAGGAGTGATTTATCTCTGTAGGTTTTAGTGGTCCTACTTTTTGCCTCCATCTAATCTGAACATTTTATGTCTCCTGGGTGAGCTGATTCTGTCTTCTACCCTCCATGGTATGAGGAGTCCTATCTCTTTTCCAGAACTGTACCAAAAGCAGGGCAGTGGGAATGATTTATCCCACATACAGAAAATAAGGGAATGAAATGTGTGTAGAAATTTTTAAAATAATAAAACGAACTAAAAAACAGTGTGATTTTATTATTACCATGCAGCTGCAGTGCAAGGCATTTTTAAAGTTAAGTGCCTATTGCAGAGCATGCTCGAGAACTTCACCAGTGATAAATATCCAAACCAGCTGGGATCCATCCACAAGTTCATTCATTCATTTACTCAGGATATCCCAAGTGCAAGACATGGAGCTATACACAGCAGACGAAGTCGTCAATAGCACCAGCACTTCCTGCACTCACGGAGTTTACATTCGGGATGTATGGGAGGGGTGAAGCATCCAACTGAGTGTGCAAATTGTCATGAAAGTAACTGTCTCCTTAAGAAAGTGACATCTGAGTGAGGCCTGAATAAAGAAGAGGTAGTGATGTGAATTTCTTGGAGAACCTTCCAAGTACAGCGAATGTCAAAGCAAAAGCCTTGAAGCAAGACCAAGTCTACTGTGCCATGAGCATTGTAAATGAGGTAGGTGAATGGAGAGAGAGAAGGTGAAGAGAGAGGTCGGCAGCAGGCATTTGCAGGCCGTGGTGAAGAGTCTAGATTTTAATCTGGTTGCAAAGGCAAAAGCTTTAAGCAAACAAGTATTATACTATGACTTTAGAGAGACCACTCAGGTTGCTATGTGGAGTATAGAGTCAAGAAGGGGAGCAAGAAACCAGGTAGGGGAATGTTGCATGAGTCCAGATGAGGTATGATCATGCCTTGGATACGGGTCTTAGCAGCAGATATGATGAAAAGGGTCAAATTCAAGAAATGTTTTGGAGCTAGAGAAGACAAGACTTACTGATGGATTGGACACTGATGATGAGTGAAAGAGAGGACACATAAAAGACTCCTGGTTAAATTTTGGATTAAACAATTGAGTAGGTGAGAGGCATCAGTTCCTAAGAAATTTTCTTCTTAGCTTATGCTCTGCTAAACGAGAAGAAAAAAAAGCAAATTAATACCTCTTCCCAATTTCCTCCTGTACTGGCAAAAGGAAAATACAGAGAGAGAGAGAGAGAGAGAGAGAGAGAGAGAGAGAGAGAGAGAGAGAGAGAGAAACATGATGGAAATACAGTTTTCAGTTAATTAACATTATCATATTATTCAGCCTACCTGACATCATAGATCAATCGTCTGGGAATTACCATACTGGTACAGTATCTAGGATGGAACTTGGACAAGTAATTTGATTGGCCCACAGTGATATAACAATTCTATTTCAGAGTAGAGCTCAGGGTCTGGGTGTAGGTGCCCAGAGCCTGAGGTCTGGCTGCCCACTAGTCCCTAAGCCCTTGGTGGGAGCCATACTGTGCAGAGACCACACTATGAGCTGATAAAACACTCACATAGTGGGTCCTTGGGTCAGAGGATTGTGTAACGCAGTCCACAATGGCAGTGGAGGTAAGATTAGAAACCAGAAACTATATGTCAGTGTGGTCTGACCCCTTTCTGGGTTCACATTAAAATCCCATCTGCTTTCCAGAAAGTCGTGTTGTAAACCATGGTTCCTGTTCATGAGCTCTCTGGGGCAGATCTTCTAGGATACAGTTCTTTCTTGTACAAGAAATGATTTTAAAAGTAAACAACACAAGATACTACTATTAAAAGAAAGTCTGTGGCTCTAACATCCTTCTCAGAAACATTCTATTGTTGCACAAAAGGGGCCTCATTAGAAAGAGCTTTATTCACAGATCTACAGAGAAGGTGGAGATAATGGTGGTCTGGCCATGCCTAGCAGACGAAACTAACAGTGTCATTGCCCAAAGGCAGAAATGAATTCCAAATCAGATTTCTGCTATGAAATAGATTTTTGCCTATTGCCAGCTCATAAAAGAATCCTCACGTGTCTATCACTGTGTAATGATTTCAGGTTCTCAAAGGGCATGGTGTTTATTGAGCACAATCTGCAATTCAACAAATTGCAATGTCAATTTTTCCTTTTTTGTGCATGTTTCAAGAACTATGCCAGGAGCTAAAGGATGATGGGGTCATAAGTTGGTCCCCCTAGCTTTAGCACACTGCCCATGGGTATGTTGAAGGCGTCTCTGCCACTTGGCTCGTGTCATGATATCTCTGATTCAGTCATTGTAATAGGATAAAGGAAAATCTCAGATTGTGGAGTCACACCAATGCAATGTAAGATAGAGCCACAAAATCATGGCAATTCACAGCAGTCGTCGCATGTGGAGTATGCACACATGGACGCTATAGCATAGTGGTTAAGGGCTTGGACTCTGAAGAGAGACTGCACAAGTTCAAGTCCCACTTCTCTCTCTCACTGGCCATATATTGTGTTTCCCTAAAAATAAGACCTCGCCGGACTATCAGTTCTACTGTGTCTTTTGGAGCAAAAATTAACATAAAACTCAGTCTTATTTTAATATACGACCGGGTCTTATGTAATATAACATAATGTAATGTAATATACTATAATATGATATGATATGATATATGATACAATACGATATGATATAATATAATACAATGTAATATAATACTGGGTCTTATATAATATGATAATATAATATAAAGAACATAATATAATATAATATAACAAAGTATAATACTGGGTTAATATAATATAATATAATAATACCGGGTCTTACATTAATTTTTGCTCCAAAAGACACATTAGAGCTGAGGATCTGGTGAGGTCTTATTTTTAGGGAAACACGGTATGCGAAATCCTTGCAAGTCTGTTAAATGGGCCAACAACAGACTATGTTTCATAGGAATGTTGGAATGATTAAGTGAATATGCATAAGTGGCATAAAAGTACCAGACAAATAGTAGGTACTATATAAACATTTGCTATTATAATTACAATACTGCACTCCTTTGTCTGACATCACTCTTAGCAGGTGCTGCCTTCATGACTTCATGTGCCATCAGAATCAGCTTAAGAGAGAAGGATATGAGAAACTGATATGCACTGAGCCTTTGCTACATCCCAGGCACTGTTCTAGAGAACGACTCTACCAATTGTGTGACCTTCGGCAAGTTACCTCAGCCCGCTGAGCCCTCATTTTCTTATCTGTAAAACAGATACGCCGTCTAATGTTCGTGGTGCCTGCAAGGACCTAGCAAGTTTGGAAAAGTATGTTCAAGTTGCTGGCACAGTGCGGGTTCTCAAAAGTAATTTCACTCCTATAATTACTTGTTCGCTTTTCCCTCCCAAGAAACTGGTAGCCTCCCTTGAAAGACCTCAAGGCCAACAATCATTTTACTACTTAAACATGATTTATTATCATTCTTTCATTGAGAAAAAAGTAACACTTTAAATCATTACAGGTATAGTGAAATAAAAAAAAATTAATGATGTAAAGATCTAAAAAGAGTGTTAAGTTTCCCATAGGCATATGTTTTTATACTTAGTCTATATTCACTGTTCAGTCTGATATATCTGATGATTTCCTTTGATTTCCTGTAATTATTTTTAAGGAAAGACTCAGAGTTCATTGAGACAGAGAAAGGTGAGATGATAATCAACAGTTCAGAGGTGGCAGGGAGTGATGGCCTCCTCAGTAATCTGTAGGGTTCATCGTGACTATTCGTGATGAAATGAATCTATAGCTTCCTCAGGCAAATATGTTGTGTAGGGATATGGACCCTATGGTTCTGAAGGTGGGGTGAAGCAACAGGGCAGCCCCGCAAGAAACTAGGCTATCGGGTTTGATTGTGTCTGGTATAATAACTTGCCCTCTGTTTTGGTTCCAAGGCAATGAGAAGGATGTACAATTATACAATATATAAAATTAAGGACCCCAAGCCTACCAACACTACTGGTTGCAGCCCAGCACTGGACCAGGGACTGGCCATGGCATACAAGGATAGCTGGTGTCTCTGATGATTGTATACATTCACGTTGGATTGGACAACGAAGGTGCCAGAGCCCAAGCTGACTAACATGAGGTGGAACAGCATCAGTACCGCAGGTGCCCGACGGGACAAATGGTCTTTGGAGGCCAGGAGGTTGGAGCTAGCCGGGACGAGGCACACACCTGGACATCACCTAGTACTCCTTCCTAGAAGACATCACGTTTAAATGTGATACACCCTTCTGATGACCTGCCCAGGTTGTTGGAACTCCCTGCCCCAGTGGGACTGCTGAAAACTAAAGTCAGAGCCAAGCCAACCAGCAATTCATTCCTCCAACAAATATTTACTGAGTACCCTCCATATGAATACAGTATGTCAAATTTCCATGACCTGATGACACAGAAGTTCTGGCAAGGGAGACAGATAATAAAAGAATACATTATTTAGTACAGTGGAAGATTAAAAGTGCTAAGGGAAACAAAAAGCAATGCAGGGTAACGGAGGCTGAGAATATAGAGGGAGGGCTACAGTTTTAAATACAGTGGTCAGGGTAGGCCTCATTGAGAAGATGATTTCTGAGGAAAGATTTAAGGAGTGAGGGAGTAATCCATGGGGTTACCTGAGTCAAGAGTGCGCCAGGTGGCCAGAACTGCCAGCAGAAAGGCCCTAATGGGGACCACGTCTAAAGAGACCCATATGGGAGGGAGCGAGCCAGAGGAGACGCCATCACACAGGTAACAAGGGGCTGACCAGACTATGGAAGCCTGCAAAAACTTTAATATTTATTCAGTAAAATGTGGAGCCATGCAGGATTATGAGCAGAGGAGTGATATGATTTGATGAATGTTTTCAGAAGTTCAGGAGGCTGTTGTACTAATCCAAGTTCAGCACAGACCAAAACAGTAGCAATAGAGGTGCTGGGAAGTGGTCAAATGCCGGAAAATTTCAGACTCAGGATTTCCTCGTGGATTAACTGTGGGATGTGACAGAGAAGACTTGGGAATGGCTCCAATGTTTTTGTCCTGGAAAACTGGAAGGTTGAAGTTGCTATCAACTGACATTTGCAAGGAAGATCAGTTCAATTTTTGGACATGATGGAATTGAAGTGTCTGTGAGATATACTAGAGGAAGTACAGACACGTGTGTGTGATGAGCCTGGAGGTCAGGAGGTTAGAGCTACACGGAGGTACAACAGCTGTGGGGCAGCATGAGCTCTTTAAGGGAGAGGGTGCTGACAAAGAAGAGAGGCAAGGATGGGGCACTTCACCATTTAAAGGTAGCTAAGAGGAGATTGATCCATGAGGCATTTTCTTACAAAGCAGGAGGGAGAAATTTCTCAGCTGGCAGGCGGGAGGGTGTTTGCCAGACTGTCTTTACAATCTGAAATGTGTGATTTGGGGTAATGTGATGTGATCCCTGTGTGTAGCTCATGGTGGTTTGATGGAGGCTCTGGGGTTGGGGAAAGCAGCCTGGAGTGTGTGTGTGTGTGTGTGTGTGTGTGTGTGTGTGTGTGTGTGTGTGTGTGTGTTAGCATGTTTGCATTCTGTGGCTGGATGGACCCACATGCCCCAAGAGACAGAAGCTCATGACCAGGGAAGCCCTCTGGGTAGGGCTGCTGGGGGCGTCTTCTTCTACCTAATCACAACTGGACAGTGGGGAAAGTTCAGTTTTTCACAGTTGAGAGCCTTTTTAAGAATAACTTCCTAATCACATGCTAATATGAATCCTCAGGTTTGAACGGTCTACAAAGGCCTTTTCTTCTGAATTCATTATATCCAACTCTTTTCTTCAGGGAAGAGGGTTTTCTAAGATTCTTATTGACTATTACTGTTTTATCATCTTTTGAAAACACTCCTTCCTCTTTGTTAATTTATGTCCTTTTTATCATTTCTGCTCTAAATGATGTATTTACTTACTTCCCATTACTTGGCTATAAAATCGAGACTCACATCTCATCGCACTGAGAGGAATTCATTCACCATACTGACTCAGACCCAGCATCAGACAGAGCCCAAAGATTCTCCATGAGATGTACCGTGAATAGAGATATTCAAAATTACTTAGTCCCACAGACACAGAGGATATTTTTCTATAACTTGAGATATCTTTCAGGGTTTTCCTGGGGATGAACTATGCAAAACAATATAACAATGTGTATTTAAAATCATCATATAGCAACTATGATGTAATAGACCAGACCCCAGAGCTTGACAAACACTAACTCATTTTATTCTCTCAGCAACCTGCAAGGTAGGGACTATCACCATCATCATCCCTATTTTATAGATGAAGGAAACGAGTTGCGGAGAGGTCAGTTTCCTTGCAATAACACACAGAGTAAGTGGCGGAGTCAGGATTCCAACCCACACAAGCGGGCTCCAGAGCCGCTGTGCTTAATCACTGTCCTTTGCTATGTTCTCTGCCTCTCCTCCTAGTTTTCCAGCAGGCGAGCTGCTTTTATTTTCTTTGGTAACATCATAATTTCATATCTGGCACTTTTAAAGGACTACCCTTTAAATTTACGAAACAGCATCTGAAAAATGGGTGACCAAACCCACTTTGATGATGAGGTGGTGGTGAGCCCGGGAGGCCGCTGACCGTAAAACAATCAAATGAAGGGCCACACGGATGGAATCCCGCAGCAGGGCTTCCCTGGGTAAAGCCAGGGATATCCTTGTCACTATTGGTATTTTAAGTACATGCAATGTCAAAGTGTTTTCACACACTAACGAACACACCTAATAAAGATTAAAAGTGTTTAACCTATTTCTGCTCAATTTGATTTTAATGAAAGACTCATTGTAAAGCTGCGTTTGGATGTATTAAAGATCAGTGTTGATCAGAGGGTTCCATCCCTAGTATTTTCTACTGTCTGAACTGAGCTTGCTCCCTTTAACGCTCTGTCTAGTGTTTCTGCAGCTACCTGGAGCAGGTCCTGTAGAGGGCACAACATCTCTCTTGGCTGAGCTTAAGTGCCTGGTCTCTCTGCAGGAGTCCCACGCACATAAAAATTGGAGAAGTTTGCTTGTTGGTGGCGGATGCTGACTCAGCAGCGGGGGGAGGGGAGGGGGCGGGGCCTGAGCGCCTACATTTCTGACTTGCTCCCAGGAGCCGCTGCTGCTGCTGCTACTGCTGCTGCTGGTTGGCCCAGCTCAATTTGAGTTGCAAGAGCCAAGAGCGGTGAACTCAACCTTGGCTGCTCCCCTGAAAACCTTTGAAAAATGCTATTGGCTAGGCTGTCTTCGGATTTCTGGGAATCGGATTTCATGGGTCTTGGGTGTGGCCTGGACAGTAGGAGTTTTCAAAGCTCCTCCGATGACTCCACTGTCCAGCTGTGATTAAGACTCACTAGTTTAGAGCGGTCGTCCTCAAAATTGGGGTGCTGGACTAGCAGTGCCTGCACTGCTGGGGAACGGGACAGAAATGCAAATTCTTAGGCCCCACTTCAGATCTGCCTCAGAACCTGAGAGGTAGGCCCAGGGGGTGTGTGGCGAAAAGCCCCCCTGTGACAATGATGACCACCAACACCTGAGGATTTAGAGGCTCATGGAATATACTTCCCGTTTCTCTACGTTCCCCACATCTTCTCTCTCTTCCTCTCCTCTCTGCCCCTCTGTTTCTTTCCCCCCAACCCCTCCCCAGTGTGTGTTCGCACAGTTTGGAACAGCAGGTCTGTGCCAACATACGCTGATACAAAGCTGAGAGTCTAAGGAAGAGGGGACAGAAAGCAATGCAATCGGTGCCAAGGGTAGTAATATTTGGGTCATCTCGGTAACTGACAGCTGGTCACGCTCAGTCAATTTAAGCATTGTGTATCCCAAGCCAGAGTAAACCTGACCCAAGAAAATTTTCTAAATCCTTTGTCTACACATATTCATATTTCTAATTAAAATGAACAGCGTCCTACTGTATAATAACTGGAAAGAAACCCAACAGGAATTGTTATAGTAGATGCTTCTGCCAGTCACCAGCCAGTGCTGTCTGTGAGTCCCAGAGAAGTCTATTCAATCGGAATGCCCCCAGCCCAGGCCGAAACAGTGCCACTGCCACTAAACCACTGGTGAGCTTCTGGGGGGGACGGGGTGATAATCTCAAAGACTGGGCACATGAGTCTTCACCTACGTCTTTTTAAGCTCTTGATCTCAGAAGCTATCAGTCCCGGGACACGAATCTCGCTGCCCTTCCCATCTGAGGAAGAAACAAACGTCCATGAGGGGCAGCTCAAGGGGGCAGAGCAGCTGCTCCCAGGAGTTTCCGCCATGAGGAGGGTGAGCACAGCTACAGACACAAGGGCGGTCTGATGGGAACAGCTGGTCCCCTGGCAAACCCTTCACTCCGAGGACGAGGCTCCTGGCCCTGGGCCCCGGGGAGGGAGGAACTTGCCTATGTGTGTTCTGCCTATGGGCTTTAATACTAGCCAATGTTTTAAAAAATATTGTGGCAAAATACACTCAACGTAAAATTGTCCATCTTAACCATTTTTAAGGGTCCAGTTCAGTAGTGTTAAGAGAATTCATATTTTTGTGCAGCCAATCTCCAGAACTTTTTCATCTTGCAAAACTGAAACTCTGTACCCACCCATTAAACAACAACTCTCCCAGCCCCTGGCCACCACCATTCTGCTTTCTGTCTCTATGAACTTGTCTACTCGAGGGACCTGACAGAAATGGAATCACACAGTATTTGTTTTATGGTGACTGTCTTATTTTACTTAGCATGGCATTAAGGTTCATCAGCTTTAAGTATGTCAGAATTGCCTTCCTTTTTAAGGTGGAATGATATCCCCTTGTATGTGTACACCACATTTTATCTGTTCATCTATCAGTGGATACTCAGGTTGCTTCCTTCTTGGCTATTGTGAATACTGTCTGAATACGGGTGTGCAAATATCCTTTCCAGACCTTGCTTTCAATTCTTTTGGATAAATACCAGAAGTGGAATTGCTCAATCATATGGTGGCTTTATATTTAATTTTTTGAGGAACCACATACTGGTCTCTATAAACGTTTTAACATTTTACATTCTTACCAACAGTGCATAAGGATTTCAATTTCTCTATATCCTTTCCAACAGTTGTTATTTGGCGGTGGGGGTGAGGGTTGATAATAACTATCCTAATGGGTATGAAGTAATATTTCATTGCTTTCATTTTCATTTCCCTAATGACTACTGATGTCCAGCCTCTTTGCATGTGCTTATTGGCCATCTTCTCTGGAATGTTTATTCAGGTGTTTTGCCCATGGTTTTAATTGGGTGTTTTATTGTTGTTGAGCTGTAGGTGTTCTTTATATATTCTGGATATTAACCCCATATCAGATATATGATTTTCAAATATTTTCTCCCATTCTGTAGGGTTTTTTTTTTTTTTACCTGTTTATTGTATCCTTTGATACTCAGAACTTTTAATTTTTGATGTAGTCCAATTTATCTATTTTTGCTTTTATTACCTGTATGTTTGGTGTTACATCAAGAAATCATTGCCAAAGCCAATGAAGCTTTCCCCCTGTGTTTTCATCTAAGAATTGTATAGTTTTAGGACTAACATTTAGGTCTTTGTTTCATTTTGAGTTAATTTTTATAGATGATATAATGTAGGGTTCCAACTTCATTCTTTTGCATGTGACTAGTTAGATTTTCGAACACCATTTGTTGAAAAGACTCTCCTTTCCTGCTTTGAACAGTCTTGACACACTTACTAGAAATCCTTTGACCACATATGCAAAGGTTTATTTCTGGACTTTCTGTCTATTGCGTTGGTCTACGTGTCTGTCTTTATGCCAATGCCATACTGTTTTGTTTACTGTAGCTTTATAATGAGTTTTGAAGTCAAGAAGTGTGACGCCTCCACCTTTGTTCTTCTTTTTCAAGATTATTTTGGCTATTTCAGGTAATGTTAGGCAAACGTTTAAACTGAAATTCAGATTACTGACATCTTAAAACCTTCAAATGACTTCCCATGCTATGTAAAATCCAAACTCCCTACCATGATGCTCCCCAGGATGGTCCTTTATCTCCAAGTGCTTTTTACTCACACATCCGTCCATTCATTTATTCTACACATATTTATTGTGGTCCTACTATGTGTTGAGCTCTGTAATAGGCACTGTGGAACCAGCAGTTAACAATCATGCTAACTTCTCCCCCTTGTTTTCAGCTGAGAGACCTTCCTCCCCTCCCTATCTAAGTTGTCCTTCTCCTCACCCCTCATTCTCCATCCCTATACTCTGCTTTTACTGCTTTCATAGACTTCCCTGAATTCTTCATTGTGTTTACCTGTATATTATATGTCTTCCCTACCAGACTTTAAGCTCCAAAAATTCAGAGACCTAGAAGACACTGGAGGGGCACTCAATACACTCAATGAAAGAATAAGCTAAGTTTATTTGACAGTTTTCTGAAAAGATAGTAAACCTGAGTAGCAAAGGTTCTCTTATAGAAAACAAAGTGGATAGTCAGCTTTCTGAGCACTGGGCATTGCTGTCTATTGGGACATCACCAAATCACCATTTGAAGGTTACTTTAAACTTGTACTAAACACAGAATAAAATATGCTAACCATAATTTCACTGTTTAAACTGAACAGGACTTATGGGGTCCATGAACTTTCTTTCTTTTTTTTTTTCTTTCTCATCTTTTGATCAGAACATTTCCAAAGGAAATACGGAGCTAAGAAGTGTACCTCCTTGTGTGACCTGAGAGCAAGAATCCGGTGTCTTAGAAAAGGAGAAAAACTATTGACTAATTCAAGGCTGTTGACTTAAAATACAGTTATTAGATTTCATTACTCTTCTGGACAAAAATGCTTTAAAATGTGAGTCAATCAGGTTAAACCAAAAAGTAGAGGGGATGTTTCCCAAATAAACCCATTTTTGATGGTCATTCAATTAGATGTAGCCACTTATGTTCCAATTCCCCAAATTACAAATGTGCCTCTGCCACATTTATGTTACAAGTAAACTGAAATTCATGAGGCCTTTTTACCACTTTCTTTCCTTGGGTTTGCAATCCAAAAGTATTTGCTCATACGTGGTAGATGAGTGTAACATGGACACATATTTGCAAGTTTTCCTCACAGTCAACTAACCACAAGGTAAATGGATTTGTTCATGCTATAAACCCAAAATGCCATATTCTAACTTTACACCATTAAACCTGCCAAAATTACATTTTATATCCTTCCTGAAAGTACAATCCTAAATTACTACTTCTTAAACAACGTAAGAATGTCAGACTTTGCTGTCCTATGTAAGACAAGTCATGTGAATTCTATTACTTCATCATACTTTGTTTTCATTCAGACAATTTCAATCTCCTGCAACACATTCAAGCTAAACTGTTTATTTAGTACATTCTCCTGGCCTATCACTCAGGAAAGAATCAGATACTCTAGTGATTATTTTGTGAAGGCTCATTTATTGCTTTTGGATACAGGCCACCAATGAAGTGACAATAACCACACTGACGAAAAAAATTAAAAAAGCTAAACCAGCAATACAGTCTTATGACAACAGATCACATCTTGATTTGAAAAAGCAGAGGTGGTATTCTGGCTTTCTCGACTTTGTATACACATATCATTTCCCTTGACATTCTGCCACTATCTACCACCAATAAATCTTCATCGAACAAAGATAGTCTAAATTTTCCCCCAAGGATCTTCAGGCACGACTAACTGAATATAGCTATCAATACATGAGAAATTTCATTTCAAAAATAAATATTTCCATTAGGCTTCCTTCGGGGATATATGAGATCAGGATATGTTATAGAATTTTGCTTCACCGATATAATTTTTTAATTTGCACCGTAATTATTTCTCCTCAAAACATATTAGAGTCCTTGATAGAATGTTTCTTACAAGATTGCTTAGACTTACTGAAAATGAAAAGCAACCTCCAAATGTCCAACACCAAGGGATTGGTTGAACACAACATGACATACACACCAGGATGGAATATGATGCAGCCATTAAAATGATGCTATAAAAATATATTTATGGAGAGTGACATCATAGGAATGGCGGCAGCGGGGAGCACTTTTGAGTTCTCCTCCAGATCTTATCACAAATGGGACATCTATAACCCATCAAAGGACTCTCTGCTCATCACGCAGAACAGCTAAGAGACTCGTGCAAGGATTACTTGATGGTGGGCAAATTGGGCGAGAAGGGGAAGAGGGAAGGGAACAGAGTGGAGACGTGGCCTGTATCTGCGGCTGTGGGGATGCAGCCCGCATCTGCGGTGGTGGAAACATGGCCTGCATCTGCAGTGATGGAAGTGCCAGCGGCATCCTCAGCTGCAGAGATGCAGGGGATCCCAGGACAGAACAGAGAACACAAAAGCCAGGAGGTGGGGTCTTTCCCTGCGTCCCACAGCGGATCTCTCCCACCGAGGGGGCAGCCAGTTGGGCCCTAGGTCAGACAAAGGACACAAACTCCATACCTGGGCCCCTCCCCCGCTCTTTCAATCCTATCCCCACCCTTCCAGAGATTTAAACTGGCCCCTGAACCGAGGAGTAGTGTCAGATTGCAGAGGAGCCTTAGTGCTCAGGCTCTGAACAGACCGGCGTGCAGCTCTGACGCAAGGAAGAGGCTGGGAAGAGTGTGATTTTTGCTGGGCTAGGAGAGAAGAGACTCCTCCACCCCAAGCCACCAGCTTTTCTAGCCTGCGGGAGGAGTGTGACACGGCTGGGCTGGGGCAGGGCAATTACAACTGCAGAGACACTCCCAGGGATCAGCAGTAGGCGGCAGACACAGCTCTGGGCTTTCAGCAGCTCAGAAATCTCCCGCCCACTACACACACACATACACACACACACACACACACACACACACACACACACACACACAGAAGAAGTGCCCTAAGACTCAGGAGAACTGGGCACAGGGCTAGTGGTGGTGCTACTCTCAGTGCGCATATGTGCAGGCAAGGGCAGAAACTGCACTGACTTTGTAGAAACTATCACCCAGACCCCTCAGCCCCACTCATCTAAATCTGCAGTCCCAACGTCACTCTGGGCACCAGGTGACCGGGTCTGCCTGCACAATATACAAAGGAGTCTTTGGTACAGCAGAGGACAACCTGGAGATTACTTGGCGGGCTTAAGCCAAGACTGGCGCTGCTTTTGTTTTTTGTTTTTGTTTTTTGTTTTGTTTTGTCTTTATATCTTTGATATCTTTGCTTGTGTTGAGTGTGGGTTGTCGGTTGTTTTTACATGTGACTGTATTTGATTTTTTCTTTGTTGTTGTTGTGCTTGGTGATTTGCTTTGTTCTGAAATTGTCCTACCAGGGCCCAGCTTAAGAGGCACAAGATTCAACACACCCAGAGGCCAACAGCAGACCAAACCAGAGTACTACCGGGTTTGACCTACAAGTGACACACCCAGAGGGAATTCTCTACAGGCACAAGAGACCATAGAGGCCAAACCACATTTAAGTGGTCAACCCTCACGCAACAGAACACCCTGCGGTGGGCAGAGCCAAGTCTCACAACTAGTCAGACTAGGAGTTAACCCCACCTACTCACAAGCGAAAAGCAATTAAAGATCTTCTTTAACAGGACAATGTACACAACACAAGAGTCACCTTTGGAGCACACGCAGAGGAGAAGAACGAAGTAGTGCAAGTCAAATATAAATGACACATACTACATAAGATAACCCAGCAAGAACTGAGATCTCTAGGGGATCTACCTAATACATCGAAGCAAACACAGAGAGTCAGCCAGAATGGGGAAACAAAGAAACATGTCCCAAATAAAAGAACAGAAGAAACCTCCAGAAATAGAACCAAATGAAACAGAGGAAACCAACCTATCAGAGACAGAGTTCAGAACACTGATGATAAGAATGTTTAAGGAGCTTAGAGACGACATAAAGAAGGATACAGGAATCGTAATGAACAGCCAGTTAAAACTAAAGAACACAATTACTGAAATAAAGAACTCACTAGAAGGAATTAACAGCAGGTTAGATGAAGCAGAGGATCGAATCAGTGACTTAGAAGACAAGTTAGCAGAGATCACCCAAACAGAAGAACAGAAAGAAAAAAGAATAAAAAACAATGAAGATGGTTTAAGAGACCTGTGGGATAACATCAAGTGCAACAACATGCGCATCATAGGAATACCAGAAGGTGAAGAGAGGAAGCAAGGGATTGAGAACATATTTGAAGTAATAATGTCCAAAAACTTCCCTAACCTGATGAAGGAAACCAACATACAAGCCCAGGTAGTGCAAAGAGTTCCAACCAGGATAAACCCAAACAGGTCCACACCAAGACACATTATCGTTAAAATGGCAAAGGTTAAAGACAAAGAGAGAATCCTAAAAGCAGCAAGAGAAAGACAGAGGGTTACATACAAGGGAACTCCCATAAGACTATCAAATGACTTTTCTACAGAAACATTGAAGGCCAGGAGGAAGTGGCAGGAGATACTCAAAGTGATGGAAAACAAAGGCCTACAACCTAGATTGCTTTATCCAGCAAGGCTATCATTTAAAGTTGATGGTGAGATAAAGAGCTTCCCAGAAAAGAATAAGCTAAAGGAATTTATTACCACCAAGCCAGCATTGCAAGAAATACTAAAAGGACTTCTGTAAATAGAAGAAAGATGAAAACAATCTAACCACAAATTTAAAAATGGCAATAATGTATCTATCAATAATCACTTTAAATGTAAACGGATTAAATGCTCCAATCAAAAGACATAGGGTGGCTGAGTGGATAAGCAAGACCCTTGTATATGCTGTATACAAAAGACTCACCTCAGATCAAAAGACACACACAGGCTGAAAGTGAAGGGTTGGAGTAAGATATTTCATACAAATGGAAATGAGAAAAAAGCTGGAGTTGCAATACTTATTTCTGACAAAATAGACTTTAAAATGAAGAGCGTATTGAAAGACAAAGATGGGCACTATATAATAATAAAGGGATCGATCTGACAAGAGGACATAACCCTAGTAAACATCTATGCACCCAACATAGGAGCACCTAAATACATAAAACAGATATTGACTGACATAAAGACAGAGATCAACAGTAACACAAGCACAGTAGGGGATTTCAACACACCTCTGACAACAAAGGACAGGTCTTCCAGACAGAAAATCAATATGGAAACAACGGCCTTAAATGACACATTGGACCACTTGGATTTAATCGATATTTTCAGAGCATTTCACCCTAATGCTACAGAATACATGTTCTTCTCAAGCACATATGGAACATTTTCCAAGATAGACCATGTATTAGGCCACAAAGCAAGTCTTGATAAATTTAAGAAAACTGAAATCATACCAATTGTCTTCTCTGACCACAGTGCTATGAAATTAGAAATGAACTACAGGAAAAAAAAAAAAAAAACTGGAAGACACACCAATTCATGGAGGCTGAATAACATGTTACTGAATAATGAATGGGTCAACCAGGAGATCAAGGAAGAAATCAAAAGATATCTCGAGACAAATGAAAATGAAAACGTGAAGACCCAAAATCTATGGGATGCCGCGAAAGCAGTCCTAAGAGGGAAATTCATAGCATTGCAGGCCTACCTAAAGAAACAAGAAACATCACTAATCAATAGTTTATCTTCACACTTAAGGGATCTGGAAAAAGAACAACAAAATAAGCCCAAAGGGAGTATAAGGAAGGAGATAATAAAGATCAGAGCGGAAATAAATGAAATAGAAACCAGAAAAACAATACAAAAGATCAATGAATCCAAGAGTTGGTTCTTAGAGAAGATAAACAAAATCGACAAACCTTTAGCCAGACTCATTAAAAAAAAGAGAGGATCCAAATTAATAAAATCGGAAATGAAAGAGGAGAAGTGACAACAGACACCGCAGAAATTCAAAAAATTTTAAGAAATTACTATGAGCAACTATATGCCAACAAATTTGACAATCTGGAAGAAATGGACAATTTTCTAGAGGCATACAACCCTCCAAGGCTAACTCAAGAAGAAACAGAAAACCTGAATAGATTGATTACCACCAGGGAAATTGAATCAGTAATCAACAGTCTCCCAACAAACTAAAGCCCTGGACCAGATGGCTTTACAGGTGAATTTTACAAAACGTTCAAAAAAGAATTATCACCTATTCTCCACAAGCTCTTCCAAAAAATCCAGAAGGAGGGAAGACCCCCAAATACTTTTTACGAAGCCACTATCACCCTGATCCCAAAATCAGACAAAGATACCACCAAAAAAGAAAACTACAGGCTGATATCTCTAATGAACATAGATGCAAAAATCCTCAACAAAATATTAGCGAACAGAATTCAGCAATACATTAAAAAGATCATACACCATGATCAAGTGGGATTCATCCCTGGTATGCAAGGGTGGTTCAACATCTGCTAATCAATTAATGTGATACACCACGTTAACAAAATGAAAAATAAAAATCACATGATCATATCGATAGATGCAGAAAAAGCATTTGATAAAATCCAGGAGCCATTTATGATAAAAACCCTTAAGAAAGTGAGAATAGAGGGATCATATCTCAACATAATAAAGGCCATACATGATAAACCCACAGCTAACATCGTACTCAATGGGGAAAAGCTAAAACCATTCCCATTAAGATCAGGAAAAAGGCAAGGTTGCCCACTTTCTCCACTTCTAGTCAACATAGTGCTGGAAGTTCTAGCCACAGCAATCAGACAAGATAAAGAAACAAAAGGCATCCAAATCGGTAAGGAGGAAGTAAAATTGTCATTATATGCAGATAACATGATACTATATATAGAGAACCCTAAAGACTCCACCAAGAAACTATAAGAACTGATAGATGAATTTAGTAAAGTAGCAGGATACAAAATTAATATTCAGAAATCAGTTGCATTTGTATATACCAATAATAAAACATCAGAAGGAGAAATTTAAAAAAAACAATCCCATTTACAATTGCTTCAAAGACTATAAAATACCTGGGAATAAATTTGACCACAGAAGTAAAAGAGTACTCAGAAAATTATAAGACATTGAAGAAAGAAATGAAAGAAGATACAAATAGATAGAAACACATGCCATGTTCATGGATAGGAAGAATTAATATAGTTAAAATGTCCATACTGCCTAAGGCAATATACATATTCAACACAATTCCTATCAAACTACCAATGACGTTTTTCACAGAAATAGAATATATAATCCTAAAATTTAGATGGGACCATAAAAGACCCCGGATAGCCTCAGCAATCTTGAGAAATAAGAACAAAGTGGGAGGTATAACAATACCTGACATCAAATTATACTACAAGGCGACAGTAATCAAAACAGCATGGTACTGGCATAAAAACAGACACATAGATCAATGGAACAGAATAGAGAGTCCAGAAATAAATCCATGCATATATGGCCATTTAATCTACGACAATGGAAGCAAGAATGTACGGTGGGGTAAAGACAGTCTATTCAATAAGTGGTGCTGGGAGACCTGGACAGACACATGCAAAAAAATGAAGCTGGACCACCTCCTTACACCATATACAAAAATAAATTCAAAATGGCTTAAAGACTTAAATATAAGATCTGAAACCATAAAATTCCTAGAAGAAAACATAGAAAGAAACTTCACAGACATTACCCAGAGTAAGATTTTTACTGATATATCTCCTCGTGCAAGGGAAGAAAGAGAAAAAATAAACATGTGGGATTACATCAAACTAAAAAGTTTTTTCACAGCAAAGGAAACCATCAATAAAACAAAAAGGGACCCTACTGAATGGGAAAAGATATTTGCCAATGATATATCTGATAAGGGGTTAATATCACAAATTTATAAAAAAGTCACTCAACTCAACCCCAAAAAACAAACAACCGAATTAAAAAATGGGCAGAGGACATGAAGATACATTTTTCTAAAAAGGACATACAGATGGCAAACAGACATATGAAAAAATGCTCAAACTCACTAAGCATTAGAGAAATACAAATAAAAACCACAATGAGATACCACCTCACCCCAGTCAAAATGGCTATCATCAATAAATCAACAAACAACAAGTGCTGGCACGGATATGGAGAAAAGGGAACCCTTGTGCACTGTTGGTGGGATTGCAGATTGGTGCAGCCACTATGGGAAGCAGTATGGAGGTATCTCAAAAATCTGAAAATGGAACTACCTTATGATCCAGCAATCCCACTACTAGGTATCTATCTGGAGAAATCCAAAACTCTAATTCAAAAAACTTTATGCACTCCTATGTTTATTGCAGCACTATACACAATAGCCAAGACATGGAAACAAGCAAAATGCCCATCGGTAGACGACTGGATTAAGAAACTGTGGTGCATTTATACAATGGAGTATTACACAGCCATAAAGAAGAAAGAAATCTTACCATTTGCAACAACATGGATGGACCTAGAGAACATTATGTTAAGTGAAATAAGTCAGACAGAGAAAGATAAATACCATATGATCTCACTTATATGTGAACTCTAAAGAAAAGAATAAGTGAATGAACTAATCAGAAACAGTCTCAGAGACATAGAGGGAAAACTGAGGGTTGTTAGCTGGGAGGGAGGTGGGGATAAGGGGGAAGGTGAGGGGATTAGAAAACAGTCAATAACCACAAGATGGCCACAGGGTTCTGAAAATTAATTTGGGGAATGTAATCAATAATGTTGTAAAGATTTTGTAGGGTAACCGATGGACACTTGTCTCATTAGGCAAGGGATGGTGTAGATGCCTGATCACTGCACTGTACACCTGAAGCTGCAGCTGAACAATAATGAATGTCAACTACAAGTTTGTGTGTGTATGTATGTATGTATGTATGTATGTATGTATACATACATACATACATATACATAGACAGATAGATACACATATAGATAGATAGATAGATAGATAGATAGATAGATAGATAGATAGATAGATAGATGATAGATAGATACACATATATACATATATATATACATGTGTATATGTATGTATATATGTGTATATGTATGTACTTACAAGAAGCGGAGTACAGCATTAGGAATAGAGACTGGAAATGTAATGGCTGTGTGCGATGTCAGAGGGTTAGTGGATGGGGGGAGGGCAGTTCACACAATGTGAGGGATATAAAAGATAAACAGCTAAGTACTACTTTGTCTTGTGCACGTGAAACTAATAAAAATATGTATATATATATATATTTATGAATGTGGAAAGATGTTCATTTTATACTGTCTATTGAAGGAAACCTACTAAGCAGTATTTATATTATAACATATCTAAGAGAAACAACATGTTCACAAAGTATGAAATTATGTATGTATATAATATTTGAAACATATTTTATAATGTATGCAATACAGTTTTATGTATATATGTATATATAACATATTATTTCTAAAGGAATGCCTTTTCTGACTTTAGACTACGTGATGCCCTCTTGTCAAATACTCTGCTGGCATACTGTATTTCTTTTCACAGCACATCTCAGAATTGTAAATGAATGTTTAATTGCTGTATAGTTATAGATTGTTTTCCACCTGAACATAATCTCCTTGAGGGCAGCAATATGTCCATCTTATATGCTGCTGTATCTAGCTGCATCTAGTTTTTGGTAAGCAGCTCAAAATTGTTTATTGAATGAAAGAACAAATGAGTGACAGAATTATACACACAGGGAAAAAGTCTGGAAATATACATATCAAAATGTTAACAACAGTTTTTCTGGGGACAGCGAGATTACAGTGATTTTTCCTTTCTTAATCTTCAAATTGTTCTACAATGGTTATATACTTTTTGAATCAACATGACAATAAACTTTTTAATGGAAATTGTTTTAGTCAGCTTTTGCTGTGATAATGCTACAATCCATTTCAAAACATCAAAGTCTTAAAACAGTTAAGATTTATTACTCACCCAGCCTCTGAGGGTTGGCTGTGGTAGCTCTGTTCCAGACTCCAGGTCAGGTCTGCTCCCCAAGTCTTCTCCTGCAGGGAAACAGGCAGAAGGATTTGTTTCTACCTGGCATATGCTTTTCCCACGGCAGGAGGGGGAGGCCCAGGAGGGGCCTCTGCTCAGAACTGGCACTCTGTCACTTACACTCACCTTCGATTGGGCCAAATAAGTCACATCACCAGGCCCAAAGACAATGGAATAAGGGTGTATAACTGCCTCCTGAGAGGAAAGGCAAGTCACATGGCAATGGGGAAAGTCAGACTCACAAACAACATCAAGTTACGAAAGAACAGCCTTCCAAAAACACACACATCAGTAGAAACAATCAGCACAGCCTCAGAGTGTCAGGTTAACATTACAGCAAACAAATGTAAATTGAGGTACTTACTACATCTGCTGTTGTATGGACTAGACTGTCCTGTTAATAATCCCCAATGACTTACACCAGATTTGTGTCTCCCTGCAAACCAGTGATTCTCAGCTGAAGGCAACTTTACCTCCCAGAGATCACTGGCAATACCTAGAGACACACTTGGATGCCACGACCTGTGGGGCATGGATGTTACTGACATCTGTAAGTAGAGGCCAGGGGCACTGCTGAGCATCGTACAAGGCACAGGACAGTCCCCCCCAGCAAATTGTCAAGGCTCAATGTCAGTAGCGTTGTTGGCAAACCCTGCTGAAAAAAGTACCCTCAGCATTTACCCAGAGTATCTTCAGCATTTACTCTGGGTTTGGCCATGTTGTTTGCTTTAGTCAATGGGACATTACCAACTATGATATAAGCAGCAATGTGAAAAGTGAATGTTTGCTGGGGCTTGCTATCTCTTGCTGCATGTGGAATCCCAGACACCACATAAGGAAGCATTAGACTTCTGTGGACGGCTAGAGACACAGGACTTAAGTGCTCCAATTGCCCCAGTCAACTGCCAGTCATATGAATGAAGCCACCCAGAGCCAATGATCTCCTAGCAAACCTACTGGTACCAGCGACCTGTCATCACGTGAGTGAACCCAGGCAAACTCGTAAAAGGACTTCCCAGCTGAGCATAGCCCAAAATGACAGTCTATAGTATCATTAGCTAATAAATGATTGTCTTAAGCAATGATCGTTTGGGGAAAGTTTATTATGAAGCAAAGATACATTGCACTTGCTGGGATATAGGCTAATTTGTTGTGACCAAAAGACTCAGACCTACAGTAGTTTAAATAAATTTGTACATTTAAGTCCAGGACTCCTCAACATGTTTTCCATATCTGGGTCCAAGGTGGCTCCTCCAGCTCCTATCATCACAGCGACATCCCAGCCAGCAGAAAGGGAGAAAACACAATGGATGCTGGTATGCAATCCTGATAGGTCTTCACTCAGATATATCACGTGTCACATCTGCTCACTTTCCAT
Source organism: Rhinolophus sinicus (assembly GCF_057876585.1). NCBI lineage: Eukaryota > Metazoa > Chordata > Mammalia > Chiroptera > Rhinolophidae > Rhinolophus > Rhinolophus sinicus. The sequence continues at coordinate 185,112,810 of NC_142516.1, read as the reverse complement.
TGCCAGAACATAATCGCATGGCCAGATCTAGCTGCAAAGGGGGTAAGACATACCGACTTCAGTTGGGGCAAAAATCTTTGTGCTCAGAAAGAATTCTAGTGAAGTAGAAGAACAGAAGAACGGATGTTGGAAAATAGTTGCCTGCCATAGTTATTTTAAACTTTGAAAACACTGTTAACTCGTTTATATGCATATATCAGATTAAATAGTTAGGTAGCCAGAGAAATCCAGAAAATTGCTTCAGTGCTCCATTTCACTTTGCTGGTATAGTCCTGACTACATCACTGTAAAAAACATCACTTACTCTTGAATCTATAACACCATGTTTATTATTTCGTAGGGAGGGAAAGATAATTTCTGTCAATGTGAAAGATAATACAAGTTTTCGTAATGCAAATATTTCTTCCTATAAAGTCAAAATACTTTCCCAAGAAGACATTCCCAATATGTGGAGCCCTTCAAAGAAAAAGTTAGCATCTGGGATGTTTTGGCATGATTTTCCCATTTTTATCCTACAGTTTAATAAATTTCCCATTGTAATTTTTAGTCTACATTAAGTTCTCAAATGTCTGGGCACCAGATGGTAGGATGTTATAGATCCTGGAAAGGATTTAATTCTAACCGAGTAAAATGTTCAACATATGTAAAACTGGATGAACTATATATAGAGAGTACACAGAAAAGGAAATACGAATGACTTAAAAACCTAGAAACATCTGCATATCCTTCCTCCATAAGAGAAATGGAAATTAAAACTACACTGAGATACCAGTTTTCACTTCCAGATTTCCATGTCTGATAACACACTGTTGGTGAGAATGGAGAGGGAATGACATTGTTTAACTCATAAGGAGAAAAATTTAGCAGAAACTACTGAATTCTAAAAATCCATGTACACCTTGATTTACCAGTTCTATTTCGAGGCATTTGTCCTACCAAGATATTTGCATTAAAAAATCATATATGTTTTATTTCCTGAAGCACTGTTTGTCAAAGGGGGTAAAAAGAAACAACCTAACTACTCATTAGCTGGGGATTTGTTAAATAGAGTATACCCACACAATGGGATATTACATAGCTGTGCACGAAAAATATATAGTGAATGATTTCTGAGAAACTCTGCAAAATTAAAAAAAATACAAGGTACAGAGGTATGGAATATTACACAAAATGCTGCCATTTGATTTTAAAGGAAGGGAATGTTTGTGCCTACATAAAGTCTTTAGAAGGATAAACAAGGGCTAGCACCTCTCAAGGGAGAAGGAAACCAGGCTGACTCAGGATACAATAGGAGGGAGAAATTTCCAACAAACATTTTTGGTATTTGAACCATGTGAAGATATTTCCTCTTCAAAGAAAATCTCACAGGGTTTTGTTTGTTTGTTTGTTTGTTTGTTTGTTTTAATGAAAAGTACAGCACAACAATTATCTTTCTTGTTGGAGACACTGTATTGGTATTAATGCAGCCTAAGATTACATTTCTTTATTTTTAATCACTACCTCATATTGAAATCTTAGTGAAATAAAGCTGTCTATTTTTTAGATATACTTCTTTCACCTCTATCCCTTTGTCTTATATTTAGGAAATTGATTTTTCTATCCAAATATAAATCTGTTTTAAAAAATGTTTTAAAATTACTTCTCAGGTGAGGTAACTTAAAAAGAAGAGATACCATTTGTATACCTTCATATTTTTAATAATTAAACTCCAGGAGAGCACCTACAAGTTTCTTTCACTTCCAACAATTACTCAGCAGTTATTGAGGCACTGAGCTAAATGCAGGGCACAAAGCTAAACTCTGCGGGTGACACACACACACACGCATATTAATATTTGTATTTATATAAAATATATACACATATATAGCATTGTAATATTGTACACGTATATGTGCTGCTGTGGCATATAACCATATGGTTAAAGTATTAGATGTACTAGATCTACTACTTATATTTTAAAACATTTTGCGTAAAATCTCAATTTGTTTTTTCTTAGAAAATCTCCAAGCATAAAAGGCAGTTTTCACAAACGAGCAACTTATTATTAGGAGTTCCCAGCTCTGTCATTGGAGTCTTTAAAAAGAGACAAAAATGTAGTTCCTTCCAATAAAGCCTGTGCCATTTGAAGTACCTACAATTTGTCTAGCGCTGACGATTATAAAACTGCCTTGTTGAAATCAGTTTTTTAAAGAGCACACACTTATTGAAGACAATTTGTAAAAGATAGAGACACGCAAAGAAGAAAGTAAAAGTCATCACCTACAACAGCACCACTTAGAGATACCCACTGCTGACATTCTAGTTCACCACCAGCCAATGATTCTTTCAGACCAAATTAACTCCACGTCAAACTATCAACTTTGACTTTTGACCACATTCTAGCACTGATTGGAGTTCACTCTTCTTCACCAAGACAGTTCACTCTCATTCACCCTTGGGGCCTTCTGTACCCCAGGCTTGACCTCCAGTTCAGCCTGGAAGGTCAAGAAAGGATGGAGATCAGCCTAGAGGATGTGGAGTAGGGGAGGGCATGCTCCACGTGGGAGGCAGACTTAATGATAAGTAATGATAAAGCAGTGATCAAATGAAATACAATATGAGAACCTTAGAAGCAGCCTAACTTACTTAACTTCCATTAACTAAGAAGTATAATATAACCGTGCATATTTGACAATGTATGGATCCATTGTAATTCATTCTCAATTTCTCCTTCACCACCCAGGTCAATCCATCACTAAACCCTGTCAATCATATCTCCAAATTCTGCCTTGAATTTGATACTTTCTCTCCCCTGCCACAATGCTCTTCCACCAGAATCATCTGGTCTCTGTGCTTTCACTTCTGCCTGCTCACAATCAGCTTCCCTCATGGCTGCTAGGTGGTCTTCTTAAAAAGTAAGACCACGTCATATCAGTTTCCTGATGAGTTTCAAAACTCATCAAAGTTCCCATTGGCCCCAATGCTACTTAGCTGTGATCCACAGTGTCTCATGTGGTCTGGCCCTGCCAACCTTCGACCTCATCACCACCACTCCCACCCTCTCCCCTGGAACTTCAGCCTCCTTGGCCTTCCAGATCCCCCCACAATCCAGTCTCACACATCTTGGGTCTCGCAGGAGCTCATCTCTCTGCCCGGAGGCTCCTCCCCTCTCTCTGCCACTATTCCTTCTCATTCTTCAGGTCTGTGCTTAAATGACACAGAGCGTAAATATGGAAACTCATGTATGTATTGTTTTAAATATTAAAGTTCTTTCTGGAAAGGTTCTGGATGGCTTTTATTTTTATTTTTTATTAAATTCAGGTATATGTTCTAAATTTGCTAGAATAAAAGTACACTGCCTTTATAACCAGAAAAACTCTTGAGTCATTTTCCTGGTCTCTGGGTATTGTTATAGTTGATAGTCAACTGTGAAATGAGGTCGTGCAGGCACAACACCACACGGGAGATAAACTGAGTGTTCCTGTGCTCTACCTTCCTTCAGAAGCAGCATTTCCCTGTTTCCAGATACTCATTCCTTGCACTTTTGCATCCAAAATATTTTTCCCCTTTGTTCAGAATGCATGCCCCCCTGCTCCTGTTCCAAGCCTCGTCGTGGCTTGACACAATTCCAGCTCATCTTTCTAGACTCAGCTCAAAACTTCATCTCAAGTTGGAGCTTGACGATCCCAGCAGAATAAGTTTCTTATTCCAAGGGCTTTGGGTTGTTATCTCTGTAAGGGCACTGAGGTCTTTGCTTTGGGATTCATCCCAAAACAATGACTGGCCAAAGGACCCAGAGCTCTGCTAAGCAGAATTCAGTCTTCTTCCCCATGGCACCCTCAGGACCCAGGCCAGTGCCAAGAAGAAGGGAAATACTCACTGAGTGTTTGTTGAATGAATAAATGAACGCAATTATACAGGTGAGGAAATCAAGACTCAAAGAGATTAAATAACTTGGTAAAGCTACATACCCGTTCACTCATATTTTCTTTTTAATTTCAGAAATACTTCAATACAAGTCAAATCTGATAAAATAGGAATAAGAAAGAATTTTTAAAAATTAAAACCATCTAAAGGACTCGGCTTATAAATGGTGAGCCAGGATCTGCCCCAAGCTTTCTGACTACAAGCTCAGTGCTTTTCTGCTGTGCTAGGCTCTTACCAAAAGTGGGTGTTTGTCATCTGCGTTGACTGGCAGAGGTTTGTTTCTTATTTACTGTGTAGGTGACTTCAATCTCAATGGTTGAAGGAGAATACACTTGGGGCAGCATGTTTTCCCACTAATATTTTGCTACAGACAGAGTCGTGAAAGCTATGGCTTCTGTCCAACGAACCCCTCCAGTCACCACAATTGCACAATGAGGCAATTGCAACGTGTAAACAAAATGGCTTAAAACACAGAACGTAGGTACAGAACGGACAACCACACAGAGCAATGAGATACTTCAGCAAGTATGTCGTCCTGACAGCGTTCTGAGCAAGCAGACCAGTGCATTTATCTGGAGGCCACTTGGCTCCCAGCAAGCAGCTCACCGAGAGGACTTGGCAGCACTCCCTGGGGCCATGCTTATTCCTGGTGGCAACGGGCAGGGTGCCCGGCATCACCCTCTGTATGCAAGACAGCAGGGCAAGGTGCCCGAGGCTTAGAGACAAAAACATCTGTCGGAGTCACCGAGTTGTTGGTTGCCTGAGTTCACCCACAGAGAACGCCGAGGGAGCCAACTGCCAGGCCGTTTCCAGGATATGTTCTGTCCCTGCGAGGGACACTGCGAGCTCCAGAACACAAGCCCGAAGGTCAGCCAACATGGAAGCAAAGCAAGCAGACAAGGTTGGGGGCAGAAGGCGGGCTCCTCCTGACTCAGGCTAAAACACAAAAATAGGCAAGGTTGGAGCTGTTTCTAGCTGGCTCGTGGAAAGTAAAGAAAAAGTTCATCGTAATTGTGTCTTTTCAGCAAGACACCAAGTTAACTGCCTGATGAATTTTTTTTTCATGGAAAATACTGGTTGCAAGAGCAGGGATTTCTTATTTTGTTGGTTTTTATGGACATTTCACGGACGCAGGAGTCTGTCAAGGTCACCTTCTCCAGCCCCCATCCCATGGAGCTGAGTTGTCACTGCTTCCCTTTATAACAGAGCCATTGAGATGTGCAGGCCTCAGTCAGAAGAGGTGTCAGCTCAGGCAAATTACCTGTCCTTGCTGGAAGAAACCTAAAGGTCAGGATCACATTCCCCACAGGTGAACCACCTTTTCAGGGCAGTGTCTGATTTTTTTTAATCAGAATTTATTTCTATTTCACTTAATGCCCATTCCTAGGTTATGACCTGTGGAAATAATGTGATCATTTGGAGGTAAAAGCAATATGACCAATTTATTTACAAAATCTCCTGTTTGCTATTCAGCCAACGAACAGCTATGTATTGGGTTTTCCCAGGATGGTTTAGTTTATATTAGAAAATCTAAATTTTTCATTTGTTCAGTCAAAATGCTTAAATGCCCACTGTTCAGTGGGCATTCTCTTAGTTCGTTTGGACTGCTATAACAGAATTCCATAGACCGGAGGGCTTATAAAACAAAACAAAAAATATTTCTCCCAGTTCTGGAGACTGGGAAGTCCAAGTTCAAGGATCCAGCAGATTGAGTGTCTGGTGAGAACCCACTTCCTGGTTCACAGATGGCCGTCTTCTGGCTGTCTCCTCGCTGTGCCCTCACACGGCAGAAGGGACACGGGAGCTCGCTGGGTCTCTTTCATCAGTCCGCTATCACGTTCATGATGGCTCCACCTGCAAAATCTAATCACCTCCCAAAGGCCCCACCCCTAAGACCATCACACTGGGGGTTAGGTTTCGAAGCATGATTTTGAGACGACACAAACATTTCATTCATACCGGGCGCCGCACTAGGTACGAGGGCTACAATGCTGAGTAAGAGCCAGCACCTCCCCTCAGAAAATGTATACGTTTGGCCGAAGATCTTTCATCCATCAAATCCATGATTTCTAAATGTAGGAAAGGGGCAGAAGCTGGTTTGACAGAAGAGGTGACAGGGCAGACCCCGTGACCGTGCTGGCTTTCAAGAAGGCCCAAGGCATGGCTTAGAAAACTCAGTAAAAACACTGATCTGAGTAACACAGGTCTTTAGCTGTTTTTCTATTTGGAATCACTCATCTTAAATCATGCTATAAATTTTTGAAGATTAAAAGTGTTAGCCGTCACAATATATTACAGGGTTTTACTTATTGGGTAATTAAAAGTGGCAAAGCTCCTCAAAAGAAAAGTACCATATGTAAATAGCACCACCTAAGAAGCCAAGTCTGGATCAAAAGCCTGAGGCAGGTTGTGGCTTGTCAAGCTGGTTGCTACTAATGTAATGCTCGAACTATGCTGTGTAATTGTGATGGAGCCTAAAATGGGATTCAACTTGGCCACTATAACTTCTACTCTAATTGTTCCCCAGCCCAGTCTCCTCGATATGATCTCTATATTGTGCCACTTGGCAAATCTTTTTTCTTTGTTCTTTCATCTGTAGAATTCAGAACCTATTTTCTTTATGGGCTTTTGACTGTAGGATTCTCACTAGCATTATAAAGATGGAAGAAGTATCCAGAAAAATCTACAGGGAGTCTATGGAGACATTCCACTCAGATCTACTGAGGTTCTCAGGAAGCTAGCTGTTGGGTTAAGAAAACATATAGACCAAGCATACAATGACATCAGGCTTCCTTCCCTGACGCCAGCTGGATGTTTGATGTGGTGACATTCTGAGGACATGCGATGCCAGTTACAGTTGCATGATTCACATTGTTAACCTTTGTAAATGCTGAACATAAATGAATGACCCTAAATTCTACCCAGCTGTACAAGAAACACTATTTGTAAATAGTCTCGCCCTGTTGTAGTACTTTTGACTTGAAGAAAGATGTTCAGCAATTTAGGCAGGTCCTCAGTTCAAGAAGTCACTACAGTCACAACTTGCAAGTGGCTTTCGCTTATCATAATCATCGTTTATCCTGAAGTATCATTATTGTCACAAACCTAGTTAAATTTCCTCAGAGCAATAGCTTCAAGCTCTGGAGGCCAAGTTCCCTTCACGTTCCCACTCCATTACCCAGACGGAAAAAGTCCTTAGAAAGTCCACACGACTTAACATTTGAATTCTTACACACTCTTTGATCACGTAACTACAGAGAAGGTTTGGAACGACAGGCCAGCAGCATCCTGAAATCACCTGTTGTCCTTTCAGAATAAAATGTGAGAAATGCTACTATTGTTCCAAAAATTAAATTTCTAGCAACCTATGTTCCTAAAAGTCATGTGATAGCCCTTGTTTTGAAAATCATTTTCTGATATAGATAAGTAAAGATAGTCTTGATAATATCTATTTTAAATTTTAACTTTAGTAACTAGAAAAATTAACAGGCATGTACCATTCAAAATGTAAGAGTGTTCAATGAGTCATGTCAGCAGAGATGGTGGCATAGGTCAAAAGTTTATAACAATACTTCCAGGGGTCATTTATAGTTTCTTTTCATGAACACTTCTCGTCATAATTCCGTATCAATCAAGGTAGCAATTTACCCAAATTAGGTCTTTAATGCATTTCTTCCACATATCTATCATTGTCAAAAGACCAGTCAGCTTGATACTTAATTTGCCCACTGTGAGATGCCTCTCACATAGGTATCTAACTTGGGGTACATAGTGAATTCCAGATGTGATCACAACTGCATATCTAAGTAGACCCCTGATGTTCACTGAGAGCTTTCTCTGTGTCAGCCATCAAGTTTAGTGCTTTACCGATCACATCTTTTAACCTCACACAAGCCCAAATACTTTATATATTATTGTATTGTATTATATTTTATTTCAGCTTATTATTGTTATTCGTGTTTCGCAAATGATGGAAATGAGTCACAGAGATTTTGATAAGCCCTCCACAGTCCGACAGTAAGTACATGGCAGCACTGGGGTTTAGACCCAGTTTTAAGTGGCTGTGAGATAACCAAACATTCAACTCCTACCCTATACGACCTTTGGTAGCACTGTAACCACCCTCACATTTCTTCTGGTGCAAAGAATACCATGTTACTCTCTTTAATTTGTCTCACATTGGCCCAGAGTTTGGGATGTGGTAGAAAAGGGGCCAATTGCTCACTTGACAAATGACACTTTTAAATTGGGAAAGCTGAGTTGGTGTTGCTGCCATAGCAACTGACCAGGAAAATTTCCTGATAGTTAAGAAACTGCTGGGGCGAGAAAGAGGTCTCCACGGGTTAGCAAGCTTGCTTAAAATGAAGCAAGGTGTTTTTTTCAGTCCTAAAGTTGAAGCTGCAATCTAATCACAGACACTAATCTCAATATGCTCAATATTTTAATGTATTCTGAATCTGATTACATCATCTATGGAGATAAACTGTCTAGGCTACATGAAACTAAATAATCAACGTGACTAAATTTTTAACTGGCTATCTTTATTTTTTGGATAAGAAATAACGATAAATAATACTTGAGTAAGAAAAGAATGTTGAAGTTAACATTTGGCTCAAAAGATAGTGAATTCATTGAAGGGAATAAGATCTTGGGAGAGAGAGAGAGTTTTACCAAGAGTCTTCCAGTTACAGTAACAAAAATACAAACTGAACTCGCTTAAGTGAAAAAGAGGCTTTACTGGCTCATGTAACTGGAAAGTCTAGGAGTTAAGTCTGACTCATCAGAATCAGGATACTCACACATTATCCTCTGGAATCTGTTCCTCTTCCCTTGCAGGTCTGCTTGCTTTCTGTTGGTCTCCTCAGACAGTTTTGCTGTAGTCGTTCAGATGACCCCTAGTAACTTCAGGCTTACATCCTATCAGCTTAATAACCATAGGAGGCAAACAAGTTTACCTTTCCTGAACACTTCTGCAAAAATCTCAGGACAGGCTTCCACTGGCTCCCTGGGAGGCACATGTCTAGCCCACATTCACCAATCACTGTGGGAGCGGAAGCAGCTTTCCAACTCTGGGCCTGGTCAGATAGACTCTTTTGGAATAGTGGAGGAAAGTAGAAGAAGGAATGGAAAACTGGGCCACTACTGTATTATCTAACGAAGGAAGAAACCATATTTTGAAGGCAAAAACAACAGAGTCCAAAGTCAGGAAGAAAACTATATTGAGGTATTAATTCAGTCTCTGGCAGGTAACCGATTTTATTCCTTTGATAAACTGTAAGTTACATGTCTCTGATAAGTCTCTGAGCATCTCATATAGAGAATAATCACTGAAAAATTAGGCAGAGGAAGGAAGTATGGTCCCTCCTTTACCCAGCAAACATCTCCACCAGGTCCCTGCAATTCTACCACTAGTGTCTAATTCCTTTGGGTTTTGAGAACACTTCAGATTTTAAGACTCTTGTATTAAAATGCAAGTGCCTGCCCCCATGCAGAAGCTGGACCCCTGTCAAGAGCTACATCCACTAGCGAGCAATACTCAAAGTTCTGTTCAGCTGGAACTTCATAAAAAACATGAAAGAACACAGAATTGTATCATAAATTAAGTACAGTTTTTTGTCTGATAAATTCAAATAGAAATTTATGTTAAACAACCTACGATGAGAAATTCATCTAATTATGATGCAACTTTCTTTTTAACCAGCAACATCTCCCCATGAAGAGACGTGGCCAAGAATGGGTTCTCTGCACTGGTTCTGGTTCTTTGTGGACCTATTTTGGGGGTCATCTGCTAGCCCTTGTGTCGTGTGGGGCGACCTGCCGGGGTCTCTGGTCCCACTCCTCACATAAGAACGCAGGACATGGTGAGGCCAAAAAGGAACACCCACGGAGCCATAGATAGGGGAGTCATACCACTATAGTCTCACTGGCGGCTGGGTTGGAGACACAGGAGGCAGGAGCCACACTATCCGCAACCTGCCATCCACTTGTCTCTGTCAACCAACCTCACTTGCTAACTGCAATCCGCTCTTGCTAGCTCAGCCACCGTTTTCTTGCTAGCCCCCATTTTCTGCTAGTGTAGCCACGGCAGTTATATTAGTGGCCAATGGCTCACTGGTTACAGCTGACGGCCAACCAGCCAGAGCTGACGGCCATCTACCACCTGAGCCAGCACCCCTCCATATGAGGCCGAGAGCCTGGAAACTGCTCTTTGGGGCTCTGTCCCCACATCTTGTTTGCACTATACCTGCATCTACAACACACACTGAAAATCATTAGATGGTATCAGGATTTACCTACAAATTCCAGAGAATTCCTAGCCTTTGTGCAATTACTCAAAGGTTGATTTTTTTTAAAGCCCAGAATCTTTATTTCCTTGGCTCTAACTATGTCTATTTTTATTTGCTACTTCCTTGGTTCTAACCACACTATTTCCTTGGTTCTAACCACGTCTGTTTTTATTTGTACTTTATAGATTCCAATTACATACTGAGATAAACTATGTAGAGTGCTCAGCATGGCACACTGTAATTACTCCATACATGTTATTGGGTACTATTATCAATGCAAATGCTGTAAACACACTTCTCCTATGAGTCCACAGAATGACTGCTCTAAAATGTGTAATCGTGAAAGGAGAGTTTTAAGACCTCCCCTCGCTTTTGACAAGAAAAGATCAATTTCTGCTCTGTGTAGTTCCAAAAAGACCTCCAATGTCTCCATTACTCTATGTGTGTTCTTCATGTCATCATAATATCCCTCCCCAGCAGCTGTCATCACAGTTTTAAAAGCAACCTTTTATGCTGCCTCACCAGGTCCCTCTGTGGACCATGGATCACGACGATACATATGTATTTGCATAGCTGAATAGTGAACAGGGTTTCAGACATACAGACAGACGAGGAATGTGATGGTCAGGCGCACAAGTCATAATTTAGCTGTGCTTTCATTATCCCATCTGTGAGCTGAGAATTACAAACCGTTTGCACTATCCATGTTTACACAACTCAAAATACTGATATAACAGCAATTAAGCTCCAGTGAGGAAAACGCCTTCAGAAGGAAGTGCTAGAGTAAGATGTGGCCCTAACTTATTAACATGGTACTGGTTTTGCCACAATATTTATACACCACTGTTTGAATATAAAAAGGGCTGTGTCTGCATAGTTTACTGTTCCTCAAACACTGCTGCTTTGAGTTAAAAAAAAATCTATTCATATTTCCATTTCTTCCTTATTTGCTGTCATTCTCTCAGAAGACATCCCAACTCTCTGGCTACTTACGTGTGACATTGCTATCTTTATGAATTCAGTGCCCCCAGATGGACTTCCATCTTGGTGGGTTATTAGCTACTTAAGCACTTGACCCTGTCAACCTTGTCCGCCATTTCTGTCATGCTCCTTAGTCTCTCTGGGACCCACTTTACACAGTTTTCCACGTAAGCTTTGCATTCTGCCCTTTGTATCTGATTAGACTGCACGACAGAGACACATCATGTGCTCTCACCTTAGGCTTGGTCTGTGGTGTCCAAAATGCGGGAATCCACTGACCGTGGAGTTCTTGCATGGCTGGGCCTGCTCTATCTTTGCTCCTTCACACAGAAGAGGTCCCAGAGCACGCTGGGAAATTAGACAGAGTCGGTCCTGAGCCCACTCGGGCACCTCCTGGCTGCAAAAGCCTATCGCTGTTCTTCAGGACAGCCCGTGATTTTACAATTCTCTCTTCTTAAATGTAAAAACGGACACTATGTTCCCATATTCTAGTCCTGTGGGGCCTTTTTCTGACCAGTCCATGCTAATGCGTGACTAAAAAGGGATGCATTATCCTACTCAGTAAAGATAATTGCACCTGAACAAAAACCTTCTGGAGATAATGTTGTAACCCAAAAGAAAGCCTCTGAAGGTGCAATTTTCCAGCTCTGAGAAGACTGCTGGAGGACAGGTGCTTGAGGCTAATAAAGCTTTCAGCACTCCTGAAATTATAGGATATAAGCAGCTCTATTCTTCCTAAAGACAGGGCTGGTCCTTACAAGGTTCACATATTCTTGTAAGAAGTGTCACCAGATGCAAAGTGTGGGGATCTGGGGGTGTTAATGATACTCAGATAGGCTGAAGGGGATATCATCTGTAAGCTGCCAATTTGCTTCCCTGCTTTTGCCTGGGAGGAAAGACAGGGAATGAACATTTATTGAAACTCAGCTATGGGCTTGCCAATGAACTAGGCCTTCACATGTACCATCCCCTTAATCGTAGAAGCTACCATTTATAAACTGTTTGCTTTGTGCCATATCCTGCACTAAGAGTTTGAAATACCTTACTTATTTGAATCCTCCTACTAATTCTATAAATAACCCTGTAGTATCCTGAAATACTATGTAAGTATTATTACCTCCCATTTTACCAGCAAGGAAGAAGGGCTAAGGACGCCAACTTGCCCAGTACCATGCAACTAGCCAATGGCAGAGGAAAAGTCAAACTCTGATCTAACTCCAAAACCTGTGCTCTAAACACATGCCTCTAAGATAGCTTTCAGGATCCTGTTTGTCAGAGAAGGAAACTGAGACTCAGAGAAGCTAAGTGATTTGATGTCTTAAAGCCACTCAGTGACGGACCGAGTTTCTTCAAACCCAGGTCAACCTGAGTAGAAAGACCACAAGCACCCTACCCACTGACCCTTGTCAGGAGATGAAGAGATGCTGTCCTCTCAAAGACCTTTGCTTAGTCATCTGGGTAATTCCACGATAAATAACGTGGCTGAGAATACAAAAAAAAAAAAAAAAAAAAAAAAAAAAGTACAAGAAAGCACAATGGCCAGTCCTTAAAATAAAAACTGACCTACATGTCGGGGTCTAATCCCTGTAAATAATAGTATGCTGCTCCCCAAATGTCCTTCTCTCAACATAATTATCACTACACTTAGTGTTCAGTGAGGAAAGACTTGGTTGTTGAAGGCAGGTTCTGAATATACTTGCTACAGATAAGCCTATGTTTGTTATTCTGACAAAATAAAGTAGGGATGTGGAGGGTAGAAATGAGAGTCGGGCCAATGTTGAAAGGAAGTCAGAACCATGTGCAGAGGTGTTAACAGAAAACGATTCTGGAGGAAGAGACTGGCGAGAGTGGCAGGGAGGTGAACAACTGAGGGAAGAACTAAACTTGAAAGGGAGTTGGCGAAGAGAGGGAGAAACAGGTAAGAGAAGTCAACAGGCTTCTAGACCATCTGTGGCAGGAAAAAACGTTCACTTCTTTCTCTAGAACTTCCCCGGGGTCCCTGCTCGCTCTCAGCAATCACTGAGGGCTGATCGTTTCTCTCATTCCCCACTGTAACCTAGGCTGGGAGCACATAGGGCCTGGAGGACCCTCTGAACTCAACACAGACATTTATGGGAATGATGATTGAGTTAAGGGTGGTGGCTGGGGGAGGGAGGACTGAATCGGGGGCCAGGAGACTTAGTTCAAGTCTCGGCTCTAACACTGAAAGTTTAACTTGTCAGTGCCTCAGTTTCCCTAACTGTAACATGGGCACATTGTGCCAGTATCATAAGATTGGAAAAGTAAATGCAATAATGTACATGAAACCATTTTGCACAATGCCTGGCACCCGGGACATTTATGTCTTTTCACTTTGTGTAGAGTCTTTTAATGTCAGAAGATAGCAATTCTCCCTACGGAGGCTATAAATTATGACTAATTGCTTCACCTCTTCCCATAGGGTTTAGGTGAAAACTGTAGTCCTCTCAGAATCCAAAGCAAACTATTTTTAATATTTTTAATATCTTCATGATACTAAATCTTAAAGAATCTTGGCCTTGACTTGGAGAAATATCCAAAAATCATTCAGCACCAAATTTGGTAGATAAACTAGATTTTAAAATTTTTAATTAAAAAATGTAAATGGAAGAAAGGAAGGAGGGTGGAAGACAGAAGAATGGCCTGCGGTAATGATTTCCTTGGGTAAGTCAAAGTGACAAAATGTTAGTCCAAAAGGGAGTTTCTAAAAATGGCTTCAGCCGTGACAGCAATTTGGAATAAGAACTTACTTTGAAAGGGAAAAAAGGACATCATTTCTTTGGATATGAATGTCCTTTTGTACTAGAATTTTTTTTTAAAAAAAAGGTAGTCACACCTTGTAAGCCTCTGAAAATAGGAACAACTGAGGAAAGGGGGTGGGGTGATGTATAACCCCCCATTCTCCCTTTCAGACCGTGTTGGGGTATGGAGTCACCTGTGTCATGCAGGAGACCCTGCTTGCTGCGCCATTTGTCATGCAGGGTGCCAGGCGGGGTCTCTGCTCCCGCTCCCCACATAAGAACGCAGGATATGGTGAGGCTAAAAAGGAACACCCACGGAGCCATACGTAGGGGAGTCATATCACTATATTCTCGCTGGCGGCATCCACCTCTCTGCAATCCGCTCTTGCCAACCCAGCCACCACCTTCTTGCTAGCCCCCATTCTTCTGCTAGCGTAGCCACGGCAGTTATATTAGTGGCCAATGGCTCACTGGTTACAGCTGACGGCCAACTAGCCACAGCTGATGGCCATCCAATCACAGTTGATGGCCATTTACTACCTGAGCCAGCACCTTTCCATGTGAGGCCAGGAGCCTGGAAACTGCTTTCTGGGGCTCTGTCCCCACAACCTGCTTACATTCATCTGCCTTGGGGGCTTTCTATCTACCTCTATCAGGTAAAATAGATGGCAGCGTATTTACCCCTACTGTTTTCCTGGTTTTACAAGGTATCCTGGGAAATAGCACAGAAACACCCATCTGAAAAATGAAGTTAAGAGAAACGGATTAAAATGCTGATTATATGTGTGACATTGGGCACTACTTATGCTCCCTGAGCCTTCATTTCCTCATCTCTTCACCTAGAAAATATTATTATTAACCTTCAGGTCCTTTCTGACTAACACGTGGTGTGGTTCCTGCCACCTTCCTTTCTTCTCAGAGAAACAACGTGACTCCCACTTCTGTGGGTGCAGAATGGATTTACGAGGCAGTAGTGAAGCTGAAGATGTGGGGCCCTTCCCAAGCCCTAGGAGAGGCGGTGTGGTCACATGATCATCTCTTTTTATAAAATTTGCCAAGTAGATAATTTTGTATTCCTTTTCTTAAAGAGGCTCAAGCTCCACACAATCTGGATCTGACCATGTACAGAGGATGTGCTTCTTGCCAAACCCACCAATAAAATGTAGAGCTCATGGAGAGTAGACAAAAACCATCCAGTGATCAAACAAGAAAAGTCCAGAAGCCAGTTAAAAATGCAATCACGTTTAACTGCCTCCACTTCTAATCTCCCCTTTGGCTTGTTCTGCTTTTCTAGAGCAAGAAGCTGAGAGCTTGAACAGCGAAATGGCTGACCCAAATTCACAACCTGACTGGAAGCCACAAAGTGCACTCCTGATAATAGGGTACCGATCTCTGCCCCCGTGCCGGGAGCATCAGACTCCCTGAAAACATGTGGTGATCTACTTTACTGACAAGAAAGCACAAACCGTATGGAGCCACCAGGGACATGGGGCACCGCCAGTTGCCATCCCTAGAAGGCCAGTTTTCACATCCACTTCATGTTTTTCCACATCATTTAAAATAGAGTAGCTGGTGGCTGTTTTTCAGGCACGGCAGAGATTATTTTTACTCTCAATTATAGTGACCAAAATGGCAACTGCAGTACTGCGCTGGGAATAGAGAATGGGCTGGTATCTATTTAACTGGTTTTCAAGACAGAGGCAGTCTTCATAAAAATGAGGTGGTTTTTTACACCCCCCCCTTATGGTTTCTCCCAGTCGTTTTCCACTCCCCACTCCCCGGGGCTTGCTTTCCTAGATGACGTCTTCAAATCCCATGCCTCTGGCTTGCCTTTGGGGCACAACTAGCTGACTGCGATCTCCTGCCGGAGCCTCACATGCCATCTCAAGGCTCTTGGCATTTACACTGAGGTCCCTGGACTGTCTGAAGTGACCATACTCCTTCAGGCTGCACCTGGTCTCTTCCCTGGCTCCTATCCTCAGGGACAGCCTCAGCCACGGGACATTCCATTCCCAGAGGGCGTCAGCCGCCCCACCATTCCTAACCACCAATTCTGCGTCCAGCTGCAGGGGAGACAGGAGGAGCATCCCTGGGGGGTAAACTACACACGAACGTATTTATCCAACTTGTTGGGAATGTAGCTGCTAAGTGATATTTCACAAGCCACTTATGCAACCGTCAGCCTACTTCCCGAAACTTAGACTGCTGGTGGTGCGGGTGGAGGACCTCTATCAGGGACATATTTCTAAACCAACAGTAATTATACAAATATTAAACCCTACATTCCTTTATCCTTGCAAATTGTTTCTTTCCCCTATCTTGTCCCCTGCCACGCTTCTAGCCCCCTGCTCTGCCTCTCCCTATATCTGTTGTCATCTTTTAGAGACACTAGTTGTCAAACACATTTAACACTTATTTAAAAAATATATTTATTAAATGCATCCCTTGTGCCAACGCTTGTGTTTTACTCTGGGGGAGCCAAAATGAAGACAAAAAGGTTTCTGTTCTCGCTGAGTCTAGTGGGAACCATGGACGCATAAAACAGAGCACACAGGGGCGTCGTAGTAGGTGTTTGGATGGAGTGTGAGGTTCACCAGTGGGATGTCCATGCCTGAGTCTGGGCGAGTGCCTTTCAGGGCTGTGTGGGAGGAATGTGCAGTGCAGTTCTGCCCCAGATTTGACCACGGGAGCTGTGAAATATCAAGTGAAATATTTCACTTGAAGAAAATGTCCTACTGCTTTAGCATAAATAATTAATATCTGATATATTACTTTTCTATTCTGCCATAATAAATTCCCACAAGCCTAGCAGCTTAAAACAACGCTCACTTATTATCTCACAGTTCGGTAGGTCAGAAGTCCAGGCAGGGCTGGCTACGTTCTCTGCGTGGGGTCTCACAAGGCCAAAGTCAGAATGGCGACTGGCCTGGGCTCTTACCTGGAAACTCAGGGGGAGAGGCTACGTCCAGGCTCATTTGGGTTGTTGGCAGAATTTAGTTTCTTCTCGTGGTCCCCCTGTGATCCTCTCTGTCTGTCTTCAAGCCTGTAGTGATGGGTCGAGTCTTTCCCATACTTTGAGTCTCTCTACCTTCCTCTTCTGCTTCCAAGGTTCACATGATTATATCTGGTCCACCTGGGTCATCCAGGCTCACTGCCTTACTTCACGGTCATCTGATTACTAACCTTAATTACATCTACAAAGTGTTTTCTGCCACAAAGCAACATAAACACAAAACTACACCCGGGGGCAGAGATCCTGGGGAGCCAACATTGTGCCTACCTCAGTCTACCCTGGGCCCCAGGATTCACGTCCATCCCACATACAAAATATATTTACTCCATCATAAGGTCTCCAAAATTTTATCCCATTACAGCATCACAATCCCCCTAAATCTCGTCAATCCCGAAGTCTCAAATCTCATCATCTAAATCATCTAAATCAGAGACAGGTGAGACTCTGGGTTTACACTCCGTTCACCACCACTTCTGGGGCACAGCTCTTCTCTATCTGCGAACAGATAAAACTAGAGAAATAAACTAACTGCTGCCAGCATGGAAAGACAGGACAGGTATAGCATAACAGTTATAGACATTGCCATTCAAACAAGGGAAAAGGAAAAGGTAAAAAGAAGTCACCAGTCCAAAGCAGTTTTAAAATCCAGCTAGACAAACTCCATTAGATTTAAATGCCTGGAAATAATTCTCTGCAGCTCTCAGTTCTGCCTTCTGAGTCATCAGATCAATTGAAACAGCACTAATTATATTCTGGGAGCTGGACTGTGGCTCTACATACATTGACAATTAATCCTCCAACTACCCTATGAAGTACATTGCTATTAATTATCCCCATCTTACGGACGAGGACTCTGAAGCATGTATGGTGCAGAGCTTGTCCAAGTCATACAGTCGGACAGTGGGAACTCTGCACTCAAACCCAGGCAGTCTGGCTTCAGGACTACTGTACTACACTCTACTGTCTTGCAAAATCGGTAATAATTTTAAACCACTGGGTTCTGCTCAGGAAGGAAGCAATTTGGAAAGTATTCCAGGCTGTCCCCATTCCACCACACTATTTCCTCTGATGTGTGTGTGCTTATATATCAATGGGCAGTGCCCAGCTGCAGTACAGGGGTTCAGAGAGCACCTGGCATCTCTGTGATCAGACACAGAAGTGAAAGTATTAAGGGAAATCCCAAGTCTTGGGCCACTTACACGCAGAACTCTTCTCCAGAAACAAGATATAACGTCAGTATAGATGAGTCTTCCTCCCACTTCAAAATAATCTGTCCCTTCCTTTTAAGGAAAAAACATCATAACTCTTCATGAACACAGAGACAATTATCCTTTAGTCGTTGCTGCTGATGGAGGAGCACCCTGGTTTAATTCTCCACCTTGGGGAAGTGGGTGCACCATGCTTAGAAGTGCTAGCTCATGGGTTGGACTATCTGGGTTTGAATGTGGGGCCGATCTCTTCACAGCTGTTTAGTCCTGGATTACTTAAATTTCTCTGAGGCTCATTTGTGATATGGAGAGCATAGTAATACTTCTCTATAGAGATTTTGTGATAATTAAATGTGTAATACTCTATGTGCCTAGATCTGCTAAGTCCTCAGTGAATCTTAGTTTCTATCATTTTACCATTTAAAATAACTTTCCTTATTTTTATTTTGCACCATTTGTAATTCCCTCCAGGCTAAATTGTATATAACATAGGTACAATTCTATGGATCAAAAAAAGGATTATTTTTATTTTATTATTTGAAATAAGTGTGGTTTAGAAACTTTCATCTCAGAAATATTTTCTACAAATTAATTTATTCCACATTCTGATAATGATCTGAACTGAAACAGCAGGAATTCTTAAATTTGACATTTTTCATTGCTTATTCACACAAACCCAGTTTCATTAGGCTTTTCAGGAATAATTCATTGATGCATAGTATCTCACAAACCTCTTTCTCTTGCTTAGGTAGAATGTCAGTTATTCCCAATATTTTGTCTGCAGTATTTTTGTTCCAACCCTAATAAAAACTTGGCCATTAATCCTAACACAATGGAGTCAAAATTCATGGAAGTTTGACCACAAGAAAGAAATATGTGATAGGGATAATCAAAAGTTCTGAATTCTACACCATACACCCATTAGGATGGTTACTATCAACAACAACAATAATTACAATAACAGAAAATTAAGAAGTGTCAGTGAGCATATGAAGAAATTGGAACCCTTGTGCACTATCAACGGAACTGTAAAATGCTACAATTGCTATGGGAAACAATGTGGAGTTTCCTCAAAAAATTAAAAATAGAACTATCATATGATCCAGAAATCTCATTTCTGGATAAGTATCCCAAATAATTGAAAACAGGGCCTCAAAGAGATATTTGCACACCTATCTTCATAGCAGTACTATTCACAGTAGCCAAGAGGTGGAAGTAACACACATATCCATCAGTGGATGAATGGATAAACAAAATATGAAAGGAAATCCTATTACATGCTACAACAAGGATGAATCTTGAGGACATTATGCTAAATGAAAAAAAACTAGTCACAAAAAAGAAAATACTGGATGATCCCACTTATATGAAGTATCTAAAGTAGTCAAGTTCATAGAAAGTAGAATGGTGGTTACGAGGGTTTGGGGGAGGAACAAAGGAGAAGTGTTATTTAAGGGGTATAGAGTTTCTAGTCTGCAAGCTGAAAAAGTTCTGGAGATCTGCGCCACAACAATGTAAATATACTTAATACTACTAAACTGTGCACTTAAAAATTGTTAAAATGGTTAAGTTTATGTTATTTGTTTTTTTACTGTAATTTTACATAAACATAGAATGTACAACACCAAGAGTAAATCCTAATGTATGGACTTTGGATGGTGAGGATGTAGCAATGTAGGTTCATAGATCACAACAAATGTGTCACTCGGGTGTAGGATGTTGATAGTTAGGAAAGGCTGTGGATGTGGCAGGGGATATATGGAAACTCTACTTTCGGATCAATTTTTCTGTGAACCTAAAACTGCTATAAAATAATGTAATTTTTTTAAAGTTCTGCATTCTTACTAGCTATGTAAACATGCAGTGATACCCGTAGAAAGACTTAGGTTGCTGTATCACAGGTGAGGATGTCAGGGAATGGCCTCAAAGACATCATCAGTGTGTTGTAACACAAGCTGTAACCTATGGTCAATTCATGCTCCTTTGGAACCCACTGCTTTGGAACAGGCAGGACTGCCTGTTTCTTCCTCTGCAACATAAGGAACCGCATTGAATAACCTCTAAGGCCAACTTTACCCAACATGACTTTATGAGGCTATGAGTATAGACCTCGTGCATGATTCTCATTGAGTAAACACATTATAAAATAGATGACTTAAGTTGGGATTTGTATTTGTGATTCATGATTATGTAATACTTCCCAGAGTCACCATTTAGAGATACAACAAAAATGCTGCTTCTGTGAATTACCACTCAGTTATAATTTGAAATTTTATACGTAATACCTAAAAGCAATTCCTCTGTCCATCTTTAAAAATACTTAAAGCCACAAAATAAGGCTCAACAATTTATTTAAAAGATTGAAATTATACAAAGTATGTTTTCCAATCATAATGTAAAGAAACTAGATGGCAGCAGGAAAACGGGAATCCACAAATATGTGGAATTAGACAAAACACTCAAACAACCAATGGGTCAAAGAGGAAATTGGAAGGGAAATTAGAAAATATCTCGAGATAAATAAAAATAAAACTTATGGAATGCAGTAAAAGCAGTGCAAAGAGGGAAGTTTATACCATAAACACTAAAAGAGGAGAAAGATCTTTAATTGAAACACTAATTTTGCACCTCAACAAACTAGAAAAAGAAGAAAAAACTAAACATAGAGCCATCAGAAAGAAGGAAATAACAAAGATTGGAGCAGAGATAATAAAATAGAGAATAGAAAAACAATAGAATGACATAAATAAAACAATATAAATGAAGAGTTTGTTTTTTGAAAGGATCAACAAAATTGACAAATCCTTAGTTACACTAACAAAGAGAAAAAGATAAAAGATTCAAATACCTACAATTAGAAATTATAGAGGGGACATTATAAACAATGTCACAGAAATAAAAAGTATTATAAAAGAATATTATAAACAATTGCATGCCAACAAAATGGACAGCATAGAAGAAAGGTCTTACAAACATGCAACCTAGCAAGACTGAATCATAAAGAAATAGAAAATCTGAACAGACCAATAGCTAGTAAAGAGATTGAATCAGTAATCAAAAACCTCCTAACAAAGAAAATCCTGACAAGATGGATTACTAGAGAATTCTACCAACATTTAAAGAAGAATTAACACTAATATTCCTCAAATTCTTCCCAAAAAATGAAGAGGAGAAAACACTTCCAAATTCATTCTATGAAGCATTACCCTGATACCAAAGCCAGGCAAAGGCACTACAGGAAAACTACAAACTAATATCCCTGTTGACTACTGGGGCAAAATCCTCAACAATATACTATCAAACAAAATTCAGCAGCACAGTATAAGGATTACACACCATGACCAAGTGGGATTTATTCCTGGAATGCAAGGATGGTTCGACATCCAAAAATCAATTCATGTAATAAACCACATTAACAGAATGAAGGACAAAAACAACATGATCATCTTCATTGATGCAGAAAAGGCATTTAACAAGATCCACTTTTTCCATTTGGCAAATGGTAAAGGCATTCAACAAACAAGAAATAGAAGGAAATCACCTCAAAATAATAAAGTCCATTTATGAAAAGCTAACAGTGTACTCAATGGTGAAAGACTGAAAACTTTTCATATAAGATCAGGAACAGGATAAGGATGTTATCTCTCACTTCTATTGAACATCATATTGGAAGTTCTAACCAGAGAAATTAGACAAGAAAAAGAAATAAAAGGCACTCAAAGTGGAAGCGAAAAAGCAAAATCATCTCTGTTCACAAATGACATGACCTAATACATAGAAACCCACACAAAAATGTTAGAACTCATTAACAAATTCAGCAAAGTTGCAGGGTACAAAATCAACACACAAAAGTCAGTTGCATTTCTATACACTAGTGATGAACAATGAGAAAGGGAAATGATGAAAATAATTCCAATTACACTATCACAAAAAGGATAAAATATTAGAAATAAACCCAACCAAGAGATGAAAGATCTATACACTGAAAACTACAAAATATTGCTGACAGAAACTAAAGAAAACACAAATAAATGGAAAGATAGCCCATGTTCATATACTGAAATACTTAATGTTATTAAGATGTCAATACTACCTAAAGTGATTTACAGATTCAGTACAGTTCCTATCAAAATCCCATGGCATTTTTTGTAGAAATAGGGAAATTCATCCTAAAATTCAAATGGAATCTCAAGGAACCCCGAATAGCCAAAATAGTTTTGAAAAACAAGAAAAAATTTGGAGGACTCACACTTCTTAATTTCAAAACTTATTACAAAGCTACAGTAAATTAGTAAACAAAACAATGTGGTACTGACATAAAGACAGACAAATTGAATAGAATAGAGAGCCCAGAAATAATCCCTTGTATACAAGTATATTATGAAATTATCTTCGACAATTTCCAAGATCATTCAATGGGGGAAAAGGACAATCTCTTCAACAAATGACATTGAGAAAACTGGATATCCACGTGCAAAAAAATGAAGTTGGTCCCTATCTTACACTACATACAAAAATAAACTCAAAATGGATTAAGACCTAAACATGAGACCCAAAACTATAAAACTCCCTTAAGAAAACATAAAGGAAAAATCCTCATTACGTTAGATTTGGCAATGATTTTGTGGATGTGACCTCAGAAGTCAGGAAACAAAAGCAGAGAATAGACAAATGGACTACATCAAACTTAAAATATTTTGTTCATCAGGGGACATAATCCACAGAGTGAAAAGGCAGCCTATGGAATTGGAGAAAAATATGTGCAAATCATATATGAGTATCTAACAAAGGGTTAATATCCAGAATATATAAAGAACTCCTACAACTCAACAAAAAAATACAAATAACCCAATTTAAAAATGGGCAACAGCCTTGGATGGACATTTCTCCAAAGAAGATATACAAACAACCAATAAGCACATTAAAAGATGCTCATCATCACTCATCATCAGAGAAATGCAAATCAAAGTTGCAATGAGAAATCACCACACACCCATTAGGATGGCTACTATCAAAATAATGATATAATAATAATAACAAGTGTTGCTGAGAATGTGGAGAAATCAAAATCCTTGTGTATTGTTGATGGGGTTGTAAAATAGCGCAGCCCCTATGGAAAACATCATGGTGGTTCCTCAAAAAATGTTTTAAAACTACCATATGGTCCAGCAATTCTACGCCTGGGTAAATATCCAAAATAATTGAAAGCAGGGTCTCGAGGGGCTATTTGTACAGTCATGTTCATGGCAGCATTATTCACAAGAGCCAAGAGGTGGAAGCAAGCCAATGTCTATCAGTGAATGAATGAATAAATAAATGTGGTATATACATACAATGAAATACTATACAGCCTTGAAAAAGAAGGAAATCCTATCACATGCTACAACAAAAATGCTCTTTGAGGAAATTACGCTAAGTGAAATAATCCAGTCACAAAAAGACAAATACGGGATGATTCCACTTATATGAGGTATCCAAAACAGTCAAATTCGTGATTATAGAAAGTAGGAATGGTGATTACCAGGGGTTGGGGGTAGGGCTAAGGGGAATTGTTGTTTAATGGGTACAGAGTTTCTGTTCTGAAAAATGCAAAAGTTCTGGAGAGCTGTGTCACAACAATGTGAACGTACTTAACACTACTAAACTGTGCACTTAAAGATGGTTAAGATGGTAAAGTTTATGATGTGCATTTTTTATCACAATAAAAAACCTTACAATTCAGGTTTTTTACTACAACTGGATAGTGCCACTAGTTTATCACCCCTGCCCCAGGTACACAGACATTCATCATGATTGGGCGAGACGTGGGAGATAACAGGTTAAGGCTACATCCAAGAATGGCCTCACAAGCAGAAGAGCTCAGTGGGGCCCAGCGATCACGTCTCACACCTTCACCTCCAGTCCCACCAAGTACAAGTTCCATCAAGCCAGAGCATTCCATCAATGGGCAAATCCTCTCCTACAACCAGGCAGGGTTGGATTCTGTTCCTGTCTTTTTGGGACTCAGAGTCATTTTCCTACAAAATTCTGTTCTCTCTGCTACTTGTTTTAATGCCTTGTCATTTGGAGCACTCATTCTGCTGTGAACACCTCAAACTCTGCCAAAAACACATCTCTGCACCCCCTGGATTTTGAATTAATCTTAGATCTCTCTGGAGAATACCCCATCTGTTGGGAATTCTCAACAGAGAAGTTGTAATTCTCCCAACAGTGAGCCTATAAAAAACATTGGTTCTGTGAGTAGTGAGTGAATGAATGAATGAATGAATGAATGACAGCCTAGCAGCGTGGCTTCACAGTACTTTTATGGTCCCTGATAAGCTGGATCTCCCATCCGTCTCAGAAGCTAGTTTAAGTCTTAATCACCCCTCAACTTCTCTCTCTCTCTCTCTTTCCATTTTTCTTCCCCTTTAATATATAGACACATCCAAGTCTCATTTGAAAAAATACTTTCCGTCTTTATTTTCACTTTCTGATGTCTTTTCATGTTTTTTCTTTAAAAGTATGTCAGCACTAGATGTCTCTACTTTCACATTTCCTATTGTGTCATTTTGTAAATTTTTATTATGACAAAACTGATACATACAGAAAAGTATGTAGAGTAATAACACCCATATATACATATTATACAATATTATTAATTCTTACATTTTATGCTTGATTCAAATCTTATTTTTAAGAAACAAAGTGTTATAGCTATGATTGTAGTTCCCATGCATACCTCCATAATTTCTTTTTTCTCTTCTTCCCCCCAAAAAATCACTGTTTTGATTTTCATATTTATCAGTCTGATGAAAGTTTAATTTACATGTATTACAAATACGGGTATTCATTTGTAATTTGTAGTATATTTATGGATTTTTAAACTTATCATAAATTGTGTCATTCCTCTGTCTGAATATAATTCATTCATTCATTATTCAAAATATATTTAGTGCAGTTCTCCTATATGCCACAAACAGGTCTAGGGTCTTAGAATACATTAGGAAACACAACCAAGATGCTTGCTGTTCTGAACTTCATTGTTCTTAAAGGAAACAGGTAATAAACAATAAGCAATAAAATAAATAAATTATACAAACATATGAGAAGGCATAAATACTGTAGAAAAGAAAATGTGGAAACAGGTAAGGGGGTGTTGGTAGAGTTGGTGGAAGAGTTAAAATTTTAGATAGGGTAGTTAGGGCAGGCCTCACTGAGGTGGTCACATTGCATGAAAGATTTGAAGAAGGTGAGGAATGTGGGAGAAAAGAGCTTAAGAGGGAACAGCCAGTGCAAAGGCCCTGAGTCAGAAGCATGTCTCTTTTGTTGAAGGATCAGCAAGGCAACCACTTTGAATGGAAAGAAAATCCAAGGGAAAATGACCAGATTCTAATGGCGGCCAGATTGCATACAGCTTTGCAGGCTGTGGAAAGAACTTTAACTCAAAACTGAGGGAGCTACTGCAATTTTGAGCAGAATACCACAATTTAGGTATACATATTCCTGTTGATGAATATCAGAGTTGTTGCCAATCTCTTATTATAAACATTGCCCTGAAAACATTTTTGTATGCATCTTTTTGGGCCATGTGCAAGTTCCTCTGGAGAATATACCCAAAACCTGGGTCATGAGTATTTTCAACTTTACTAGAGGTTACCAAACTACTCTGACAAGGGGTTTACCAATTTGCTTTCCTAGTAATTTCTGTATGATAGTTGTATTTTCTCTACTCCCCCAAAATATTCGGTATTTATGGATATTTTGTTAATGGTATGATACGATATTGCTTTGTTGTTTTAGTTTTTATTTAAATGTTTACTGGTGAAGTTGAACATCTCTATATGTTTATTGACCATATGTATTTCCTTTTTCGTTAATTCCTGTGTATATCCTTTCCTCCTTTTGTATAGAGTTTTAAAAATATTTTCTTAGTGACTTGAGGGATTACTTTATGTGAGCACCTATCTTTTATCAATTATATGCATGCATTAGTTTTCTTTTGCTGCTGTCACAAGTTACCACACATTTAGTGACTTAACACAACACAAATCTATTGTCTTCCATTTCTGCAGGTTAGCAGTTTCACACAGGTCTCGGGGCCTAAAATGAAAGTGTTGGCCGCACTGCTTTCCTTTATGGAGACTGAAAGAGATAATTCATGTTCTTGCTTCTAGAAGCCTCCCATGTGCCTTGGTTACTGTGGCTCATTCATCTTCAAAACCAGCATCATTACATCTCTCTGACCATTCTTTCCTAGTCACATCTCCCTGTGACCACAGCCAGGGAAGGGTCTCCGCTTTTAAGGACTCATAGGATTAGATTTGGCCCACAGGGGTAATCCAGGTTTCTCTCCCATCTCCAAGTTCCTAACCTTAATCACTCCTGCAATCTCTCATTTCCTTGTAAGGTAACATATTCACAGGGTCTGTGGATTAGGATGGTGACATCTTTGGGGGACACTATTCTGCCTACCACAATACATAACAGATATTTTTTCACAATTGGTCACTTGTTTTTTAATGTTTTTATAATGCCTTTTGTCATACAGAAGTTTATAACATTAACATAATCAATATATCCATCTTCTCCTTAATGGCTTGTGTGTGTGTTGCAGTCAACAAATATTTCCCTACCTCAAGGTAATTAATATTTTGAAGTTTTGCTTTGCATATTTAGGTCTTATTGTGCGATGGGAGAATCCAAATTTATATTATTCTAGCATCATTTATTGAATAGTTTATTCCCTCCCCCACTTGCCACTAATTTGTTATTCCCCCTCCCCTACTGCTAAGTATCAAGTTTCTGCATGTTGGGACCTGTTTCCGGGTTCTCTGTTCTCCTCCATTGGTCTATTTATATATTCCTAGATTAATACTATGATCCCTAATTATTATAGTTTCATAGTAAGTCTGCATATCAAGCCTCCCACCTTGTTTTCATTCAATGTGGTCTTGGCTTTGTTCAAACTTTTCTTCTTCTAGTAAATTTTAGGCTAAGCTTGTCTAGCTCTATGAAAATCCCTGTTGGAATTTTCACTTAAATTCCATATAATGTCTAGATATTCTGAGGGCATAATGACATCTCTAAAATATTGAATCTTTACATCCATAACATGGCATACTTCTCCACTTCTTCAAAATGTGTACGTCTTCGATAACATTTATAATTTACTACATAAGTCCATAAAAAGGTTTATGTATGTTAGTAATATTATCTGAGGTATCTTATACATTTAATTTGAATTATAAATTGGATATTTTTACTATGCTTTTAATTTTATTATAAATAAAACATATAAAATATAAACCCCCATAAGTCCATTCTCCAGATTCAACAGTTACCCATAATTCACCACATTTGCGTTATCGCTCATTGTTTTTTCCTCAAGGTCCATCCACCTTCTTTCTCATGTTTGAATAATATTCCTGTGTGTGTGTGTGTGAGTGTGTGTGTGTGTGTGTGTGACACTTTCTTTATCCATTCATCTGTTGACAGATACTGGTTGTTTCCATGTCTTGTCTATTATGAGTAACACTGCAATGAACCTGGGAGTGCAGATATCTCTTCCATATTCTGTTTTCAATTTCTTTTGGATATAATCCCAGCAGTTGGATTGCTGGATCATATGGGAGTTTTAATTTTAATTTTTTGAGGAACCAC
The DNA here is from genome assembly GCF_057876585.1 of Rhinolophus sinicus. Lineage (NCBI taxonomy): Eukaryota > Metazoa > Chordata > Mammalia > Chiroptera > Rhinolophidae > Rhinolophus > Rhinolophus sinicus. Next base: position 185,085,014 of record NC_142516.1, on the reverse strand, counting down.
CGTATGTTTTCCATAGTGGCTGCACAAACATACATTCCCACCAACAGTGCACAAGGTTCACTTATCTCCACAACCCTGCCAACACTTATATCTTGTCTTTTTGATGATAGCCATTTTAATAGGTATAAGATGATATCTCATTATGGTTTTGATTTGCATTTCCTGGATGATTAGCAATGTTGAGCATGTTTTCATGTACTAATTGGCCATTTGTATACCTTCTTTGGAGAAATGTCTATTCTGTTCCTCTGCCCATTTTTTAATTAAATTATTTGTTTTGTTTTGTTTTGCCTTTGAGTTGTGTTTAACTTTTTTTATACTGTTTGGCTATTAACCCCTTATCAGATATATGATTTGCAAATATTTTCTCCCGTTCCATAGGTTGCCTTTTCATTTTGTTGATGGTTTCCTTCAGTGTGCAGAAGTTTTTAGTTTGATGTGGTCCCATTTGTTTGTTTTTGTTGTCTTTGACATATCTTTTAATGAGCAGAAATTAATTTGTTGCCTATTCATTGAAGTAAAAATTGCATACAATAAATTGTACACCTTTAAAGGGTACAGTTTGATGACCTTTGACATAGGCATACACCTGTGAAACAATCACTACATTTAAGACAATGGATATTTCCATCACCCCCCAAAGTTTCCTTGTGACCTTTTGTGATCTATTCCTTCCTCCCTCTCCCCAGACAACTACTGATCTGGTTTATGTCACTACATATTAGTTTGCATTTTCTAGAATTTATATAAAAGGAATCATACTGTATATGCTCTTTTTTTTGGGGGGGGTCTGGCCTCTTTTACTCAATATAATGATTTTGAGATCAATACTCCTCATCAATAGTTCATTCCAATTGATGGACTGTTACGTGTATCAATACGATGGCAATGCTACCTCCTCCTCCTTTTCCCCCAGATCCTTCTATCTTCAAGGAAATGAGTAACAGCTTGTCGGAGACTTCTTATGGAAGAAATATTTCTTTAGATACTATCATTAAGTTGGAAGTGGTAACAGATATATTTGAAAAGAGCACGCGGTGGTATATCTCCTCCATAGTTTAGGCTTCTGCCAAGTGTTAAGGTAACAGACAAAGCCTGGCTCTAGTTATTAGATGGAGCAGCACCATGTAGAGATGTTAAAAAGTGATTCTATCAGATGACAGTGTGGTCTCTTTTTCTCCCATGTAATTGTTCGTGATTTGTTCCTAATACTACAGTGAGTGAACAAGAAAAAAAACAACAACATAAATATTAAACTTCATTTCAATGTTGGGTGAACTTTGTTTTCAGATGCCAGTAAAACTTATTTGTTTGAATAAACTCCTCCCCCTCCTCTTCTCCCTTCCTTCGCAGTTTCCTCTTGGGTTCCTCTAACCTGGCTCTCTCTTCAAATGCTGGCTGATGTCATATAATTCTATCGTTCTGTAGGTAAGAAGTTATCAAAGGTTTTGGAAAAGAATAATAGATGATTACAGACATCTACACAAAATGGATTTTTTTAAAACCTAAGAAACTCTTTGCTATATTGGTGTGTGTATTTCATATATATATGAAAAATAGATAAACACAGGAAAATTGCTCTTCCCGGAGCACTAATCATTCTCCTTCTCTGTAGAATCAGCACAACAAACTATCTTGTCCTGACATAGATTCTTTCTCCATAGCAACTGTAATCCACGTTTGAGATATGACATGATGAAATGCAAGGACTGTGGTACCATGTCACATTGGCAACGGGCAGAAATCAAACACATGGCTACTCTGAAGAGCAGATGCTTTTTCCCGGCAATGCGTGTTTATGAAGCAAGGTGAACGCCCTAGTTTGGAAAGCTGACTGGTACACAGTACTGCTACCAAATAATACTCACACACATAACTCCCTTGGAACACAGAGCACCCAGTTCCCTCCTTTTCTACCCTTTCAAATCATGGAAGTAAAGTGAATTTCAGAGAAGTCCAAAGGATTAAAACCCAGACCGAGATGTACCCAGTTGCCTTGGAAGAATACCAATAGTCCTAATAATAACAACAACAATAATAATAACTAACATGGACTGAGATTTTATGTGCCAGGTATCGTACTGAGCACTGTACATATACGAATTCATTTGATCCTCATAACCTGTCTACAAGGTCGGTACCATTACGATTCTCTCCATTTTGCATATGACAGAACAGGAGCAGAGAAAATAAATAAGTTTATCATGGACATAGCTTAGAGATCCCCAAATGAACTGTTCTGCCTCTTTTCTCTTCAAGAACTATCTTCCATTCCTCCCAACAACCAGAGAAAGAGTTGACAGATAAAGTACCGGACATCCAGTTAAATTTGAAGTTCAGATAAACAGCACATAACTTTTGAGGACCACTATGTCCCATATAATACTTGGAACATACTTACACTTAAAATTATCCTCTATTTTGATTTACTAAATCTGGCTTTGTGTTCTCTCCACCTCAGCAACATTTCTTATCAAGAAAATTATAACTACTTCACTCATTCTTTGAAAATTGAAATCAATCTATTGTCTTTCCCAGGTGTAGTTACAACGTAAGCCTCCTTTCAAGTTGTAGGAAGGGACCTGATGAAATAGTCCGGAGATTCAGTGAACAAGTGAGGGCGAGGTGGAAGAAAGCTTGTTTCTCTAGCCCTGAGAACCCACTAGAGCCTCCACGATCTGAGCTCTCCCTAGAGATATCCTGACGGACATTCAGGATGAACAGCAGGAGAGTCCTTGCCCAGACTATCCCTGTCAGGCCAAGAGCATCGATTCCAGAGTTCCTCAGCCCTGATGCCACTGACGTTTTGCCAGATAATTCTGTGTAGGTGAGCAGCTGTCCTACGCATTGTAGGTTGTTTAGCAGCATACTCGGCCCACTAACGCCAGTACCACCCACCTCTCCAACTGTGGAAATTAAAAATGCCTCCTGACATGGTTAAACGTCCCTTGAGAGGCAAAAGTGGTTGAGAACCACTGATCCAGAACAATCCCAAAGACAGGGGCCTCCGGAAAGGTAAACCCAGGAAATCTTAGAATGAAATAGATACTCCTCCATCCTACCTGAAACAAATCAGGTGTTGGTATTGTCTAAGAAGTGGGTTACAGAGGTGCCCTTGGCTGCATTTGCCTCGTGAGCCTTCTGTGGACCAGTCTAGGGACCACAGTTTTCAAAGAATGTCCACATCCATATAAATAGATAAGGGAGGGTTGTAGGAACTGCCTTTTATACTTAACTGATATACAAAACCTGGTACCAGCTTGATTGATTCTAATTTTAGTCCTGTCTTGTTTTCCGGAAATCTCCGCTGAACAATGGAATGTAAAGTAGTTTATTTATGCCTAAATCAGTTTGGGTATGGAGGGCATTACAAAGAAATGTATAAAGCTATCCTGTGCAACATAACTATTTTCTCTATACTTCATTTATACAGTAATTTTTTAAAAAAGTCACACCATCTATGCTTACAGTTGCAGAGTGCAAATGACGTTTGGATGCAACAAGATAATGCCTATAAATGTGTAAACTAGTAGTATCTGTGTCGCCCAGACACTTCAGAGTGAGTCCCACTAAAAGGCACGGCGTTCATCCTGAGGACAAGAAGGGCCACTGCTGATCAGATGTGTGCTGTCAAGATGACCTTGTCTGTTATGTAGGGGGAAGACTGAAGGCCAACCCAGAAGCATCACAGTGACCAGGCGACAGACACGGTGGCCTGGACTCGGACGATGCCAGCGGGGAGAGAGGAGATAAAGGCAAGGACAAGTGTGGAGGTAGATGCAACCGAATTTGGAGACTGAGCAGGAGTGACGGGGAGAAGGAAATCGGATACTGCCCAGGTATCCATCAGTTGGTATAGTCATTGATCCAAGGAACAATAAAAGTATGAGGGTGAGGAGATTGATGGATTCAATCCAGGGTATACTGGAATCCCCAAAATGCTTTCTTACACACGGGCTCCTCCTGCAGAAGACACTTTTAGATGACCCATTACATGCTGAGCTAAAGGTGGACTAATGGCCATGCAGCATCTGTTGGCAGGTGGTGATAAAGGTGCATGGGACTCCCTGACAGAAAGCTGTCTGTCTGAAAAATCAACACAAACTGTGAGCCTAGCGGCATGCTAACAGCCAAATCCCAGATAGGCGTGAGGTGGGGGGAGAATCAATTCCTCCACGAGGGACTTATCCTTCACTTCCAAAAGCCCGTACAGGGTCCAGGCACCAAGCTTGGTGAAGACGAAAGCCCCCTAAATGAGCTTGAGAGAAACAGATAATGAAGTTCTTGTCCCATAAGGGGGTCAGAAGGATGGGAGGAGAGGTGGGAAAGAATGCAGATGAAAATAACTTTTGCTCTGTGGACATGTCACAGTCATAAAGGGGATTTCCACAGAAATAGCACATGGATTGTAAGGCAAGGGTTGAACCATCAGCTAAGCCCCCACCGCCCCTTCTATCTAATGTTAAATTCCGGAGAGACTCAAGTTACTAGAGAAGTTCCACTAGAAGTGGCCTCCTTTGCGATATAACTGCCTCCTAATGGAATGAAAGGTTAGTCTAGACATTTATTTCTGATCCATGGACTCCAAAAATTACTAGAATAAAATCTGCAGAGGCATTATTCAGCCTACCACACTGCTGGTTATTTTTATTGAACTTTCCTGTCCGAAAAATAAATTGGAAATCCTATGTTAGTGCCCAGTGTATTTTTTGTTTTGTTTTAAGTTTTACTATCCATGAATTCCAAAAGTCAGGTTACTACTATTAAAACTGCCCAGCCAGCTTGGAGGTGAACATGACTTGGGTAAGTAAAAGGAGGCCAGAGTAGAGGAAACCTGTCTTGTGAAAACGGTACGAAAACATTATTGTTTTTATTCGTACATTCAATACTCAGTTAATTATCAAAGCACAATCAGAGGGTTTTACCAGGTACTTTGTAGGTGCTCAGCACGATGGAGACGCAAAGAAAGATCAAACACGATTCCTAAAAGTTTTACGGTATAACTAGAGCAATGAGGCAGCTAGGAATCAGAGAACCACCTGAACAGAGCAAGGTGATTTCTCTATGCTTGGTTTTGAATGCAGAGCCCAGTGTTTATCATTCCTTATCCCGACGCAGCCAGGCAGAAGAGCTATGTTGCACTGAAACAAGTCAAACATCCCTACCAGCATTTTGGTGATAGACACTCAAGAGCTAAACACCAGAGAAAACAGAACACATGCATTACGTCCACCTTGGAACTGCGATAACATTCTGGCTACCAGAACAGAGTTAAAACATAGAAGAGTGACTGACTAAAGGTTTTCACAAATATGGGTTTCAAAAGGGATGAACCATGTTTGTACATGGCTGTAACCCAAGGAGGGCATACAAAGGGAATTTTTCAAAAAATATACGCCAATGAATATAAAAGTGGCATTTTTTTAATTGATGATTTTTTAAATGATGAATCCATTGCATTGCTCTGAAAAGCCTCGTTGAGTTTTAATTTATTCCCAAGCTGTTATTGGACATAGAATCTGCAGAAACAGCCAGAAGTCCAAGTTTGTCTGATCAGTGCTGTACCCCCAGGAGGAGATTCTGTGGCTTGGCCACTGGAGAGGAAGTCATCCCAGCTCAGAGCTGTGTCAGGACGGACTCTACCCAGGTCACTCTGCAGGTGCCTGAACAACCCCACAGGTCCAGAAGTACGCACTGCCCCCATGGCCTGTATCTGTGCATGAAAAACCATCTTTCCACCACCACTTCCACTTCCGCTGCTTCAAAAAATGTTGGGAGAAAAATTAGGGGGACAACAAAATGACAATAACAGGTAATATTTACGGTGAACCTACTGCATAGCAAGCAGTGTTCTAAGTGTCTATATGTTAAATATAATATAATCTTCTAGCTATTTTTTGAGATAGATTGTATTATTATCATCTCCTCATTTTCCTGATGCAAAACTAAGGCACGGAAAACTTATGTGATTTGTCCAATTAGTAAGTTGCAGAGTTGGAATTTGAACCTGAATAGTGAGAGTCATACTAGAGTGCTTTGCTTTACAGAGAGGACCCCGTAGCCAGGAGTGTGACTTCAGCATGGGGAGGAGAGAGGTGGTTTAGAGAAGCAACCCAAGTTAGTGGAAAACAGCCTAGGAGTTGGAGCCATATAAGCTGGGCTGGAATCCATCCTAGCCATGAGCTTTTAAGGGCTTAATAGAACTAACTGGAAAGTTCATCCTATAGTATGTTGGGCTGCCCAGGAGTGTTGCTCCAGGCAGAGCAACACACACACACACACACACACACACACACACACCAGCCTCTGAATGGAGCTCCAAACTCTTGTCTTCAATGGAAGGACCCAGCTAACTTTCATGAAGAGGCCTCCTTTCTACGTCAATACCAATCAAAGAGCTAGAGTACTGATTTCAATCCTTAGAAATAAACTCAAAGCAAGCTACCAAAATTCTGAAACAAGAAAAGGCTTCTTCTGTGGTTCTGTGGTGATCGCAGAATAGGACAGTTTTCAGTTTCCTAGGACCTGCTTCAGAAGTACCAGGCTCTCATAAACTACTCAGAAACCCCCAAGGGTGTTTATCATGGCTCTTGAAATCTAATAATATGCAGAAGAAAAGCCTTTCCTAAAGTTTTCCAGAGATCTGTTCCATCAAGAGGAACAACAAAAAAATCTTTGTTCATCTGTCAAAATTTTGAGTTAATTCCTCATTCCATCACACCACCAATATGTTAAAGTTTTCTTTTATATAAGATGGCTGCTTAGTTAAATGGCTTTAAAAAAACACACAACTATATATCATGTATATTCCAGACCCAAGAAATAAAGACCACCTTTTCACTCAATGTTTTTAGGCAGATTTTGCTATTATACTCATCTTAGTTGGCATTCATATGTGACCTCACATTATATGCTTTTCAACCATAAAAAAGTACCATAAAAATCTGACACTATTATAGCTTAGAGTGATTATGACCAAAAAGCCAGTGGTATTTTCAACTCAACTACCACAGTGGACTCCAGGGGAACTGCATGGAACACCATCGTGAAAGATCCATCTATGGAGCTGTCACTGAAAGTCACAGATCACTGTTAGGTCTACTGAATGGACATTTGTTTCTATGTACAAAATAAGATGGGTTTTTGTTTTGGGTTTTGTTTTTTTGTGTGTTTTTTTAGCAAATGAATTGAGCAGGTCCCAGAACTAATTTCATTCTAGTTGATTCATAGTGAAAGTATTGATTCATTAGGGAGTTTCTAGGTCAGAAATGCATCTTCCCTTTTTATTAAAAGACTTCCAATCATGTGTGTGCGCACACACATTTGTGGGCGTGTGTATGCACTTTGAAAAAGTATTTAGGATACCTGAAGTCATTCTTTTTTTGACTTCAGATGGTTACATAGTTGAAGAAAAAGAACCAAAATCTCATGTAAACTACTACCAAAACAGGAAGGAAAAGACATGAATTTAAATGTTAGTATACTATCATTGCTTTTATTTTCATGGAGAGCCAAGAGACTAAAAGATATCATCTTATGCAGGGTGTAGGGTGTGAGTGTTTGTGTGTGTGAATCAAGAACATTGGATGGATTTCACTAATATGAAAATCAGTGGAGAGCAGGAGAGGAGATGACGATGCAGGTGAGAGCTGGTCCTGATCTTACCAGTCCTGTCTACAGGGAGGGCGTGTCAAACACTTACACTGTGGTTGTCTCAGTGGAAAGAATGGGGACACGCGTGGAAGGGTTAAAAAAGTCACGACTGCCCTGGGAAGCTATCTACCAGGTTGTATTTATGGGTACTGGCCCTGAAGGTTATGTGGCCTTTGCATTCGGACAGCAATGTTTGAAAACCAAATATGTGAAGTATCAGCACATAGGTGGCCATCTCCTAGGACTGGCGCTAAAGGACCCTACAGCAGTAGACACTCAGCTTCCTGAGAACTGTGGCCCTGACAGAAGAAAGGGGTAGGAAAAGCCGCGGCTCTTTCTACATATTTCCTTCCCCTCTCCTTTTCTTCATGAGCACACGCTAGCTCCTGACATGTTTTACTCCCAAAGCCTTCTTCAGGCTGCACGCAGCCCCAGGACGCACAGACAGGTAGCCAGCTCCGGACAAAGATCCCCCCTGCTTTAGAGGGCTCAGGTGAATCTGCTGAGCTATTCTAGGATAAGCAGCAACTAGGTGACCTTGCCCTTTCTTCCGTTTGGAGGAATACAGAGAATACTTAACAGCCCTATGAAAGAGCGTTACATTTTTCCCCATTTAATGGAGCACTTTATTCAGATTGAACCAGTGCCTACCAGATTCAGAAAACTGTGCTGGCTACGTTGAATAGTAAACGAATTGTGAGACTATACCCAGTGCACAAGATTTCTGCAACCTTACAGGGGCTGAAATTTTTACATTGAAACTCCAATCCAGCTATGAGTCAACTCCAAAGATATGCCAAAAAATGTCTACAAGTGGACACTTTGGTCAACATTGCTCAAGCAGTAGTTTGCCATAATCAGAAGTGTCTGGACACTGACGGTAACCACTCTGAGCACCTCTTATAATGGCGGAAGTCAAACATGATGTGTATTCTTCTTCTGTTATTGGTAGATATTGAGTATTACAATTTTAATGGTTTTTCCTTTCCTAAAATGTGTATACATTTTTTTGGTGCCCTCTGTATATTAGGAACCACCAATGTGTAGCTGACAAGTGGAGTCACACGGCATTGCTGATGTTAGATGGGAGGACGTTTGCTCTCCAGCTGTCCTTTGCGCAGTCCCTCATGCTGCCACCCTCTCTCAAACCTCCTGACCTTTGCAGATAATCCTCCCCCAATCCTGGCTAACTGCTAGACCTTATTTGCTCTGAAAAGCCTTTTCTATATGCCCTGCATTTCCCCATCATAGCATTTATCACACAGCACTGTCATTGCTGATCATATTATCTCCCTGATTCGACTACAACTCTGTAGAATAGAAGCTACACATATAGCATATGGTTAAGCGCAGTTTCATCCTGGCTCTACAACTTACTAACTGTGCAATATCGGATAAGGTTCTTAACCTAGAATGTCTAAGCTTCTGTTTTCCCCAGGAATAAGAATTGTACTTAACTTTAGGTAGTTGTGTCAATTGATAAAATGGATGGAAACACAAGCCTAAGCCTGGAAAGGATTCTGGAAATGCTGAAAATGGAGACTTACAATAATTGTACTCGAAGTTGTTACAATTTTATTCTAGGTTCTGTAAAGGCATGCATGCATTCATTCATTCATTATTGTGAAATTCATTCCTTATTGCATCTCAATGGGTCAGCATAAAGTTTACATATATTGTACATTCCAATGCTCATTGAATGAGTAAATGAAACAGTGAAAGTTCTATTCATGAGACTTGAGCAGACCAGAGAACACTGCCTACATCACAACTCCACTAATTTTGCATTTCTGAAGCTGTTCCATATTCAGGAATCTGTGTGTGTGTGTGTGTGTGTGTGTGTGTGTGCATTTGAACATACATGGACAACATATAAAACTGGTCAAGTTCCTACTCAAGGAAGAGTCCATGACTTAAACAGTTCAACAAAGCGATTAGTGCCCCTACAAAACACAGCCAAATCCTTATTTGACTTTGAACTTTGATCCATTTGTCAAAGCCTACAAGTCTGGCAAAGCCACCATGTAATGTAGACCATACTCCATAGTTTTTCTGCCTCACAGCACACCTTAAAATCACCTCCCTGTGTTTCCCCTCTGTCTTTGCTCCCATTTTCCCTGGTTTTTATCTCATTATATTATTTATGAGCCTGAACTGTAAATACATTGAAACAGGGAAAATTTTGTTGGTTTGGTACAATTCAACTTGCTTTTCAGTTCCATATATATTTACAACATCTTATAAATATTTAAAATTATCATAATAATGGCTCCACTGACTCATAGTAAATTTTGTATTTTGTGTAGGGATGATTGCCAAATTGATAATCTAGAGAATTGGAAAACCCCATCAAACTTTGTGACCTGTCGGTCCCAAAAGAATATCTTTCTGATTACTGGAAGTGCCTAAGCATTGGGTTTAGCTATCTTGGAAGTTAATCTTCACAGATAAACATCCTGAAATTTACCTCTTTGGAAAAAATAAGTAAAAGAAATATTTTCTTCTGAAGAATCTGCTCGTTGGACTGTATCTTAAATGCCAAATGGTTTTCAGGAGTCTTCACGCACTGCGTAAAATTTTAAAAAAAAAATCATGGAACCATGAAGTGCCTCCCTAACATGCTCAGGAATGGAGAGTTCCAGGCATGATGGAGGATGGGTGTGTGAGAGAACACCAGCACAGGATGCTGTGGAAGCCAGTGCCCTCAGGAGAGAGCCTGAATGCTGTAAGAGGTTGGGACTGGATGCCAAAGGACAGTGGTTCTCCAAGTGTGGCCCCTGCACCAGCAGCACCAGTACCTCCTGGGAGCTTATTAGAAATGCAAATTCTCCAATCCCAGCCCAGACCTACTGAATCAGAAGTTCAGGGGCTGGGGCATTGTAATCTGAATTTTAACAAGCCCCCCAGCTGACTCTCACGCACCCTGAGTTAGAGAACCTGTGCCATGAAGGATATTTCTAAGAAGAGGAATGATAGTGTTGGGTCTGGACGTGCTCCTGGCAATGTGAAAAATGGACCATAGGGGAAAAAACTGAAGGCACAGAGGCCTGAAAAGAGTAATAAAAGCATTGTTTCACTAGGGAGTTTTGTGTTTTATATGTATTTTAGCAAATCTAAGACATAATCAATTATTACTCACAGCATTATTTTTTATTTGCATCTAAGAAGACAAATTTTGCCAATTAAATCACAATGTTCCTTGTCACTTGGAATTTTTATTTTATACTTATTGAAAGGGCTCCTTTAGACTTATATTGACAGATTTTTATCATATATCACCCCTGCACAAATATAAAACATATATGTGTATATATATACATATATGTGTGTGTGTGTATTCATATACATGCAAAATAATTTGGTTATGGTACTCTTAGCAAACACTTTCACACTCAAGAGCTATCTGGAATGCTGACGATGCATCATTTCTTTCTTTTAAAAACTGCTCCGCTATTGTCTCTGGGGCGTCCAAGTGACTAAGGCCCATACTGAAATTGCCTATAATTTGCATTGCTAATAAGCTCCCAGGGGGTACTGGTGCTGCTGGCCCAGGGACCACACTTGGAGAACCACTGTCCTTTGGCATCCAGTCCCAACCTCTTACGGCATTCAGGCTCTTTCCTGAGGGCACTGGCTTCCACAGCATCCTGTGCTGGTGTTCTCTCACACACCATCCTCCATCATGCCTGGAACTCTCCATTCCTGAGCACGTTAGGGAGGCAATTCATGGTTTCTTTTTTTTTTTTTTTTGGATGCACTCACGCAGGCTGTGGTATCTACCTTATGATAGCTGCCTGGCCAACAGAAACTCAAAGATGCATCCTGATTTGGGAAATGTTAAAATGTAGAAGGTGGTGTGTATCTTAAAACGGATGAACTCCCACTGAGAGCTAATCCAGCCCTCAGTGAAGACAGTAACAGGAATAACAGGGAGGAGGAGGAGGCAGAGACCAACAACATGTCAGAGGTGGATTCTAAAGGCTCCACGACCAATTCGAGGTTGGGGGAGGAGGGAGGCAGATGACTCTGGAGTTTCAAATCTGAGTAACCAAGTAGATAGCACGCCCTTAACTAAGGCAAGATGCTCAAGAGAAGGCGTGGGTTTTAAGGGCGGAAGGGCAGAAGTGGATAAGCATAAAGTGAGTTTAATTTCAAGCTTCTGAGTTTGAGGATCCTGAGGGATATCCAGGCAGAGGTGACCGGGATGTGCGGATGAATACAGATCTGTAACTCCAGGGAAAGTGGTGGGGAATGTGGTTAAAGATAAATCATTTTCAATCAACAGCATTTAAATAGGAGTGGAAACCGGGAGGGTGAGTACTATTTTCCAAGGAGAGTACACAGAAAATTTGAAGAGTTGGTGGAAGAGAGCCGGTGACAGAACAAAAATAAAACTGAAGAAGTGAATAGCGATAAGGAGGAGCATTCGGAGACAGAAAAGAAAGTTTGATTATGTTTCCATATACTGTGAGCTCCTCTCTTGAACACCGAGTCCACAGCCAGTGCTGGCCCAGGGATGCTGGTGGAAGTAACATGGAAACGGTGGCCCCAAAGCCAAAAAAGGAGAACTTTTTTGTTTATTACTTTCAGGTGCACAAGACAAAGTAATACTTAGATGTTTATCATTTATATCCCTCACACTGTGTGAACCCCCCTCCACCCACCCACTATCCCTCTGACATCGCACAGAGCCATTACATTTCCACTGTCTCTATTCCTAATGCTGTACTCTGCTTCTTCTAAGTATGTACATATATATGTGTACATATATATATACATATATATATATACATAAACTTGTAGTTGACATTCATTACTGTTCAGCATCAGCTTCAGGTGCACAGTGCAGTGATCAGGCATCTACATCATCCCTGAGGTGGTCTCCCTAATGAGACAAGTGTCCATCGGATACCCTACAAAATCCTTACATTATTGATTACATTCCCCAAGTTAATTTTCAAAACCCCGTGGCCATCTTGTGGTTACCGAGTGTTTTCTAATCCCCTCACCTACCCCTTTATCCCCGCCCACCCTCCCATCTAGCAACCCTCAATTTTTCCTCTGTGTCTCCAAAACTGTTTCTGATTGGTTCATTCACTTATTCTTTTCTTTAGATTCCACATATAAGTGAGATCATATGGTATTTGTCTTTCTATGTCTGACTTATTTCACTTAATATAATGCTCCCTAGGTCCATCCATGCTGTTGCAAATGGTAAGATTTATTTCTTCTTTATGGCTGTGTAATACTCCATTGTATAAATGTACCACAGTTTCTTAACCCAGTCATCTACCGATGGGCATTTCAGTTGTTTCCATGTCTTGGCTATGGTGTATAGTGCTGCAATAAACATAGGAGTGCATAAAGTTTTTTGAATTAGAGTTTTGGATTTCTCCGGATAGATACCTAGGAGTAGAATTGCTGGATCATAAGGTAGTTCCATTTTCAGATTTTTGAGATACCTCCATACTCTTTTCCATAGTGGCTGCACCAATCTACAATCCCACCAACAGTGAACTTTTTAAGAAGAAGGAAGTGGTCGGTAATGCCAAATGTTACAATAGATCCTTTTAGATCAAAGGGCCACTGGATTTAGTAAATTCACCTCATTTTACAGCTGAAGCAAGGGAAGCCCAGACACATGAACAGACGTGTCCAAGGCCAAGAGCGGCGGATGGATCAGCCAGAGGCAGGACCCTGGTCTCTGGACTCTCGTCCTGGGGGTGTTTCTTCCACACTGAGCTTTTCCTCTCAGAAGAGGGTTATGCCCACTGCTGATAAACCTCTGGATACAAGCAACCTCAGATAGACTTAAATCCATCCGTAAAAACGAACTTCGCTAACAGCCACAGCACCTGATGGAGCAGGAGAAGAGAGTTCTAGAGAACACAGCAAGGGCTCTGGGGTCAGATGGGCATCCAGGTCTTGCTAACACCTTGACATTGTGTATGAAGCTCTGCCATGAAAGAAAGGAGTCATAGAACTTGAATCGCCAGGTCATATCTTGAGCCAGAATTTTCTCTAATTCTCAGTACCTATAAGAAGACAGGAAGAGATGCTAAGAGCAGATGGAGGAAGAACAGAGCAAGCTGTGACGTGGGGCTGTTAAACAGGAAATTCATACTGGATTCTATAGGTAGGGCAGCAAAATTTGAAGTCAGTGAAGTCAAAACAAAGGTAGTGACATCATTCTCGCAACGACAATTATGTTGTATTACTGTTCATGCATCCTGAGAAAACGAGTGATTTCTCCAGAGCAGTGATTCTCACACATCAGAGTGCTCAAGAATTACTGGAGAAGGTCTTTCCTGCAGCGATTCTGGGGTAGCCTAGGTGGGCTCAGCCATTAAAATTGAAAATTCTCTGGAAATTTATTCCAGGAGAAAGGGTGAACATGACATTTCAAAACTCAAAGCTTTCAAAGATCAGGCTCCACAACTCAGTCCCCTCTTTGTGATCCATGCAGGGCCAGAGGGTCTGTAGGATGAGACATTTGTGGTCACAGCCCCCGCGGCTTCAGTGTTTTCATCAATAGAGACATGTACAGCAGCACAGAGATTTCCAGAAGCGCCCATCTGGCAAAGATGACTAATGGGGCTTTCCCACTGCCATCCTAGCAAAGGTGCCAGAAGTATATTCGTTTCAGATCACAGCCCTAATAGAGCAGTTCCTCTGGGGACATTACTCTGACAGATGACCTGTCTTCCTTTTACAACCTATGAGCCACCCACCTGTGCTACCTTCCTCTCTACAGTGGTGGAAACAGAAATTCCTATCTGACCTGCACCTCTGAACCAAATCTTTCACAGCCAATATCGGCCTTGCTGTAAACTGGTAAGAGTGCAGTTTTTCTTCCATTATTCTGGTTGCAATTTGCACTCTCTTTTATATCCCATGGCCAAAAAAATGTAAAGCAGATATGGCCTAGCTAGAATTCTAATCAAAGAAGTATCAAGTGGGTGCAAAAACAGATGAAAACTCATGCAGATATTATTGGCTGGTTAATGAAAATCGTCAAAGAATTTTTTTTTTTATAAAATGGAGGGAAAGAATTGAGTGATGGTGATTTATTCACTAATAGGCCCTGCCAAGTCAGAGCTTGTAAAAACAACTTGGACTGAAAAATAGAGAGTAAATTTACTGACAGCCCACTCTCACATGACAGGCAAGATCTCAACTAGAAATAAAACCCATATTTGCATTGATATAATCCTAGTGCACTAATACTTTCTTTTTTCACCCTTCTGTTTGTGAAGAGATGCTGAATCCACAGCCTTAATAAGTAGTAGATATTAGGATCAGAAACTGTACTTTTAACTGAGTGACCTTAGGGAAGTCATATAATCTTTCTGGGCTTCAATTCACTCCTAAGTGAAATAAGGAGATTGATTTACCTAATTTCTAAGGTCCCTTCCAGCTCTAAAGTTCTGTGTCTGTAACAGGGAACAGTGAGACTGTTGACGAGTTTAACAGAGACATGAAGAATGGTGAGATGTATCTCAGGATACCAAAATAATTAATCTTTCCACAAGGACAGGGATTCCAATACATATGTAGCAGTAGGAACAGGATTTGAAGAATTTTAAGGATAAAGGAGCTGCTGAGCAGGTCCTAGAACACCTTATCCAGACAGGGGATCTACTTCTCCAAGGATGCCAAACCGTACTTTCTAAATTGTACCTCAGAGAACAGAAAGTCTACTGGATATTAAGAAGTTTAACAAATGAAAAAAATTAAATAACTTCTTTGACTGCAGAAGGCCTCAGACCCTGTCCTACACTGTCCAATAAGCCTTTCTGCAATGACGTAGACGTTTTATATATGCACTTTCCAATATGGTAGCCATTGGCCCCCATATGCTATTAAGCCCTTGAAATGTCGCTTGTACAATTGAGGAACTGAATTTTTTATATTATTAAATATTAATTAATTGCCAGTTAAATAGCTACGTATGGCTAGTATCTATGTATTAGACAATATAGCTTATAAAACACACACATAAAATACTAGCCCTAAAGGGGAGGTGATACATGCAGCATTTCACAAACTTGGGCCATGGAACTGTTTTCAAAGGTGTTGAAATTCTTTGAAAAACCATTTGGGAAATACTAGTCAATGAGCAATCTTTCTGAGTGGTTGAAACCACAGGAAGCTACTGTAGCTTTGACATTCTAAGTAGCCATAGAGGGCATCAGTCACCACCCAGACGTAAAAACCAGGCTGTCATCTATTCCCTACATGTTGCCACGTCACCTCACAATTCAATCATATCAAAATTTCCCAAGTCCTGACAGACACCCTTTGCCTCCCAGTGCAGGTCCAGTCAGCAGATTTCTAGCAATTCTTCTTTTCCACCAAAGCATAAAACAATGACAATCTATTGCTACTGGGCTTTACAATTGACCAGGCACCTTTGTGTACACCGGGATACACTATCTGAACAACCCAATAAGATAAGTAGCATTCCATTCTATAGGCCAGAAAACAGGAGCTCAGACAGATGAACGGACTTACTTGCTCAAGGTCACACATTTAGTTAATGGGACTTGGCCTCCATCTTTGAATTACGTCTCATCAAGCATTCTAACCAAACCATTGTGAGTCCACTCTTTCCTCAAAATGTCTAGGGCCCATAAAAAAAATTGAATTAACATATTCTCAAAATACCAAAAAGTTATACATACCTGGTAAGAGCAGTTTGTTTTACAGGGTTTGCTCATTTATACCTTGAAAAAATATGATAAATGCCAGAAATGTTTGATGAACATGAAATAAAAGAGACCAACATGATTACCAAACATGTAGAATTTCTATCCTGCAAGAAAGCCTCCACTGGACCTGAAGTAACCATGTGTCTCTCAACTGAAAATCCACATTGGTGTACACATAAACAGCTACAAATTTCATTCGCCCAATTATTTCTCCTCTCCTGGGTATGCAATCAATTTGGTGCTTCTAAGTGCCATTTATTCAAACCGCAGGAGCACACACAACTGCTCATTTCTGCATCTAACTCAGGCTTGGCTCCTCGAGAGGTAGCCTGCAGGCCAAATCCCTTGAATCAATTTGTCATCACATCAGACATGAGTGCATCTGACTTTGACCTACACAGTTGCAGATACCAAGGATTGTTTATAGCAAAATATTGTTTCTCGAATCATCATTTGGCCTCACAGGAAACTGACTTGGATCTGAAGTTACACTATGACCCAGAGTTCCAAATTCAAGATTTCCTAAAGAAGATAATGAAACAGTGTGTCAAATAGGTAACCCTCTACAAATTACAGACATGGCCCACTGCACTCACTTTGGCTCTCTAGATTATAATATAATCACTTTCAAGCAAATACATAGCCATCATTATTTTATCTGTAATAAATCTTGTACATTGACTATCAATAATATAGGACTTTATCATGACATACTCTGAAAAAATTCAAACTATGGTTCAGTGTTCATTACAATATTGCATGTGAGGAACCTAAAGGAAAGGAAAAGTGGGGGGTAAAAAAGCAATGAACAAGGAACAGAGGGTCAGCTGGAGGAAGACAAAGGGGGGTTCAAAGGTAGAGTCTGGGTCTTCAGGAAGAAACCTTGAACACAGTGAGCAAGCACACTGAGGCCCTGGGAAATCTCAGAGAGAGGATGATTAAGTAAGCAGGGCCCTCAAAGGCACAGCGGAGGCCACAGGAATGGTGTGGGAAAGGGAAAGGCTGGTTCAGGAGAGGGTGAGTGAGACGGGAACAAAACAGCTCTGTGCGCAAATCCTTGCATCCAGAGGGACCGTGCGAGGTGGGGAGAAGAGCAGGAGTTGCAGACCAACAGCCTAACATGTGCATCCTAACCCATCCACTCACCAGCTCTGTGTACTTGAGAGACATACTTAACTTTCTGAGCCTTGGTTCTTATCTGTAAAGGGAAAACTACATTTTTGCCCTGTAGCAACCCTCTAGTTAGATATTATCATCATCGTGCCCATTTTACAGATTAGGGAGCCAAGGCACAGAGTGAACAGTCGAGTACTTTGCCCAAAGTCACGCTGCTGATCAATGGCAGAGTTGGTTTCCAACCGAAGCCACCTGGCTCCAGGTACCATGCTCGTAGCCCAGTGATGTTCTGCCTCTCCTCCCAGAAAGGAGCACTGCACTGAGGGCAGGGAGAAAAACTTCCCAGAGAGGCAACTTTTGTTCATGCTTCTTCACATCAGACGATAACGTGATGTTCCACTTACGTTGTTACTCAGCAAACTAGCAAAGTTCACTCAAACTAATTTTTGAATCAGGCTTTTCTTCCCCAAGATTAATAATTTGTAGGAATCAAGCCATGACCCCACCTGGCAGATGGCTCAGGCATATTAATGCTTCAACACACTTCATAGCTAATAACAATACTGCAAGTAGTAGAATATTAAATCCGGTACCAATCCCCCACACCCGTAGCATACAATGTGGGTCTAGATTTGGGTCTAGGTTAACAGAATTCACCAATGTGAGACCACCTGCCCCAAGTGGGTTCACCTCTACACTGCTTTACACAGGCTTATAGTCTGCTCAGCATATTCTGGGGCTGGGAATTTGCATTTGCTTTCCAATCAGGTCTTACTAGTTCATTTCTGAAGACACTGCAGTATGTATCAAAATGAGGATCTAGTCACATGCTATTCTGACAAAGAGTATTTCTTTTACTAGGACTGTGAAATGATTGTTTCCCATTTGTCATCATGCTCTGCACTCTGGGCTGAAAAGAAGGCACATCCTGAAAGACAGGACGTGACACTAGAAACTGATTCTGAATTTTCTGTTACAAAAAATCCACATATATGTTGCAGAAGACAGAGTCCATTGGGGGCAGTTTTTTTAAAGCGTTACTCAAAGTTCTGAGAATAAACAAATAGAGAAGAAAGACAACAGCCAAACTTTGTGGACAAAAGAAATGCGGATGTATTCAAGCACAGCAAAGTGGAGATGAGAAAAATCAGATAAGAAAAGAATGAGGGTTCTGTGTGACCATAAAGAAGAGAATGATTCCTGAGCAAAACTAAGGAGAGCAGGTGGGGACCTCTGAGGGAAGATTTGAAGGGTCCTTGCCTTTATTAAGGGCGAAAATCCCACAACTAGATATTATTCCATTTTTTGGCTTCAGGCTACGTGCCTATGGACAACATTCTAATCTTTGCCTTTCCCAGAGACTTCTGAGAGAATCCGTCTCCACCTTCTCCTGTGACCCTGTGCCCCTAAGCTGTAGCTGACTGGAGCAGGTGACCCAAGGAAAGCCAATCCAAAGGCTGGGGTGCGCCAAGCTGATTCTTTCTCTTGATTTAGGATGAAGAGGTACAGAGAAGATAATTCTTCAGTAGGGAGTTGAGTGGTAACGTCAGATAGAGCCAAGGTTAAAGGTGGTGATATGGCCAGCCGAAAACTACAGAGGAGAGGTTATGGGGGGAAGCGGGGGGTAGAGGGGGTACCAATCTGAAGAAAGAATAAAGCAACAGAGGCAGGTAAAGGAAATGAGCAGGTGCCCTAATAATCCTGGTTCTGGAATATTCAGGTTCTGGTTCAGTTTCAGTGATCTGCCTTTCTGGTTCCTGAGGGTCAGCGAGATGAGCTGGACCATTGTATTCTTTCCCTACATCTTCTCTTTACTTGAGCTTGTCTCTCGGGGTTTTCTAGTCCTTGTCACCAAAGAAACTTGACTAAGTATAAATAAATGTAGCAGATCTTGACACTGGTGGGGAACATACACCTGGCACCAAAGCCAACTCCTGCATCCTCACAACATTTCCCATGTGGATGATCTAGCCATATTGAATCAAAAGAACACCTTCTTCTCATCTCTCCCCACTGCCTTCTGGAGGTTTTATATCATTCCACTGGAAATATATAAAGGAGGCTGCCATGTTCTGCAGCTCTGGGCAGTGAGGTTTCTGTCATAAGAGCTATTCAGACCAAGGTTACTTAATACTTTGGCAGAGACATGTAGAAGATAAAGTCAAACACCAGAGAGGTATGTCGACTAGGTGATCTTTGCCTCCTAACTTCAGATTCTAGGATCATCCTGGCCTCTGATCAGACTTCAAATGCCCGAATCTTCTCTCATTCCTCCTACAACACTACCCCATTTTTTCTCACCCTTATCTAGATGTGCCCCCAGTTACCTATGTCCCTTTAAAGGGTGACCCTCAGAACTGAACAAACGTGATCTGACCAGTGCAGAACACCCTAGGAATCCCACCTCTTTGATCTGCGTTCACGTCTGTACGTGCTGCCTAGGAGAGCACTTCCTGTTGTTGAAACTACGCCTCACCAGTGGCTCCCATTGAACTTGAGGTCACCTCAACTATTTAAAGTAGTATCAACTTGGACACAGATTGAGACAGGAGGCTGAGGAAGGAAGCCATCTGTGAGATGGGTGTGCACACCACTGCAAACCAATACATTTTGAAAAGACACCACTACCCTGGGGAAGAGCAGCCAGTAGACATAAGGAAAGTGAAGAACTTCCAGAAATAAATTTCAACTTTGCAGCTTTGCCTCTGTTTTGCACCAGAGACTTCGAACCATAGAGAAGCCAATCCAGAGCCTCCAGCACGAAGTCTTCACCTGTCTTCAGCCAAAATGATACCAAGAAACATCCCTCCCAAAACTCCTCCATAACCACAGCTCAAGGTTAACTGTCTACGCTAACTTGGACCCTGACTATCTAAAGGTTCCACTGTGGAAGCACTCTTATGGTTCAGAATACTGAATCAGAGAAAGGGGTACACCATGGCACAAGAAAGGATCCAGAATTTATCATGGTGGAATGGTGGAATGATGGAAGTGTCCTTCAAGTCAGCGGTGTGCTATTTCACTACAAGGCAATGACAGGATCCAACTTAGCCACCCCCCAACACACACACACACACACACACACACACTCACACACACACTCACACACACACTCACACACACACTCACACACACACACTCACACACACACAATACTCATACTTGTATTTCACACTGTCTCTGAGCATGAGGAAGACAGGGAACCTCTGCAGATTCATGATTCCCATGTTGAACTCAACCTATCAACAAGGAATGATTGGCCAAGTAATTTTCTTGGAAATTATCCTCAAGGATTCTACAGGGACTCCTTCCTCAAATTGACCCCAGTCACACCTCCATGTCATGTGTAGCACAGGACCAATCATAGGTGTGCTCTCAAAAACTTCTAAAAGACGCGAAATCTCTCCCTTCATTCATTCATTTGAAACTACTCAGCATCTACTCCGTGCTTTCCCTCCAAGAATCTACCCAGTAGACAGGGTCGTAGACATCTCTGTGCTAAATAATTCCATACAACACAATACTTGCAAACAAGTTGTAAAAGCATAACATACTATAGGAGATTAAGGGAGGTAGAGGCTCAGGGTTGGCCAGCTACAGCCTCCTGAAAACCAAGAGATGTGAGCTGGGTTGCGAAGGTGTAAGCTGAAAGCCAGGTCACAGGATGGAGGAGTCTGGCTGCCACTGCCACTGCCCGCCTGAAGGTTGCAGGGAATCGCGACCATGGCGAGCCTGAAGGATTATGCCTTGAGTATTCCCGGCAACTTGATTACAGCATGCAAATTTTCCGCGGAGCTGACTTCTCGGCTTCAGGAGCCACGCACACGCTCCTTTGGGCTTTTTGCACGAGGAAAACATTGTTGGGAAAGAAGCCTGAGGACCCACCACTGGAAACTGCACTCAATAGCACTTTGGTTGAGATAATTGCTGCGTTTTTTTTAAATTGTAGGCTTTGGAGGTGACCACAAGCAAAATTTGTGACAGACATTTGACACTGAGAAACTGCCGTGTATGGGTGAAATTTTTCACAAGCCCTCCCCTCCTCCCGAAGACTGGTTTATTGACTAACAAAGGAAAATTATCTCAAACCGCTGGAGTACGTTAGCCAAGTCTCCTCGTGTGTCGTAATGCTCTTTTGCTAGGCACAAGATTTCTCGTCACTACAGTCCTGCAGATCCCCACCCGACAAGCCGGTTCAAGCACGCTGCGTGGGTGTCTCACAGCAGCCAGTGCACGGTGTGTGGTTTGTGCCCTGAGAGCCGAAAATGCAGATGTGTAGCGAGACCCCTCTCCTACCATGGGCTCAAGGGTCTTCAAAGCTCTGCAAAGCTGCCTCCTTATCCTCTGGGTCATCTGGTCTCCTGCATCCTTTCTGCCTGCGGCAAGCTCTGTCTGAAAGAAAACTTGCGGCATGACAGTGCAAGTGCAAGAACACAGTGCATCAAATGGAAAAAAATCGCAAGCCAGGGAAAATAGAAGAGCTGTGGAGGCACGCTCCCTGCCCACGGCCCGGTGGTGTCAGTTCCCGTAATGAAGGTACCATCAGAATGAAGCAGAGAGCTTAGAGAGACACTTGAGTGGCACGTATCCATCCCCACCTGGGGCGGTGGGTCCAGGCCAGCAGCTTGCACAGGTGTTCCCCTCGGGACCTCTCCCAGGTTCCAGGGCTCCCTAGGCTGACTTCCTCATGAGGCTTCCCTCCCAGGACAAGGAAGAAGCCCTGCTCTTGGCCTTGGTAACCCTACTTCTCATTGTAAAGATGGCCTGACAGAAAAGGTATTAAATTGGGAGTCGAACTGATTTGGGCTCTGTCATCTCCTGGTTTGAGGGACCTCAGGGAAGCCCTCTGTGTCTTAGCTCCACCACCTAAAGAATTACACTAATATTTATCTCCTAGGGTCCTTGAGAAGATTCGTTAAGACAGTGGAGGTGAAAGGGCCTAACACACATCCGTCACATGGTTTAACTGACATGAGAATTAATGATCACACAGACTACCTTAACACACCAATCAGAAAGCATTTTCTGGGTGTACACTTTGTGTTACACAATGAGGGTGACAAAAACAGAGAAAGTATGTCTTTTCCCTCAAGGAATTTATAAACTAGTTGAGGGGATGATAGAAACCTGGGCAAAGATAACAAATTAAAAAGCAGTGAGCAAGCATCCAACATGGAGGTGCACTGTAGGTGCCACGGAAATCACAAAGAAGGAAGGACGTGAACCAGCAGGGCATCGAGAAAAGAGGATTTAGCAGAGCCACAAAAACTGGGAAGACCCTGATGAGTTGAAAAGACACCCCAGATTGAGAACGGCTTTCAGGAAAACGTTAGTCTCCCTTGAGTTGACAGTGAAAGTTGGTCTTCTAAGGGGCTGATTGCACTTGAATAATGACCAAAAGTCCTCCACTTTCTGCCCTTTCTCCTCCATGCAACCGTCTTTCATTCAGTACAGGAGAAAATATATCTATGGTTTTCCAGTCCCAGAAAGAGAACAGAAGGCAAGAAAAAGACAAGAGAAAATAAAGCATGCAGAGAGATAACCATCTGTGTTTGCTGGTTTAGTCTTCATCAGATGTGTAATTATGATGCTAAGGGCTGAGTTGGCCATTTGGAGAAATGATGGCCCAGGTCAAGCAAATAACCCACAAAGGAGGATAGAAACCTACAGACAATAGGCTGTATGTGCATGGTTTTTCTCTTTAAAAAGATTTGTGTTTTCCAAGTAAAAACAAGATACTTCCTCAAAACATTTCAGTTGGGTAGGAAACATCAAATTCACAAGTCTTTAGCGAAGTCTAAAGTGGTGCCAACCACCTCATCCCTAGAATAAAACCTAAGAGTGTATTATTTTCATTTTGTATGAAACATTCAAAGTTCAGGGCTGGAAAATTGTGTGTGGGCTGATGCCTGATAGTACAGCCAGTGATTATGTAGTGACTCACGATACATTTCCTGCGCTACCACACCTTAAGGTTAAACTCACTCAAGCCAGACAGTAAACTATTAGCAGAGATATTTCTGTAACCATAATTCCTAGTCTTTTTACTAATTTTTTTTTAAACAAACTTGCAGCATGGCCAGTTTTATAAAAGTTGCAGAGCTCTCTTTTCTGGCATCAGGGTTTGGAATATTTATCCTTTCAAAAACAATACAAAATAAATACATGGCCCTGGGGTATTTTAAGGAATTTTTCAGTTGACCAGCTTGGTCAACCAGCCTAATCCTGGAGCACTGGCTCCGTCATGGCAGCCAGCCCCAGCTCCTCACCACAAGGGAGACTCAGCACAGCACTGCTGTGGTTGTGGCCGCGTCGGCCCCAGGTACCCTAAAGGAAGTGTCTCTGTGGTGAGGCCAGGCAGGACATAGCACCCCGCGGAGACAGCCACTGACAAGACACCGAGGTTTCCACGCAGAGTTGGAGCAGTCAAGTTTTTCTCTGATACAAAACAAAGCAACTGGGAAGACACTCGTACCTGAGCTACAGCCCTCATCCCTCGGCTTGAGGCCAGTTTTGGTCACCTGGATTCACACACGTCACACGCTCCCCCAGAACCCACGATGAAGTCACATGTGCCTTCAGAGCCCGCGAGCTCCTGTTTAACACCAATATGTCCAAAGAACCTCCAAAAAGCTCCTCTGATGGTATTTCTGAGCTTAGGGTTTCACATGACATAACCATGGCTAAATTGGAATGCAAGAGATAGAAATTGTATTTAATGTGTGTGGTTGTCCATTTAGTCTCATCCATGACACCATCTCCAGGATCTGAAATATGTTACAAAATTCTTTCCTAGAGCAACATCTGCCACTATTTTTACACATTAAATTAATGGTATGGACAATTGGTTTGGGGTCCCCAAAAACCCTCTGTGTTCAGGGGTAGGGCCGGGGGGTGGAGGTAAGACCTCGATGGTGGGGAGGCAAGCCGAGGTTTCCTGCCCACGGTCGGTCGGTCAGAGGAAAGCACCGGGCAGGGCAGAGGCTGGGAACAGGAGACGGGGAGGATGCTGACGCACCCCAGACGGGGCTCGGAGTGTTTTCTTGGTTAGCAACACAAACTGTGCACACACCTCAGTCATCAGCCCTTAAAAAGGGGAATCTGATGGAAGGGCTTAAAGGGCACAGGGAAGTCAGAAAGGTGAGGGCAGAAGCCACGTCAGTCCCTGCAGCATTTTGTCCTGGCATGCATCACGTAGGTGCCGAATGAATGACACACAGCTGAGTTTGTGAGTTCAAGGCCAGGTATGGCAAAGGGAATGGCTGTACACTCTGTGGAGACAGACAGAAGGTAGCATCCTCCCAGGCAAAAAGTGTCTAGACAGAAGGGGTAGGCCTGTGTCCCCACGTTCTCTGTGTACTGTTTGCTGTTTCAGTGTCTATTGTGTGTGGCTAGGATTGGTTAGTATAGGGAGAACCCCTCGCAGCAGGAAACCCCACACTTACTCAGCAGGTTTCTTCTGGTTCCAGCCCTCTGTGCTCTACCTGGGTCAGGATCTAAGGTCTGGGGTCTCCCTGGAAGCCCAGCACTCCATGCCTTCCTTACACACCTTGAGGGCAGCTTCTGGCTAAGAAACCATCTCCATTCACCCCTCTTTCATCCTCCTCCAAAACCACTTCCTCCGTTGCGCCATCCTCCTAACACCCATGCCACGCTCTGCCCCTCAACAACATTTCAATGTTTCTGTTCCAGTCTATACTAAGATTTAGGGGTCCCTTCATAACGTGTCCCACAGAAGAAAAGAAGAAGATCCTAATCACGGATCAGTCCTCCTCCACACCTGCTTCACCTTCCACACTCATTTCTGTGTCTTCTTCCCCGGCCACTCCTCCCACCATTTGTGTGCCCTGAGTCAGAAGCTCCACAGCTTTTGCCCAGAAGTGGCAAGCTAAGAGGCTCCCTGCCCTGTTCTCTTTCTCGTGAACTTCTAGAAAACCCACCTGTTCTGCACAGCCTCCCAAGTACACAGACCCCACACATCGTATCATGTGTCTACAGGACATTTTCCCCTGCTCTTTGTAGACTATTGTGCCCACTTGTTCTTTCTAATTGCTGCTTATTTTCTCCCCAAGGCAGGAAGGAAGTGCTGAATGATAAATGGTGAAGTTGTCTGGGAATTGGGAGGCTGTGTGTTCTGGGGAAAATTGCTTTGAGTGTCTGGGTAAGTTGGTATTTCAGCAACCCAGGGTGAGTCAAGAGAAAGCAGCTCAATTGTCCAGAGAGGGGCATCTTTGGTTGCTGTTAGGTACAGCATCCTTTCCTACAGTTAGGTACACAAGAGCTGAGTGCCTGAGAGCTCCTAGGATGAGCAGATGCCCTGCTTGCTTCACGGTCCTCCTCTTCCTCTCTCTTTCCCTAACTTTGACTCGTTGGCTCCTCCAGCTTCAGCTGATCAAAGAAACTCAAAGCTTAGACACCCAAAAAGTGAATGCCTGTCCAATAAGCTTCAGGAACCACCACGCTTGGTGTGCCAAGGACCAGGCACGCATCAGACGCAGCTTGGGCTTGGGATGGGTGAATACGCACGTGGAGCTTTTTGATGAAAGATCCCGACTCTTATGCATAAGGGTCAGGACTCTTTCAATCTCAAGTGACATGAATGCAAGTCAAACTACCTAAAGCCAAGACAGAAATCCAAAGGCTTATGTACCTGGGTGCATTGACCTCTGGCGAGGCTGGATATAAGGTCTCAAACAATGTCATCAGAGGCTGTTATCAAAAAGAACAAGGGCTGGCGAGGATGTGGAGAAAAGGGAACCCTTGTGCACTGTTGGTGAGCATGTAAACTGGTGCAGCCACTATGGAAAACAGTACGGAGCTTCCCCCAAAAAATTAAAAATAGGACTACCTTATGACCCAGCAATCCCTGGTCTTAGTATATACCCAAAGGAAATGAAATCAGTACCTCAAAGAGATGGCTATACTCCATGTTCATTGCAGCATTATTCACAATAGCCAAGATACGGAAATAACCTAAGTGTTTGTCAACAGATGAATAAATAATGAAATTTTGGTGTATATCTATTTAAATATATATTGATATAGATATATAGATGTATATCTAGACACACACACACACACACAAAATGGAATATTATTCAGCCTTAAAAACGAGATCCTGCCATATGTGACCACATGGATGAACCTGGAGGACATTATGCTTCGTGAAATAAGCCAGACACAGAAAGAAAAATATTGCATGATCTCACTTATATGTGGAATCTAAAATACATAAAAGCAGGGAGTAGAACAGTGATTATCAGGGAATATAGGGTACAAAGTTGCAATCATGTAGGATGAATAATTCTAGAGATTTAATATAAAGCATGAGGATTATAGTTAACAATACTCTATTGAGTACTGGAAATTTGCTAAGTAGGTTTCTGGTGTTCTCACCGCACGCGTGTGCACACGAAGGGAACTATGTGAGGAGATGGATACGTTAATTAGCTCAACTATAATTATTTCACCATGTATATCATTCACATTGCACACCTTAAATATATACAACATTTATTACAAATAAATAAAAACTAAAATTGTAAATCTTTGCAGAGCCCTACCTCTGTCTCCACCTGCTGGACAGGTCCTCTGCAAAGTCGATGGCCTGCCCCAGTGGAATGTAAGTATTATCTGCTAGTTGCAGCAGACATGTCCTGGGAAGTCTTTTCTTGGGTCAGGTGTCCATTCCTAACTCCTGGGTCATGTGACTTCCTCTGTGGCAGGGTAGACCTGGTTCAGGTTGTAAAATGTGTTCTCCATAAGAGAGAAGCGTTCAGTTCCTAGGAGGATGGAAATGGATGCTGGACAGACAAAAACACCCAATGTCTCCTACACCACCATGCACCAACCAGGAGCCAAAACTGCAGAAAATCGCAGCAAACTGAGATGCCCAGTGCACCCAGGGCTCAGTCTTCTAAATTGTACACATTCCCAACAAAAGGCAAAGAAAACTCTGAAGCCATGTGCTAGATATAGAGAGTGTAACAATGTGGCACTCTAGTTTTGTTTTGTTTTTTCCTATAGCTGGGTAAGGCGCTGCCAGCTTGGTAAAGTTAAATACAAATAGCCACAGACTTTGCTGCGATCATCAAAATAGTTCTATGACTCACGAGATAAATGAGAAAAGTACACAGAAGAGTCAAAGTCACACTGAAGTTAGATTGTAATCACACCCTTGACTTCTGACAACCCACTGACAGTTTCCTGCTGAAAGCACGTTACTGACTTATTTCTCTCCACAGAGCGGACTTGATTAGCCTAAAGCAGATTATCTCCTCTGCAGATTATCTGAGAGATCAGCTTTCCACACAGGTTGGTATCCACACACCGCCCCCCCATCTCCCCACCCCTGTCAGCAATCAGAGCAGCTCCTGTCTCTCTACCACTGAGTCAGTCACTGAAGATAAACACTGACCCACTGGCCCAAGAACCCACATTTGAGGCTACCCAATCATCTATGAGCCAGAAAGCAACTTAACAGACATCACTCCTTTAAAAACACTGACACTGACGGCTCTGAAACAGATGAGTCTGCTTTTCTGCAATAAGAGGATCAGTCTGTCCCACGTAATAAGGATGGTCGGCCCAGAAGTAGGAACTTCGGAGGAGGCAGGACTTCGAGTCAGAGAAGAAGGGCCTCAGGTGCCCAGTGAAGTACGTAGAGCTTGGCTCAACATGCACAACTTTCCCTGACTTTCCAGTAACTTGACTTTTCGTACCCTCAAGCCTCTGCATCACCAGCAGGCCCAAGTCTCTGTAACAGCAAACCCCCCAAATTCATAGAAGACCTGCTGGGTGACAAGCATGGGAGCACAGAGTTAGATTGGAAGAGGCACTTCTAGGCCAGAGGCCATTTTGAGTTCAAGTTCTGAGCTTTCCACCTCTGCTCCAAGCAGAGTAGCGATGTATGCAACATGTGTCATATGTGTTTCAAATAAAATCATACTGAAATATCAGATAAATATTGCCATGGAAGAGAAACGGACACCAGTAAATAAGCCAAAGCCATGAGCTTCTTGGTCTTCAGGTCGAGAGGGCAGAGAGACCAACAGTTTGATTTCTCTGGGGTGACAGGAAATAAAACCCTGCAAGCGCGGCAGAGGATGAATCAGGAGCGTTGCCTGAAGCCTCAGGTGATGCTCATCTCCCCACTCATAGAAACAGGCAGCCAAGCTGTAGCCTCTGGCTTTTTTATAAAAGCCAGGAACCTGTAGAACTGCGAGAAAGCAGGCACAGCCCTGAAGCCCAGTCTGAGTGGAGCCCCCCACCCGTTGAGGGGCTGCATGTATGTATCCCCAGTACATGGGGGAAGGAGCCCAGCCAAAAATATGCAACCTGGTTCTGGAACAGAGTTCCTGAGAGACAGGGGGAAGC
Source organism: Rhinolophus sinicus (assembly GCF_057876585.1). NCBI lineage: Eukaryota > Metazoa > Chordata > Mammalia > Chiroptera > Rhinolophidae > Rhinolophus > Rhinolophus sinicus. Next base: position 185,056,158 of record NC_142516.1, on the reverse strand, counting down.
AATGTCACCACTATACAGGGAAGAAAATAACCCACAGCTATGAGGAGGGGCAAGCAACTCAAGACGTGCATGCAAACCTAAGTTTTAAATGTAATCTAACAAAAGAAGGTCAAACAACAATCTCAGAAATAACAACAACAAAAATACATTTCCCAGGAAATGGAAATATCTGAGCAATCTCAAAAATCATTTAAAATAAGAATGCTTAAACCCTTCAAAGAGACAAAGTACACGCCAGAGAAACAATAATAAAAGGAGATGTGAACGAAGAACGTATGGTTTTGAAGAATAACTGCTACCAATCCTAGAAACTAACTGTACAATTATGAAAATTAAAAGCTCATAGACTGGATAAGTATTGAACACAATTAATGGGAGAATTATAAATTGGAAGACAACACTGAAGAATTCACCCAGAATACAGCGCAGGAGAAAAGAAGCTGGAAGACATGAAAAGGAAGATGAGAGACATGGAGCATAGATTAAAATAAAACAGACTTATAGCAACTCCAAAATGAGAGAAGAAGGGGATTAGTGGAGGAAAAATACGCAGGAATTAATGACTGGTAAGTTTCCAGTATTGAAGAAAAACAAAATCACAGATTTGTAGTGAGCACAGGATATTAAATTAAATATATATAATACATAATACATATATATATATATATATATATATATATATATATAATACATAATATATATATACATGTATATGTATATATATGTATACATGTGCATGTATATATACTTAGGTACATTGTATTGAAATTGGAGAACATAACTGTAAAGAAAAAGTCTCACATCTACCAGAGAGAAAAGATAGCTAAATCACAAAGGAATGACAATAAGACCAATGGCAGTCTCTCATCATCAGCAACAGCAGAAGACAAAAAAGTAATATTCAAAGTCTAAGGGGAAGTAACTGTCCATTATGAATTCTTTACCTTGTTAAACTACCAGTCAGACGGAGATGAAATAAATAATCTAAGTGTCAATGAATGGATGAATGGATAAAGTAAACGTGGTACATAAACGATGGAACAAAGTCATCCCTCAGAATCCAAGGGGGATTGGTTCCAGGACCCTTCCCCACACCCAATACCAAAATTCACAGAAGCTCAAGTCCCCTATATAAAGTGTTGTTAAACAATGCACACAGTCAGTCCCCCATATCAGAGGATTCCTAACCTTGGATCAAAAATAGTGTTTTTGACCCGTGGTTGGTTGAATCCTCAGATGCAAAACCTGTGGAGATGAAAGGATGACTGTGTTTTTCAGCCATAAAAATGAAATGCAATCTTGCCATTTTTCACAACTTACCATAGATGGACTTTGAGGGTATTACACTGAGTGAAATAAGTCAGAGAAAAACAAATACCATATGATCTCACTTGTATATGAAATCTAAAAAAAAACAAGAAAGAAAAAAAGAAAAAGGAAAACCAAGCAGCTCAGAGAATGAATTGGCTGTTTCCAGAGGTAGGGGGGAGGGTTGGGCAAAGTGGGTGAAAGGGCTCAAAGGTACAAACTTCCAGTTAAAAAATAAATAAGTCAAGTTATAAAATAAATAAATAAGATGGTGACTATAGTTAATAACACGCTATTACATATTTGAAAGTTGCTAAAAGAGTAAATCCTAAAAGTCCTCAACAAAAGGAAAAAAATTGTAATTATGTAAGATGATGGATGCTAACTAGATTTATTGTGGGATCATTTCACAAAATACACAAATAGCAAATCATTATGTTGTACATCTGAAACTAATATAATCTTATATGTCAATTACACCTAAATGAAAAAAAGTTTAAATAAAAAAGGAGGTAAAATAGACAGTTTTCTACATACAAAGTCTAAGAGCTTTTACCATCGATAGATACTCAATAAAATAAATATTAAATAGTTCCATAAGAGGAAAAAGGGACACAGGAAAGACGTAAATGGTGAGCAAAGAAACTGTCAAATTATGCTATTAATTTAACTATTAACTCTTGAAAAATAACATCGTTTGTATTTAAAATTCTAGATGACAAAACTAAGGAAGGTAGAAGAGGGAGCATACAGGAGGATTAGACCGTGCCAAATTCTTTGTCTTGTCTAGGATGAAGACAGAGATGTTACATAATTTTAGATGCTGTTAGAATATCCATGTATCCTAAAAGTGTATGGATGACTTACAAAAAATTAAATAAATAGTTTCCAAAGCAATGTAGAGGAAAGGGGGACTTGGGGAGAAATAAAAATATGCCCTTTTAAGATGTTAGCAATAAGTCCAAATATGACAATAATCACGATAAATGTCAATGTATTAAAGTCATGTATTAAGAGACAATTTATCAGGGTGATTTTTTTTTTTAAGCTTGAGTTTATAAAGTGCATTTTCTTGATAAAAGGAGTGAAGAGAACAAAACTGATGGCAGGGCATCAGGTAAAGAACCATTGCTCTTCCAGACAAGAGATGGTGGGGGCCAGCCTAAGGGAGCCCTGGGATGGGGTTGGAGAGAAGAGGCATGCAAAGATATGCAAGAGGGAGAATTGATGCCGATAGATTAGGCCAGCTGAGTTAGAAGGACCTCCTGAGGAAGATTGGCAGTTTTATGCTGGGCATCGTCTACATATCAGTGTCGATTAAAAGGCAAGATACTGATCAAATTGCCTAAAAGGATGGGAGAAAGGTAAGCATCACATCCTTGGCAACACCAACTCTTGAAGGACACACAGAGGAAGGTGATCCAACACAGGACCCCAAGACAGATAAGATCAATTTTGTGACTTTGCCCTTGAAAAAAAAAATTTGGAAGAGGGTAGTCACCAACATCAGATACTCCCCAGAGGTCAAGTAAAGCAAGAAGCATATGTTTGATTTGATAATATGGTGGCCACTGGGGAGCTCTGGCCTTATTAACCCGATGAGTTTTGATTGAAGTGCCAGACTGAATACAAACATTTATCCTGCTGGTCCACCCACAGGGTCTCCCCAGGTGACACCAGGTGCTGACCATAATAAAAGTCCATAATAAAATGCCACCATCCGGTAGCTGGAATTTCCCTTGGCTTCTCTCAAGGCTTTTTCAAACTCCAAGAGTTTCCCAATACCCATCTTTCTACAACTTCAAAACAGCAGGCTCAGAGGACAGATCCTCAAGCTCCATTCTCCATTCTCTGACTTCTCGGCCCCATTTTCAGGATGCTTTCACTTTTTTCTTTTTTAAGAAAAACACATGTCCTCCTTTGTTTGGGGGGTGGGGGAAGGTGAAAGGAACCAGCCATGCTGCTCTTATATTCAGAGTAACCAATATTTATCAAGCAGTTTCTGTGAGCCAGGCACTGAGCTAGGGGCTTTCACATATTTAATTTACTCCTTGCAAGCCAGTGGTGAGGCAGGCACTGTCATCCTATCTTGCAGAAGAAATTGTCCAGCAAAAGCTTACAGATGCTGCTTCTTGTCAGCTAAGGGTAACCAGGAATTCCTGGGTCAAAGAAGTTCTACTGCAGCCACGTTGACCATAAATGGCATCTTGTTGTTCCAACATGGTAAGCCAAATTTTGGAATTCTGAATAATTTTTTAAACATTTTGGGTCTAGTGTGTTGAGTGGACCTGCGCAAGGAAGAAAGTGTCTTAGTCTGCTCAGGCTGTTGTAACAAAGTACCATAGACTGGATGGCTTAAAATAAACAGTTCTGGAGACTGGCAGTTTAAGGTTAGGGTGCCAGCATAGTCAGGTTCTCATGAGGACTCACTTCCTGGCTTGTAGACGGCCACCTTCTCACTATACCCTCACATGGCCAAGACAGAGCTTTAGTCTCTTCATTCCTTTGGGCACCAATGCCATCGTGGGGGCTCCACTCCCATGACCTCATCCAAATCCAGTTGCTCCCAAAGACCCCTTCTCCAACACCAACACATGGATTAGGGCTGCAACATAGGAATTTGGGAGGAAACACAAATATGTAGTCCATAGCAGGAGTGAAGGAGTAAGAGGGAAAGAAAGTGGGAGAAAGGGAGAAAAAGCAAGAGATTGTGGGAGCCGCGGGAAAGACTCTGGTGCACCAGGGGCTTCGGGCCACAACTGCACAACCACCACAGGAAATTCTCCTCAGGACCCAAACAGCCTCCCCATCAAGAAGAGGAGACAGCCCACACCTGGCTTCAATAAAGAGTGTCTCCTGCAAACCCTGCCTTGGTCGTCCAACGGCCATGAAAAGCTGGGTTTTTGAAAACCCAGAAGACAACTGGCCTGGCACACTGCCACTTAAACTACAATCTCTGTATTTTTTGGAAGCAGTGGATTTATTTATGCTCTGCTCATTAAAATGCTGCTTGAAAAAAAAAACTGTCTGCTATTTAAGATGCCCACACTGAAATGTCCTCTTCTAAAGAGAACGCCGGTATAGACAACCATTGAGCATTCATTTCCCCTTTTGACCCAACACATTAATTTTTCAGTGGGCTTTTGAGTTAGACAAACTAAATGCTCCTTCCCACCCTCTTATGTTCTGCTGACACAGGCACTCAGGGACAGCTTTGATGGCATTGCTACATCTTCCCTCCCAGCGGCTCTATTATCAATACCATTTGAATATTCTCCATTTTATTGTCTGTACTTGCGCAAAAGCCATTTTCAGTCTGGTCATTTATGGTTTTCTGAACTTTGTGATTAAGTTATCATCAATACCATTTAAATATTCTCTATTTTATTGTCTATTTTATTTTTATGGACTTGAGCAAAAGCCATTTTCATATTGGTCACTTATGGTTTCCTTAACTTTGTGATTAAGCCAGAAAAATTCTGTTTGAAACTGCATGTAATTTAAGGCTTCAAGATCCAACTATGTATTTCCACTTGGCTGTGGTCCCAAATGATTTCAGTGTTTCTACTTGACTTAGAGGCTCTCAGAATCAGCAGATATGACCTCCAGCCGCCCTACTCAGCAGCAGCCTAAGGAAACTGGTGAAGGACTTTTTCCACCTAAGACCACAATTTTTGAAACCACTTCCTCTCTTCACTCTCCTTGACCTCTCTTCAGCATTAGGCCCTATTAACCACAGGCACCTTGGAACCCTGTGTGCATGCGCGCATGCGTTGAGACCAAAGGTTTTGGCATCAAGAGATCTGGAGTGAATCACAGTCTGACACTTTTTAACAGTAAGACTCTGGGGAGGTTGCCTAAAAAATCTGAGCCTCTCTACCCACATCTACAAAAGAGGAATGATAATCCTTACTTCATGAGAGTTGTGGTGAAGACTAAATTAGCTGCTTGTGAGGTGTTTAGAAAGGTACACAATGTCCCTGAGATGACAATAGACTGATGCTCCCCACTTCACACTTTTGTCTCCCTTGTTGGCTGCAGAATATTAACATGGCCCAATCTTTAGCTGCCGGCTTTCATCTTCAGCTGCCTGCTCATCATCTCTCTTTACTTTTGCTTATATCTCCCCCACCTCCCTCCCCGCCCACACCTGAGAGTCAGCAGTCTTGACTCACGAGACGACCCTTGGAGAAATGGCTTCACCTCTAGGTCTCAGTTTCTAAGTTTGTAAAAAGAGAAGCTGAGTTGGGGAATAAGACAAGGTTCACTGTCACCCCTCCCTAAATAAGTGAAGTAATTCCCCCTATCTCTTCCCTATTCCTTCCCTTGTCATCCATAGAATTTGAGTAGATACCAGATTACAATGGTCTACGTTGGAAAATGCTTGTATATGATGCTGTCTCTTAGTTCCCATCACCTAGCCCAGCTATGGATCTGGAGGTGTAGAATAACTTGGATACTTCTCATAGGAATGCTTTTGAGCACTTTCTTAAGAAATTTAGTTCAGTTTAGTGAATGGCATAAAATTCATGAGGATATTGAAGTATCTCTTCCCTCATTGAGCTGAGTTATGTATGTTAAATCATTTACATGAGAGAGAAGCTTTGTGAAGCCATTCTGGAAAGCAATTTGGAACTACTTAAAAAATTGACTACTTAGTTACACACTACTACCTAGCAGGTCCACTCTGGGTACAAAGGTCTTAAGGGAACTGCTATGAGAATGGTCATTGTGACAGAGATTTGGAAGTAATCTTGTGTCCACTGGGTGAACAGATAGAGAAAGGGGTGATACATAACCCTGCAATACTTTCGGTAAGTAGAAGCTAAGAACTAGGTGTACATACCGTGGTACAACTAGAGCTTAAAACAGGACTGAGTTTCTGACAACGGAATAAGCAGAAAACTATATTTGGCACAATACTATTCATATCATCTATAATTCATGCCCACATCCTTGGCCACCAATAGAGAATGTAAGAGAATCAGTTCATTTGTTTTGAAAACTGTTAAATAGAAAGAATCAAGCATTTATTCTGACTTTCCTCTATGAATTATATTATGGATAAATAAATAATATGTCAGGGGAAGTTTCATGTTATAGGAGAGTTCCAGCTAGAATTAGAATATCACATTTTGCAACACCTAATTGTGGTAGACACTAAGATAACCCCCAATTATGCCTGGTTTTCATGCCCTATGTAATCTCCTCCTTTTGAGTCTGTGTGGGACCTGTGGCTTGCTTCTGACCAATGGAATATGGTAAAGGTGATGGGATGTCTTCTCCATGATTACATTACATAACATTGCACTTCCATCTTGCTAGTAGACTCTCTCTGTTAACTGTCTCTCTTGTTGGCTTTGATGAAGTAAGCTGCTCTGTGGGGTGGCCCAGGTGGCAAGGAACTAAGCGTGGCCTCCCACCAACAGCCAGAAAGGAACTGAGACACTCAGTCAAACAACACAAGGGACCTGAATCCTGCCAACAGCCATGTAAGCTTGGAAGCAACTCTTTCCCCAGTCAAGCCTCCGATGACACTCCAGCCCTGGCTGACACGTTGTCTGTAGATTTCTGAGAGATCCTGAAGCTGAGGCCTAGTTAACTCGTGCCTGAATTTCTGACTGTGAAAATGATGTGTTTTGTTGCACGCCACTAAGTTTGTGGCAATCATGTTACACACCAATAGATAATTAACACAGGCATACCTTGTTTTATTGTACTTTACTCTACTACACTTCTCAGATGTGGCATTTTTTTACAAATTGAAGGCAAGACCTTCCCCCAGCAAAAATACTATGACTCACATTATTACAATACTCACTTTTTTGCAGTGGGCTGGAACTGAATCCACAGTATCTCCAAGGTGTGCCTGGACACTAATAAACTAATGGGATCCTAGGCTTTGGTCATCAAGAGCGGCTAATATTACACACACAGGCAAATATTATGTGCACCCTGATAGAAGGACACAAGACAAATCATGAAACAGTCTTGTCAAGAAAACTAACCATGCATCTGAGCAAGTCCTTAGATTCAGCTACTAACTCAAAGGAACTACAGAGGACAGAGGAACTTGTTAAATCACACCACGGAGATGCACTCAGCAAAATCACACTGTGGTAAATTCTATGGGACAAACATCCTGGGTTCCTCAACAAATAAACTGCAAGGGGGAAAAATATAAGAGACAGATTCTGTGAGAAACTTATTGGTTAAGAGACTTAAAGAACTATCAGCTACCCACTTATGTATGGGCCTTATTAGAATCCTGACTCATATAAACAAACTACGAAAAGAAATGGCATTTATGAGAGAATTGAAAAATTGAGTACTATTTGAGCACATTAAGGAAATATTGTTCTTTGTAAGCTACTGATAAGGATGCTGTGGTTATGTTCTCTTGTAGAGATCCACATGGAAATATCTATGGATGAAATGATCCAGTTTCTGAAGGGAGGAAAGTGGATGGGGTGTGTATGGGGTAGGATTGGCCTTGGGCTAATGGTAGTTGAAGTTGAATAATGAGTCCAGGAAGTTTGATATACTCTTCCATCTCTTCTGGGGTATGTTCAAAATTCCCCATAATAAAAAGTTTTCTTAATTACTTACAGAGAAGAAAACAACAAACATTTTATAAGGACACATACACAAAAAGATACAAACATTAAAGTGGTTGTATATGGAGAAGGAAACAAGATCAAAGAATGGAGATAAAAAGAAATGAGTAAAGCAATCCCACTCCCGGATAAATCTACAAAGGAAATGAAAGCAGGATTCTGAATACCTGCACCCCTATATTCATTACAGCATTATTCACAAAAGCCAAGACATGGAAACAACCTAAGTGTCTGTTGATGGAGGAATGGATAAAGAAGATGTGGTGTACACAATGGAATATTACTCAGCCATAAAAAAGAAGGAAGTCCTACCATTGGTGACAACATGGAGGCACCTTGAAGGCATTATGCTAAGTGAAATAAGTCAGACAGAAAAAGACAAATACTGTATGTTTTCACATATATGTAAAAATCTAAGAAAGCCAAACTTACAGAAACAGGGCAGGTTGGTAGTTACCAGGGGCTGGGGCTGGGGGAAATGGGGAGATATTGGTCCAGGAGTACAAACGTCCTATTATGAGTAAGCTCAGGGGCTATAACTACAGCATAGTGACGATAGCTAGCAACACTGTAATGCATACTTTGGAGTTGCTAAGAGCATGAATCTTAAATCTTCACACACCACACACACACACACAAAAGTAACTACGAGAGGTGATGAGTGTACTAACTAACTTAACTGTGGTAATCACTGCACAATATACACACATCAAATCGTCACATTATATACCTTAAATATACACAATATTATAGCTCAATAAAGCTGGGGGGAAGAAGTAAATAAGTAACAAATAGATAAAATAAGCGAAAGCCCGGAAAGAACAAAAGATGATAATGGTTCTAAACAGAAGACTATGATTTACTCAATTCACTATTTATCGAGGTCCAAAAGGAAAAGAGTGTCCCAGGGCTGTTCCTGCCAGAGGTCTCCAATCCTGCCCATCTCTGGAGCCTGGCTCTAGGACTCCAGTTCTCTGAGTCCAGCGGAGTTTCCTCCAGCGTCTCTGGACTCCATCCGCTGCCCCCTGCCGTGCCCTAGACTGGACTTACATCACGAGAGGCCTTCGACTCTGCTGTTGTCTTTCTGTTCCTCTCTCTCCCTGCAGCCCGCCTCGTCCCCCAGTAACCACCGACTATACAATCTTCATCAGCGACACCCACATTACTGCTCTGCTCTGAATCTAACAACGGTGAATAACCTACAAGATACTGTTAAAATATCTTCCCAGTATTCAACTCCTTCGACAATCAGTGAAAGCTCCTTTTCCTTCTTTATTTCCTGCCATTTCTTACTATGAACTCAATCCCACCTCTCCTCCCCCCCCTCCCCTTCCCCAGCTCAGCCAAACCAAGCCAACCCACCCACATTCCCAGAAACCCACACTTGCCTCCCCTTGACTTGTCTCCCCCTTAACTTAGCTTTCTGCGCTTTTTACGCTCTCTTTAGCAGGGACACAAACCCCCTTTATCTCCGCCCCAAGAGGCGGTGCTTCCGATCTGATTGGATCACATTAGTGCCTGAGCTAGGGGGCGTGGCCTATAGACCTCACGCTGGGTTCTCTGAAGCTGTGGCTGAAACCAACAGCAGAACCTGGGGCTACCACCCTAGGGCTGCGGAGTCAATTCGTTCTCTCTCTCTCTCTGTCTGTCTCTCTCTCGGCCTGGGTCGCTGTCACCCCTGAGACAGAAAGGGTAAACTGAGCTAGGTCTGCCTGCTCAGAGCCAACCCAACCATCTCACTTGGGTTCCCCTCTCCTGTGTAGGGAGACGGTACAGCTTGACATAGGCTGTGAGCCTGATCAGCTGGCTGCCCCGTGACCAGAGCATCCCCACAGGGAACAACACAGAGCAGTTTCAGGTGACAAGGATTTAGGGGAAACCCTAAATCAGCGTTATAGCAAAAATCGTGAATAGTCAATTACCCCAGAAAATTCCTTGAAGTGTCTCTAGAACACCGCCTAGAATAAACGGCTATGTGTATCCAACCCTGTGTACGTTCTCTCAGGGCTTTGTTGGTTGGTGCTTCTCTGTGACCTTCAGTTAATTTTCAATTTATTCCTCGAGGGTGCCAAGCCCTCTGTCACAACCCTCAGCCAGGCCTGCTAGCAAAGTGCTTCCCCTCTCAGTCGGTGGCTGGAAAATCATTTTAAATCATTTACGAGGGAGGGCGAAGGAGAACCTGAGGTGGGCTGGGGTGGGGGAGGTCGGGTACAGGGAACACGGGATTCCGATGATGCCCTGTTTCTCGACCTGGGTGATGGTTGCACGGGTGTGTCCACTCTGCCATTATTCATCCAGCTGGATGATGGGGATGGGTGCACTTTTCTATACGCATATTAGACGTCAGCTTTTTAAAGTTTCTTTTTAACATACACATTTCCTTGGATTTTCCAGCAAGTCTTGCCTGTCTCAGGCTCGACGCCCCGGACCTGTCACGTTTTCAGCAGAACGCGCAGACCTCCTCCTCTCTCGCTTTCTTCCTCTGCTTTCTTTTACCTAACAGTTGAATTCTAATCAATTAATTGAGGAGAAGATGAGTTTATCAGAAAGCAGCTCCATCACTGCCTTGCAATGACTTCTGGCAAGAACCGCTCAATACATCCCCTCCACATCCGTCTTTTGGTCTGTAAAGTGAGGGTTATAACCGTGCTTAACCATGTACCACTCACAGGGCTGTTAAAAGAGGATTAAATGGCACGTCTGTAAACTGCTTGGTAGATTCATAGTTAGTACTCGAGGCATCATAAGTTTGTGTTTTTGTTTTTCCAATTTCCTATTTGCCATTTCCCTGAGCACACATTTCCACCAGGAACCTTATCGGGAGGACAGTGTTGCATCCACACAAGACTCATGACTCTGGATTCCTTGAGCCAAGACCAACAGATAGGACCCAAACCTTACAAACTCTGCCAACTCCCTTCTCCTAGTCAACCCCCCACCCACCCACCACCAACCCCACCAGCCCCATCCAAACCCTCCCCACTCCCCGCCTACCCCCTACCCCGGCCAGTCCTCCAGGCCCTGCTCCCATCCACACCTTCAGGTCATTTCCCAACCTGGGCTCTCTCCTCCCGCTGAACACTCACTGAACCATTGGGAAGCAAACCTCTCTGGCTCACGCCAGCTCTGAGGAAGAAGCTTTCACGCACCCCTGAGGCAGCAGTGGCTCCACGTGCAGCTGCATGAGCAAAACACCCATGTCCTATAGGACCCAGAGATCTGAAATCGGCCGTTTGCCTCTGGTCCCCTGCATCTTTCCTGAACCCTTTCCCTTCCTCCTCAGCCTCCCATTTCTCCCTTCCCAGTGGGGGAGGTAGGTATCCAGGGGCATTTTATTTCCTTTGCTATCTCCCTCCAGTCAGCCAGCAAAATTCTGTAACCAGCCACCCACACTTGCCGGTCTGTTTACACCTTTACTCAAGTGTATTCACAGCTTCAGGTACCTCAGCTGGATTAAGTGAGAAGCCATTGCTATTTGTATTTGCAGTTATTTACCCTTACTTGTAGAATGGTAGGTTTCTTCCCTCTAAGAAATTTCAAACATAGGTAGACAAATGATGAATTATTTGGAAGAATACCCTAAAAGTGATCCATTCCATTGGTGGATATTCTGAACTAAAAATAATTGTTTTGTTGAGCACTTACTATGTGCCATTCCTGTTATGCTTCATATGCATTAACTAGTTTAATACTCAATCAGTGAAACAATTGTTATTCTGTTTTTGCAGATGAGAAAACTGAGACTCAGGAAACTACTTACAATGACCAAGACCTTATAGTTAGTTTATATGTGACTGCCAGGAAGACAACTCAGGGCCATCTATCTAGACCCTACAGCGACCCTGTTTTTGAGTGACTTGTGAAGAGGGCAGCATAAGGCCTATTGCCCCTCTCACCGCTCCCTGGAGAGCTTTCAGAGGTGCTGGAATTAGGGAATGCTGTGTGCTCTGACTTTTCCCACAGTTGGCCAGCCCTGGCCCAAGGCCCAAACTTCCTCTCAAAACACTTCTTGCCATTCTCTAAACTTGCTGTGCCCTTTCATTCATTTATTTATTCAACAAACATCGATTGAAAACCTATGCTTCAGATGTTAGCTCTGAGGACCTAGTGGTTAGCAAGACAGATACAGACCTCGACCTCATGCTGCCCTCAGACTGGTCCTTTTCATGACTCCATGCTGTTCTCTCTATTCATAATTCCCTGCCCTTCCCCCCCACCCCATTCCCCAGCCAGACAAATTCCTTATTGAGCTCACGTTGGTACCTCCTCTTCCACCTTCCCCAACTTCCTGGGGATAACATTCAAAATACTTATCAACCAGTTTAGCAATCATAATGGATACCTGCTGTGACCCGCCAGTCTAGCATATGTCCAAATTGCCACAATCCTGGTCATGACTGATGTCACCGTGCCCACAGGGGTCCTCGGCACCTGGCTTTACTGAAGGGCTGTCCTTTATCTCTTCCTGTGCAGGTCTCGTGCCTCACCCTCCACCGTCCTCTCCACTGTGCTCACACCCACACACACACACACACACACAAATGTGCCTGTAAGCTTCCAAAAGGCAATAATCTTTTTTTAAAATCCAGTAGACAAACACAACGCAGGTACATAACAGGAGCTCAGTAAATATGCATTGAATGAATGCGTTGGAGTAGGAAGAAATCTGGCCTTCATCCCGGAGAATTTCCTAACATACCATTTGGTTCAACAACTTTTCCTACTTCAAACTCGAAAAAAAGAAAAAAATTTATGTGTGGCCCATTTTTCTTTCTTTCAGTTAGCACTTAAATGTTTTTTTTAGTGTAACAGTCTTTATATAACGCCTTGGGGTACATTCCTATGCCTCCTTTTTCCTACCTCTAGTTATCAAGTTATAACAAAAAAGTGCTGTTAGGGGCAGAGTTGTGTCCACTCCCAAATTCATGGTTGAAGTCCTAACCCCCAGAACGTCAGAAGGGGACCGTATTGGACACAGAGTCTACAAGCAGTCATTACATTAAAATCAGGTCATTAGGGTGGGCCTTAATCCAGTATGACGGGTACCCTGATAAAAAGAAGAGATTAGGACACAGACACAGAGGGAAGACCACTTGACGACACAGAGAGAAGACAGACATCTGCATGGCACAGAGACAGGCCTCAAAAGAAACCAGCCCTGACACCTTCACCTCAGACTTCCAGCCTCCAGAACTGGGAGAATATAAATTTCTGATGTTTAAGGTACCCAGTCTGTGGTATTTTGTTATGGCGGCTCTAGCAACTAATATAAGTACCAATCTCCCTTGCACATGAACTACTGCTACTAAATAATACAACTTTTCACTGTGTATGTACAATTTCCAAGTAAATTGGAAATGTCTTGATGCTAGTGAACATGACTTTTGGTTCCTAGAATTTCTCATAAAGCGTTTAGGTACATAATAGCTGCTCAGTAAAAGTTGAAAGCCATTTCCTAAACTACAGACCACATGAGAAGAAGCCATCTTTATCTTCATCTATCCCAGCGTTTCTCAACCTCAGCATCACTGACATTTGGGGCTGGATAATTCTTTGTTGTGAGGGCTCCATCCTGGACACGGTGGATATTTAGCAGCATCCCTGAGTGCTACCCACTAGATGCCAGCACACACACCACCCCATTTGGTTGTCACAGCCAACTAAAAAAGTCTCCAGACGTTGTCAAATATCACCTAGGAGTAAAGACACTCCTGGTTGAGAACTGTGACCTATTGTGACACTCTCTTTTTCTCCTCTTCTTGTGTATTTTTTTTAAGTATTATACAAATCTGGGGATTCCTTAGAGAAGTGAACTATGAAGCCTGAGCATCAGAAGGGTAACAAGAAACAAGGCCGAATTTATCAGCAGAGGGGCAGTTGGTACACTCAGAATGTGATCCAGTAGAGATATTTTGTCCAGTTTGACCTGTAGGAAGAACAGTCTCTACAGCAGACCAGAGCCAAAGAAGAGGCTAAAAATGTCAGGCGGTGGTTTCTGCTGAGTCAGTAGCCCAGGCCTCTGTTCCCAAATTTCACCTCCTGGTCACTGGTCACTAGCTAGGATCAACATAGACAAGGAGTTATTTCTATATCCAGTAGGATTGACTATTTTAAATGAATTTGCGGTTCCAGGCCGTTTTTTTAGTGGAAAAATTCCCACATCACAAAAACCACCAGGGAAATTGCCACTAATTAGCATGCTTGTTAACGACCCTAGGAAAGAAAGCAGCGGCTGAAAGGGCTGGGGCCCCAGAACTGTGGTCTCCCCCTGAAGCTGGCCTGGCATGCTGGACTGAGGCTGGGAGTGAGTGAGCAGACAGCACGGCCTCTTCCTTCCAAAACCATCTCCTTCTTGGAGAACCACCTCAGGGTCTCAGGATTGCCCTCTGCACCCCATCAACTAGACCCAAAACCTGTCCTGGGTGTAAAGATAAAATTATGGTGGGGGAGGTCACAGGAGGGGGTCAGTCTTATTTATGAAGAACCTGAAGGAATGATGGGTCATGCTTCGTGGCCCCAAACTGCAATCCAGTCTAATGGTTCCAGTGCCTCTACTGTCTGTAATCCTGTCACATGGAGAGGCTGGAAATAAGGCAGCTTGAAGGGCCTCTCTTGCCAAAGTTAAGGGATGCAGATTGTTTCTAGACTCATCAAATTTCCCATGTTAAAAAATCCTTTTCTTTGATATTTCTGGGGAAACATGGATGGTATTTCAGACACCAGTGACAGAGCACAGGCGAGCCCCACAACCCCTGTGCTACTAGAATTCCCAGCAACACATTAATTTAAAGAACCATAACACGAGAGGGTAAAACGCTACCTGGAGAGAAGAGAAGGAAGCACTGTGCTGTTCAAGCCACTCTAAAAGCAGTTGTTTGATGCACAGCCCAGGAGCAGACGGAGCAACACTTTCTGTTTCCATTTTTTAATGACTCGTGCGCTACTTACCATCTCAGAAGTGCCCAGGGTACCTGTGAGACAAAACATACCTGCACTCGGACATGAAAGAAGTCTGTGGCCTGTCACACCTGCTCCCTTTCCCTCGGCTCTACCCCAGGCGACAGATGCAAAACTCCTTCCGTTTTGACTAAAGGGTACCCGTACATCTGGAGTTTGAGAGACTAGACACAGGCCACAGACTAAATATGTCGGTGAGAGTTTCATAGGGGCCCCCACAGCTTCCCTATTTCCTTTCAGCTAAGCAGCATCATGCACAGGTTTCTGCTTGTGGGATGCAGCTCAGGGACCTGATAAATGCAAGAGGGGGTCATCTCTCTAGAGAAGGGGAAGGTTAGCTGCCATCAACCATAATGTTCAATGCAAAGCACCCCTTACCCACATTTTCACAGCTCACATTGTCCTCTGTACCATTTTCCGTGGCACCTTGAATTCTCTATGCAAGTATTCTTCCCACATTTCCCTGTTGTCCTACTTATCTAGAAAAAGAAGTCAATAATGGCCCCTTCACATAGAGCTTACAATAGCTTTACTACTTTTGTACTACATTATAATAGCTATAGCACAGTGATTTTTATTTCATGTAACAAGCAACAGGAGAAATAAAAAGGAATGAAAATTGGCACAGATGTCAAGGTCACATAATAAGCTGAATGTAACCGTGATGTGAAGTTGAGCTTCATGTACCACCTTGGAGAAAAGTGTTAGAGAAGTCATTTTTCTTTTTCATTCTAACATGCACTGTGTCACACAAGCCCTTCATCCAGTGGGAAAATAGTGTGTGTGGAAACTTAAAAACACCTTTAGTAATTAGGGCATAGCCCAAGTGGCTGCAGCTCAGTCGCCTCAAAACACAATGCCTCAAGCAGAATAAAAGCATATTTACCTTCAACGGAGGAATGCAGAGGTTGTAGGCAAGATAGGGCAGGAAACTCACTCTGTTCCATGAGGTCCTCCAGGAACCCAGGCTCCTCTTCTTTTTATTTTTATTTTAAATTAAGGTCTAATTTGCATGGAGTCAAATTCCCTTTTTTAAGTGTACCTTTCTACCTTGTGGCTCCGCTATTCCCCACGACGTTCTCATTTGCAGCATCTCTCCTCCAGTCCACCCCACAGGAAGAGTGGACGAGGATGTTGAGCAACCAGCTTCTTTTGAACGGGCAGCTCACATCCCATTGACAGGAACTCAATCAGATACCTAGCTTCAAGGCGCCTAGGGATTGCGGTCTGTGTGTCCAACTAGAATGTGGAAGATTCTAGTCCTGAAAGGATGAAGGGGGAAATGACTACAACTGGGAATTGTGCCACAACATCAAATTCTATGAAACTTAAGAACGGGGTCATTTTCCAACATCTTTTAACAAATGAGAATATAGCACTAGAACACAACTTGCAAATAACCAACAAAGAAAAGGTTTCATGCAACAACACCCACCTCTGTCACCCTTGTTATTGTTGCTTTTTTTGCCTATCACAGCACTGCCACTTTTCCCAAAGATCTGAACCAATTAAAAGCAGGAAAACTTCTGTGCAGCACAAGAGCTGGTTGCCGCAGAATGTCCTTGCTCTTTCCCTGCAGTATGATCTGAAATCTACGTTTAGTGACCCTGGCAATCGGACAATGAAGAAATCTGAGGAGGAAGAGCATGATTGGCCAGAGGCCGTTCTGCAATGCGTGGCAAGTGTCTGCAGCTTAGAGTTACCTGGCGACAGCAAAAAAACTATCCTGTGCTGTCTCCTGAATCAGATATCTCCTATGCTACAGCTCTGACTCTGATCTCATCTATATTTTCCATGAAACTCTGAAAGGCAAGAAGGATGAAGTGCTGTAGAGCATTAATATACCTCTAGGTAGTCGCTGGTTTTGATGAAAGCACGATTAATTGCTGGCAGAGAGAAATTCTGATTGTGTGAAGGAAAAATAAAAGATGCTATCAGTGTGTTAAATGAAGAGATTTTATGGTGCGCCCGCAAAACCAACATCCAGTGAGGTCAGTTCCCAATTATCCAAACAACTGTTGATATGATGTTTTTCATCTGTTTAGAGAATGTCAACGCCTAAGAGAAGCACTGCCATTATCCATGTCATGACGCGTCGTACTGAGAGGATGGCTGAGCAAAAGTAGATATCCTTCCAGCCTCCGTAGTAATAACATCAGTAATAACAGCAACTACCATTTCTTCAGACCTACTATTTATCGGCCACTATGCTGCTTACTTTTTATGCAACATTTCTTAGAATTTTTGCAAAAATATTGCAAGGTAAGTATAATGGGCATTCTCACTTTAGGCGTAGAGAATAATTGCCTCAGCTCATCTGGTGACCCTGGAGGTGGAACGAACAGACACTGAGTGCTTCCTCCATGCTGGACCCTGTGCTAAGGTCAGTGAAGCGGGATTCCAACCCACTGCCTCCCTTACATGGTGCCTCATAAAATGAGACCTCTGCTCACAAGACAGAAGCCAGATTTGTCACAAGCCACAGGTTTCATCCAGCTGTTTGCACCTATTCAAGTTGCCTCAGAAAAGTGTATGTTCTGAGCATACTAATGAATCCAGCCATGATGTGGGATCCTCAAATAAATCTGAACCATGGAGGACCTACCTCCCCCTGCATCATGTTACACGTGGTCAAAGTAGGCCAGGGCCAGGCCATAGATGCAGAAATGCTCAGACAAAATTCATGGGTGTCAACCGTTGCACTTTAATTCAAATCCCCCAAATTTGTCTGAAGTAGGTAAATAGAATGTTGATCAGAAGAACATACCCCACACATCCTCAAATACTTGAAAGTGAAAAACGTTTACAGGAAGCTAATTTGAACCAAGTGCCACAAGGAGAGATGCTGTGTCATTTTTTAGTCCCTGCCAGTACTTAGCACAATGCCTTTGTGGTGTTCATGCTCAATAATGCACCATACATCGTGTGACCGGCTTATAAGGGGAAAATATTAATAAGCAGGTCCCTTGATGGTCTTTCTCTGCGTCCGGGATTTTAAATGATTGGGTTTATGACAAGTAAATTTAACTAAGAGATTTGGCTGGCTGGTGAAAGAACTGGGATGATGGTACCTAGAGAGGTTAAATGGCAGATTTCTCTGTTGTAATTTCCTTCCATTAAATAGATAGAAATAAGGACCTTCTTGCTGACAATTGTTTTCATTGCAAAGCCTGCTCTCACTCATCTAATATGTAAACCACATTCTAATCGTTTTTTGAAAGTCATGACACACGGTTAGGGGAAAACATAACGATAGTCACAAATTATACTTATTGTTAATTTCTTTGGGTATAATTAAATTTAAAATAAACTTGCTGACTTTTATTACTGTCATTATTACTATTAGCAGTAGCAGTTGTATTTACTTGAATCCTACCACTCTATGTCTTTGTTCTGAAAAAAAAGTTTTTAAACCCAGAGAAGTTTTTAGTTGATGAGATGACTACCAATCTTGTCCCCCTCCTCCAGAAGCTCACAGTAATAAGTATTAATCAAATAAGAGTGCGCTGAGAGTATCTGACTCTAAATGTTTATGCTTCAACACACGTTTATCATCCTTACGTCTCCCCGCCCACACAAGGAGATTTTGGAGGGTGAGGTCTCCCTCTTATAAGACATTGCACCGATCCCACCCTACCACAGTCCCAGTAAATTCCCACAAGTCTTTTTCAAAAGAAGAATCACCTTAATTTGTAAATTCCTTGAAGAGAAGGAGTTTTGCATCTTTTTCTGTTCAGCAGTGACTATTAAGCAATAACATCTCCCTCAAGTTAGACGTTTGATCATTAGATTTGATGAAAAGAAGCAGAAGCCAAAGTGAATGTGTCAGTCATTGCATCAATCGATAAGCAAACTAAAGATGATTTGAAATGATAAATGCCAATGAGGCAAGTAGTTAGATGTTTTACACTTTCAGTCACACACAAGAGCGTGTCTGCTGAATTGGTGAGCTGCAGCTGAATACTGAGGGCCCCTTGTTCCTTCACGGCCAGCACCACAGCAGTGCGGCCGGTAAAGCTCGTGAAGAAGTCCACATTGATGCTGTTCATATTTGTTAAACATCTACTAAGCCCAGCACTGTCTTAGGCACTGTGAAAAATATTTCAAAAAGCAACGAGATTCCATGAAGAAGAGGTTCCTCACAATTCAAGATAATTAACCTAAAAGTTAGTGGAGTGGATGATCTTGTTTCTTGTGGTTTTCTAACTTGTTAGTCTTAGGCTCCCTTTACATTCTTAGAAAAGATTGAGGGTCCCCCAAAAGCTTTATTTATATCTATCATAATTGCCACATTAGAAATGAAACCTAAAGAATTCTTTAATATGTATCAATTCATTTAAAAATAACAACCGCATTGCATATTAACATAAATAATATGTTCTTGTGAAAAATAACTGTATTTCTCAAACAAAAAAGTCAGTGGGGAAAGTGACATGGCTTCATATTTTTGCATATCTCTTTACTGTCTGGCTTAAGAGAGAAGAGTTAGATTATCAAATCCACTTGTGTATTCAATCTGTTACAATGTGTGCCTTTGGTTGAAGTACGTGAAGAAAATTTGGCCTTACACAGACAAGTAACTGAAAAAGGGGAAGTATTTTAATAGCCATTTTAGGTCATTGTGGCTATTCTTCTTTGATACTATGCCAAACTTCAACAAGTGATAGTTTCTTAATAGTTAGCCTCAGTGTGGAACCTAAAACCATCACATTAAACTCCCTTAGTCTTTCTCACAATTCAAATTTTGTAACACTATGCATTGGTCTTTTGGAAAACACCAGATCTTTGAAAAGTTGACACTTCCATTATACAATATCAAAAAAAGTTACATTTGTTCACATCACTAATGACCTCATTAGAAAAGTCGATAAGTATTGTGAAGCTGTGAGCCTCATGGGGGCAGATGCAAGTTTTCCAAAATTCTAATTTCCATTTAAAAGCTCCTATTTTATCGTTAGCCATCAATACCGTCCTTGTTTCCTTTGAAGTGTTGGATGCAAGTTTGTCACTTTTGAGAAAAATGTCAGCGAAATACGCAAGTCTCTCAATCGTTCTTTCGCATGAATATGGTGTTCCGTGGGAAAGCAGCTAGCTGAGCTTGCAACTCGAACCATCACAGAAGTGCTTTTCCTCAAGAGCCTGAATTTATTGATCTAAAATGTAAATTTCTCTGTGTAAAATACATTTTTATAATTGTGAGACAGTCAAGGCAGAACATAACAATAATCACAAATTATACTGCCAGTGCCTGGCAGGGAAGACTATAGTGACTGCTGGTGCCCTTTGGTGCCACTGCCCAGAGTGGCCCTAAGGTATGATCAGTTGCGTCCACCAGCAGTGCAAATTTCAATCTAGTGAACTGGACAAATCATATCTTTAAAGGTTTATGAAGTGATATTTACTTGGGAGTCCAACGGAAAGGGTTGCAGATCCCCACCATCAACAGTGCTGAGATGGGAGAACTGACACCCTGCCTAGTTTGAGGATTCGGGGTATTAGTGCCTCGACCTCATTAGCTGCATCAGTGGCCATGTGCTCAAGTGTACTGTGATGTATTTAATATCTCCTGATTAGAGAGCCACGCTTCCCTACCATTAAAATCACAGAGGTCTCTTTTGCAACTGGCCACAGCAGCTGCTGTTAGGTGCCAAAAAAATAAAACTCCCGTGACCAATTTTCTTTTGTCTTTAAAGGCAAAAACATTTTCTGACCTTCTGTCTCTAAACTACTCCTGATGGATAGCTAGCGAGATGAGCTAGCCTTTCTGATTTCAGCAAGCTCTGCAGAGGCAGTCAAAAGGAGAGAAGAGGGTTAAATGTCACCAACCCCATTTAATAGGCTCAAAAGGTCCAGAGCCCCAGCAGTTCAGAGCTTCTTTTCAAAACCTTGTATCACGTATGCTTGTGAGCTGTGCCACAGACTCACTTAAAATCAAGAGTGTTAGAAAGTAGATCAGAGATTCACATCAAAGAATGTCAGAAAGATTCTTACTTGGTTTTTAGCCCTCTTACCTTTCCCCTTATATTGCAAAATACACCCACTATAGTATTTTTTGAACATTTTCTATAGAAAAGAAAGTGAATTCTAGTGCCAAATATTTTACTGCATATGAACAAAAGAGCTTGAAAACTCTAATTGTAAGGACAAAAATATGACAGAAAAAAATACACCCTTAGAGGCTTGTACGGAAGGTGGTGAAAGGGGCCCAGATCAGAGCAAAACGAGGGCATTTATCCTGCCTGTTGCCTGTTCAGCCCCGCCTGTGGGGGGAGGGGGTTAAAAAGCAACATTTGGTCAGAAACGAGTGATTTGAATTAATAGACTTCATTGTTTTAGAACAGTTTTTGATTTACAGAAAAATTGAACAGATAATACAGAATTCTCATATACTCTCCTCACACAACACCCACACACAGCTTCCCGTTATAAACATCTTACATTAATGTGGTACATTTGTTTCAGTCTGGGGCTGCATCCAGAGTCACTGTGGGCCAGTTGGTCAGCAGTGAGTAAAGCTGGGAGAAGCGAGGACAAGTGGAGCCCACTAGCACCTCTGCACCTGGCCCCCACCACCTCAGATCGAACATGGCCTCCAGAGAACAATAACCACTGGTTCATTTCTGATGCTTAAATCTCATGCAAATTTCTCCTGTGGTCACTGCTAACCTGGGTCAACAAGGGAAAGAATTCTGGGAAACATAATTCCTGATTAGCTATGTTGACACAGTACAAAAACACCACAGTTTGCTAAATAACTAGAAATAAACTCCATTGGCAGTGACTGGGATTTGTATGGAAAAAAATGGTAAAACATATGACATTACAAAAAGACATAAAAAAAGAGAATATGCATAAAAAGGAGAGGTATTGATGGAGAAAAATAATTAATATTATGGAGATATCAGTTCTCCTAAACTAATATATAAATGTGGTGCAATCTAAATCAAAATTATAGTCAATCAAGAATACTTCTAAAAGACTGCTGGCAGAAAACCATGTAAAAATATGCAATCTAAAAAATAACAGAAATTGGAAGTTGGGTTAGCAATAAGGAGTTTGCTCCATCAGATGTTTAAAAACATATGACAATAGTATATTTATTAATAGGTCACCAGTGCAGGGGTGGATCAACAGAATAATAGAATAGAAATGATGAACAATTTTATAAGTCCAAACATGTATAGAAAATAAAGATAACTTTTTAAACCAACAGGGAAAATATGACATATTTAAGAGAGATATTGGAAAACTAGATAACTATTTGGAGTGAGATGAGAAATACAGCAAGAGTCCTGCCTCTTGCCTTATAGAAAAATAAATTCCAGATGTCTCAAAGATTTAAAAAATAAAATTATATGAAGTACCATAAAATGATTTGGTGGACTACTTCTACCTAGCTGCAGGAAGAAAAGTAACTATATCACCCAAAGTGGGGGAAACAGAAATAAAAAGTAGGATAAATTTAAATTATAGAAAATTTGAAACTTCTATTTTAAAGACATACCATAAAAAAGCGTTAAAAAAATACTAACCTAGAGAAAAAATATTTGCATTACATACAAAAGACAACAATGAATTTATATTCCTCATTAGGGTGTAGAAAACAGGCACTCATGTATCACTGGTAGAACTATAAACTTATTTAGTATGTACCAAAATGTAAATTTATGATATGTATCAAAATGTAAAATGACCCAATAAACCAACTTCTTAGGAATTTACCTAAAGTGATTAGCACCCAAGTGGAAAGGTGTATACCCATGGAAGTTTATTATGGCATTGCTTATTATAGCCAACCCTAAGAAGCCTCCTTTGAGTAAATTACAGCATAATGAAATACTAGCATTATAATATTTCACAGTAATGACAAACACATTTATCCTTTGACAATAGAAATCTGTCAGGTGAAACTGATATTATTATCCTTGTTTTACAGAGGAGAGTATCACTGAGTGAAAATGCAAGTTGTGCAATCTCATTTATGTAAAGTTATACACATATACTTAGATTATATAAATGCATAGAAAGGTGTTTAGAAAGATGCTTTTTCGTTTCTAAGGGTTGTTATCTAAAGATTTATATGTCAGTTTCTTTTCTCCTTTACTGAGTTAATTAAGTTTTTATATTAAGTATGTATAATCTAAAATAATTTGTTTAATTTGGGATATTTTTCAAGCAAGGAATTTCTTTAAGCCCTATAATAATGCCACTCAGCTCTGCTTCCTTCTTAGTCACTTGGAGACCACTGTTAGCCATCATACTCAAACTTGTTTCCATCTAGAGACACAGGCTATTCCTCCATACTTCTTCCTTGAATGATCTCTTTTAAAAATTCACGTTTTAACATCTGATTATACTTGTAATACTTGTTGATTGGAGAAAAGTGTTTAATACAGAAAATCACCAAAAATATTGATAAGAATCACCTCAGTTCAATGGCTCAATGCCTCGATGTTTCTCCTTTCCATTCCCAGTCACTTCTTTCCACACTTATACTATGAAATGTGAGGAACGGATCCAGGATACGATATCGTGGGACTTTCTAGACAGTCCTCACTTGTGTTTATGCAGCAGGGGCTCCTGGACAACTGCCTTGCCAGACAGACCTCTGGGTGGAAAATCCTGCAGAAACAGATTTGCTGGTTGTAACCCAACCGCCTCTTTGGGAGCTTTATCCCTGGTGCCATATTACCTGTAGGAGGCGGTGCCTACAATCAACGCGCTACAGTAACTAGGACGCTCGCTGTTCAGCTCACACAACAGTCATGTCTCATGTGAAGGGCAGAAGAACCAACCACTGAAAGGTTCCTTTCTTTTCTATAACCATTTGCATTAAGAGAGATGAGAGCGGAGTAAGGCAGAAGTATTAACCAGTGGTATCTCCTTCCCTGGAAATTAGAGAAGAGCTCCTTAACTAGTCTAAAGCTCTAAGGAAAGGATAATTTGTTATCCTTGAACAGATGAGAAAAAAGGAATGCAACAGGCAAAATGGCAGCCAGGGGCCAAATATTTGGAGTGTTTACTACGCGCTGGATGTTTTACTGGTGTTTTCAGACACTCAGATACACAACACTCGGGTGAGACTAATATGATTATCCTTGTTTTACAGAAGAGAAAGATGAGGCTCAGAAAGGTGAAATCACATCTTGAGATCACACAGCTGGAATGGCTGAGAAGATTCTGAAGATGGGGACAAACCACAATGTACACCTCTCTCCCATCTGATTATTTGATTTCATTTATATGAATCGCCCAATTTGTATGATGAATTTGGGTGAAAGAATACTGAGAGAAACTATCTAATTTTTGATAGGACTGGATTATAAAACTACAGTGCAGCTGAATTCAGTTCAACATATTTCTTACTGTTTCACTCTATGTACAGGACAATGTGCTTTATAATCTTGGAAGGACTAAAACTGAACACAGGTCATTAAGATACACATCAGAATATTAGGATGAACTAAATTATCACAATTGAAAGCCTATGGGAACAGCACATTTGAAGTCCAGTTTTTATCAAGACGTAGCCTACTTACTCAGTGTAAAAAAAGTTTCCTTGGCTCATCTCACTCCTATGACTAGAAGAATATCAACCTTCTATGCTCTTGTTTGCTAACTTATCGGCTTTTCGACACTCATTTGCTAATCCGTATATGTGTTCCTGATTCACTGACTTACATTGCACTAACATGCCCTCTTCCAATATGATAAATTTCCAATTTGATCAATACTAACCAAGCCAAGGGAGCTGGGAGGAGACCAAAGCCATCCATTAAACAGGAGGAGGAGCAGGCTTGACAACCACTCAGGCCCATGTAGGCTGAGGGAAATAAGATGACAAAACATTTCTGAAACACCTACTGAGCATTTCCAGGGGGTGCGGGTGGGGGTGGGAGGTTGGGAAGCACAAACAGAGTCTACTACAAATGAGACTCTATCTAGCCTCATAAAACATTCATAGCACAGATGCAGTATAGAAAACAGACACGTAGATTAATAGAATGTGGCTGTATATGAAATGAACCAGCTTCAAGGTTTAAAACTGTCATATTTCAACTCTGTCCTGGTGACAGGGCTGTGCTAGAGGGACTTTCAGATTCTGGAATATCGGCAATATCATTCCCCTGAACTTGACATGGGTCGAGAGGCACAATTCTTTGTGCTGTCAATCTTCATTATTGGGCAGTTTCCATGCTAGGCACTTGGGGTTCAGAATCAAGGAGGTGGTGTAACTACAGATAAAGCCCGGCTCCTGTCCTTAAAACGAGTTCAGTCTATGGGAGAGCCAGACACACAACAAATGGTGGAGAATAACACAGTGTGCTGGGGCAGGGAACTCACCAAGGACCAGAGAGGTCTAGCTAGCCACCAGCCCCTAATACCAGGGAAAGCTTCATCCGTTCCCCAGGTGAGGAAGGAGGTAAGGGCTGCTCAGGCCGAGAGAACCACAAGTGCACAGACGCTTGAAAGAGATGACACATCCTGGAAACAGTGAGCAGCTCAGTGCACTGGCTGTTGTAGCATCTTTCTCCTCCTTCTGCACTCTTAAGAACAGATCAGCATCAAAGCCCTCCCCTTACCTCCCCCTCCAACCTTCCTTCTTCCTCTTCTTTCTTCTTTCCCATTTTCCTAGTGGGGGAATCAGGGAGGACACGTTACAGGCTATCACAGTCCCCTCTTTCCCTTCCACTCAAGTCCTTACGTTCCAACAAACCGAAGGCCAAGGGCTTGGCGAGAGGGAGAGAGAGGAAAATCAGTAGCACTGATGTTGTCAACCCTCAAAGGGCCTCCTGACCATCGTTTCATCTCCGGAAACTTTTATCTCACTTTCTGACAGCACCTGCCTTCAAAGGCCCAAGAGCCTGCAGATACTATCCCACTCCTTGAACGCAGGCAGGGCCTCAGCCCTCAGATCTTCGCTTCACAGCCGAGAAAGGGAGCTGCCAGGATCTCAGATCTCCCGCGCAGGTCTCTCGGGAAGCTGCAGTGTTCAGACCCAGACCTACACCTGACCAGACACCGGGTCCCGACTGATGACAGAGGGCACGTAAGCCACAGCTCTGTTGGAACAAGACAAAATCTGCAAATAATAAGGATCTCCTAGCTGACTTCCGCAGAGGCCTTTTTTTGTACCCCCACTCTGTTAGAAGAGGGAAAGAAACTGAAAAGGCACCACCTCTTTCATCTTCCTCCATAGTATTTATTTCCACAGTGTCACAGAAGAGAACACATTAAAATTGCCAGAGCATGGAAAATGAAAAATGACTATTGTATGATACAAATTGGACCAGATATCTTCGACCATATGTGTCTACTTCATAAACACTGAATCAGGAAATCCACAAAGACCAAACTGACGTCATAGTTCCTTTCTGGCTAATAATGGCTCCTTAACTAGATGGGTAAACAGAATGGACTGCCTGGTGTTCCGCGCCTGCGCACGCTCCCCGGCGAGGACACGGGAGACGGACCACGTGGACTGGTTTATAGACTGTTGATTTTGTGCATGAAACCGAGGGCGGAGCAAGTATTTGCTGTACCTCCCCCCTCCCACCTCCGACCTTATGGGCAGTATTCATGGGGGGCGGGGGGCGGAGGGGCGGGGTACAAGCTGATGCGGACACGGCTGCCTTTGACCCGTGGGGCATGCATGCGGGCAGGAGCCAACCAGGGTCAGGAGCCACGCGATTACCATAAACAACGCAGTCAGGTCAGGAAGTGACAGCACGCTGGCCGTGATTCAAGCCCGGTTCACAAGCAGAGCTCCGGAGAAGCGGACTCTGGCAGGTCTCCCGTTGTGGACTGACTGGTGGCATTCAGAAAACCACCATCACAAAGTCGTTATAGTCACTTTATTCACAGTTTCCGTGGCTTGCCTGAATGGCTTACATTTGCTCCATGAATAACACAGGCTGCACAGCATGTCTGCACCCCAGATGTGGAATTAAATCATCCTACTCTCTCCATTATCTATTTCGGAAGCTT
This sequence comes from Rhinolophus sinicus, assembly GCF_057876585.1. Lineage (NCBI taxonomy): Eukaryota > Metazoa > Chordata > Mammalia > Chiroptera > Rhinolophidae > Rhinolophus > Rhinolophus sinicus. The sequence continues at coordinate 185,029,288 of NC_142516.1, read as the reverse complement.
AAAAACAAAATGTTGGTTGTAACTCATAGGATAAGTCTGGGGCTTCCAAGGAGTCTGTAATCCTTAAGCATTTGATCCACATGGAACATCCAACAAAGTACCCGAACCAGATAACGTGCCAATCTCGAAGAACACCGAGGCTCTTTCGAATCACCTCTGCAAATTATAAGAGAACAAATTCAGTGATTTTCCAGTCTACGGGCTTACTGTAAGTTAGGAAAGAAAATTAAAATGAAATCTAATCCAAACCCTCTGCATGTCAGGGAACCATTCCTAACTTCTTCAATTCCCTTGCATTTTTTAAAGCACTTAACACAATAAGTACAAAGTAAAATGTTGCTGCCATTTATTCATTCATAAATATTTGATGATCACTTAATATAAGCCAGGCTTTGTTCTAGGCACTCAAGATACAACAGGGAACAAAACAGACCCCCCCCCCAAAAAAAAAAAACCTAAAATGTGTCTTATATTTTAATACTTTCCAAATCATCACCAACAGGACCGAGATGAAGGGCAATAAAAACACTGGATCACAGACCCTGTGCCTTCTTGGGCATCACACTCTCCCTGGCACATGGTAGGGGGAGGGTGGGGAGGATGGAACTTAGCAGAGAGTCAGTTGATTCACTGGGGCCTGGATTCATTGCAGCCATTTACAAGGCTGCAGTAAAATGAGTTATTGCTTCTATTGCCTCATCTTTCAAGAATCTCTGAATAATTTCTTTTTCTCCACCCAGTGCAAATATAATTTTTTTTTAAATCTTATTTCAAATAATGTACGGTAGCTTTTCTAGTTGTATGAATAAAACTCGATTGTCAAGTGAAAGAACCCTAACTCAAAATGCTTAGGGAAAACAGGGGAACTTCTTTGCTCCCATGACTGGAACACGTAAGAGGTCCTGTTAGCATCTGGCACATCAGGTCCCGGAAGTTCACAGGCTGTCTTCAGGACGCCAGCTATTTTTCTCAGGCTCAGCTCTGCCCTCCTCTCTGTTGGCTTTATTCTTGGGAAGCTCACTCCAGGTGGTGGCAAAGGCGGCCTCCTACAAGCTCATGTTTTTGTGATCTCAGGATAAAAATGGCCTTAGGGACACCAGCGACTCCAAAAATATAATCAGGTCATTCTCTCTCTGTGCCTGCCCCTGCCAATCTCAGCTCTGCTTCTCTCTGAATGTCAACCTTCTTCTCCCTGCTATCATGCACTTCCCCCAGGCAGAGGGAGCTAGGGGAGCATGGGGTCACAGGTAGTTCCGATCTTGCATAATTCCAGCTCAGCGACTATGGGGGTAAAAGAGAGCTTGCCATCTCCGTGTTCACACATAAAGTCCCTGCAGAGGCCTGTGATTGCTCTGGCTCAGATACTAGACCACGAAGACAATTACCATGGCCTTGGAGACAGCACATCACAATTGTCCAGGCCTGGGTCATGTGCCCATTACTGCAGCTGTGACAATGGAGGGTTAACCGCAGGTGGTAACCCCATCAAATTCAAATGCGTTCCTCTCCCTCACCCCCGATGGATTTGCATTATTCTAGGAAAGTGACCCAAACCTCTCAGCCCCACCTCAGTTGCACTAGCCCACTTGCACCTTTCAAGTGTTCAGTAATCACCTGTAGCTCTGGCTACCACATTGGACAGCACAGCTCTAGACCCCTGGCCTGGCCTCTCTTCTTTACTCTGGGGTGTTCAAAACATTTGGATAAGAATGTATTGTATTAGTTTACTACTGCTGCTGTAAGAAATTGCCATAAACTTAGTGCCTCAGCATAACAGAAACGTATTATCTTACAGTTCTGGAGGCCAAAAGTCCAAAATGGGTTTCACTGGGCAGAAATCAAGGTGTAGCAGGGCCACAGTCCCTTGGGAAGCTCTAGGGGAGAGTCTGTTCCTTTGCATTTTCCAGTTTCTAGAGCTGCATTCCTTGTCCATGCCACCTTCCTCCTTCTTCAAAGCCAGATCATAGCATCTCTAAACCGCTCTCTGCTTCCATCATCACACTGCCTCCTGCCTTGTGTGTCAAATCTCCTTCTGCCTCACTCTAGTGATTACATTTGGGGTTCATTCGGATAATCCAGGATTATCTCCCCATGTCAGAACTCTTAACCATGTCTGAAAAATCCGTGACGCCATATAAGGCAACATCCACAGGTTTCAGGGATTCGAATCTGTGTATGCTTGGGGGCCATTACTCAGCCTATCACAGAGGGGCTGCAGATGGGATGAACATTCCCAACAGGAAACAGCCTATCTTAAGACCCAATTGTGGAATAGAGAAGGCCGAGTTGTCAGAACTGCAAGGTCAGCGAGGCTAAAGTGAAGAGAGAGGGGAAGGCGAAGGACATGAGGCCACAACAGTGGGCAAGACCACTCAGAGCCTGTGCCATGGAAAAGATCTGGGTCTTTTTCCTAAGAACAGTGCAAATGCATTGAGGGTGATTAAGTGGGATGCATTTACGTTTTTAAAAAGATGACTCTGTCTCTTGTATGGAAAAGGGACTGGAAGAGGAGGGCCAGAGAGGATGGAGGAAAACCAAGTTAGGCTTCTAATGCAATAGTCTCCATGAAAGGGGGTGGTGGTTTGGACTGTGGTGGGGCAGCGGAAATGGAGGGAACAAGACATTTATGAGAACTAATTCGTGGAAACACTGATAGGAACTGGTAATGAACTCCATCCAGAGGAAGAATGAAGGAGAGGGCAGTGAAAAGGATGAGTCCTTTCTAGCTCATATAAATGATGGCATTCAAAAAAAGTGGAAGAAAACCAGAGGGTGGACAGCATGAGTTTAGTTTTGGACCTACATCTGTGCTTCCCTGGGAATGTCTAGTGGGCATATTGGCCTGGAGCTCAGAGACATGAACTCAGAAATCGTCGGTGTACATGAAGTACTGATGAAGTGGCCACTGAAGCCCTTGTCTTAGATGGTGATGCATCTAAAGAAAAAGGAATGAAAAGAGGAGAGGGTCTAGGAGAAAGCCTTAAGAAATTCCAACACATAATAGCTGAATAGAAAAGAAAAAATCTTCACAAGAAACTGAAAAGGAATAGCCACACAGAGAGAGCTGTGTTACAAAGCCAAGGAAAGAGTGTGTTTCAAGGAGGAAGTGGTCAGCAGGGTCAAACAGTGGTGAGAGATTATAGCAGATGAGACTAAAAATTACCCATTGGATATGAATGAGATATAGTTCCTGCCCTCCAGGGGTCATCGTCTCATAGAGGAGACAGATACTATAAATAGATCAATATAATATCACATGATAAAGTGTCCAATGAGGAGCCTGTAAGGGCAAAGCACTGTGGGAACACAGTGGAAGGAATGATGAACTCTGAAACATGGGGGAGGGAAAAGAGAAATCTTGTAAATCTTGGTAAGTGAGAACAAGGCTTCAAAATACCTACTAACTTCAGCTGTGATTTTCTTTTTCTTTCATTAGAATCATTGAATTTCTGAGCCAGAAAAGACCTTTGGAAAGTATCACCCTCTAATACCAAAGATGGCAGAATTGAAGACCTCAGGAAGGTAGGTAACATCCCAAGGTGAAGAGTTGGAAAGAAAGCCAGAAGTCCCAATGTGCAGTCTAAGGTTCTTGACGCTCAGCTTTGTCTACGTCAGGAATGCAGTTACGTGGCACAGAGGGCTCTGCCAGGGGCTCAGAGGGGCTGGCCCACCAGCTCCGGCAGGAATGGACTGCCCTAATCGGAATGCCTTCAATACCCACCAGGGAGATTTGACTCATGAGGGCCAGAGCCTGGGGGCATTGCTGGGGCCTTCACCTGAAGCTTGTAAGAGATATATTATCACATGTCTATGAAAGACAATAGTAGTTTCTTTCCTTGTAGCTAACGTATCTGGTATTAGGAAAATGGAAAACAACAGGGTGGGGGAGGCCCAACAGAACTGTCACTAACAGTGGGGACAAGGACAGCTCGGAAAGAAGGAGACAATGGCCACTTACTCTGTATAGATCCAAGTAGGAACCATCTGAAAATCTCCACATTAAAAAAGACTGAAATACAAGCCCCATATTTTCAAGAATATTCAATGTAATAAACTCACAAAGTGGGGTATTGAAATAAGGTAGTAACCTCAATAAACCAGACCCATTTAAGAAATGACAGAGGGTTAGGAAGAAAATCTGATTCTTTGTAAAAAAACAAAACAACAACAGCAAAAAAAACCCCTATTATTTCAAGTAGACTAATAAATTAGTCTCAAGTAAAGTCCTTGGAAGTAATAAAAAGATTAGGTAGACCAGTAATGCCATATACCACACACCATTTGTTTGTGAAGAGATACCTGGAACAAAACTTGATGATACTTACAAAGTTAGTTACCCGAAAGTTAAACATAAGTTATTTGCTTTGCAAACCCTAACTTTATAGATTATAAAAACATTAGCTTCTATCAGGCCCCTTCTGAACTTCAAATTCCAAGTGGGATTTAAATAAATTAATTTGGAAAGTCCCTTGAATTCTTTGGAATGGAATTAGACCTGTGGGTCATTTTTCTGTGTCTTGCTATGGCCACTATCAATATTTTATAGTGACATTTTCTTAAATAACGTGAACAAGGAAGAAATAGTATAATCAAAGATAGTTAACCAAGTAATAAACAAACAGATCTTTCTGAAGATAGCTTTTCAAAAAGTTAACAGTGTACTTTTAAGAAGACTAAATACAGTAAGGCTTCATTTATCCAACACTGTTAAGCAATGAGTTTGTCTATACAAGGACTTTTTCTAGGTAGTAGCTGATTTTCCCTTTGAATGAAAACATTTCAAAAATGATCTTGATGAAGATGATTTTAATATGTACTACATACCTCCTCACTAGCTTGCGCGAGCCAATCTATTATGTCTTTGCCAAGCCTTTTTCATTTTTCCAGTGACTCAATATCCCCAAATATTAATATTTATTTTGAAAGTGGTAGTAAGTGTGTCCACAGAGCTGACTGGTGTTCTGAGGGTTTCAGCTGTAGACCCAGCTGCTATGCTTTCTTCATTCTTACGTGTCTGTCTTCCCTACTATGCCGTTTTCTTACAGTTGTCTATATACCTTTCTCCAGCAGTCTTCCCCCCCTTTTAACTTGATACTTTAGAAAGTATGTCTTCATATTTCCTATTTTCCATTACGAAACAACATGCTCATTCCAAAACTCGGAAAAATATGAAAAATTTTTTTTAATTAACAGAAAATTTTAAATATCCACCTATTCACACACAGATGTTTCTTCCTTGTCTTTTTTTAACTCATGGATTTGTTTTAAAGTATATTAAGAAAGCAGCAGATGCAGTAATAACAAATAAAAATGTGTAATCTGTGATTGATATAACAAAACTTTGTCAAAATAAATATTTTAAGGGTAATAATATTCCATCAGAGAGAATTTCTTCACTAAAAAAACAAAAAACAAAAAAAATCCTCCTTGTACCTCACAGGTGGGTAACCTCTGGTTTTTCTATAGCACCTTGAAGCGAATACACTTCACATCACACCCCTCAAAGTACATCCACGTCACAAAGCATGAGTGAAAAATGTAGACTGCACTAAAGAGTTTACGGAAAGACAGGGAAGAATTCACTTCATAATTTGCCATTTGATAATATCCATCAAAATGAAAATGTTAAAATGATCGTTGGAACATTGCTTGTAGCACAAAGACTGGAAGCAATCTTAATATTCCATTTATAAGGGACTGGGTTTATATATAGGAAATAAAATACTATGTTAGCAGTTAAAAGAATTATATAGGTCCACATTACAGATATAAAATGATTGCTAATAGATGTTATAATGTGAAAATATAAGGTCCAAACAATACATATGTCTTTATGTATGTACGTAGACATGCATAGACACACACATATATTGCAGACTCAGAGGGAGGGAGGCACACACATTTGCGTGCTCTAGAAACTCAAACTGATTCTGGAAGGATAGCAGAGAAACAGCAGGGCTGCCTCAGGCAGGGAAGCATGCATGGGAGTCTCAGGTAAAATTCGCCCTCTGGTACTAGTCCAGCGTTGGGGTTGTGGCAGTTGCTGCACCGTGTGTGGGTCTTACTCTTTCAGTTAATCTGTTTAATTTTTAAAAGCATAATAGCAATAGTGAAAACTTATTGTTTACTCTGTGCCAGGAAGCTAGAGCTTTTGTATGTGTAACTTCATTTAATCTTCACAATAATCCCGAGAGGTACATACGATCATTTTCTCCATCCTACAGATAAAGAAACAAAGAAACAGGCGAGGCAAATAATTTGCTCGTCATCACAGCCTTGGGAAGCGGCAGAGCTGAAGTTTAAACCCAGGCAGACTGGTCTCCAAGCCTGCATTCTGAAACCCCAAAACATACAGACTGCAAGCACAAATCAAAACGAAAAGGCATTTGCAAAATCAAACAGACAAAGAAAGAAAATTATTCATTTTAGGAAAAAAAAAAATCCTACACAAGTACGAGGACACTGATGACATTTCCCCCACATCTTCTAAAATGCTCAAAAGTGGAAGGGACAGTCTAGTGGTCAGTGATAGATGCTTTGCTCCTGTAAAGACTTATGCTGTATATTTTTAATGTATATATAAAGCAATTTTTATATTATCACTGGAGTAACTGGGGAAACACCCCTCTACAATGAAAGCCCTCCTCCACAGCATCACTCCTCTATCCCTTCCCATTCCTTTTCCCCACATCTCTCCACAAGTGCCACACAAGTCATACGAGTTGTCATATGGGTCTACTCAAGGTCCCTGAGGAGGAGCCCCGACGCGCGCCCCCTCCTGGACTCTGCGGTGCCTGAACCTCTTTCAATGGTACATTCCTGCCAGTCACAGCTGTCCTTCAAGGTCACAACCAAACTTCACCTCTCCGAAGAAAACGCTCCTGATCATCCCCATAAAAGCTCACCTCTGCCTCCTCGGGAGCTCTCTTAGCACGACATGGACTAGAAATGCAAAGGAAACGTAGATTATGGAAATGGATATCCACCAGCTACCTCTCCCTTGCAGCACGGGTCTCGGGGGGGCAAGAACAAAATCTTTCCATTATTTGCACCACCTCCTTCCCACTGTCTGCCACAGTACTTGAATAGCTAGTCAATGAAGGTGTGCAAAAAATGGAATACAGGGAAAGTCACAAGTCATTAAAGAAACCTGGGGCTGATGAAAACCCAGGAAGGATGAGTCGTCATCGCTGGGTACTGTAGGACGTTAGTCGTCTGCGCTCTGCTCTAACACGCAAGATGGAGGTGTCATGGGAAGCAGGAACTGGCCACCAAAGAAAGTGCATGTTTTCAAAGAAACAGGTGATGGGCACATGCGTCCCGTTTTAGGGGGACCCAGATAATGCTGGCTCCAAAACTAGATAGACCTGGGACTCCTCCAGGCTACTGGGAATGGTTAATGGCAGAAGACGAGCTTCTGTTCACCCTCACCCTGGTTTGGGTGTTGTGTGAGTTCAGGGTGGGGAGGTCTTGGCACACATACATAATAAATAATTCCTCCCAGGGTTAAAGAGCTGGTCCACACGTAAACAAGCAGAGAAGCTGTCCTCACTGAAAGATGAAGCAGAACCCCAAGGCAGAGAGGTAGAAAGTCAACATGAGCTAAAGGCCAAGAGGAAGGGGGATTTCTGGGAGCCTGTATGAGGTCAGTGTCCCTTGTCCAAAGAAAACCTGAGAGGACACCCCACAGAAATGCCTACACCACCCCCTGCCTCTGGGTGTGCCTGTGATTTACCATGAGGAACAGGGGACCCATTTGGTGATGGACCACGCCACCCATGAGCCTTGACAACCATTGCAGGGTAGGACCCAAGAGCCAGGTGTCAGCGTTTTCATGCTTAAAAAGCCAGGCCTCACTGAAGACTAGAACCCGCCTTAATAGTTGGGTAGCATTCTAGATGCTCTCTGAGAGTTTGGGAAGAAGAAATGGGTGAGGGGTTAGCACAGAATCCAACTGAGACCTCCTGGAGGAAGGGAATGAAGGAGGGGACAGCAAGGTCATTGCTGAGTGGCTAGAAGCCCAGAGAAGCATCCTTGGGGAACCCACAGGAAAGTACCTCCTCGGTGGGGGGCAAGCCTGGAGAGGAACTGGCCAGGGGATGTGCAGAGCAGCCTGAGGCCAGAAGGGAGGGCCCAAAAGGGACAGGCGAAGGGGCAGATCCTGGGCAGGAGCCCTGCGTCACCGTCCAGAGGCAAGACCCCTAGCACCACCTAGCGCTCGGTTCAAATCCACAAAGATACACAAAGATCTGCCTTCCTTATTTGTATCTCCATCCATTTGACACCAGCCGTCTTATAATTCAGTCGCTGGGTTTATTTACAGAGCTTCTCCGGTCACATTATATTGTACACCTTTAGGAGCTTTATGAGTTTGGAGGAGAAAAACAATCTTCCATATCAGTTTCCTCGGCTGTCAAATGAGGGTGGTTATTGTGAAAACTCAACTATGAGAAAGGATTTTTATCAATGAGACGGCATTCAACCAATGTAAGCTACTTTACTGCTATCGTTAACATTATTTCTATCACCCTTATTATAGACCTTGAGTGGAAACTCAACAGGGTGACTTCCTCCCAGAGTCTTCTAGACAGTTTTTTTAGACATAGATAATCACACAAATTGTGGTGATCGCTGTCCCGCAGTTGGTGGAGCCGTAGGAGTTGTCGGCACACACTTGTGTTACATTATTTCACTTGTGGTTCTTTTTCCTCCTTACTTTAGGAACGAAATGACAAATTCCTCCCAGGTGGCAGGAAGAGAATTAAAAGTACAGCCAATCTACACTCTTGCCTCAAATGGGGAAAAAAAAAAAAAGGATAGCAATCCTATTTCAGATGAATCTGCCAAACTCAAACCCAGCAGCAGATGGGAAAATCCCTGGGAGACAAAACACAACAGCCCCAAACCCCAATAAAAATAATCAATAGCGAGTAAAGCACATACACACACACACACACACACACACAGAAACACAAGTGCTTCCAGAATGCTGTAGAGTGTGCCAAGAATCATACCTGGAGACAGCTGCTGCTGACAATGTCGGCTGCCAGGGGAAGATTCTTCTCACATGTCCCCTGCAGAACTGAGGGAGGAGACGTGTGTTGTAGGGAGGGAAGATGGAAGCAAGGGGAGTGGCACGAGGTACAGAGTAGAAAGAATAATGGGAAAGAGGGGGTATACATAATAATAACTAACGAGGGTTCCCTGGCCATAAGACCAGACATTCAGCAGTTGAAAATGCCATGTTGTGAAGGAGTGTACATAATTTGTCATTATCACTAATTAGAAACACTACAGATACATTCTGAAAAGGTGCGCGTACAGATGTTCCACTAAAGGCAGAGGAGCCAGAGCCAATAGGGAGACGAAGGAAGAGCCATGAAAAGCAAGAGCCGGTTACCTTCATGCGGGGCGGTTCTGTGCGCTGTGGCTGCCCTGTCACCATCACTGGAGAGTGTTCAACAAGAATCTGAAATGGGTACAAGTCGTATCTCCATGGATTCAACGTGTCGAAACACACATCCTGCAGCAAAGGGCTTCAATCTAATCCTGAAAGGAGAGATGGCAGCTACCAGGGAAGATGGAAGAACTGTGTCCCCACGTGCAAGTCCATGTGGACACACACCCACTCGGTACCCCGTGGGAACACAGAGTCATTTCCTTCCCATTTCCGCAGCACAGGCCCTTGGCCCAAGCCTCCCCCCACCTTGTCTCTGAATGACATTCCAGACCCCAGGTTTGCTGTCCACAGGGCTGACCCTCCCTCTCAGGAAAGTTACCAGAAAGTCCCAAGGAAGCAGCTGATATGGCGAAGGTCCTCTCCGATGGGGAGCGGGCTAACTCAGAAGAGCTGCTGCCCTCACCAAGCGCCGTGCTGGTGGCCCGGAAGGCCTGCACTGCCCAGGAAAAGGTTTCGTTGATGAACCTTCTCAGACGAGCCCCAGTCTCTTGACTGGCTGTGAATAACTGCCTCTCTGTACACACCTTGGCTATCAATGTTGTGGAATAAATTGAGAGAGATTTTGAAGCTATAAATTATCCTATAAATTTTTTTTTTAAAACTTTAACTACTTTGTCCCACATCCACAAATAAGCGGGACATTTGGAGATTTCTGGGTTTGATGGCCGAAAATGATAAATCTTAAATTTTAGAGTGTTGGAAACTGTCACAAATGTGGGTTCAAGGTACATCTTTAAATGGCAGAAAGTCCCGGAAGTGTACCCAAAAAAACCACAAGGATGGGATATAGCAAAGGGATACAGAGCCAATTGGAAGAGTTCCCAATAGACAAAGCTGGAGTCCTTTGATTAACAAAGTAGTACTGGATTGCAGCCCAATATCCATGGTCCATACTGATATAAGTAAGTGATTTAAGAGATGGACAAATCTCCTGTGCAGAAGAATTCCAAATAATTTATGTAGCTACTCCCCCCAAGGAGATGGACTGTAAGTCCCCACCCCTGAAGTGTGGGCTACCCACGACGACTTTTTGCAAAGAGTACAGTGTGAAAAAGTGGGAGGAAAAGAATAACTGCAGTGGAGAAACCTGTCAACATCATGTCGTCGGCCAGGTGACCAAGGTCAACATCAACAGTGAGTCCTATTGATAGTTCCCACCCCTTCCAGGACCCGACAAGAAGGGCGCTTTCCCTCTATGTTCTTCCTGCCAAAGACCCGTCAACCCCAGTCTCACAGGAGAGAAACATCAGACAAATCCCAACCAAGACGCAGTCTACAAAAGACTCTCCAGTCCTCCTCGAAACTCGAAAAGGACGCAGTGTGGATCCAGTGTGGACTTCAGTTAGTAACAATGTGCCAGTATTAGTTCATTAATTGTAACTAATGTACGTACTAATAAATGAATCAAGAAAGCTGGGTGTGGCATGAATGGGGACTCTGTACTATCTTTGCAACTTTTCTGTAAACAATTATAAATGTAATAGTTTATTTGAAGAAGTTGGCATTCCCAGGTGCCCCATCACCTGAGGCTGTGATTGTTTTTCTCTCTCTTATTATTAACTCTTTTTTTATTATTGGGGTGACAATGGTTAGTAAAATTTATTGGGGTGACAATGGTTAGTAAAATCACATAGGTTTCAAGAGTACAATTCTATAATACATCATCTGTATATTGCATTGTGTGTTCACCACCCAGAGTCAGTTCTCCTTCCATCACCATACATTTGACCCCCTTTACTTTCTTCTACCATCTCCCCTCCTCCCTGAGGCCGTAATTAAGTAGGTCTGTGGTGAGACTCGGTCAGCCTGCAGGTAGCCTAAGCTTACCAGATGATTCTATTGCAGGTGCCCATACTATCTTTTAAAAGGCTATAACCCAGATATATTCCTTTAAGCAGAAAAACAAATAGCCAATGACATGTCTGCCTCTCTCTACACTCGAGTGCCAGTGGCTCTGAGAATGGACGCGACTGCATGATAGCTGCCTGGCCCACGTAGCACCCCAGTGCTGGGCCACTATGACAGTGTTGTCATATTATCCCATGGCCATCCACCAAAGGCCACATTTCCTTGGGTTCTGACAGTCTCCAAGTACAATCACAGTCACAAAAATAAGCTGCAAACAGTGAGGATAACAAACTCTCCTGTGGCCTCCAGCTCTGCGAGCTTGCAAAGTAAAGAAAATAAAAGGGGAATGAAAGACGTTGCTTCAAGTAGGCCCCAAACTGAACAGAACATTCCATGGACAAAAGCTATTCATTTACCAGGAAGGGAGCAGGGGTGGCCATGTAACAGGCACAACTTCAAAGCTTGGTCCAACTGTGCTGAGTTGCACATGGTCTAACGGTACTCTCCAAAAACCCTAAGATATTTACTCTGTACTTGTCAATTAAAAGAAACATAATTTTAACTAATGAGTGGTCTTCAATGTTTAAATAGGAGCCTTGGGGCTATTAAAATAGTTTAGCCAAAGAGGATAAACATATATGGCTATTATAAATCCTACCCATATCATTAGAATAGGTTGCTACAGACCATTATGGAACCGTTGGATTGTGTTTATATTATTTTCTCCGTGGGAAGTTAATGCCTTGAGCTCTTCATTTGTGTAGCCTGATTTTTGGCAGGCATGTTATTCATTTCCTGTGAATATGACATTTTCCTAGTGACAGGTTAATCAGTTATTCCCAGGCTGTATCATTTGTCTTAGCTTACAGACTTTCTTGAAGCATCAGGAAAAACATATCCGTGTGTGTGTGTGCGCGTGTGTGTTTAACCAAAGCAACCACACTGTGTTCTGAAGACAGCACTGCCAGCAAGAACCGTGAATATGAACACACGCTGTCTTCAATTACCAGGTCGTCAGTGCTTTCCCACTGGTCACCCGTGCCATGCCCCAGCATGGGGGTCGGACTAATGAGCTGGGCCTGTGGACCAAGCAGCAGTCTCCACTGACGAGTTTTCATGACTAATTTGCTTTCTCGCTCCTGGCAATAAATTGCAACACTCTCCGTCTTTTGACTAAAATGCAATGAACTCTGAGCCTAACCAACCTCAGAGGGGGGCTGCCTATAGTATCTGACAGGCTAGCCGTCTTTCAGAGGGCCCGTGAGTACATTTGCTTTTGGAAAACAGTCTAGAGCTGGAGATTTTTGGTCTGAAGTAGAGAACCATGGAAAAAAATTCATTGAAGACATTTAGCCCAAATCCACGCTGCCAACCTCAAATGATGAGTTTCCATATAGAAAACAAAAATAAAGACAAGGACAAGATAAAGTTTATTCCCAGACTGCTCTAGTACATGACTCATCCCAACCAAGTAACCAGGATATTTCCGTCCACAATACCTCAAAACAGACTCAAATGGCATGGAAATCAATTGCATTTCCCCATTTTTAATGGCACAAAGTTCATTTGAGTTAAGCAAATGACATCACACATGGGTGGGAGGGAAGCAGCCACATTTCAGTGCCTATAAGCTTGATGGACACTTTGAGTGTGGCATTTTGAGACTCTATTAGCTGTTGAACTCCAAAAGTTTTCGCAAATGTCAATGTCAGGGTCATAACGAAGCAACAGATCAGAATCCAAAATCCTGTGCCAGGAAAATTTGTTTCTGAGATGAATTTTGCCTGATATTTAAAACAACACTTCTAATTAGAGTCATTAATTAATGCTCACAGTGTTCAGTACCGATAAACATAAACCAGGATGGGAACTATACGGGAGCTAAATTGATGACGGGGCAAATCACAGGAGAACCAAAATTTCAAATGAAGAGTTTATCTCCTGATTTCTAAGCTCAAGGCATTTTTCTCTGCATTACTGAGAAATTGGCACAGAGATAAGAAATAGGCCAGACAGAAATCACTATATGGAATGCTTCTTGGTATTTGGGCTCAGACATCTGAGGCTGCCTTTTTGTTTCTAATTTCTGACATCTTTAGTTCCTGGAAATGCTACCTGACCCTGTCCAGGGGGGGTAAGGGAGGGCGACAAATACTGGCCCGAAGGGAAAAGGCCCAGTTGCTGCATCCTGTTTTCTGTTAGACCACAGTTTCTAGGTCCTTCGGGACAATTGTTCGAGACAAATTGACCATCTTGTGGTGGCTTGTCAAAGCATCTTCTGGGGGCTGCAACTTTGAATGCATGCTCTGCAAGCAATCGCTGAACGTGCACCAGCCACTCTGCTAGGTGCTAGGTGCTGGGGACAGAATGACCCAAATGGCACCTTCTCTCACAATCCAGCACACGAAGACACACACACACACACACACACACACACACACACACACACGAGCCTGACTTTCCCTCTTGGAAACCTGGATCTGAATGTCACAGGTTATCACTTGGCTGGACAACAATTGACCCCTGAAACGACCAGCTGTTATCCTTCACTGATGCCCCACAGCAGAGCTGTCCAATAGAAGGATAATGTGGGCCACAAGTACAAGCCATGTGTGCAGTTTACACTTTCTAATAGTCACGTTTTTAAGTTCGAAAAAAAACTGGTGGAATAGATTTTAATAATATATTTCATTTAAATCAGTATATCCAAAATAGTATCATTCCAACATGTAATCGATACAAATAAATCATTAATAAGATTATTTTTCATACTACATCTTTGAAATTATGTGTATTCTAGACTGAGAGCACATCTCAACTTGGACTGGCCGCAATTCAAGTGCTTAGTAGCCACATGAGGCTGGTGGTTATCATATTGGATGGCACAGCTCTAGAGGCCTGGCCTGCCTCTTTTCTTCTACTCTGGGTGTGCGAAACATTCGTTCAAACAAGAAGGTACTGTCTTAGTTTCCTACTGCTGCTGCAACAAATCACCACAAATGTAATGGCTTAACACAACCCCAATCTTATCCACTTACAGTTCTGTAGAGCAGAAGTCTGGGCTAAAATCCTAGCGACGTCAGGACCGCATTTCTTTTGGAGGGTCTAAGGAAGAATCCACTTGCTTGCCGTTTCCAGCTTCTAGGGGTTGCTTGTACGAGTTGGCTCCTGAGCCCTTCCTCCATCATCCAAATCAGCAAGGCTGCATCTCTTCCTCTCTCATCATATCTTATTCTGACTCCGGCTGGGAAAGATTCTCCCAGTTTAAGAAGACTCAGTTGGGCCCACCTGGATAATCCCCATCTCAAGGTCCTTAACTTTATCTGCAAAGTTCCTTTTGCCCTGTAAGGTAGTCACAGGTTCTGGGGATAAGCCCAGGACATACCAGGGCGGGGGTGGGGGGCAGGGCATCATTCTGCCTACTGCATTGTTATTTTAATTATTATTATCAGGAGAGAAGAGTAAACATTTATAATTGGGGATTTGGAGAATCCATCGGGCTACACAGGAGAGTCACTGCCTTTCACCCTCAAGCTCATTTAGATTTTCTCCCTCGGGTAAGAAAGACAAAACCAAATCCATCAAGTTCTACCTATATGTCAGGATATGACTTTTTCTGTCACATGCCACGGACCATTCATTCAAAAAATATTTTAAGGTTTTGTACATAACACACATGTACCAATCCTATAAAGCAACCACAACCAACTAGCAAGAGGAAAATGATGACATATGACGATAGTTCTTTTTCAAAGGTAAGGGTTTTTTATCTATTTATTTATTTTTGAAACCTATTCACCATGTTGGCACACTAGGAGCGTAACATCTTTCCCAAAATAATGTTACTAATATACTAATTTTCCCAAATGAGGAACCTGTAGGTCTGTCTGCTATACAATATTCTGAACTTTTTAAATAATTATAAATTACTGATGAGAAGAAATAACCTAGGATAATCCCAAATGAAGAACAATAATTTCTTTTAATCTTTGTCAGAAAAATCAGAATCATTAATACATGGAGGCAGAGGTCAAAATGAAAATATAAGCAAAGACCAATATATACAAGATTTTCTCAGGGAAATTATTTTTTTAAAGACTTAAAAATTATGAAGCAATTATGTGTTTATCCTCATATATAAATGCCTCTTTTGATGCTAGGTTATTACTTGCAATAGCTTCCTGCCAAGAATGCCTGTCGTCTGTCACCTGGCTTATGGCCTTGGACCCTCTTGCAAGCACAATCATAAAACCGAAAACTGTGAGGGCAGGAAGGAACTTCAGATTATGAAGTCCAACCCACTCATTTTACAGATTAGGACACAGGCCACGCTCGGAGATCAAATGACTTGCTCGAAGTCCGTAAGTGTCTAGTGGATCAACTAGAGCCAGAACCCTAGACTCCAACCTCACAGGATGTATGCTGCTTTTCCAATGTCTGCTGGGAAGGGGAAAAACTCTCCATCCATCCATCTATCCATCCATCCATCCATCCACCCACCCATCCATTCATTCAAACATTTGCCGAGTGCTCACTCCATGTCAGACAGTGTTCTAGGGCTGAGGACACAGACAGCAAAACTGCAATGTCCCAGCTCTCAGGGACCTTATACTCTAGGGGATGAAGAGGTACTAAATATAAACTTACCTCAGGTGGAAAGGGAGCTAAGAAGGAAAATAAAGCAATGCAAGGGGACAAAGAGTGCTGGACGGCAGTTGCTATTTCACACTCATGGTCAGGGAAGTCTACATTAGTAAGTTGACATTTTTGGCAGAGACGGAATTAGGGATAACATGTAGAGTACACTTGGAATACAAACTACTTAGAGATGGCATGCACATGATGCAATGCTAATAGAAAAACCCAAAAGAGCTGGTGAGGAGTGACTGAGGATGTGTGTGGACGGAGGCAGGTGGGAACGGGTAAACTGAGAAGGAAGGAGGTGGCTGGAGCGCACGAGGAACGTGGCTGGCGACCGTCTGCAGCCCGCTCCCCTGCGCAGGATGTGATTGTCGGAGGAGCCCCTTGGGTTTTCCTCTGCTGTGTGCCTGGCGCTGTCCAGGTGGGGTGCAGGAGGTTCCCCTGACCACAGGGCAGCAGCGCTGACCTGAAACTAGGGGTGACCCTGAGCAGAAGTGACCAAAGAATTGAGAAAACGATCCAGATTCTAACTGGGGATAGAAGCATAGTTTGAAACAAGGAATGACCGCAGCGGACTGCCCAATGGTTGGAGCAGTCAGGCTGACGGTGCCCGAGGACGCGTCTCGCAGTGTAACGTCCTGTCCTAAGCCGTGGGCTGTGCTGCTGTACCACCTTGAGGCTCAGCGCGGCACTGCAGCTTTCAGAGCAGAGCGGGTCGGCGTTGCGGCCCGAGCCCACGCTTTCCAGGTGCCTTCCCAAGACCCCCTTTCGTCGTGATAAAACGCTGTCTGCCCCGGGTCGGTTCCCAGCACTGCCCTGTTGTGAATCCCCTGGGAGAGAGAGGCTGCAGGAGTCTCTGCGGAAGGGCAGTGCGCCGGGGACATGCCGCTCTCCGACCGGCCCAGCCTGGCTGGGGTGCATGGGGGCCACTGTCCAGAGCACGCTGCCAAGATGACCGCCTTGGCCCACCCAGAGCTCAAGTTCCTGTTTCTTCACGCTGAATCCCGAGGCAGCTTCCCAGGAGATCAGCATTTCGCCACTCCTGGCTGAGGGCCCCCTGGCCATGCGACAGCTTTGCGCTTCTCCCATGTCCCCTGGACAAAGGGTGTCCTCGCGTCTCTCCTGGCATTTACTCCTAAGCTCTGGCTTAAAGCCTCCTCCTCCTCCATCTGCTTCCCTCCTCTGCCCCACCTCCCTCCACCCTCTGCCTCAGATCCAGACCCTTTGCAAGGGCAACAGGCACTTCCGGTTACAATATCAGGGGAAGAGGGGCTCACCCAGCCTCGTCAGGAGCAGGCACCGGGAGATTCGGACAGACCTGTGCTCAGGCGGCTGTGGCTCCAGCTTCTCTTTGATTGCCTCGGTGGGCAGTAGTCTCCTCCCGCACCCTCAGCCACCCCAACGTTCAGTGGCTTGACAAACAGAATAGCCAGGTGATGTGTACTTTTTCCAGGAACAATTCAGGAAACACAGGGGTTTTCGGACTGATTTTTTCCTTAATCTCGTTGTGGTGCTTAAACATCACTTTTCTTCGAAGTTGTTTTTGCAAACATTTTTTTAAAACAGCTAATTATACACCCCACACCCTCTCAGAACAAACTTTGTTGAGTCCAGTATTCCCTCCTTATCTGTAGGGGATACGTCCCAAGAACCCCAGTGGTTGCCTGGAACTGTGGACAATACTAAATAAACCCTGTATATACTATGTTTATTTTTCCTCCACATACACACCTAGGATAAAGTTTAACTTTTTAAATTAGATGCAGTAAGAGATAAATAATAAAATAGAATAGGTATAATACACTGTAAGAATGTGGGTGTGGTCTCTCTAAAAATACCTTATCATACTGTACTCACCTTTCTTCCTGGGATGATGCGTGGTGATAAGATGCCTTAAGTCAAGAAACTTTCCCCTTTTCACTGACAAGCCCTTTTATGGCTTCTCTCTGGCATATCCGAATTGCCAGCATCACTACTCTTGCACTTTGGGCCATTATGAGGTATAATGAGGGTCACTTGAACCAAGCACTGCAATACCATGACAGTTGATCTGATAACCTGGATAGCTAGTGACTGAAGGCTGGGGCGCACTTACAGTGTGGGGACACTAGACAAAGGGATGATTCACGCCCCAGGTTGGACGGAGCTGGGCCTGGAGAGATTTTGTCATACTGCTCAGAACGGTACACAATTTAAAACTTATGAATTATTTCTGGCATTTTCCATTTAGTATTTTTCAGACCACTATTGACCATGGGTAACTGAAACCTTGGAAAATGAAACCACAGATAAGGAAGGACTACCGTATCTGTTTTAAAAGATTTTTTTCATTGTGCCGTGTAGCATACATTTAAAATATTAAAGAATTGGGTAATTTGAAGAAAAATAAATTGAACATTCAGGGACCTACCACTCATAAATACATTATCGGTACTTTATAACCCTCTATTGCATTCCCTTCCCCCATCACCACAGGTAATTCACTATCCTGAATTTTGTATTAATTATTCCCTTATATTTTTAATAGTCTTGTATGTGTACTCAGGGTTCACTTATGTTGTAGCATGTATCACTACTTCATTCCTTTTAATGGTTAAATGGTATTTCATTGTATGGATAAACCATATTTTATCGACTCATTACTTGATTGATATTTGGGTTGCTTCCTCTTTGGGACTTTGGGACTGTTATGAATAATGCTCTAAACATTTGTGTGTAAGTTTTTGTGGAAATGTTTTCATTTCTCTTGCGTATATCCTTAGGAGTGGAATTGTTGGATCATATGGTAAATCTGTTTTACTTTTTGAGGTACTACCAAACTGTTTTCAAAGTCACTGTATCATTTTAAATTCCTGCCAGCAATGTATTACATAAGAGTTCTCATTTCTGCACATTCGTTTTTCAATACTTGTTACTTGTTATCTTTTTTATTTTAGCCATCCTACTAGAGTTTCTCTGTTCACATTTAAGCTTCCCTTTTTGTCCTACAAAAATACCTAACACAGCTACTTTATATTCAGTGTCTGGCAATACCAACACAGGAAGTCTTTGAGCTGGTTTCCACTCTGTCATTTCTGCTGGTTCATTTTCATGGTTTTGTAACTTTTTCAAAACCTAAGTTTCCTCTTTTTCGTGGAACTTTACCTTTGGGAATCATCGAAGCCTAGGATGAACATGGGCTCTTCAAGAAGGTTTGGTTACCTCTCACAGGTTCTTCAAAGCAGTCACAGAAAAATGTTAAATTCTTCGCTTGAGGTTTTTTAGACCGCTCAGGCAGGACGAATGTAGACTGAAACTCACACAGGTTAGGGTATCAGCCCTCAGGGAAGAGTTCTTTCCCCTTGATTCACTGCCAAAGCGTTGGACAGAAAAGTTTTCTTCCAATCCCCAGAGTGGGAGAGTTGGGTTTCTTTCCCAACCCCAACTTGACTTTTATACTGGCCTACATATCCCTTGCCTTCATGCTATCTATCAATACATTTAGGAAAAATTTTAATATTTTATCCACGTTCGTTTTCAATGGAAGGGTCAGTCATCTGCCACGCTAGCAAAAAATGAAAGTCAGTCAACAAGCTGATGTATTGTACTTTTCTTTACCTTACCTTCAAACTAGCAAATCATGAAATGTGGCTCATCTCTTGGGTGATTCCTGTCCAGTATTGCAAGGCTCAATATATTGTATCAAATAAATAACTCATGATTATAACCACACATAATCTGATTCAAAATGCTGGCTATGGAGCGTGGGGTTACACTGTACCACATTTCAAACTTTCCTAAACATCTGTTAACAGTTCACAAATGGAGGACTGTTAGTTCCCAAGGGCACCTGCCATCTCTTCTTCCTCTAGAAGGATGTCAGGGTGGAGAGGAAGAGGTCAAAGGTCACTGATTAGTCTTGGTGCTCTCTCAGGTATGAGCTAGAACAGGTATAGCAGAGCACACAGGAGGAGGTGCGTGCTTGCTGGGGCAAGGTGAGCTCGATTTTAGATATACTGGATTAGAAGCGACAAGAAGGCAAAGAGAAAGCCATCGGACAATTAGCAAAAAAGGAATTAGAGCTTGGAAGGACTTTTCTTTCTGTGACTCTTCCTTCTCACCAAGTTCTCAGGGTCACCGAAAACATGCATAAAGCAGCCTCTAGTGCTGTCAGCTCTCACAGGCAAAATAAGAGTGAAGAGAAGGAAAGAGAAAAATTGAATAGTCAAGCAGAGAAAACACATGCTTTTGCCAGGTTTCTGGGAGCCAACCAGAACTTCTTTTACACATTGTCCTTCTCAAAAGACATACTTAAAATACATTGTAAAGATTGTCAGCTGTACCAACTTTGGCTCAAAGCAATAATAGCACATAATAGGAATGTAAAAAAACTACAACTATATATCAGTCAGACCCAAGAGCTCTGGCCAAGTTATTTCCAGCCAAAAGAGTGGCGAGACTTATTGACTACCAAACTTGAAAAGCCCAAGGGTGAGTGTGGAGTTTTTAAAAATGCTTTTGACAAACATTTGTGAAATAAGGGAAATCCCAATTGTATAAAATATCTCATACATGGGGGGGGGGGAACTGAAAGGAAATACACTAACATGTAAACAGTTATTGTCTCTCTGTGTTATTACAGGTGATTTTCATGGTCATTTCTGTATGTTGGTTTGTAAAGATGGGGACGCAGCAGTGTAATGAGCAAACCTGGGCTCTGGGGCCTGATGGACCTGGGTGTGACCACTACGCCCGCTGTGGAAGAAACCTCGCCTCTCTGAGCCCGTGTTTTCACATGGAAAACAGGAATGATGACAAGTTGACATCTAGATGCAATGACGTGAAGGGTTTGCTGTAAACAGTAAACAGGAATTATATGACCGTGTGTTGCATTTGGCTTGTTCCTTTCATTTTCTACTTTATTATTTTAAACACTGCTTCTCCACGATGTCCTTAGAGCTCCATTTCCTCCTTATAAAAGTAGTACCCATTCCAGTAGTTTTCCCTCTCAGCCAAGTTAAACGTAAATTCTTTCGGTCTGCGGGAAAGGACCGGAATTTTATGTTCACTTTTTAAACTCTAAAGATACTCTATGGTCTTATTGGCTTCTATTGTCACTGTGCAGCGGACTGTTGTAAATCAGGTTGTAGCTTTGCAGGTGGCCCACCTGTTCTCTCTGCTTGTTTTTGAGATGATCACTTTTGCAGCTGTTTTTTAAAATATCATGTGTGTATGTGTGCGCGCACGTGTGTGCACACCTGTGCAAAGGGACGCATTGTGTGAAATGTGTACACACAATCGCACATCTATGCATTTAACCACCATCCAAGAAAGAGAATACTGACAGCACATTGGCCTCCTGTAGATCCTTCTGCCCTAGAAGTAACCACTGACCTGAATTTATAGTGACCAGTTCCTGTTTTGTGACATTTTCAAATTAACATCCAACAGTAACTTACAGCAGCCAACCCCCACTTTGAAATGTCCCACACAATGCAATTCCTATGTAGCAGAAACTCGTAACAACGGCTGTCTGTATGTGGGGTGCTTCGTGGCTGAAGAGGGGTGAGAGACTTTCTCACTGTACGTTCTTATGCCTTTTGGAATTTAATGTCATGTGCATTTATAACCCTTTCAGAAGATAAAATATAGAAAAAATAAAAGGGGTATCAATAATAAAGCACATATAAAATGCCTCCTTGAGATACAGATACTACGTCTCTGTAGGATAAGTCTACTGAAAATGTAAACCTGATAGAATCTGCTCCTGGTAAACCTATGCAGCCTCTCCTTCTCTACATACTTAAAAAAACTACGTTTTTAATAATTATGATGTTTTCTTCCCAGGAGCAATAAACTCACCAAGTCCATAATTTCTAGAATCCTCCTCCCCTCTTTGAGTAACTCCAGACAATGGAAGAATTGCTTGAACACCGTTCAGATCTTCTAAGCGTAATAATTATCTCATCTCTTTCAATCAGAGGTTGAAACTCACACTCCTGTAGGGCCCCAGCGGGCCACAGAAATGGCTCAATCGGAGCGAGTCTCGCCACAGGCACAAGGAAACGTCTAAACCCAGGGGCAACCACCAGTCAGCTTCCAGCAAAGTGTTGTGCACAGGAGTCCAATCAGTGTCCCAGAGCTTCTGATTTTTTCTGAGAATCTGAAATACATATTTAAATGTGAAACCTCCTTACTTTCAAGTGTTGGTAATTACCTGTAAAAGTTCTCTTCTTGGGCTAAAGTACATGCGTGGCGATGGAGTCCAGCTGTACTCCTGTGATCGAAGCTACGAAATCCATTTAGATGTGTGTTTCAAAGAAGAGGTGCTAAAAAGTCAAATTTGGGGCTTCAATTGCTCTTGAAGAGATTTCTTTGTATCTCTTTCCAACTATGATCTTCCTTGCCGCAGAGCACAAAGATTAAGTGAGGAAAAAAGACAACCGGCCCCGCCAAGGAGTAACTTCCACGCACTCACTGTCCCTCTCGTACACGTAAGGCGGCAAACATGCCGCAACGGCACCCAGGGTGTGTTCATCCGGGACATGTGACTTCTCCTCAGCTCTCACACTTTCAAAAACCCATGGTAATGCTTCCGGCCTGTCCTTCGCCCTCCTCCCTGTCCCAGCTGACACACAGATGACAAACGACTCCAACGTGCATAAATGTTCAGATTTTGGAGTTACAGTCGAAGGAATCTGGCTTACTTTTCCTCAGCAGTTTTTAGTTGTTTTCTTGCTGACCGGGATGCTCTCACACCCAAGTTATTGTTTGGCTGCATTATTTCCTAGTATTTTGAAGCATTCATGAAAAACAAGAAAATCGTTCCCTAATTTCTGGGGCTTAAACTACTTAAGCTAAAGTCAAATCCCCTTAGTAATACACAGCCAGCGCCTAACGTTAAGTGCCTGGCGTGACAGCGGTACGATCGCTTTATTCTACAGAAGGGGTGCTCGGTCCATGCCGGTAGACTTTCCTAACACACTCATAATCAAAGCAACCACAATCTTCTCCTTGGCACTAAAATCCAAAATGGATTGGGCAAACAGCCTTTCACGTCAGAGGCACCTGAGTAAGCAGTTAGAATCCAGTGTCCAATTAAAAATATTCCTAACTTCTCTTGTTTTCGAAAACCATGTCAGAAGCACTGACGTGGTTCAACGTGTCCCACTTTCACACCTTTTCGTTCAGTCCAGAGTAGTTAACAAGGTTTTATAAAATGAAAACCAAAGCCAGGCATCTCTTAAGTTTATTGGAGAACTCTTAGTTGGAAGAGGAAAGATCACAGACTTAAACAATTTGATAAAAGATAAAAGAACAATTAATTGTAAATGATTACAAAGGTAATTTCTGAAATGTTTATTTTGAACCACTGCTAAAACAAAAATTTAGTGCATCCTGGAGTTCATATACCTTGGTAAATGAACATATTAAATTACTGAAAGGCAAAAAAAGAAGTTACTGTTATACAAGATCTTAATGCAGTAATTCAGCACAGTCAAATAAACAGCTACAATTATTTAAAGCTGCTTTTGCTATGTATCTGGCCTATTAAACAAGAATGTGAATTACTTTTAGCACTGCACAAGTTACCAAAGGTAGCAAACCCAGCAACCTGGGCTTTAAAACCTGGTATTAAATAGTATTCAAATATTACAACAAAAACAAAACAATGCACTTCCAGAACTACAGTTCTACCCTTGTGAAAGGAATGTACATGGATGGTAAAAAAAAATAAATAAATAAAGTGACAAGAGTGACTGATACTGTATCTGCAACTTCAGAGCAGAAATGCAGTCAAGGGAGGAAATGTGTGAGGGGCCCTTTGCTAAAAATGAGGGGGAAAAAGTGTTTCACTTTAGTACAATTTTTCAATTCCCAATGAAGCGCTAATTCAATTGGGCCGGGGACAGGTGGACAGGGTTCCAAATGAAAGTATTTTTTCTACACCCTGAGAATGGATGCACGACTTTTTAAAAATTCAGTGGAAAGTTTCCTTTGAAAAATGTAAAATTTAAAGCAATATACTGATGGAAAATTGATAACATTAATTGTGGAATAATACTATTAGCTAAATAATTAACTAAGACGACACTGGGGTCTGGCCTGCAATGACAAGTCACGGCGAAAGTCCGCATTTGGGGAATGTGCACTGATGTCAGAGTCACATGGGCGAACCATCCTTTACTTCACACACGGGGCATTTAGTAAGTGACTACATTCTCCTACCAGCAACATAAAACCCTGATTTAAGCAAAACGAAAGCATTATGAATTGAATTAATTCACATAAAATTATCTAAAATGGTAAGTGGAACATTTTTCAAAGCATAAAGATATCACTACATATATTCACGAAGTGAATACTCTCAAAGGTTTTATTCCATTAAACTGTCAAACCATCCAATAGACATTGTAATTTTCTTCTGTGATTTATAAATGAATCATTCCTTTTGTATAAATGAGGAAACAGTTTCAAAATCAACATTAGTAACACCTGAAATATAGACGTAATTCCAACTTGGCTTGGGAAAACAAGACTATGAAAGAAAGGCCACAGTTCAGTCTAAAACAATGTTCGAAAACCCCTTATCAGAGGCCTCATTCACTTTCTTTCCACAGATCCTTCAATGGTTCTAAAATTGATAAATAGAAAATTCAACTCAATGCACATCACAACTTTAACAGTTCTGAATCAGCTATGACATTTCATAAGGGCAAAAATCTACAGAACGGCGACATTACAATGTTATAATATAAATATGTCAAGTAGATTTGTAATAAAATAGACAGAGCTGTCCTCAACAAACAGAGCTGTTCTGAACACTGAGCAACCAAGCAGACCTGGGGTGTCTTTGGAAAAAAATCACGAAGTGCCTTTAAAGAAAGTAAGTTTAGACTGGACTTGATTAAAAGCTACTGCTCTAAACGCAAATATTTTCTAGGTGAGGAAACTTAACTCCCGCTTCTTTTCACACCTGCCAATACGTACTATCTTCCTCTACGCCCCTGCACGGAACCGATACAAGTGTGAGTTCCTCTGTGACTATGACGAGGCGTGCTGACACCCAAGGACCAGTCTGTTGGCACGTGGTGCCTGATTACAGGAACTCTGAATCCAGCACAGCTCCAGAGAAACGCGAAGGAAAAAAGGACACGAGGAAAATCTAACCTCAAAATGATTATTACCATAAGAGAAATAAACATTTTCAAGCGCAAAGTTTTACAAAAGTAATATATTGTCACTTCAGTTTAAAAGAAATTCAGTACTCAGTTGTTTGCTGTTAATCAAACCCAGACATACACGGAAGTTACTAAACACAACTTGATAGTTACGTACTTGTAAAAATTCAATCTAAACTTAATAATCAACTAATCCGTGTTATAATTAACAACACAGTTCCTAATGTTTACAAACCCAGTCCAGTGCTGCCGCATCTCAAGCTCTGAGAAGCTAAAGACAGAAAAAATTCTGCTTATATACATTTCCTGCATTTCTCCACCTTAAAAAACACTTGAAGAAACTTCAGGAAAATTTATTTTTAAGGCTTGCTCTATTTTTTTATCTTAAATTGAGAAAAACCAAAGCTTGCAATGTAACCTCAAAATATTTAAACAGCTCTTGGCATGTTTCATAAAAAGGAAATGACTTTCATTATAAAATACATTTCACAACCATAATTATTAATTCAAATTAATATAAGTGCCACTATTCCTTGCCCCCTGGCAGGTGCTATGTCTTCTATACTTTGTGCAGCTTCCAAAATAGTCAGTGCTCAGGAAAAAAGAAAATGTAATGGAGCAAAACCAAAGGCCCCGACAAAAAGGGATTTACTCTAAAGTACAAAATCGCTCATGGAAGAACCAAAGTTCACACACGCAGACCCTCACATACAAAACCAGGACACGGCTCGG
Organism: Rhinolophus sinicus; assembly: GCF_057876585.1. NCBI lineage: Eukaryota > Metazoa > Chordata > Mammalia > Chiroptera > Rhinolophidae > Rhinolophus > Rhinolophus sinicus. The sequence goes on along the minus strand of NC_142516.1, from coordinate 185,003,446 downwards.
CCCTCTCTTCCAGTCACCCTGCAATTTCTAAAGACAAAGCGGTAGGAAATGTTGAGTCCAGACAATCATGTCACAGGACCTTACAAAATAGTGCAGATTTTATCCAGAGGAGGATCCTAGTTTTTCCTAGAAAAAGCTTATCCTTGCTAAAGTGGAGAGGTTTTTCAAAAATCCAAGAGTGGAAATCATTATTGGGCTTCTCTAAATGCATTTCCATGTTAACATTAATGTTTAAAATTCCAACATGTTTTGCACCTTGATTTTCATGTATAGGGTAAGTTGGGGACCTAACATAGTCAAAAAGAGAAATAAAAATTCTTACTGCACAATCTTTACAGACATTTTATTTTAAAGCACCTTTTTTAACAGTGGATTTCTAACCAAGAAAACATTAAAATAAAAGAGGACACAAACCACTAGCAAGGTTAACGTACTCCTTCACACACACGCACACACAAGCTCACTTTCATGCCAGAACAATTGGCAACATTAGCAAATATTGTCAATTTGATGGACGGCTGGGGAAACTATCATTTATGATATTAATAGATACCTAAAAATACTAATGTTTCTACGACATTAAATAGTTTGGGGGATTCAAAAACCTACCAACAGCTGAGCTATGAAAATAAAATTGACTTTTAAAAATGAGACAAAAACTATCAGAGAAAAAGAAATTAGCCTCAGTGCTATTTTTTGATGTCAGATTAGTTATTAACAGGATACCATTTGTTGCAAAGGAGCAAACTTCTAACTCTTTATCCCTGGAGCCGACCCTCAGCAACCTCAGTGTGGTTTCTAGCAGCACGGTTTGGATGCAAAAAGAACGCCATCGGTCAATATCCCTGAAAACCTCATGGTTAGACCTTCCTTCACATATATGTTCTTAGGGTCTTCACACACTACACATGTGTATAGAAGAATACATGGAGATAACATTTGAGAGATTACAAAAGTGTGAACTATATACACCGAGTGATGACACAATGAGCTTAAAAAGCTGCATTTACTTTCCTCCCAATTTACTTAAAATGTTAATATTCGCTGTTCCAACTTTATCCTATGCATCTATATCTCTTTCTTCCTTTCCTAAAACAAATAATACATTGGTTTGGAGCTTGTTCTATGCATTTTCCAAGAGCCAATCAAACAGTGACTTGCATTTCTCCTCACTGGAATTCTTCTCCATCACTTCGTAGTATTTAAGCACAGCCTGCAGGAGGCCTCCCACTTTCCATCCTTTTTCTTGTAATCGTTTTGAAAGCTAAAAAGAAAGATATGTTCAACATTAACCGAAAACATTTCCATAACTATAAAGTTTTCATTTTTATTTTTAACATCAGCTAAAACTAAGAATCCTGCTGCTTGTAGTAAAATATTGTTACCCAGTTATAACAAAGTCTTCTCCCTAAATCACCACCCCTTTACACAAATTGAACCTTTCTCCTTCCTGCCCTTTATAAATACATCTCCACCACAAAATGACACTTTGGGATTACTGGAGACAGAGCTCCATAAACCTCACCAAGTGGATATTCTGTGTGGATGTCACATTTCTACAGGAAATTCTTAACCTAAGGAAATACATCTGCCACACCCTCAATTAGAAACATAAAATAATAAAGATAACCTCAAGCTTAATAAAACAATGTGGATTTTCCTTCCATAACATATAGTGTGGTTTTTTTGTTTTGTTTTTTGAATACATACTCTAGCCTCAACGGAAACATGGCTTTCTAAGTTAAGAAATGTTACTGTTTCCAAAAAACCAAAAAAGTAAATAAATATTGTGGTCATTATTTCACAGGACAGGGTATACAATTATCGAATCATTATGTTGTACACCTGAAACTAATATATTTGTTGTATATCAATTATACTTCAATTAAAAAAAAGATAAATAAATACAGGTTTAAATAAACTATCATCACCAATCAGAACGTATCTTCACTCATTTTTTCTATTTAGTTCTATAAAAACGACTTTAAGTTTTTGTAAGAGAAATATGCTTGGCCTTTTTCACGTTGCCATGGACATATGCTTCCACTCCTCTTGGATACATACGTAGGAGTGGAATGGCCGGGTTATGCGATAATGCTACTTAACCTTTTGAGGAACAGCCAGGATGTTTTCCGAGGTTACATGGGGACAAGGTCCCTTAGCCAAGCACTGTCACACTAGCTGCCTATGGCCTTCCTCAGCCCTCTGTTTATCCAAGACTAAAGTCACTTCAAAATGTTTGCCTCCCTAAGGTCAGTTTTAACACTTTCCCTACCCATTCTTTCTCCGTGACGGTTCATTTCCCGAGCATCCCTTTCTGTCTCATTTTCTACCTTTGCCCAAAAACAGAAACCTAAACTGGAAAAATCCCAAAAGTCTAAGTAAAAACAAAATACCCCCAAAAAATCTATTTCTACATTTTATTTTTTTCACATACTTCTTTCAATAATACCTTTGTAAATTCTGAACCAGGAATCAAGAGTAACTGGACTGTTCTTTTTTCTTGTTGCTATTGATCAATTTACATTGGTTATTCATTGGACTACTCTATAACTTATGATAAGATTAAACCAAAGTTCTGATAAGGAAAATTCTGGGACAAAACCTTAAGACTGTCAACTGAAAAATCTTGAGTAACAAGGTGCTTGGCACCCAGTTAAGTTCTCAATAAAAACACCTATTAGCGCATTAAATCTGAATGTTTTATTATTAGAACGTTCTTAAATACTCATTTGATCCACGGTCCCTTATCAGCTGTTCAAACTTCTACTAGCTTTTGCTTATGCCAGCTTCTCTTATGAATGAAACTGGATTAACAGAGAAAGAAACATACTGGGTACTGGCACAATTAGGAATCGATTGAACACAAAGAATGACTCAGTCTTTTCGTATGAACGCATGAAATGTTTATTAATAGCACTGAACTGAGAATTTAGGATGTGCCGGGCACTAGATTCCATTTAATCCTCACAAACCTCTATAATGTAAATTCTACACTCACGTCCACAGGGCAGATAAGGAAACTGGTGAGCCAAGGTCACGCTGCTCGAGGTGGCGGAGCTGGTATCTGAACCCAGCTGGCAGACTCCGTTGCCCGAGCATGTACCCACTCTACCAAAGGGCACCTCATCTGATCGACCGTGTAACACAGAACCTCATGTACGTTAATAACCGCATCGTCACAACCTCCTCTAAGGCAGGTACTTACCCGTATAAACTCCTTCTTCGCAGAGTCATGAAAAGAAAGTTCTGCAACGTCAGCCTCTGAGGCAACGAGCCACTGAAGAACCATCCTTAGCTGGGGGTCTACAGCACAAGGCTCCATGTCAATGTTCGTTACCAGCAGAGGATTTCCACCTGGCTCCAAACCTGGTATTTAAATGGAGACAATATGGAGACTCATCGATTCAACTCTCAATACTCTGCTTTCCAAGGCTATGCAAGTATTTCCCATTTCTTAAGATTCCAGTGAATGCGGGGAGAAAATCCATCCTTTGCTAACCACACAACATCAACTAAACACCTCTTTGAAAGGGCAAAATAATGCTAAGACGAAGGAATAACTTTGACCATCTGCTGATAACACAAATGCAAAACTCTATTTCGAGGCACTGAATTCAAGTACTTTACATAAATGCCATCATTTGTGTGAAAATATGATCCACAAGTAAAGGGGGAAAAAATAAAGCTATAAAGCCAAGATGACAATCAAAATACAAATGAAACACAAATAAAAACCTCAAATAAATATATTCAATGGACTTTAAGAAAGCTTTCTGAACTAAGAGAAATAGCAGAAGCAGTAAATACTTGGATAGCACATATTAGGGTTAAGTATTATTCTAAGTTCTTTAGATACACGAACTCCTAAAATCCAAAACAACCCTACGAGGTAGAAACGATTCTCATCTCCAATTCACAGGTGAGGCGCCTGCGCAGAGACAGACCCAGAGCTTACAGGGAGGGTTAGGAACACAGGCAGCCCGCTCCGTGCTCATAATCACTTTATTCTTTAGGCAAAATAGCGGGGGGAAAGGCAATGCAACCACTTACATCCCAAAGGCCAGACCAGTGAATTTTCCGGCACACTCCTATTATAAATAAGATATGCTCTCGAGTTTATTTCTATTTTTGTGAAAAGTATGTTTTTAACAAAGTAGGATGCATCCCGGTGGACTGTAAAACTAAGACTTAACAGTCTCGCTTCATGATGGCTGAGCCCCAGGCAGCGCTGAGACAGGCGCCCTCCCACACACGGGGTGAGCGGCGGGGCACGATGCCAACCAGGCCAGATTGTACCGGCAGAGTAGAGATTAGTTGGTGAAGGTCCCTGATGCATTTTTATAGTTTGCAGAGCATTCTAGATCACTACTGATCACTTTTAGGGTATGTGTAAGCCCCTAATTATTCATTTAAAAAGTTGTTTACATTATACTCTTAAAATAAATGTACTGTTTCTCCCCCTCCTCTCGCCTCACTGACTCTCAATCAAAAATGGGTCTGTTGCACCATGATACCAGACCTGGTCTCTGGGCCATTTTGTAAATCCTAAGTCATGGGGTGGGACGCTGCCACCCCAAGACTTCTCTGTACTGCAGCCTTTCTCAGTCCAGGACTCTGGTTGCCTGGCCTGAGATGCCCTCTGTCGTGCGGGGGACCCTGCTCGCTGCGCCATTTGTAATGCAGGGAGACCTGCGGGGTCTCTGCTCCCGCTCCCCACATAAGAACGCAGGACATGGTGAGGCCAAAAAGGAACACCCACGGAGCCATAGGTAGGGGAGTCATACCACTATAGTCTCGCTGGCGGCTTTGTTGGAGAAACAGGAAACAGCAGCCACATAATTCTCAACCCTCATTTTGCCCCTTGCAGGCTCAGCCACCATATCCTTGCTGGCCCCCATTTTCTGCTAGCGTAGCCACAGCAGTTATATTAATGGCCAATGGCTCACTGGTTACAGCTGACGGCCAACTAGCCACAGCTGATGGCCACCCAATCACAGTTGATGGCCATTTGCTACCTGAGCCAGCACCTTTCTATGTGAGGCCAAGAGCCTGGAAATTGCTTTCTGGGGCTCTGTCCCCACACCCTCTCTCTTTAGAGAGGTCACCAAATACTAGTGAAGAGAGAAGAGACTGATAGCCTGAAGCTACAAACAACAACAACAACAAAACATTAGAGTTGCCATCGTAGGATTTCCATAATTTTGAATCTTTCTATAAACCTACATCACTTTATCTCCTAATTTACCACTTTCTAATTTAACAAGTTTGAAAGTTGGCTGCAATTGTCTATATAATGAGAGGTGACTATACTCTCACAGCTGGGTAATAACATATATCTACAATAATTCATCTCCTGATTTCTACCTACTCACAAAAGAAATCCTGAACAACCTGGCTAGTGCCAAAAGTAAACATTTTCAAATAAATTTCATATTGACTTTAACTTGAATCTTTTTTCTTAATCATTCCTCCGTAAAGTTAGTATTCATTCAAGAAAATACTTACCATATCCATTTATACCATGTATTTAGTCTTTGGAACAACTCTGCTCACAGTTAATACTTGGGGAAAGTACACAACTTTTCTAGACAAAATCAACACTTTTTTAGTTAACAAAGATAAAGCAAATGTCACCTAGCCTATCTATAACTCAAAAACTATCGCCCTACCCCTACTTTCCATCTGATGAGAAAAACTTACTTCTAGAAGTCCTATATGAAGAGAACGTCTACTTAGCAGAGACTTTAGAACTAAAATAGAATAATCATCCTAGATCTGAGAATTCTAGCTCAAAAACTGGCACATGACTTTCCTACACAAGAAAAGTACAACTGGTGATAGAACCGACTGGAAACTTAGGTGTTATAAAGTATATTTCAAGAAATTCATTTTGGCAATTTTCTCAGTTTGCCCAATTCTAAAGATATGACAACAACAAAAAAATCCCTGATTCAAAAACAAATCTCTCAAACAGTATGAACATTTTTACGTGTCACTCTACAGAAGACATCATTGGTATTTTTATGATTAAGGGAAAGTAAGGTTTGGGGGAAAGAATTCAACAAGCATCTAAATACAATGAAAACTCATCTTCAACACGAACAGTTAGTTTTTACATTCACTCAGACATTCTAATATAATTGAATTAAGGATCACAAATCATTGTCCTGAACTCTGCAACCAACGGTATCTAGTATTTACATGTTCACAACTCTGTTCAATAAAAGAAGAACTGAATGTTGTCTTCACATACGTGTATCCATGACTAGAATCAGTGAGGGATGAATTGATTTTAAAATATGTTATTTTCACTTATTGTTTTATGTAAGTCTAACATTCTAGAAATTACTGGTTTGTCAGGAGAAAACTGTGACATATGCCATAGTAAATTATATTTTATGAGTAAGGATTTTATCTTTTTACACCGATAATTATACAGAGATTATCATGAATTTCCCTCTCAAATAACTAAATAATTATTTTAATGTAGCTCAGTCTTTATACCAACGAGTACTTCATTAGTTTAGCAACCAAATAATGCAAACTGCTCAGCAAAGAACCTGACGCTGGATGAATTAGTTTAAGAATACCCTGATTTGTACTATACATACGCTGACTTGCAATAACCCAGAGTCTAACTGATGAAACGCACAAACAGAAAAATGAAAGACTCTTCTAGGGGCGCTTACACAAAAAGCACGCCAACACTTTGAAAACCAAATGGTCACTCACCTTCTCCGTCATCCTCATGCTCGTCTTCATCTTTGTCATCTGGCCCATCACTTTTCGGACAAACGAGCAAAAGCAGTTAAAAAAAAAGCTTTGATTAATAATGGCATTAAAATCAGTTCTTAAAATGAGGTAAAGAATGAATGCTACAATATGATGTGTGACATTTAAAGAAGGGGAGAAATGACACTGAAAAAGGAAGCTTTGCTTCTCACACCATTTCATGTTAAAATTTGAATTGTAAATGACGCCCACGTAAGTTACCAAGAACCGAGAAGTGCTACCTGACCATGATATATATTTAGAGTGCCAAGTAATTTCATAATAAAGCTTAATTTAAAACAATTTAAAACCAAAATATGCTACTAATTTGGTTGTAGAATATCATAGAATGATACAAATAATTATTTATTAATGCTTCTGATGCCATTTATATTTTTTAACATAGTAAAAACACATTTTTCTTACACTTTTCTTATGTATGAAATAAAGCTACACACACACACACACAAAACAAAATTAAAAAAACACAACCCAAAACAAAAACAGAAATCCTGTAGGAAGCAAGCTCTTTTTAATGAAAATAATTGGTAGAATGAAAGATAGCAAGCGGAGCGATACATGCATAAAAGCAACGCACTTTGCAATTAGATGTCAATCATATCTTAATACAGTTGAATTTTTTTTAGATGTAAATTGATCAAGCAGAATCGTGTCAAAAATACAGGAGAACAGCAGCTTGATACATATTGGCATCGTAACCCACATCTTCTACGAGGATGACATCATGCATTAGTGGTGAAAGACTCATCAGTTTGTAAGTTTCTGGACTGGACCAACCTGTCTGATGTTGGAAAGGAGAAATTGTCCTCACACAAATCTCCTTCTAAACCAAGACTGCTCCAGCTACTGCTGTTACCATTACTGCCAGAGGAAGAAAAGAACAGAGCTGAGCTAGAAAATGAGTAGTACAGACGCCCTGGGTGTCCCGCAGATCAGCTGCTGTCAGTGGTAACTGCACGTCCAGAGGCTGCCACAGGGGACGGGAGCGAGCCCCGTCCAGGGTGGAGAGAGCCCATCACTGCCACTGAGAAAGGTTCCTGACACCTCAGAGATTTGGGGGTTTCCTGACTTGTCCTCAATAGATCGTGAAAATTACTCTACATTTATATTTATTTTACACAGTAAGGCAACAGAATGACTTTTAAGACTGCAAATGAATGCATGAAGTAAGAAGTTTCACAATGGAAGTCTTAGGATATAATTTGTAAAAAGCCAATACTCTTCAGCTTCCATAAAGTTAAAAGAAACAAGAGAAAAAACACTAGGTATCATTGTCTCTTGGTCTTTCAATAGATATTGCAAACAGCAGTGGACTTGGTGGGCGGGGATAGGGCTCCGAAACATAGTCCCAAATAGACCTTCTGTAACTACTTGGAGAAAAAAATGTTTTCTGATTTTAAAATACTCTATGTCAATTACCTTCATTTTACACGTTACATATAATTCAGTAGGTGGCAAATAACATACATTTTCTTCAGAATATTGAATAACCAGGGCTTATTCAAGCATTACACTTGTCTGGTTGGCCAGTTACTAATGCCACACAGATAACTTCTTATACTATCCAATCAAAAGAAGAAAGCAACTATATTCTAAAACTGCGGCAAAGCAATAAAAAACAAAAAGCAACTGTATTCAGAAATAAAACTAAACTCAATTTTTCAGATTAAAACCTAAACATGCAATTTTTAAAAATACTAATCATTAAAATAATTAGTAAGCATATTAGTTTGCAGTGATAAGCAGCTGTATTTCCCCACGTTAGGCTAGGCAACTAGAAAAATTAATATTTACACAAACCAAAATTTTGGTTCTAAAAAATAAATTAACAAAATAATTTTATGGGCATCAGTAAATGTGGACAAAGTTACAAAAAAAGGACAGTTACTTAAAAGTTCTAAATAGTTTCCAAGCAATCACAAATAATTTACATATCCATGTTTACTCTAGTACTGTCAAAATGTCACAAACTATAATGTATTAGAGAATAAAAAACTGAGCAGTATCTTTTCACATATATTGAAACAAATATAGCTCTATTATAAAACTATTAAAACAACCAGAGTTTTGCCCATATAGTTTGTTGTCGCACAAAGCAAAACCGAGAAAATACAGAAATATAGAGCTACCACCAAAAAGAAAGTTAATGATCTCAAAACTGTATTTACTTCTGTTAAAAGACTGATTATCTAAATGAAACAATTATGAAATTCTTACTCATACCCTAATGATTCCTCCATTTAATTAACAATAAAAATCTATCACCTAAATATTAGGTGAACATGAAAAGAAACAGCTAAAAAATGTAAAGGCTAAAAATTCAAAAACTCCCCCCTATCTAACCGCATTCCCCCTCCCATTTTGCCTCTCGAAATGGATAAGATTTGAAGTCAGTTATTTCTAAAACACCACTTCTAACTCGGATGACCATATAATTTGTTCAACCAACCAGGGCACTTGTGCAAATTAAAGAAGTCACCATTAATGACACCACAACAGAAGTAAAAGAGACCTGGCCTGAGCAAACTTGGAGGTACGGTCATCCTACGTTAACTCAACATAAAATGACTTCATGTCTTCACTTAACGGTTTTCTATTTCATTCTCGAGCACGGTCCCGCTTCCATCCTTTTCTCTGATGTCTTTTCCTACTTCCTATGTCAAGGACAGGTATATCGCAAACCAGTGGCAGTCAAGGACTCAAACCCTTTACTGTGGCTTTCAGCCATATGAAGCGTACTATCCATTCTGACACATCTCAGAAAAATCGCTCATATCTCAAAAATACGGCAAGTCCAGCCCCATCTCTTACCTAAATCTACTACATAACTTTTAAGAAACCCACAAACTGCTGAAATACTTGAGATTCACATACACAGACCAGTTCTCTTTCTGATGAAATAATTATACATTCCTCCTAAACACTTGCGAAAATTTGAGATTATTCTTTCTTTTTTAACTGTTGCCCTCTAGGGAACTTCCTACTTAGAGGGAAAGTAACGTATGTCCAAACCGCTTTAGTCTTTAATCTCCTACCTTGATCTCTGTACCAGAAAACAACAGTTCCTGCTGCACATGCCACCAAAAGACGAAGCATGTAGGGCCATGTATCTTAAGTGTGTTCTCTGAATCACCTTCATTAAAATCACGCGAGATATTTATTAAGCGTGCAGATTCTAGGGATGCTCCAATGTCCTAGTGAATCCTAACCTCCGGGAGGTGAGGCCCTGAAAATTTTATGTCCAACAAGCATACCTACCCTGGATGAGCCCCACTCACTTTTCCTTTGTGCCTGAACTGTAATAACACAGAGCATAACAGTTCTTATTAAGACTGTGGTCGATTAAAACCACAGGAGTTTTTCTGACAAAATGCTATCAAGCCAAGTTTTCCCCATCCTGAATTCAAATAATTAATTTTCTGAACCTAAATGCATCTACCCATGTTAAACATAATGATTTCAGCCTCAGCCCAATTTGGTCTTTTTGAACCTTGGTTCTGTTAACGGGCTTATCGTTTCGTCTTCATTGTGAGCCATTCACAAATGAGTATTCCAGATCACTCATAAAACAACGCTAAATAGGACAGAACCAAGCACAGAGCCTGGCAGACGCCGCCCTTCTCACCAAACTAGGCACCATCCTCGAGTTGCTCACCTGACTACAGTCCTGTCAATGCTTCCAGCCTCTGACCCTAGCGCTCTCATTTTAGCACCAGGATTGCCTAAGCAACGTCAACCCTCACTGAAATTCCAGAAGCCTGTGTTTCTCAAAGATGAGAGAAGAACTTAAGTGTTACTATTCTATTCTAGATAAAGTTATGGAAAAGGGCCACCTGATGATTTGTGATATTACTCCCCACTCCCCACTACCAGTTTTAAAGACTGCCATTTTTATCTAGATTTTAAAAATATTGGGGGTTTATGCCACATTTTAAGAAATTATGACAAAAATAGATACTTTATAAAAATATTAACACTTCCTGGTTAACCCAACATCAAACCAAATACTCTGAGACGATACGTTCTAACAGGCGAAAGGCCATTTCCCTTCCTTCCTTTCCCTTCCGCCTCCTCCACTGGTCTCTTACCTCCCCGTCCTGGGAAGTCAACTCCAAGGCTCTGTCAACTGAAGCCTCGCAGGGTCCTTTCTGAGAACCCTCTCCTCTCCCTAAACTCATCTATGGATGGTATTTATTATTTCCAAGTATCCGCTAATGTGGATAAAGATTTTATGGAATTTTATTAGTTAGAAAATGCCTTTCTAGAGTTAAGAATATAAGAAACAATTGTATCACAATTAATAAAATGTATCAAAGACTGTTATTATGAATAAAGTTAACTAAGAAAAGCTCTATGTGAGGGCAGTGCCTTCTGCTGTACAAAACCCTGGTTTCATAAGGAGTTTACGGATATCCAGTCATTCAGATGGAAGTGCCCTGGGTCGTTTTGTTCCCGAGCAGCAGGACGGGTGGGCAATCCTTCCCAGACACAACACTACTTTAACTAATATCAAGAAAATTACAGGGCCATTTTGATGCCTCTTACAGACAACTGTCCTTTTTCCTATCCTCTAAAGAAAAAGAGAAAAAAAGCACCCTCTTTAAAGTGAGACAGAAAAATTCCTCAAAAATTCATGAAAAGTTGAGGGAAAACTTAAAGTTCCGGTAAAATCAAGTGTATGCAACATTTTTCAAATCAACTCTTGGCACATCCAGAGAAAAGGAGCTCAGCTAATACTATTTTAATAAATGTCAAAAACCATTAGAAACATACTATGAGTAATAGAGTACATTTTGAAAATAATGATAGATTTTGAAATTCAGAATTTTAAATGATACTCAAGATAAACTGGTAGCTCATGTCTGTGGTGTGGGGACCTAAACTACGCAATTGCACATAAAATTTCAGTTACCTTTCACTTAGATGATGAAAACTGCTGCTTTCATCTTGGTGGTCATCTTCGAAACTTAAATTAGACCAGCTACCAGAGCTGTCATCCGCAACACTGAGATTCAGCTGAAGGCTCCCCAAAGCCTCAGTTGACTGAAAGTCTTCTATTTCTTTTGGACTAAAAATAAAAGAAACAAGAAAGATAAATTCAACCCCAAAGCGTCAGATTCTGAATCATAAGACTATCCACTTGATGACACAGATGACAAAAACAAGACATAATATTCAGAGTCAGACCAGCGGTATCTGCTAACAGAGACACTTGCAGGACAGCATATCAATGTCCACGTTAACTGAGGTCCCCACCGACACCCTCACTTACCTTCTTAATCTACTACGGATCCATCCCCAGTACATCATTGATCTAAATTCTCTTTAAAGCAGTTGATATTTTCAACTGGGACCATGATGAGGGAAGGCAAGTTCCTAAGTTTATCATCTGCTTTTTAAGACAGTGCTGTTATTTGTATGAAAGAAAAGGGGAGGGGAGGGGAGGGGAGGGGAGGGGAGGGGAGGGGAGGGGAGGGGAAAGAGATAAAAGAAAAGAGAAAAAAGGCAGGAAGGTAGGAAGGAAAGAAAGAGAAAAAGGAAAAAAAAACTTTTTCTGGCTTTGAAAACAAAAAAAGTAGTTCATGGAATTCTAGTTCTGTCAGTGAAGCCACTAATAGTCAAACCAGCCAAATCTCTGCAAGATTTTGAGTGTGCATCATAACACTTCACATTTATATTTTTATTCCATCTTCACAAGAAAGGCCATTCACTGTTCAATTACTGTAATTGCCCCCTCTTCATTTTATTCTCAACATAGCAGTTTAAAGTGATATTTTTAAACATGAAGAGGGAAAATGTTAATCTTCTGATCGAAATCTCCTAGTGGCTTCTCACCAGTCGGAGTCAGGGTCCCATCCTTGCAACGTTCTACCAGCACACCCTCTGACAGCCACCACCGTCTCTCCCACTCCTCTGCTGGCTCCCACACTCCACCCTCTGCTGTTTCCCCAACACGCAGTCCCACCCCTTTGCCTGGAAACCTCCTCCCCGATTCTCATGTGACTTATTCTCTCGTCTTCACTTTTGGCTCTTTGCTCAAACGTTACTTTGTCAGACTTGCTTTCTGTGCTACCTGTTCAAAACTGCAAACCACCCCCACCTGCTGTCACCCACCAGCACTAATTCCAGTCCTGCTTTAGTTTTCCTCCAAAGCACTTGTTACCGTGTGACATACTACACATTTTACTTATTGTCTGTCTTACTCTACTATAAAGCATAAGGTCCAAGAGAACACGTATTTTTGCCTGTTTTACTTACTTCTTTATCCCGTCCCTAGAATAGCACTTTGAGATAATACATTTTGTATTTAAGATATACCAGCCAATCATATTGGGCAGTCAGGGGACATCAAACTACACTTCTGAACCATAATACAGGGCTACCTTTTTTTTTTTTTAACATTTTCCCCAATATGTGCCACAATCTAATGGTTTTTGGCGAATGACCCATTAGACAGGGTCCAGAGATGAGTTGTTGTTTTTTTAATAACTGCTAGGTTATTTTGGCTCTGAAAAAAATAACTCTGAGTATAGTTTAGATATTTTGTTCTTCTAAAAATGCACTGTCATATAGTTACCTATTTGACACTCACGTGTCACCCCTCTGTACATTACAGCTTTGTGAAATATTTGTGGTTATTTTCATGAATCAAACATTTATAAGAAGAGGGATACTAGTGAAATAATCCAAATAATACCTTTAAAAATAATCCATTTGAATGAATCCCTCTTAAAGCTTGAAAGACAAACCATTTTAACTTTAGAAGAGAAAATGAGAAACAGTACATGGTACATACACCCAGTCAACTTTTAATAGTCAGCACTTACAGAGCTGACTACAACAATTATTAAGGAAAAAAGAGAAAGAGGAAAAAGAAATACAAAGAAATATTCTACCAGCCTGGATAAAAAGTTGGAATTAGACAGCACTGGCTTACAGAAAGAACTCCAGGGATCCATCTACTCACCCAACCCAGCTCTAAGGAGGAAAAGTGACAACACTGAGGAATCATAGTAAAGGCATTTGCCAGGCCCTGGGGAGGGGGGGGGTGGCGGGGGGGGTGTCTTAGACTCTTAAGCTAGCGTATGACCAGAGGCCATGAGTCGCTTTTCCTCCTGAGGCTGGGATAGAAGAGGGGGCGGGGAAACAGTTAAAACAGCCTGAGGCCACTTTTGTTTGAGGAAAGTTCTTCAATTATGGAAAGGCCTTGCCTACTGTTGCCACTTATTCATTTGTATATTTATTAACTCTTATGTCTATTATTAGGAACAGATACGCAGTCATGAACAAAGAAAATGTAGGTCTAGGACAAATGTCCAACTTTTGTCTATAAATGGACAGAGAGTGAACATTTAGGCATTGCTGGCTATAAGGTCTCTGTTCCAACTACTCAACTCTGCCACGGGACATAAAACCAGCCATAGACAAGCCGTAAATGAATGAGCATGGTTGTGTTCCAATAAAACTTTGTGAACACTGAAATGTGAGTTTCATATAACTTCCACATGTTACAAAACAGTATTCTATTGATGTTTTTCAAACACTTAAAAAATATAAAAACCATCCTTAGCTCACAGACCACATGAAAACAAGCCGCGTACCAGTTTTCGCCCACGGGTTACAGTTTGCCTACACCTGGTCTGGGAGAAAGAAGGCTACCTGAGTATGGTGAAAGAGACCTCCGCAAGTTCACCAGAAACCTACAGCATCTGTCACTCAAGAGGATGCTATTTTCAAGGCATCCTGGCCAAACTGCATCTCCCTATTCTAAGACGGTGCAGGAAAGCAGCAGCCTTTGTCAACGCTCTGACAAAAGCTACTAAAAAATCTGAGGTATCATGTGATCCAATTAAATTCCACCTGCACACAGGGCCTTTTCTCTGTCCAGTGGGACCAACAAATGTAATCTTAGAAACTAATAACACAAGTTAGTCTCGATGTCTTCCCAGGGAGAATGAAGGTTAAAAGTGAAAATTTTCACTCAGGTGTTAGAATCTCTGAGCATAATACACAGCTGCTGAAGCACAGGACACTGTAGGACCACCAAAAAGAGCTGTCCCCTTAGATGTTGACCTATTGAGAGAACTGGTGGCCGTGGTGAAGTATTTGGAGAATTTGTTTTCTTCCCAATCGCACGACGGTTAAATTATGCTCTTTATTAAAACAAAAACAAAAATACAACTTACCTTTGTGAACAGAAAAAAGAAAGTGCTGTATAAAAATGTAATCTCCGAATAGTAAATTAACAAGGCGATACTGTGTATTTGCTGCCTAAAATTCTCCAGCTGTTTCTGGTTGAGCGTTCCCTACTCCCGAGCTCCGTGGACTTGGGCAAGGTGACTGGCCTCTTCTTCTAGCTCCGGAAATGGTTACTACCTTCCCTCATAGGGCTATTGTGGGATAATGAAACAAGGTGTGTGAAAGTGCTATGTGGGGATATGAAACAATACACAACTGTAATAGGGAAATTTTTTTGTTAATGGAGGTTAAAATAATCCTACCTTTGTGAGCAGGACCTAAGACACACATGATGGAGTGTAACGCTTCATTTTATCGTAAGACCCCAAAGAAACCTGAACTGTACCTGCTAACAGCACGTCCAACATTCATCATCGCTGAGGTCATTATTTCTGTAGTAAGGCTTTCAGCGAAGCTAACACCATCTTGTCCGATGCCACTGTCGGCCGCCAGACTGGTATTGCTCAGCTCTCTCTCTGCGTTTTCAATAGCTTCGGCAACTATCATCTCAGCAAGCACTGTCTTATCAAGATCGACATGAATTTGAGGGACATCAAGATGAAAAATTCTAGATTTCTGATAGATGCTGCCAAATTTTGAATTAGAAACTGGCTTACTACAAGCAAGTGAATCCTGTCGGGAAAAGGGTGGAGGTGAATTTCCACGGCAGTCATGGAGTTCTTTATGGTCACAGTATCTGCAAGCTTGACTTATAAGAGGTGACAACTTGTCTGTGTAAGTGATCCTCTCTGCCGCTTTTGCGGTCTCAGACGCGTGGAAAACCGCGCATCCCAAACTCAGCCCTAACGTGTCATCCACCACTCTTCTCGCATACTGTTCTACAGCAGGAGCAACCTTCTCCCCGTGACCACACCCGTTTAAGCCGCCTGTACTGTGGCAAAATCTGTGACTCTGGGAGGAAGGCTGAAGAGACTGAGGAAATTCTGGCTCAACGTGCGACGTGGTATCTTCGTCACATCTGGATTTTTCACAAAGGCAAGAATAGGCTGAGGATCTTGGCAAGCCACCTGTAGGCACGCCCAGCTCTTTCTGAGCATCCCTTGTTATGCAGTGAGCGAGAGAGGCCGAAAAACTATACAGTTCAGAGCAATCACTTCTGTTTGCGTCCCGTGTCCATTCCCAAGCTGGATTTTTACAAAGGTAACCTCCATTCCTTTTACTTTGTCTTCTTTTCTCCGCTTCCAGGCGGGGTTCTTTATTTAAGAGCATGAAGAGTTCACTGTTGGCTTTCACCTGTGAGCTGCGCACGAGGGTCAAGTCTGAATTGCACGTCACTTTGGCCGACTTAGCTGCTTCTTGTAACCCTGCTTTGACAGATCGATAAGCAAGGCGATTGGCATACTGATCCACCAGTAAGTCCCTGTCCCCACCTTCCTGTTTCAATATTTGGATAATGTGACCTGCATACTCGTCTGTCACACTTTCACAGCTGGGATATTTGTATGTCAGACCTGACACAGAAGAGCGTAACGGTGATGAAACAATAAATGGATCAACTTCTCTTGGGTGTGCGACAGCCTCTACCTCCAGCTTCTCTTCTGATCTAAAATCTGGGTCACCGTCAACGTAACAACTGTTCTTCTTTTGCCCGAACAACAGACAACTCCTAGTTTTTGCTATTTTCTCAGCTTCCGTAAGGACTTCTGCTGCCATATCACCTGCAAAATTGCATAAGGTTTGTAAATTTTCATCGGAACGATTTACAAAAGGGGGGGATGCACTTCTTTGACTCTGCATATTTAAGCAAGGGCTTTTAACCTTGGGGTTCTGGATTGTTTTGTTATCTAAATGGAGAGCTGCCATTTCAGTTGCCAGAGAAATGACGTGCGTAGCTAACGCGTCTGCGAACTGAACTCTCTTCCCTGAGAGCTCTGACTTCACAGCCACTGCTGGATGCTCTTCACCTTCACCACTTTCAACTTCTTCTGAAAGAGATCGCATGAGTTTCAACATGAACTCCTCTTTTTCAATAGCATTTTGTTCATTTTCAGACAAACTACCAACAGATGAGTTGTGAGGTGTAGAAGGTGGTGTAGCAGGTGCGAATTCTTTTGCTAACTCCCCCTTGAGCTTTTTGGTTAAATTCTTGAAATCCCATTCGGAACTAGCCTGGGACGGTACTAGAGGCGTTGATGGAGGAGTATCAGGTATTGCATTTCCATCCCTGATTTTCTGTTTATCTTCCACATGCAAACCATCCACACACGTATGCACTGTCGATGAGAAAGTATGTGAATGGGGAAAAGGGCTTTCTTGCCCAAACGACAAGTGCTCAGGTGCTGTAGTATTATTCAAATTACACTTTTTCACTGATTTGTCCATAGCAACTTCCTTCAAATCAAGTTTCTGACCTGCCGTAGTTGAACAACGTGATGGTGTCTCTACAGAAAATCCATGGGCTGTAAAACCCTTGCATTCTGCAACACAATCCTTTACTACTGGAAGTGAACAGAGAGTTAAGTGAGCTTGAGAATCAAGAGATTTGGGAAACTTTTCCAAGGTCAATTGCGACTCTTCTTCAACAGGCAAGCCTTCCTTGGGTACCACACTTTTCTCTGCATTTCGGATCACTGATTTGCTTTTATCTATAGAATGTTTAATAACAGATTTCGATAACCGATCAGCAAACATATCCTCTTTGCTAGTTTCACCCTGCTGCAGTGTCACTTGATCACAGTAGAAAGGTTTTCCCTTGGCTGTTTTAGTTAAACAATCTGTGTGTTCATCAACAGGTTTTGTCACTTTGCACGATGTCACGGAGTCTAAAGTCTCATTTACTATTGTATGCACCATTGCTGCAGAAAAGTTGCTAATAATCACAGGATCACTTATTAATTTTGAAGAGCTCTGCATTTCAGTATCATCATTAGTTGCTTTAAAATCATTGTAGTTACCTGGATTGTGTTCTGAAGATAAACAAATATTCCGGAGACAAGCTGTTTTCTCTTCTTTGTTTTTTGTGGAAACACATGCTTCAATAGAATCACTGCCATTCGAATTACTCTCACCAGATGACAGATGGGACTTTCCCTGATGCGTGTTAGATGAAAAGTGATACGGGAGAAGAGCACTTCCTGCCAAGGGCACTGGAATAGAAGTAACGATTCCAGAAGTACAAAACAAGGCCTGCTGTACTGTGTATGCTTTTTGATATTCCTGCATTGGCTTTGTCAGCATAATTGCTTGATTATTAGCAGCAGGGGGACATGTGGAGGTCTGTGTGGATGGCACTGCACTGTCTGCACTCACACACTTTATGTTATCTGTAGAAACACTAACTGCTGCTGAAGGTGTAAAGGTCACATCAGCATGTGAGAGCTCAATGAATGCTTCCTGTATTACGGATTCAGACAAATCTTTTGCATATGACTTCACGACTCTGTCTTCATAAGCAAATGACCGGCCCTGTGGAGATGCGGGTGTTGGAGGATATGAAAACTGACACACCTCCATGATGCCTTCGAAAACGAGCTGTTCAGCAAGGTCTGCGGCAAACCCAGCGACTGTGTTTGTAAACATCTGCTTCCTTACGTAGTGTAAATCTCTGAAGGCATTTGATAAAGCTTCACTCACCAAAAAACTGGCCAGCCCACTAATGGCACGCTCTTTCAGTGAAAACGCACGCTGCCTTCTCAGTTCACTGAACGCCATCTGAAACACAGAGGATGTCAGTTTGATGGCTAAATGGCACAGTGCGTTGGTACATGAAGAGACTCCTTTCTGCAAGTCTTTAAATGCACCGCCGAAACTTCTTTCCACAAGGTCCACTGCAAATTGCTGAATGCTATCTTTAATCATTAAGGACTTAGTTTTAGATTTACTTTTCTGATCGAGGCTTCCCCTCTTCAGAGCCATGGATTTCCTTTCTCCCTTTTTAATACTATTAGCATCTGATGTTGCATTAGTATGTTGGGTATGAAGAACCGAGCCCAGAACTTCACATGACATGCTATTCGCATAATCTTCGTAGGTATCATAAATAGAATCAGGATTTTCATGAATCCTATCTCCACCAAGATGCGTCTGGCAACAACATTCAGCAGGTGAACAGCTTCCAAGAGGACTAAAAGCAGAGGAGCGAATGGGGCTAAACAAGCCACTGTCCTCCCTGGATGTCTTCACCGGGCGAGGGGACCCTGGGGCATCACACAGATTACTGAAAGGGCATTCCGGTTTCCGAGGGGTCGGCTTTCTAACATTAGCTGGGAGAGCTGGACGATCAAACTTGAATTTCTGAGGGTTCATTGTAGTGGTTACAGAACCAAGCTTTTCATGTTTGTGCCCTTTCTTTTGCAATGGCTTCCCTATGACAGGATCTTCTAGAAATGGACAAGAAGTCTCTAAAGTTTGTTCTAGTTCATCAAACTGATCAAAACTATCAAAAAATTCACTCACTTCTGAGTCTGAATCCTCTATGTCATCTTTCATCACAGGAATTTTAGGTAATTCAAGTTTTGCTTTTAAACTTTTCTGATACCCTTCTTCATCTAAGAATATAACAGGACTGGGGCTTGAGCACTCTGATTCAGAGGAGTAGGCAGGAGAAGAAGAAAAAACCATTTTCTGTGTATCACCACCTTTATCTGAAGCATTAGATGACCTATAGAAACTCCTTTGGACCCAAGGCTCAGAAACTGATGTGGTGACTGATGTTTTCACAGGTTGTTCTTTACGTCCCAGAATATTTCTAAAGGAAGTTGAAGGTTTAGCCAACGACTTCTGCCGCCCAGAGCTAACCAGAATCCTTAAATCATGGGTTTCTAAATGGTGACCAGAAGTCGTCTGTGAAGCAGCATCACACTGGCTCTTTAGTGCAGAAATGTTCACTCCTACAGGAAAAGAGTAACATAACCAAGTTATCCTTAGACAGAGGTTTTTAAAAATTCATTTAAATCATTGGGAATAAGTAGACTGTAAGCCTGAAATATTTATTTGTAACGTAAGTGTCTTCTAAACTATGTTGTTTTACAGATTCATCCCCAGTCACACTTGAAAGCAGATATACCTGTGACTAAAATAATTTCATTTTATGTGACATTTGGGAATACGTGGTCTATGGAAGGCTTAGTATGCTATCACATGTGTTAGAAACACTAATTCCTGCCAGCTAATTCCTCTCAAATTTGAACCTAGGCATGTTCCAAACACTAGAGGTAATGATGTAAACAGTGCTACCAAAATAAGAACAGAAACAGTAAAACCAAAAACCAGATAGCAATGAACGTAAATATCACAAGAAAATTAATTTCTTGGACAATGGGGAAAAAAGTTAAAATGAATAAATTTCAATTGAGTAAGTCGGCCCTAAAACTTTTAAAACTGAACTTTAATTCCCTATTTCAAGAAAAAGTCAGGTAAAGGACAAACCGTCATTGTATGGCTTCGAAGTCTCTTCTTCCTCTAAATGCTCAAAGGCTGTGACAAAGTCATCCTCTATGGATGACACGGACTGGTTAGTATCGTCATCATCTTCAATAGTGGCCTCCAGTTGGTGCTTCTGACGCAGGTATGTATCCAGGGTGTAGCGTATCCCAGTAGCATATTTACTCAGGAGACTAAAGATAAAATCAACTCTGAGTCTTGGTAATGTAGGGGACACTCTCATGACACAAAGCATTCCAGAATAATGACTCTTGGAAAAGAGGAAGAATGATAAAAAATATTTTAATTTCAAAGTATATTATGCATACAAAACATATTATCTGGAAGTAAAGCCTAGAAATAACACAATTTCAGAAAAAGAAAAAAAAAAAAAGAAGAAAAGGCATGCATCTGGAAAGGCTCCCTGATTTTGTAATGATTAATTCTTTTCTTCGTTCTTTCAGCACAACATTTCTCTTTCCCCAGTCTCTTTTCCTCCCATCTTTTTCTTATCCAGGTTATTGAAATTCTCCTTATTCTATCTCCTTAACTGTTACAGAACTTACTATCCATTCCTTCCGCAATTATGTTTTCCTACGTTACTGGACAGCCCTGTGATTTTTCTTATTTAGTCATTCACTTAGCTCACCAACTACATTGTAAACTGGTTGAAGGCAGGAACAAGATTCTATTTTTGTATCTCATTTTCCTGTAACTTCCAGCATGGTATCACCTTTTCCCCTAGCATAAGAGAACCGTCCCCCCTCCTTTTACCTAAATTTCCATAGTATTACAATTTACAATAAGGTATATAGCTTTGTTTAAGAATACAAGTCATCAGATTTTTTCCATACATACTATACATACTATCTTTAAAAATGTAAATATTACAAATGACTTATTAAAAAAACTGGAAACTAAATAGCTATTACCTCTTATATTCTAGCAAATAAAACAAAGTAAATATAAAGTAAAATGTAATTAAGGAAACGAGGCGAGCAGTCCTACTTTTATGTACAGATCTCATAAATGAACACAGTAGTATTTTATATTTGGAATAAATAATCCAAATTTTAAACCTACTAAAATTCAATTTTTAGGAGGTATAATATGCAAAACATTTTCTTTGACGCATTATCAATAAAACAATACTTAAAGAACTAAAAACTGACTGTTATAAAACTAATCACCTGTCTGAAATGGTAACAATTTTTGTTATAAAAATAAAAAACACATCTGCAGATGTCCACTTTACATTGAATTTTTTTTTAACCAGAAAATGAGTTAAAGTACGTTCTCTAAAACACAAAGCACAATATTTACATAAATTTGGAATTGGCCATAAAGGGGAAATTCCTATTACTTATACAAAGCTAGAAGTTCAAGAAATCTAGAAATAATAATTTCCAGAAAAAAAAAAACTAGTCTGTACTTGCATACCATTTATGAAACTTCACACATGGAAAATCTAATTGAAAGCTATAACCAAAATTACTCTATCCTTCAGTGATTTCAAAGCTTCATGAGTTAAGATTTCTTATGAATCATTTCCTTAAGATAGCATTAAGAAAGAGAGAGAGAGAGAGAGAGAGAGAGAGAGAGAGAGAGAGAGAGAGAAAGAAAAAGAGAGAAAGAAAAAGAAAGGAGGGAAGGAAGGAAGGAAGGAAGGAAGGAAGGAAGGAAGGAAGGAAGGAAGGAAGGAAGGAAGGAAGGTTGGTTGGTTCATCCAGGCATTTAAAAGTTTAATACTCTCTATCAAATGTCATTAGAAAATTTGCCCTGAAAAACTCATTAGAAATGATATATAAAAGTTACCTCATTTAGAGAACCATTGTTTATATCTGATGATTTATTTATATCCTTCATACAAATAATTTCATTTTCATTTAGACTGCAGAAGTGCAGGGAATTCAGAAGATCTGGGAGTTCCAAAGAAACTGCAGCTAAATCCTAATTTAAAACAATAACACAATAAATAACACTGTAGAATAACATTTCTGTTAAGGTTCATATAACGTGGGTCCAATCCCAAAATCATAAGGCCCACTAGTTAATAAATTTTCCAGTTCATAATAGTCAACATAAGCATTTATCAACCACAATCAATTTTTTAAAAACTCAAAAATAAAATGTACTAAAGTAGTTTAACATCTGCTATGTCTGTAGCCTTTTAAATACTAATATCAAGCTACAAAAAAATTTCCCATGGTACCTCATACATCCATGACAATTAGGCACTTAATAGTTTTTAGTTGCAAATGTCAACCTGCAGACCTGAGGCTTAACTGTGAAATTTTTCATACTGGACTTTTTTGTTTTGTTTTTTAATATTTTATTGGGGAAGGAGAACAGGACTTCATTGGGGACCAGTGTGTATTTCCAGGACTTTATTGGGGACCAGTGTGTTTTCCCCAGGACCCATCATCTCCAAGTCAAGTTGTCGTCCTTTTTATATTAGTTGCAGGGGGCGCAGCCCACCATCCATTGTGGGAGCAGAACTGGCAACCTTATGGTTGAGAGGACGTGCTCCAACCAACTGAGCCATCCAGCTGCCTGGGAGCTCAGTGGCAGCTCAGCTCAAGGTGCCATGTTCAATCTTAGCTGCAGAGGGAGCAGCCCACCATCCCTTGTGGGAGTCGAACCAGCAACCTTGTGGTTGAGAGCACGTGCTCCAACCACAACCAACTGAGCCATCCGGTCACCTGGCAGCTCAGTGGCAGCTCATTGTCTTCATTCTGGTTCTGGAGGGCGTAGCTCATTGGCCCATGTGGGAATTGAACTGGCAACCCTGTTGCCCAGAGCTCATGGTCTCACCAGCTGAGCCAGCCGTCCGCCCCTTCATCATCGATTCTTAACTGCAGAATGCACTTATTTGGTTACTTAAGCTTTATATTTTTAAAATAAAAGTCTCCTGCTCTTACTCTCCAAAGTGTTGTACTAGACGTCAACTGATCATTTAATGAAGAGGTAAAAGAAAGAAAATAGCTTTTTCTCATTTGTCCTTTTTATGTAAACAGTTTACCCAGTTAAAGAATTATTAACGTCCTTGAACCCTCACAGAGTACTTTCCTTTATAAACCGGGTTTTATTAGTAGCTTTTAAAGAGGAAGTAGAGTAAGAGAGAGAAATACTGTGGAACACTTCTCCTTTCAGCCTTCCATTCTCAGGACTATGTCCTCTTGTGCCTTCTCCTGAACTACTGCCTTCAGGCAAGGGTACCACCAAGACACACAGCAGAGCTTTCATTCATCACCACCTGACATGCACTGACATACACAACAAACGGAACAGTGCTGTTTCTTCTTCCATCAGGAGACCTTTACGGGCATACGGGGAACATGGCGGCCACAAGTTCTAAGCAGCCGCTCGAGGTCAGACACAGAACACAGGCACAGCTACAGCAGCAGCTTCAGCCGCTCTCGATGCGACTGTGAATCTGATCCTTATCTCTACTTCATCAGTCCCCCTGGTAACACCTGCCTAAATCAAACAGGCTGACATTTTTGCATGGGTTGATCGGAACTTTATACAAAATTTACCTTTTAAATTTTACTCTCATTTGAAAATATAAGAATCTGACTGGTGAAGTCAGATTATAAAACCGATCCAAATTAAAAAACAAGTCTTACGTTCTACATTACACACAGGATAGAGAAAAAGTTAGCCTGCGGTGTGCAGCCTCCTCAGATAAACGACTTCTGTGGTCTTCTCACCTAAAACTGCTTTCCACACAAGCACACTCAGCGAAAACGCTGAAAGTGAAAACGTCCAAGCACACTCAAAAGTTGATCTCAAAATGTCATCTTCCAACTTTACACAGGAATGATAACAGAGGAGTTCAGTGTAAATTTGGGGCTAATAAGGCAGCTTTTTCATTGTCTCAAAATCTATTCCAAATAATCCCTCACAGTCCTTTCCAGGTCAATGGATCACCGTACCTGTATGTGAGCAGCGTCCGTTTCTTCATTAAAACCTAGAAATGTGACCTGAATAAAAAAGGATAGAGCTCCGTTAACTACAGTTGTACAGCTTTACCTCAATTAGGTTACTGACAGAGACGAGCAACAAGAAACAGCACATACAGCATTAAGACGTGGACTGTCACACACAAATATCAAATCATATGTTGTATACCTGAAATCAATATCATGCTTTGTGTCAATTATACCTCAATTAAAGTCAATAAATACGTGCTCTCTTGGACAGGATGACTGGTTTTTTGAAAGGTGATTACAAAGGTTTTTCACCAAAGATCTGGCTCCATAATGTGGTTTTTCAATCCTCCTACGCCCACTTCATACCAAGTCCAACCAGTGCTGCTCCCAAAACATCCCACGTACATGCATGTCTGTCCATCCCCCTGCCACCACGTCCTGTCTGCACTACAGGCCTCTGCCACCTGTCCCTGTCACTGTCACGTCCCTTTCCTGCCCAAAGGCTTCCCTGCTTCCCAGTGGAGTCCTGACTGCGCCCCACAGCCTGGGGGCTGCTGCCTTCCACCTCGCCTCACTTTCACACACACATATTTCGGGCCCCCCTTCTGTGTCTAGAATATGCCCAGTATGTTCTTCGCAGCAGCACCCCTCAACCTGGATCTCTGTTCCTTGGCCCAGCTCCTTGTCATTCCTCAAGACCCAACTTAAATGTCACCTCCTCAGAGAGGCCTGCCCTGGGTGGGCCCCCAAGGCCACATCCTTACTGACTCCCCGTGGTTTCATCACTTACTTCTCTCAATACCCTTATATAGAAATTTCTCTGCAGAAATTTATATAAATTCAATTTCTAAAGAATATCTAATGCTATGAGAAAATGTCACATTATTAAGTAAAAAGGACAAGTTACAGAAAAATGACATAGAGTATGCGTACAATTTCAACCTAATTTTTATAAACATATGCATGGCAAATAACACTAGAAGGCAACACACCAAAGTACGAGCAGCAAGTAACTCCAGATGATGGAATTCTATGTTATTTTTTGCTACTTTTTTTTAACATGGTTTTGTTTTTTCCTAATTCGTAAGATTAATGATAGTTTCTCTTTTATGCTTTCAGTATTTCTTATTTTTCTACAAGGAATATGTACTGCTTTTATAATCTGAAAAAAAAGTGTTATTTTCAATTGTATACCTTTTATGTCTTTGACATCATCGAAAGAAATTTTTTTTCCATATGAGACAAAATAGTATACTGTCTACTAGGCAAGTACTGTGATAATAATATGAAATACTTAAATGATGGCAATATGGTTAATCAATCCTAGCAACTGAGGCAAAACAGCATAATGAATATTTCAGCAACACTATATTCTTGATCTCTAATGATTCAGAATCAGGCCAGCATTTTCAAAGACCCCAAGATCTTTATTCATTTATAAGTTACTACTTCACAGAATTGGTACAGTTAACTTCTAGGTGTCTAGGAAAGTTGTCAACCTCCAGGAGCCTGTCTCCTCATCTGTATAAGTTAAGGCAATACAACTTCCTCCACCGTTGGGAAGGGCAATCGGATAATGTAGAGGGAAGTGCCTCACACATCACAGGCGCTCATACCAAAGAGACACTCAAGGAACAAATGTCCTTCCGAGAAAAGAAACTTTGAGATACGCACACCCTAAAGTGAGACAGAAATTCCTTCTATTCTTTCAAGTTTCCTTTTACTGAACGCAAAAGAGAAAAAAGAAGCTGACTTGGGCTTTAGAAGATGCCAGAAGACTCTTCTATGTCCCATCGAAGGAGGACGGCCTCACCAAGGAATGTGGGCTCGGAAGGCACCACGTAAGCAGCTGACGGGACACAGGCTGGAAAAGTGTTTAAGAGCAGAAGGACACAGGAGACCTGCCACACTTGGCAACAACTGAGATTAAGTGTCTCAGCTTTACAAAAATACAGGAAAAAGGGAGAACAAAGAAGGTCAGAGGCAAGGGCCACAGAAATTGAGCTGTGCTCATCTTCCTAGGGAACTACCTCAAATATAGTTTCTCAAGGAAAGAAAATCATTTCCCAAAATAAGAACAATCAAAATGTTTTTTAAAAGAGCACCGATTTCAAAAATATTTTTTTAATTAACAACCTAATACCTTATTTTTGAGATTCAATGACCTAATATCCTAGTATCTCTCTTATTTGGTAAAACAAACGTGCTTATGACTATGGTTATATTGTAGAATAAAGTGTTATTCCTTTTTCTAGTAACACATTTAAACGAAGATTGGAAACACTGATAAAGCAGAGAAACAGGTGAGCAAGTGGTATATTTTATCTTTAAGTTTAATTTCAAAATAAATTTATCACTACTTTTTCATTGTGAATCAAAGCACTGAATTTAAACAATCAAGAAAACTAACAATAACCCCCCAAAAATGAATATGAGAAATAAATATTTTATGTTCCACAGTAAAAAATTTTACTATTAAAGCACCAATTACCAAATACAGTAGGAATTATCTAATCCAGCGCTATATGTCCGATGAGTGGGCAACAAGGCCACTGAATCAAATGTGCTCATTATAATGCACCACGACAATTATGTTAGCGGGTATTTAAAACAATTACTTCTCATACATATATTATTAGGTTGATGCAAAAGTAATTGCGGTTTTTGCAATTATTTTTAACCTTTTAAACCGCAATTACTTTCGCACCAACCTAACAGTATGTAAAGATTTGAGGCATTTTAAAAATAGATCATGCAGTTAGGAAAGGGTATGTATAGCAAGCTAATATGTCAAACCTCAGTCAAACTGGCACGTTCGTCCTGCTTCAAACAGTCCTCTGCTGACACACTGCACAGTTCCTTCTCACTCTGCAGCAAGGACTTCACAGACTGGAATACATCTTCACTGAAGCTCTGAAAAGAAAAGCTAGTCTGAATTTATTTAATTCTAAGACAAGGTAAAAGACCCTGGAGCTAGTCTAATTTGAAATGGAGAGTCACTAACTCTCCAATTAATATTCATTTGGCATATTATTATGTCTCTTTTGATGCATACGGGACTCAATTCAGCTGAGAGGAGGAAAGAACAAAATGCTTAGGGAGAGCTGCACCTGCTCACAACACACCCTGCACAGCCCAGGCATTCAACCTACTGGGCGGCCCTGAGGCCCTCAGGCCGCGCCACTTCCGCCCGAGGAAACCTGACAGACTGCACACCAGACGCCCAGGTCACTGGCAGAACAGAGCGACCATTGGATGAGGAGTGAGACGACGTGGGAGCTACAGTAAGGACTGTTAACAATGGCGATGCCTCTCATAGCAAAGCTGGTGATGGGGGTGGGGGAGAGACTAACCCCGAATAAAGCTTTTCGGGGACCTCAGGGCAGCTCTATGATGAAAATAAGGAAGGCATTTCAGACGTGGCAGGGAAGGGGCGTCACAAATGCAAAGGAGCAGAGGAAGGGAAGAGGTTCATAAAGAAAGTCAGGAGTATTACAGTCAGACATAAACGGAACGTTCGTGTGCTTCCGCCTCCCTCTCCTCCTGTCCGAGCTGTCCTTGCTCCCCATCTTCTCTGCAGAAAGCCTGCCCCCCCCAGACCTGTGAGGACTGCCCCGCCCAGTCACAATAAGTTTCTCAGTGTCTACTGTATCGCTTGTACATTGAGATCATTTAACCTATATCACAACACACTGTAATTACTGGTTTCATATATATTTGTCTTTCTTACCCATTAAACCAAATTATTGAATCCAGAGACTGTAAAATTGTATTTTACTCAATTTTTCCCCGCAGATTTTAGTACCTCACATACTATATGAACTCAATAAATGTGTGCTAATGTTAATAAATTGAACTAGAGCTTCTTGGGAAAATGGACAGTTCCAGGTCTGAGGCAGAGAAAGTATGAGGTGTGGCTGAAACATCTCATTGTGACAGAATGCAAGGCAGTGCTCAGACTAACTGGGTCATTCCAAATGAACACAGAGCCAACTTGAAGACATTCCCACTGGCCAAATTTGGGACAATTTGGGCATCAAAAGAATCCATTAAAAGAGCGAGACAGTAGGATGGGGTGGGGTGGGAAAGAGCACATCTTTATATAAGAATGCTGGCTAACAAATATGGACACAGTAACGAAATTTGAAAATACAATTTGTAATTCCCAATATAAGTACTGACTGAAGAAAGGATCAGCATTGTATCCTAATCCACTGGATTAAAAGCTACAGGGGAACAGGATACCCACACTGTCTCACAGAATCACCCCGCAGATTACTTACTAACCATATTAATTACAAAGGGATTTATATGTGTCTTTATATTGGGGATTACTACAACCGTAACCAATTCATCCAGCCGGGCACCTCCGGACATGACAGAGTGGAGAGACCACAACATCACCTCTGAGGGGTTCCTGCTACACCTTATCACAGGGCAAAGTCGATGAACTCAGAGTGTGGGCATGTTCTACAAGACAACTAGTCCAGACTTCCAGGATCCGCTGTCATGAGGAGTCTAGACCATTGAAATGGACCAGACTCGGGAGACCAAAAGCCAGTGTGTGAACCCTGACTGGATCCCAGATGAGAGACAAGGGAAAAGTAACAGGTATCTGAGACAAGTAGGGAAATCTGTGTATGGACTGCATGTTACATGATGTCATTGGACTGATGACTTTCTGAGGAGCGGAAGGAAGCTCATGTTAAGAGCTGCATGCTAACATATTCAGGAGAAAAGTAAAACAATGTCTGCAGCCCACTATCTTATGGTTTCACAAGGTGTGGAGGAGACTGCTCCCTGCCCGCTGCTGGACCCACGAGCTAGATTAGATCTAGGCCAGAACAGAGGCTGGTTCCTGTAAATCCTGAAGGGATACTGCTTCCCATAAATCCACTGAGACTGTCTGATGGACTCCCCGATGCCCCGCGCTGTGCTGGTTCCTGAAACAGGCCATTGTCCTGCCCCGGCAAGCACGTAAGGCATTTTTCCGTCATCTGGGACACGTCCAGTGCCCCATCCACCCTGCTCTGTTCTACATAATCCTTTAGTCCTGCCAAGCAGCACAGAGGATATCCACTTCCTCTTGCCACAGCCCAAGATGAGCCTCGTATGTAAGTTTCCCTTAATAAACTCTGTTAACAGCCAGACTGGAGCACCCTGCCTTTCTTTGGTCTTTCCCTGCCCTCTGCTTACGTAGGTCGATTTTCAGTCTATCTACTTTTCCCTGGGTCCATGTGTACGAACAAAAGGGAAGTGTGTATGCATGTGTGTGTGTGGTATGTGTGTGTGTGTGTGTGTGTGTGTGTGTGTGTGTAAACACACACAGATAGAATGCTTATGGTAAAATGTTAACTAACAGGGTGAATCTAAGTGAAGAGTATACATGGTGTTCATTGTACTTGTTTTTTTCCCAACTTTTCTGTGGGCATGAAAATATTCAAATTTTTAAATGATTCTGTTTTCATTAATGAGTGGAGGTTTTCAGGCTAAGATACGAACATGAACTCAGAAAACAAACTGGAATGTGAAATCTGAACTTGAACTATCAACATAAACTCATGACACTGAAGTAGCAATGGGCATTCCTAGTACCCAGATCTTGGCTTCTAAATACCATTGAGGGTTCTTTGAAGAAACAGCCAATTCTAGGCCTGAGGAATGGAAAGTAGAAAGCGACACTGGGGTCCATCTGTTGTACTAGATATCAAGGAAGTAATCAAAGAACTAGGAGCCTGAGACCAAAGGACACAGGCACCCGCGTGGAGGGGCCCCCCAGGGCCAAGTGTGGGACACTGTGAGTAACTTAAATGAGGAGTGAATGGATAAATGACTATAAATAAATAAAGGATCGGAAAACACAAAGTTTTTAAAATCGACGAATCCAGAATAAGACAAATGAATGAATGACTGAGTGGGGGGAAAAACTCACTTGCCAACACTGGAGGTGACTATTCCACTAAATCATTAATCTGAAAATTGGTAATTAAAGAGCATTTATCCTGCCTTTATAGGAGATACTGTAGTTCATCTAAGGTTGATGAGAGAAAGCTTTTCTTGAAGAAGAATGTCAGCTAATAAATGTAAAACACTGAAAGATAAAATTAGGAAAAATCATCATTTTGCAACTTCCGGAAATAACAAATTCAGGAAAGTGTCATCAAGAATGCCAAAAATATCAGATGAAAGGCTGTTGGAAAAAAACAAGGTGTTTGTGCACAACCAAGTATCATCCCACAGATTACTTGCTAACTGAAAAATAGAAAATGGACAGCCTGGCAAAGCTACTACCTTACCCATCTGATCAATTTTTGCATCACTGATCATAGGAAAACCTGAAATTCTAGTTTATATGAAATATAGAAGAGAGAAGAGTTAAGTAGCACTGCGAGAAAACAACCAGACAAATCCAGAATGTGAAACATTGTAAAAAACTGGCCTAGTCAGTCTTGAATATAAATTAAAAAAAAAAAAAAAAAAAGAGGCTTTATCAGGACGATAGCATTCTCATAGACATGAATATTCCGAAAACCTACCAGACTTTCTGTAAGAAGTGTGGCAAGCACCAACCCCACAAAGTGACACAGTACAAGTATGAGACCCCACAGTGACACAGTACAAGAAGGGCAGGAATTGTCTGTGTGCCCAGGGAAAGCAGCACCATGGCGGGAAGCAGAGGGGCTGTGGTGGGCAGACTAAGCCAATTTTCCAGAAAGAGGCTCCAACTCTCGAAGAGATGGTGCTGAGGCCTGAAAGCACTGAGCCCAGCTGCACATCTAGGAGAACTCTCCTATTCAGAGGCACAAGCATTGTGAACTGTGAGGATATAAGAAGAGAAAGGGCCTCATGGTCCAGTTCTAAGCTTTGGCTTTTCTTTCATTATGAAGACAATAAAATCTTGAGGTTATGTCACTTCAAAAAAAAATCAAATAAATTAAATAAATAAATAGATAGAAAAAGGAGAAACTCTTTCAGACCATACGAAATGTAAACAAGTCACAACCATCAAATGCAACCTAAGGCCTAGGAGCCTTAGTAAATCCAAAATGGGAGTTGGGTGGGTGGAAAGACTATAAAAGATATTTCAGGAGTAATAAAGGAAATCTGAGTATGGCTGGGAATTGACATGAGGGAATTAAACATAATTTTCTTAGATGTGGTAACGGTATCACTGTTATGTGGGAGGATGCAATGATTCCTGGGAGAAGCACGCTCAACAGTTCAGGGGTGAAAAGACATTCAGACTTTACCTTTCAAATGGTTCTGCAAAGTAAACACACACACACAGAGCAAATAAGACAAAGTAGTACTACCTACTGAATATGCATGTTTATATGCAGATTTACGTGTGGGTGTATTATGCTTTTAACTTCTCAATATACTTAAAATTTTTCATAATAAAATGTTAGAAAAAATTGATAGAGTAGAAAGTATACCTCTTTCTGATTTTTGTAATATTTGGTTCCCAGTAAATATTCAATGTATCTCTATCTTTAATGCAAAGTAAAGTGAAATCTAGAAAATTCAAGTACACCTTTCAATTTCCACATCAGCAAATACGGAAGCTTTTGTCCTTCAGCTATACTAAGGAAAGGCATAAAAAGTGGTGTAAGTATATGCGTAACACGCATACATATAAACAGTATATAATATTTGGATTCACATACTTTTATCTAAAAGTGAATTCAAACCAAATGTTGATTGTGTGCCTAATATGAATAATGTGCTGAATAACAAAAAACAGTACAATAGCAGTATGGCCTCATTCCTCATTTCAGGAATATATTGGTAAATTCAAGTTAAACAGGTGTGCAGTACTACGTCAGAAGAACAAGGTTACTAGCTCACTGCCACGCGTTGTATATATATTTCTTAGTTCTAATCATTTATATAAAACAATCAATATAATTATCAATTTAAAGCTATGGGTGCAATTGCTAATGTGAAAAAATTACAAATCACACTACAACTTACAGAAAGAAAAAGTCTGCTCACTACTGATTAATACCTAGCATGGGGCCATGTAATAAGCATTCAAACATGTATTTGGTGAATGAATGACTGACTGAATGAATGAATGGTAATACTTCGGAATAGAATTAAATTTACACTTGATACTTATATCACTAAAAAGAAGGTAGAAAACTATCTACTGAGAAGAAATGGGGAGGTATTGTGATATTTGGGAAATAAGGTTCACTGTCACGATTTCCTATCACTATTTTCATATATGCCAATCTTTGCAGTATTTTAATGTTACCAACTTCAATAATGAGATGTAAAACAAGACAGTCATAGCTGTTTAACAAAAAAATGATCAACATTTTTATTAAAACTATCACTAAAAGTAATTTACTACAGTGAACTTACTTTTCTGACAGATGCTCTAGTCTTCACGTGACTGTTTCTGAAAGTCCGGAAGGTCGCCATAACTATATTGCTCTTGTATGTAATCAGTGAAGAGTTAACCTATAAAACACCTGAAGAACACATATAAAAAGAAAACAGTTTATTCATTTTAGTGACTCGGGCAAGCATTCTGTCCTAAAATACTTCTAAAATACAGTCATCTAAAAAACAAAAACAATAAAAACATAAACAAAACTTCAGAGCCATAAAAATGTACTTAGCAAGCCAACATGAACATTTGAAAAACGTGAATATTGGTACTTTAATAAGATATCAAATTATTACAAAAATCTATTTTTAGGTTCAAAATTATTATAAAGTAGTTTACCCTTATCATTCAATCTCACTGCCCTTTTAGATATTACAAATAAGAATATTTTTGAAAGCCTCAATAAGAAGTATTTGAAAAACCTTTTAAAATCTAAAATAGAGACCATCACAAAAAGATTCCCAGCCCTATTGCCCCCCAAAAGTCACTCTATCCCTACAGCAACTGTGAACGCTCTAGACATTCCTATTTCTTGGGCAGAAAGGTCTGACAATATACAAGTAAGAATGGGAAATCTGTACATACCAGGAAAACACAAATTCTTCACATAGGAATCTTAACAGCATACCAATGATCAGAGTTCAAAAAAACATCTAAATTAAATGATGAACAGTACTTAAAGCACACGCGAACATATGCACGCACACACCTTGGGAGAAACTCTACAAGCCTTAACTGTTCATCAGCGCTTCAATAAAACACCTTTGAGCTCAAATCAAAACGTTGGCATTCACCGCTCAATATCCACATCTGACCACAGTACCCAGTCCATTTATTATTCAAAATCCACTTGCATTAGAAGCTATGCGTACAAGGGAACATGGCCAATACAGCACTCTTGGGCTCAGAGCCTTCAAGGAAAATGTTATTAGTATAAAGGGTGGGAGTGGGACTGAATTCTAAATCACTAAATAACTAAAAACTGTGAATCAATAAAGATGTAAGAAACGGTTAATTCGTTTCAATCAAGCTGGTCTTACCAAGAATTACCTAGCTGCAGTTTTTAAGACATTGGTTATTAATATAAATTTTACTATAAAGAGATTTATATGGAAAACGAAACTTCAACCTAGTGCCTATCAGAACTGCCAAAAAACTAAATTTCAGTGGCATTCTAATTTTATGTTCTTATTATTACAGAGATGAAACTGGAGTGTGTGTGTGTGTGTGTGTGTGTGTGTGTGTGTGTGCACGCATGCACACACATGCACTTCCCTTTAGAGATTTCTAGATTCTAATCTTTGGGCAAAGAATTATGATTATTCTATTCTGAACCACGAGAAACCCTAGTGGTCTCGCTAACAACACACTTGGATTAACGCCTGGAATTGACGCAGGACTGTGAGAAGGGCAACCGAGGTCCCAACTGCACGAGATAAAGAGTGACCGACCAGGAGTCAGAAAACTACCCTTCTGTTCCTGTTCTACCTCTCGTTAGCATGGTTTCCTCCAGGTAAACTGCAACATGTCTGCATCTGTTTCTTCAGTGTATACATTGCCCTATCTACCCAGCAAGTCACTGTAAGAATCAAATGGAAAATAACACAGGAGGCACTTTGGAAACTATAAAACATACGTAAAAGAAAAAAATCAAAATATCTACTTATGGAACAAAATGGCCAAGGGGACCAAAATTATCAAAACAAGGTGTAAATATAAAGATTTCTGTGGCCAAAGCAAGAAAATAATCCTTTTATTTGTCCCAGGCCAACTCACTCTCTGTCCTTCCCCCCTCCCCCCGAGAGTACTCCCGAACTGCCAGAGCCCTCAGAGGCAAATGGACTTGCCTCAAACTTCGACATAATATGAGGTCAACATAAGGGTTCCAGAAAAGCACAACTCAAACTCCGCTCCTGAGTAAACTGGCACCGCCTTTCCGGACGGCGGTTTTGTTGTGCCTGTCAAAACCCTGAAAATGCTCCCGCTCTGACACTAGGATTCTACTTCTGGGAATCATGAAAGGAAACGACGAGCCTGGAACACCTAGGGTTCCAACTAGAGCTTAGACTGCACCCAATGCCTTGCTAAGAGATTACCTTAACATCTCATTCACTCCTTCGGACTGGAAGAGTCGCCCTCCAATTCACAGGCACAAAGACCGAGGCCAGGGGAAACCAGGCAACGTGTCCAGGCCCACACAGCAAGCAGCAGAGCTCAGACTCAAATCCAGCTGTTCCAAGGCTAGCACTGAGGCGCCTACCCACTCCTCCACAGCGGCAAAGGTTTGAAAAGCTGTTTACCGCGCTTCAGAATAGAGAGAAATAAGATGCCAGAAACAGGAGAGTGACAGAATAATCTAGAGTGCATCCCTATGATGGCCAGGCAGCCATTTAAAAACCATGCCAAAGGACACAGGAAAGGCACACAAAGCATCTGTACTTTTTCCGACTTCTGAAAGGGTGGGGCTGGGAAAAGGCCTCTGCTGACTCAACTCCATATGAGCAGAGATTAAAAGCAAACACACTGGATGGAGGTTTCACCAGGAAAGAAACTGACCAATTATCTAGGAGCTGCTCTCCTGAAGGTGTGACAAACCACCCCCTGATGCAGAAGAAAGAGTCCCACGGAGGCTGGCACACTCCCGGGTGGTGCTCTGACACCCCACCCTGGACTGGACAGCGCTAGCTACCCCGTTCCCTCAACCAACAACATTCCTGAATAGCAGACCTAGACAGAACACTCTATTCAGAGCAAAACAGAATCCAATACGAAACGATGAAAGAAAAAATTTTAAAAATAAATAAAACCCATATAAGAAGGAACACACTAAAGAAAGAAAGAAAAAATCCAGACAAATATACTCATGACACCCATATCTCACGTTACTTATTTTCAGGATAGTACCTCAGAATGTATATTAATAAAAAAGAAGCTAAATTTAATTCCACATCTACACTTTGCTTTACTCATTGAAGAAAAACACATTTACTGAACCCTACTCCATTTTGAGTTAAACTTAAAAACATAAGCAAAATACGAGGTCACAAAGAAAAAAAATCTATCAGAGAATATCTATGCAATGGTCCATAAAAGTAAATCCAACATGAGATAATATGACTCACACTTCTAGTAAAGCAAAGAAAAAAAATCACTTTGGAAATAATGCAAAGACAGATGGGGGAAGAAGGAGCAACAGAGCAGGGTTTCTTCACCATCTTATATAATCAGAGAGAATGTAGTTTTAGACAGATTTCACAAGAAGAGTGGAAATA
The DNA here is from genome assembly GCF_057876585.1 of Rhinolophus sinicus. Classification (NCBI taxonomy): domain Eukaryota; kingdom Metazoa; phylum Chordata; class Mammalia; order Chiroptera; family Rhinolophidae; genus Rhinolophus; species Rhinolophus sinicus. The sequence continues at coordinate 184,967,426 of NC_142516.1, read as the reverse complement.
CAGTATTTGCCCCCTAGGATACCTTTCTGTTAGGATAATAAGCTTTTCACTTAATGCTTTTTTGCTGTGGGCTGCATTCTGGGTGAATAAACAAGAGCCTAAGCAGGAAAAAACTAAGTGTGTTTCTCTACAGTCAGAGAAGTGAAAGTGAACCTAGATTATTTTTTTAAAAGGAGATCAGAGACAAGAAAGTACAGACGACAAGGCAAACAACTGAAAAGTGAGCTGCTAGAGCTCAGGAAAGACATAGGACATGAAAAACACCACTGTGAAATCCCTCAGAAGCAGCAAAAAAGCAGAACAGATACTGCTAAAAACACTGGAACAGCAAGGAAGTTTTAAGAAATACCACAGAATGCAAAAGAAAACCAATGACAGCAATTAAAGAAACAATTAGAAAGAGTGCAGAAACCAGAGATATAGGATACTTTGAATAAATTACACCTATCCTTTGATCCTGCAATTTCATGTCTTAAAATTTATCCAACGTAAACACTTGCACAAAATTCATGAAGACATATGTGAAAGAATATTCATTAAAACAAAACACTAAAAATTATCTAGAAGTCCATCAATTCAAATAAATTATAATACTTTCATATGACGACTACGCAGCTGTTAGAAAGTTAGACCAATATATACTGATATGACAGCATGTTCACAAAATATTAAGGGAAAAAGCAAGTTACAGTATAAATAGCATGCTCTCTACTTGTGATTAAAAAACACATTACATACAGACACAACACATACACATACGTGTGTGTTTGTACATGCCTAGAAAATATTATGATGGATACAGACTAACTTCATGACACTGGTTACATGTGACAACTGGGTTTTTTAAAAATGTTATAAAATGTCATGTAATAAGGGATTGTATGATTAAGTGAAATAAGGCAGGTTCTAGCATGTTCATACTATCCCCATTTTGTATAAAATCTGTATTACTACATGTGTGTATTTGTATGTTCAATATAAAAGAGAATATATACTAGAGAGGTATAAACATTGGTTTCATCTGGGTAGATGTGATGACGTGTATTTTATTTTTCTGGATGTGACTACTTCTTTTATAATAATAACAGAAAACATTCTGCAGCCTTTGCTCCCTTCCTCTGGCCTAAGAAACGTCCGAGCCGGCCTCACCTGCTTCTTGCCCTTTTGCAGCACGAGCTAACCAAGCCCAGGAGGCTCAGAAATGCCTTCCTAGTCTGTCAACAACACTGTCCTTCCCTGACGCTCATCTCATTGCCCTGGTTCTCAAACGTCAGTGCACATAAGGACCAGCTTCCTTCCAACATCTCCTCCTACCCCCCAAAATCCAGATTCAGGTTCAGGTTCAGGTTCTACCTGGAACCCAGAAATCAAGTACCCCACGTGATTTCTGACCGAGAAACACCTGTGTATCTCTCTAGCCTTTACACTAATCTCCTTCCCTAAGTTCTGTCATAATTTGTTACTCAAACCCTAATATTTTCTAATCTCCAAACTTGTCCTCTTTGGTACTTTCTATTTCGTTTTCGAAGGACATCTGAACTCCACCTCTGGTTTTAGCTACGCAAGAACTCCCCAAAGTGTATCTTCAGTTCAGTTCTTGCACCTGAGTTTGTTCCTTATGTTCAATTTTCTAGTAGCAGATACTTCTGACTAAATGTCCCAGTTACTCCAAAATTAGTTTGTGCAAAGGCTGCACAGAACTTTCTTTCGATACAATCTCCTCCTGTACTCTCCATCAGTAAGAGCCAGTAAACCAACTGGACCAGTAAGCCAAGCTAGAAACTGGCCTTCCCCTCAGTCTCTGCAGACTCCCAGATCTAGTTAATCACCAAGCCCTGACACATTCTCCTAAACGTCTCTCAACTCTACCCTTCTTACATCAGCGGAACCGCTACTGAATGTTCACGCGTCTGTCCAGGGCCTCCCTCCCTCAGGAAGGCGTGGCGGCCTCGGTCCCTCCTTGCCCAAACAGGAGCCACCTCCTCTTGCTCCCCCAGTGCTATGCCCGTTATTCTCTTGGTGCCACTGTTTGCATGCGTCCCTCCTATTGTGAGTTCCTTGAGGACAAAAGTTTTACTGTACTTGTATTCTAACACAGTAGGCATTCAAACATCTGCTGAATTGATAAATAAAAAGTAATCCTTTTTAAAGTACAAAGTGTTTTTAAATGTTTAAATGGATGCTTCTACATTTAATGAATTATTTGAGAAAACATAATTAAAACTTTACAATAATTTCTAATTTTATAGTACTAAGGAACATATTTATAATAAATGCTCCAAATGAACATTTTGAACAAATCCCAAATGGCCAAATGCTAAAAATTATGTTGACTAAAACTATAATAAAACAAGAAAAAAATACACCAAAATTGGTTTTCAAACATTAGACTATGGCAGGCAACGCAAGGCTATGATCCAGCTCCTGCCAAGTGACTACACAGGGAGAGGAGAGCCAAGCAGCCTGGCAGTGTCACCGGGCCCAGAGACCGAGATCAGAGCCTGGGAAAGCCATGGTGGCTGGACTCTGTAGGGCAGAGCACTGGTGGTAGAGCTCGGAGCAAAGGAGCGCTTCAGAAACGTGCAGATGGGCTCCCCTACAGTCCTTGGCTGAACACTGATCTGTGTGGAAATAACTACCAAAGAGCAGAAGGCCCATAAATAGCTGCAGCCAGACAGGGCTTGGGATGGGGTGCACTCCCACCACCAAAGGGGGAAGGACCTTGCAATGCATCGGGCAATGGGTGGCTCCTCAGAAGGAAACCGTGTTCACTGGATTCACGCGAACAACATGAAAGGCAAGCCTCAGAACAATCCAACAGATTCCACATAACCTAACACTGCACCCCAACCAAATCCAACACTCAGGACTGCAACACAGTCATGCTAGCAACAGCATAAAATGTACTGGCTGGCACACAATCAAGACTACCAGGTATGCAAAGGAGAAAACTATGACTCGTAACCGGGAGAGAAAAACGTCAATACAGTTAAGTATACACCCAGAAATGACGGAGATGATGGCCTGAACATTAAAGATCTACACTACAAATGTGTTCCACACATTCAAGAGGAGAGGAAAACATGGTAAGAAGAGAAATGGAAGATGTAAGAGACCCCAATTAAAATTCTAGAGATGAAAATAAAATATACTAAATAAAAGAACATACTGGATGCAATTAACATCAACTAGATACCGCAGGACAAAAGTTCAGTGAACCTGAAGACATAGCAATAGACACTATTCAAAATGAAGCACAGAGAGAAAAATTTGAAACACAAACAAACAACAGGAAAAAACAAAACAAAACAAAAAAAGCAGCATCAGTGAGTCAGTCCAAAAAGTATTGGAACCCAAAGTGTGGGAGTGGGGGACAACATATAAACACAAAATGACCCAGAATATCCCCACTTTGATGAAAATCCTCAGCTGAATGATCCAAGGAAGATCAATAAACCCTAAGAAGAAGAAACATAAAGAAAACCACACCGAGGCACATCAGAACTAAACTGCTGAAGACCAGTGATCAACAGGAAAACCCTAAAAGTAATCAGAGGGAAAAAAAAGTACACATCACATACAGAAAAACAAGGAAAGACAGCAGATTTCTTATCAGAAACTATGCAAGCCATAAAATAAGACAACAGGGCAAAGTACAGAAAAGGAGGGAAATGTCAACCTGATGAAAATCACAACCCAATGAAAATATCTTTCAAAAATTAAGGCAAAATAAATTTATTCAAACTAAAAAATGCTGTGAGACATCATCACCAGCCAACCATAACTAGAATACATAACTATTGAAAGAAATTCTTCAGGCAAAGGAAAAACATGAGATGGAAATGTGGAACTAACTGAAGGAACAGAGTGACTAAAATGGTAAATATGAAGGTAATAGAACAGATATTTTCTCCTTTTTTAAATGCCTTTTTAAAATAACCATTCAAATAAAAATAACACTGTATGATGGAGTTTACAACATAGGTAGAAGCAAAATGTATGACAAAGTAACACACAGGATATGGTGGGCGGGAGAGGAAAAACTACTGTTGTAAAGTCCTCCACTATGAGAGAGATATTGATAAGTTCAAGGCATCTTGTAGACCCCAGAGCAACTACTAAAAACATAAATAAAATAATACCTGATGAGCAAGCAGTGGCGTAGATGTGATGCTACCCCCTTTTGCAAATGAGGAAGCTAAGGCCCACCTTCACGGGATGGCTGTCGGCACGCAATGAAATAACCCAGGTAAAAACAGAACCGCATACACCAGGCACTCAGGCGCTAGCTCCCTCCTTGGGTACAGACCTGCTGTTTAACTGACAGAATCTAAACACACCACGGCTATTGATTAGTACTTTTTAATCCCGAGTCAACAGCATCCCTGCATTCACAGTATGTTTTGTTTGTACCTCTACATGGTTTCTCAATCTCAGCATTATTGACATTTAGGATCAGATAAGTTTTTGTCGTAAGGGGCTGTCCTGCGCTTGTCAGACACTTAGCATCGTCCTTGACCTCTACCCACTCCACTCACTAGATGCCAGCAGCATCAAAACAGTCTCCAAACATTGCCAAATATCGGGGAGGGGGGTGGCGGGGAGCACAAATCGCGACTGCTCCATTTTAACACGGGAGACTAGAGTCCCTGTGTAACAGTTCCATTTACACGCGTGGATGCCCTGCATTGGACTGTCAGTAACATCCAATTCCCACGCTCACCGAGTGTCCGCGTAACAATGAGTGGGACACAACAGTGGAAAGTGCCCCTTCTCAGGGAGTGTCCATTCAAGGGCCACTCCTTCTTCATTCCCACGTGCTCTAACCCCATAACACACAGTCGCATATTTAGTGAGCTGAACAAGCTGTCAGGTAAAGGAAAACTTCATCAAGGATATGAATTTCGGAGGGACATTGCTGGGAAGAGTGACAGCTTTAAACAGAAAATTGTTGTGGCCACCCACCTAATGACTTGCTGACAAATTAATCCCGGATACTTGTTCTGCCACCTGTTTCTCAGGCCTTCAGTGGAGAAAAGTTACTGTCTTCCTGTGCATTCCAGGTAGGAATCGACTTCTTCTCCTAAAGTATGTTTGAACCTTGCCAGCAATTGATATTTCAAATAACAACATGGGCCTAATTGACAAAATACTAAGTATGAATTGCTGACTCCAGAACTCCCTACACACCAATAATAAACACAATTTTAAAAAAAATAAAAAGAAGCAAACCTTTAATTTTGAGGCTTTCAATGTGAATATGCTGCCTAGAAGTTGAAACATGTTCTGAATCTTATACATAACCGCCATCGACAAGCCAATTTTTAACCAAAAATACATTCCGAGTTTTAACTCAGGAACACATTTCTCTCTCAGTCACGTCTGCGACTCCATGACTTATGAGTATACTGCCGAAAAGGCATTTCAGCAGCTCTTGCAAATAGTAACAAGCTCTACTCCAAGCAGGCATAAATGCATGGCTCTGCTTTGCAAACGGCCCAGTGCTTCGCACCTCAGAGCCATCCTACAAGCCCGTGCAGAACCTAGGAACTGAAAAGACATAAAAGGCATTAAAAAAGAAGAGTGTGAAAAGTAATTTGAAGGTTTCACACTTACGGAACTAGAAGGAAAGTGGAACCTTTGCCAATTATAGCGTTAACTGGAAGACAGTGCTTTATGTCAATACAGGATCCAAAAGGCACCTAAATAATACACATTTAGTTGGTGGTCAAGAGCTAGAGATGTTACTCCAGAAATTACCTGTCTATACAGAGTTTGAGAGCTCATCCCACAGACAGGGAAAGAACAGAGGATCAAGGGAGAATCGAAGGGAACAGCCGTGATAAAGGAATCCTGGGCAGGCAAGCAAAGGACCACAAATACGCAGCAGTCTGAAAAGCAGGCGACGTGGAGATCTGGAAGAATTTCGTGTCACTAAAGTCAAGAAACAGTTTTAAGTATGGAGTGGTGAGCACTAGACATGGAAACTCCTGAGGGCAGAAATGACATTTTCATCTCTGAATGCTGTGGGAGCCCGTATGCCAGTAGCTGCCACACAGGACACACTCAGTCCTAATATGCACATGCCTCCCTTGTGCCAGCCAGGCACTGCACACATACTGTCACACAACATTCACATTTCTCACTACAGAAGTTGGTATCACACCCATTTTACATGTAAGGAAAATGAGGTATGGAATGATTGTGGAATTTGCCTTAACTCACATCTAGAATCTGTCCTGAAAAAGACGACTGCTGAGAGCAAGTTCAAGGCAGCTGGGGGGAAACGCCAACTGCAGGGTGTTACCTACAGCAGGGCACCTTCATCGCCTCCCTGCCCACAACCCCTTTCTTAGCGAACTTGTGGGACCCCGTCTAGAGAAGTACACACTGTGGGCTACACTTCGTTTTCCCTCTACCCATTTTCCCATCCCCATCTTCCCCCAGCCTCAGCCAACTAGACTAGAAGTAGAGACCTAAGGGATCTGGTTCTCTGCCCAGAAATGCAGAAGTAGGATATGGAGGTACCTGCTGGGGACGGCCCTGCAAAGTCAACGTGAGTCTGACTGGCACCATGACACACCAGTTTCATGACAAACGCAGTTATGGGGAAGCAGAAACCAAGAGCTTTAAAGACAGGGGCAACCTGAACAAAAATCTGGGCCGTAACAGCACAGAGCAGCAGAGATGTAAGACGACGGGTTCCCAGAGGAAACTGGAAGAGCAACTGCCTGAAGAGCTTCTGGTGCCCGGGCAGCGAGCTGGACCCCAGAGACAGTCCTCCACCTGGCCGACAAACGCCTTTTTTTAAGCAATTCAAATGGGTTTTTACTTCTTGCAGCCAAACAATCCTCAAGCCATTAAAAGAGGTCAAAATAACCACTGTGCAAGCAGCTACTGTGTACTTCACAATAACTTTTTGAGGTATTTGAACTCTCTTTGCAGGATGAGGAAAAAAGAGGCTCAGCACTAACAGACATGCCACTCTCCAAAACGCAAACTCTTCACTCATTTCCCCCAAGTAACCTCCTTTGTGTTTCCAGCCACTACATCATGTATCTTATTTCTTCCCATGAAATAGTCTCAGATTAATCCAAAAATGTTAACTTTTATCCTTCCCAGTCTCTATGTATTTCAAATGCCTTAACTTCTAACACATATTTTAAAATAAAATGAACTTTTATATATAAAGATGAGTGGCAGGATGAACACATTTAGATCTGTTTCGAGCTGATAAAGAACTTTTCTTTCCTTTCCCCACTTCACCAGTTTATACACCCTTAACTCAAGCCCAAGCCAAGCTGAGATCTTTTCCTGACTTGTCCCCACCCTTCGTTCCCTCTAAGTGGCTGATTTTATTACTAAAAGGCAGGCCACTTGACAAGAAAAGAACAAATTCAGCTTACCTAAATAATTGTCCTACCCAAAGTGACTTCAATTACTTTTCAAAGGCTAGAAAAATAAAAAATACGTCCTAAAAGCTTGAAACCTTTGCCAAAGGGTCATAAAGACCAGCAAAAAAAAAAATCAGTTTTTCTATCCCCGAAAATCAGTTTGCCAAGATGGAACGGGAGGGAACTTTTCAAGTCTAGATCAGTTTCTTTTGCCCAGTCTCAAAAAACATTTTCTAAGTTTTTCACATTTTCTGCAAGTATAGACAGAATGCCACTGCTTATTTGTAGCTGAAAATTTCCCTGAAAATGAGCTATAATGTATCATCTGATGGGGCTTGATTTCCTTTTCCAGACAGTAAGTCCCTAGAATTAAAAAACTAATGTATGTTTGTGTATATATGTACACGCATAATATACATTATGTGTATATACACGATATATATATTTATATGTCCTTCCAGTCTCTAAAGGCAAAGGAAGACTTCTTCAGCTTCTAGACTTACCCCCCGAGTTTAGAAGCTAGAGAATTTCTGACTGTGGTTAAGGGTCGGTGGCTAGTCCCATATCCTCATCGAGTGGGACATATCACTGGCCTACGAGGATACTGCTAGGTCCTTATCATTAATGCGGTTATGTGGGTACATACACTAATCACTAGTTATCAGTGCTGCCTGGGAACCCATTTGTTCTGATTGCCCTACATTCTGTGATCTCTCATAAACTGTTCTGTTACAGCTACACCAGCAAAATTCACTGTCAACAACCCTTGTGTCAGGGCTGCCAGAAGGAACATAAAAAGTATGAATAACCAGAGTACTCCTTGAAAACCGTGACTGTGTGTTTAAAAAGATTCATTAAATGGCACTATTTTAAATCACACCAATCATGCTGGGAACTGTGCTGCCATTTACTCTAAAATAATAAGACATTAAAACCATCTATGCATTATGGAGTACCCTCCATTTTCTGAGTTCGCTACATGCTTTGAGTAGTTCCAGTCATATCAAAGTCTGTGTCCATCACTAAACATCCCTAACGCGGTGGGCACACGCTAAGGACAGCGTACGTGTTTTACGCGCTTTGTGAGGGGCTGAAGAATTACAAAGCTGAAAAAACAACCGGAATTTTCAACTCCGGTTTGCACTAAGGCCACGAGCTATGTCTCAGCCGTATTTCTCATACTGCAATTTCCTTAACATCTTAAGCTAAACCATCTACAATTTAACAAGCTTTAGAGGAGACGGTAAACAGAAAAGAATTGTTAGGAAGTCATACCCCGGTGGTGCTTTAGATTCTACTGCCACACTCATTTTGCCAACATTTTTTATACTTTGGTCATACGCATATATAACCAAGTATATATTATAAGGCAGCCGGAATAACAGACGTCCACTCAATCCACTCAGAATACAATGGCCAGCATTTAAGCCACTGATACGCTTAGAGGAAAACGGACAGCAAATGTAAGTATCAACACTCGGAGGAGCTGCCGCTGGACGCCTTCCGTTTCTGTCACAAGATTCGGGTTGCGCCTCGTTGGAGCTCAGGGCTCTGACAGTGGAAGGATGCTGTTCGGAGACAGTGCAGCGTCCTCCTCCTCCTGCAAACGCTCCCGTGCGCGCAGCACCAACACTCACTAAGCGAACGCACCGCCCCGCCCCGAGGGGACACGGCTCTGAAGACCACCCTGGGGACGGAAACTGAACTTGTCATTCCAAGCGGCTCCGCCGGACCCCAGGAAGCCCCGTCTGGAACCCGAGGGCACCCCCAGCGCCGGGGGCTTCCTCCCTCCGCCCCGCTGCTCCCGCCCTCTTCCCACCGCCCAGCGAAGGCGCAGCCCTGCGCAGCCCCGAAGTCAGAGCAAGGACCGCCGGCGGGCGGAGGGCTGGGACGCCGCGGCACGGCCGCTCCATCCATCGCGGCCCCGCACGCCGCCGGCGGCCCCGCACTTGGCTCACCTGGGGCGGTTCACAGGCATGTCACCGGCTCGCAACGGCCGGTCGCGCGAGCTGCCGAGCCCGCGGCCGCCGCCTCCCGCCCCGGCCCCCAGCCCGCCCCCCTCCCCTCCCCGCGGCCCGCCCCCGCCCTGCCCACCCCGCTTCCGCCGCCGCAGCGCCGGCCCGCACCACCACCTAGCCCCCACGCCTCCCACTCACTCTCGCGAGAGGGTAACACGCCTCTCGCGAGAAGAACTCCGTGACCAAGCCCGCGCAAAAGTGGGTGGGCTTTTAGAAAGGAAAGAAGGAAAAGGAAAAACCTTCCCACGTGCTTCCTGGCAGCTAGTGGAGCGGCCCCGCGCGTCACGTGACGTGGAGGCGGCCTCCCCATGGGGCAGCATCCGCTCAGCCGTGGGAGCTTTAAACTCGAGGCTGACCTACGAACCTGCGGCGAACGTCTTGCGCGCTTCCTGGCCCGTTACCGTGGAAACCGCTTAACCCTTTCCTCTGGCAAAACACCCGAGCCTTGGCTTGCGCTGCAGGTTCGGTTTCAGTCCCCGCTTCCAGCCCTTCGACCCCTTAGTCTTACCGCCTAGGGTCAGCTGGACTCCTTCGCCGCACGCTGGCTTAGCTTTCTTCTGATTCTCGGGGCCCTTTCCCAAGCGGCAGCCCCACCAGCTCTGACGGCCCAAGTAAGGCTTAGCCTTTGGGTGGCTCCGCCCCTTCTCCCCAGCATCTCTAGGGAGGACCACTCACAGCGCACCAGGCCAACGGCCCTATCCGAACCTCAACAATTAGCATCCAGGAATCTCCGGGCCCTAGTGCTCACCCTTACGTCTTAGGAGGAATCGGAATCGGGAAGTAAAAGCACTGGTCACGGAGAAAGCAAGCCCTAGATGAAAAGCTACTATGTGATTATTTCCTCTTAGACTCGGAAGGGCTAGTCCAGTCAAGTTTCAGTCTCCTCAAGGACGTGTACTCCTCAAGGGTGGAAGTACCTGACAGACGAAAGGCATTTTTAAGTGTATCCTCTCTAAGCCTTCTGCCCTGTTTGGAAGAGAGGAGCAGGGAAGAAAGGGTGCATTCGTATGTCCATTTCTTCAACAAATGTTTGTGGAGCTCCTACATATGTTAGGCATTACTCCAGGCTGTCGTCTGAGCAGTGATGGAGACAAATAAGTCCCGGTTCTAGGGAGCTTATTGGGTGAGGGAGAAGAAAGAAAAAAATATCTGTTGGTGTTAACCTCTATACAAAGAAAATACCATAAATGATGTGATGGTGATTGTGATTGGTTGGCCACTTGAAGAGCAGCCCTTTTGAGGAGGAGACACCTAAGTAGTGATTTGCATAACGGGCATGCAAATATCAGAGGAAAGAGCATTCCCAGGCAAAGCAAACTACTAATTCAAAGCCCCAGAATTAGGTTTAAGGAGGAAAATATGAAAAAGTACGAGGAAGTAAACAAACACGAGCCAGATCCTGTAGGCTTTGTAAGCCAAGAAAGGAATCAAAGGGAATTTATTCTAAGTGCAGTGGAAAACACTGGAGAGTTTTAAATAGGGGGGAGACACCAATGTTTATTTTAAAAAAGAAAGATTTTCCCTGCAAAGAATGGATCTGGTGGAGGCCACAAAGGAAGCAAGTAGATTAGGAGACTTGCAGTACCATGTGAGAGACAGTCCTGAAAGACTTCGGCCTCCAATGACCTTGAATTGACATTCCTCTTCTAAAAAGCCATTCGAGCCCTGGTGCTATTCGCTGCCTTTTGTTAAAAACATCTGGACACATCTTCAGTTACTGCTATTTAATTACAATAGGAGAAATAGATTTTGTTGTTGTTGTTACTTGGGAAAACGAATGGCCCAAAAGGAAAGTCATCTTCCATTTTCCCCCCTCCATTTACACCACACAGAAAACCACTTCTGTCTATTCTTAAAGTCAGTTCTAAGAAAAAGCAACATAAAATGATGTTCAAAGACGATAGTCATTCCTAAGTATGAGATCTGAAAAAAAGTAGAGGTTGAAGGCTGGAAAACGAAGAAACAGAAGTCAGGATACGTGAGAGTTCCCTCTGGAAGACCTCTCAGTAACTGGTGAGGCAACCAAATCAAGGTACCTTATTATCCTTGAGTCTCAGCTTCCTCATACATAAAACAAGGCAATTTAAGCAGCCTCCACCCAAAGTCATTAAGTCTGAATTACACTTCTGCATGCATGCATACCCCAGTTAGACAGAAGCTGGAAAGGCAAATGAAATAAAGTTTTATAAAAACCTAAGAGTCAACAACACAAGCCAAATGAAATTAAACACACACACTTACACGCACACCAGCTGAGGAACTATGCAACTAAGACAGATACCAGGAATGCTTCCCTAAGAAATCTTGGCCTTCTCAGAGGGGGAAAACGGAAGCTTTGCCACCTGCTCAACCTCATACTCCCTTTCTCTGTAGCTATTTTGAACCTGTGTAGTATTTAATAACTAATGATTCATATGTTCCTAATCAAGATTGAAAAAACAGAAAATAAATGTTTAAAAGCTCTGAGGCAATATCTTAAAGTTCAGCTGATACCTTAATTTTAACGCAAATAAGGTTTCAAGAAACCCGATAGGCTTACTTCTTAAAAGGAAAAATGCTAAAAAGAGAAAGAGTATTTTAACAAATTAAGACCATTCCTTTAAAATGCTGAGAGAACGGAGGCCTCTTTTAGAGCCTTCTGCAGTCATAATGATTAACTGAAACAGCTGCTTGGTACTGCTAACTTAGATGAAAATGGGCTCGACTCTGCCATTCTGACTTGTATTAATAGAGCCATAAATCCTCCCAAGTCACCCTAGCAAGACAGTCATTGTGGCCAATTTTTTGAAGTACAACGAAAGCAAAGTGAGAAGAAATTTAGGCTTGAGATCCATTTCTACAGATGCCCCCAGTTCTTGATTCTTTTGTTAACAGCTTCATTGAGATACAATCACATACCATACAACTCACCCATTTCAAGTATACAACTCCATGTTTTTTGGTACATCCCCAGAGGGTTGGCATTTCTACTCAGGCAATTTACATCTGACCATGTCACTCTCTTGCTAAATACCCTTCATTGGTTTCTTGTGGTTCTACCCATGATATACCTAGCTTTCTCCTCTGTGCTCAGACAGTTCTCCTTTCAGTTCCTCAAAATAGGCCCAGACCCTCCCTGCTTGAGCCTTCCCACAAGCTGTTCCTTCAGTATTGAATGTTCTTTGTCTGGTCATCCGCCTTAGCTTCTGAATACCCATGGATCCGTCACTATTCAGCTCTACTCTATTTCCTCAAGAACTCTTGTCCGAACTCCCCAAACTAAGTAAGCCTCGCCTTATCTAGGACTCTACTTTTTCTTCAAAGCATTTATCAACTTGATTTTTATAAAAATAATGATTTTATGTGAGTGATTACTTATTTAATGTCTGTCTCTCTCCTCTGCTAGAAGGAAAGGAGGGCGGAAGGGAGGAAGGAAGGAAGGAAGGAAGGAAGGAAGGAAGGAAGGAAGGAAGGAAGGAAGGGATCTTCACAGTTTATCCTGTGTTCTATTTTTCTGTCCCTTGATCTGTTGAAATAAATTTTTAGGCCCAAGATGGAGCTGCTCCTGCCCAGGGTGACACATCAACAAAACAAAGATAACTTTCATGTTCCTGTAGATGCTTCATTAGACCAGAAACTCAGTATATCCACTCAGCCAATCCCCAAACACAAAACCAACTCTGAGCTCTATACTTATTTCCTTATTCCTTTTCACGCCAAACAAGGTTGGTGATGCAGCCCCAGCCAATCAGATATTTTCTATTTTTTTCTTCCTTTTTCTTTATTCTTTATCCTTTAAAAGCTTCCTGCCTTCTCTCCCATTTCTCCGAATGGAGACTGTCCTCTTCATGAAGTGTTAAATAAGTGTTTATTTGTATTCCCTAAATTGTTTTTCTTTAATCATTTTTTAACACTAGGAGTCTTCGGCAAAATTTTCATCAATGTTATAAGCCCAGTATGTGCTGTGGTAAGGGGAATTAATGGAAGTTGAAATGGTCTAGCAGGGGACACAAGTGTCCCCTGCCATATTTCCTACAGAGGGGGGGCGTGGAGAAGGGAAGGCCAGTGGTGTACTCAGGGGCCAAGTGAGTAGTGTGACAGGTCGGATGACACAGGCTGAGTCTGAGTGTACCTAAGATCACACGTCCCCAGGGGACATTTTAGTGGGCTAATTTCTATCAACCAAGTTGGTGGTGTCTCCTCCAATGTCATTTTGCTATTTAATGGAAACCTTACGTTCGTTTGTTTATGTAGTCTAATGGAGCCAAGACATTTGGGTTATATGCCATGAAAGAATTATGACCCAGCAGGGCTGAATGACTTTCTCTAGATCACATGGGGCACTAAATGTCATAGTTCAGACTAAACTTAGCTGGTTCCGTCTGGTTCTACCTTTCAGTGGAACTAAGCATACTGCACAAAGCTAGCCTCTCAGCTTAATCCTCCTAATGACCTTCTGACTACAAAGGCAGGCATCATCTTTCCTCAGGAGCTTTGGAGCTTTACACTAGCAATCTCGGACAGCCAGAAGCAGATTCCAGATCGCTTCCTGTCTGAAAACTCGGATCTCCCTTTGGCCCACTTGCTGAATTCCTGTTTCCTGCCTGAGTGATGGGCCCAGCTGGCAGTTCACTTGTGAAAGAGATGTGAAGTCCTTCTTTTCCACATTGCTCAGTTTGGGGGATTTCTTTTTTTTTTTTTTTTTTTTTTTTTTTTTATGATAGTGATTTAATATACATTTATTGTGTAGAACATTGGAAAATGCAGGAAAAGATAATGGAGCTGACTACTTTCTCAGCAGTTGGTTTACATGCATTCTTTACTGTAATAATACTTAACAAACCAATGGAAAATATTCTGAAAATGGAAAAATGTGTACATTATAATTTCATCAGCCATTTAAACATGTAAAATGCTTTTTAAATTTAAAAGATGAAGTATCTCATTCATGCCTTTGTTTTAAAGGCATGTATATTACACTACTGTCTGTTATATAGCTTATAACTTATTTACTTACCTCTTTTGTAATGAGTCTCTTGAAAGACAGAAACACATCTTAACTGTTCTTGTAATATGATACCTAGTAATGTTTCTTTATATAGGTGTTCATTAAATGCTCAATGACTTCTAAAATCGTAACTGGGATTATTAGTACAGATATTAGTTCAAAAGTGGCACTCCGAATTAAAGACCTCTTGAATTAGCAAAATACACTTGAGTGCTATTATATATCATACTCAAATGTAGCGATTCTTCTGATTTAAATCATCATAATTAACTACTGACTGAATTTACAATATGCAAAATATAGACATACTGTCTTTTAAGAAAATGTAATGTATAAATGTCTGAAATTCAAAACCAGATAATCATGCCTAAATGTAATTACTTCATGAGAGAGCACTTTTAAAATATCATTGCTCTCCTGAATTTACATGGTTGGTATAGAGTTAATTATTTAAAAGAAGTACAAAGATTTATAAAAAGCTTATGTTACAGACATTTCTAATTCAAAGAAGCACAAATGTAATCAAACATTTCAAAAGCATTTAGTATAAGTAAATGGAAAAATAATTAACACACAAAAACATTTATACACAACTTTTCATAAATGTCTTTTGCCAAAGGTGAAATAGACTTCTTCTTTGTGTGAGCCAACAGCACACATGTTTACTACTTAAAAAAAAGATATTAACTTCCCTTGGATTAGGAATCTAAAGGGCAAGCGAAGTCCTTTGAATATTGTCATAACCTATGACAAGATAAAACGGATCCAAGAGCTAGTTGTTCCTGGGATAATTCCTTGTTGCTTGGCTGCTTTGCTTTTCAAAGGAAATGTTCATTTAACACGCAGATAAGAGAATCCTCATTCATTAGATAATTCACATGAAATTCAACAGAAATATCTTTGTGATTAGATCTTTAAAAGTAGGTACTATGCATGCAAAGCATGAAAACTGCATGCCTACTTTGGCCCAGGAAGCATTAAACATTGTGGTAAAATCTAGGCTGAAAAGTAGCAGAACTTGAATACTTCCTAGGCTTTAGGAAATCCCTGTTCTATTGGGGGTTTTAAGTCACGAAACTATGCTAGTGATGTCTAGTCTAGCCCCACACTAGTTTTGATCCCTATTTGTTTTGCGTTACCTGGGGTCATCCTTGAATGGATTTGCTCCCCTTCCCCACAAAGGAACTTGTGAAATCAGCCAACCTTCTGAAGGACAGACAAGGATTCCTCATAGCCAATTCGCACAAATTCCAAAGTAGCCTACGGCTCTGATTGGCTGGGTTCCTGGTCCACATCACTTCATGGTTAGCACAGTCTCCTTCCTCTGAAGGATGTGGCTACCAAAATATAGCAAACACAACCGTAGGACACATGAATGCTAGTGTGGTGCTTAACAGAACAGGGTGTGGTGCTACGCAAAGCTAGTCCACACATCCAGTAACCACGTGACATTTGACCAGCTGCGAGGGGACTAGAAAATGTGTCGTATGTAAAATGTAGCCTGTGAGTATTTCACCTGGAGAAGGGAAGACTCACAGGGATGTCATAAACCGAAGCTGAAAGTCTTAGACTTCTGTTATTTCAGAGGGAAAGCAGTGGATTTGAGTTCCAATATAAGGGGGGAAATAGTTTTCATTGTCTTAAAATGAAATAGGTTATTTTTATAAACAGTGGGTGTCAACTTTCTTAGCATCTATGTAATTTACTTACTTATTTATTTATTTATTTTTTATTTTTTACAGGACTTTACTGGGGAACAGTGTGTACTTCCAGGACTTTTTTCCAAGTCAACTTGTTGTCCTTTCAATCTTACTTGTGGAGGGGGCCGTTTAGTTATTGTCCTTTCAGTCTTAGTTGTGGAGGGCGCAGCTCAGCTCCAGGTCCAGTTGCCGTTGCTAGTTGCAGGGGGCACAGCCCACCATCCCTTGTGGGAGTCGAACCAGCAACCTTGTGGTTGAGAGGACGCGCTACAACCAACTGAGCCATCTGGGAGCTTAGCAGCAGCTCAGCTCAAGGTGCCGTGTTCAATCTTAGTTGCAGGGGGCAGAGCCCACCATCTCTTGCAGGACTCGAGGAATCGAACTGGCAACCTTGTGGTTGAGAGGATGTGCTCCAACCAACTGAGCCATCCGGGAGGCAGCTCAGCTCAAGGTGCCATGTTCAATCTTAGTTGCAGGGGGCAGAGCCCACCATCTCTTGCAGGAGTTGAGGAATTGAACTGGCAACCTTGTGGTTGAGAGCCCACTGGCCCATGTGGGAATCAAACCAGCAGCCTTCAAAGTTAGGAGCACGGAGCTCTAACCGCCTGAGCCACCAGGCAGGCCCCTATGTAATTTATTTTTTAAATATTCTTTTTAGAGCCCAAATTTATAAGGTCCCAATCTCTTTGTCATGTTCTGCTCTTATCTGTAAATAGATTTAAAAAGTCTTCCTTTTTAAAGTGTGTTTTTATTTCACATTTGATTATACAGGTTGCTATTCTTATCAGTTGCTGTAATAAGATTCTTACAAAGATCTTGTTATCTTGAAACATCATGCCTGTAGGCAGGGTATAATTGGTGTAACAAGATTCCTACAGAGCTCTTGTTTAACAGGTTAATGACCTGTAATGTTTCCTTCTCTTTTTCAGAGGGTCAGTAGCTACTCTGAAATTGCCACATAAACTCCTGCGAAAATAAGGTGTTCAGGAAAATAAAGTCTGATAACAGACCACACTCATTTTTGTATATGGCTTAAGGAAAGGACATTCTCTTATGTGACAGGGAAATCCACATTTTACAAGATGCTGCTTAGGCTTTAGTGTCAAACCCCGTGCCCTTCAAACTTTAATATTAGTCTGCATTTTTTATAATGTTAAAAAAAATCATCATGAACATACCTTGCTGACTTTACTGTTAATCGAACTCTAAGAATTCTCAACTAAGTTCCAGGAGGAGCTAAGGTCCTCAATTAAAGTCTGCTGAAGCACACATTATCCTATGCAATTCTTGAGCATCATTACCTGCCTCTCCACACCAGCATCTCCTTAGGCACATTCATTTATGTCTACATATTCTCTACCTGTAAGGTAATGCTGCTTTCTGCTACAGCATCCCCTCATTAAAACATGGCCGGACAACACCATCTTACAAACAGCTCTTTCTGCAGAAATAACACTTGATTCTTAGATACCATACAGCACCTGTAGACCAGTCCTTTCTGCCAGGACATGGCAAATGCTTCCTCTCATTGTTTTCAATGATCTGATTCACCACTTCCACAGGGGACAGGATTTTGTGACACCACACAATGTTTCGTCCAGCTTGTACTGGACCTCTTGTCCCTCAACCTGAAATGGCAATAATATATGAAGCAACCAACCAAATCCTTTGCTGGCCCTCAGAGAGGTCTCTCTCAAGTCACCTGCATGTCACAGAAGATTGTCGAGAATCCTGCCCGCTGCTCATTTGTTCACGTGGGCCCACTTTAAGGTTCGAGTTTCTTTGACTCATGACTTCAGATTACTGCAGGTCAAAAGGTGAAAGCAATGGAATGTAATGATGTACAAGATATATGCAAGAACAAACACCTGCTGGGAGAAGCCAGGGCTTTCTGTGACCCTGCCAAGCATTCAGTCTCCCTGGGCCACCTTCGTAATGGATTTCCTTACTAAGCTCCCTGCCTCTCAGTAATACAAAACCAGTTTCACGGCTGTTCCAACAACAAGTGCTTCTACCCAGCCAGAAGCCACTGGGACACACATATCGGTCATCCTTTACCTCCACAAAAGCATCGACAAGATTGCTCTGGTCTAAGGACCCGCCTGTATTTATATTCAGGGTGACTTTACATCCTGCTTTTACCTGGTACGATCATGTACCATTCTGGTACACTCAGGACCTCCTTCCTTTCTCAAAAATATCTGTTTGGAAGATAAATTATAATGATATCCTATTTATACCCTTCTTTAGACAGAACACCCTTTTTTTAACCTGTCTTTTCGAAATGGACTTGTCCCAGGATACCACCCCAGACTGCTAGCCAGGCAGAAATAACTAGCCACACCCTTAAGCTGTATCTTCACTGTGATTCTTCCCACAACCAAGATAACTAATTGGTCATTTCTCTTTCTTCTCATATACTTGTTTATTTAAATGTCATCCACCCTCACCCCAGAATACCAAATGTGCATAAACTACATTTTCTAACAAAGGTGCTTCTTGGACTTAATTTAATTTTCTTTGTCAGTGTTTGTAGGAGTAAAATATGTTGAGGAATTCTAAGCCACAAAGGATAACTGACAGGCTTCTTCAAGGAAGCCAAAGTGACCTTCAAATGGTATGTCAGCAGTGGTACCCAGGGACAACCCCACTGGCATGTTACTTGTCTCAGTAACATCTTGGTAACTGCTTTCCTTGCAACTTTTCACAAGGTTGCATGACACCCATTTCACCTCCTCAGCATTACGGCCGCCATATTGGTGACTTACAACTACAGCTAAATGCTCTCAGATTCCACAGCTCTCAAATTCATCAGCTTCTCCTTCATCCTGCCAATTCAACTCCTATCCGTCATACTAATAAAGTGCATTTAGGAATATGTAGTTCTTGTCACATCAGATTCTTGGATCTACTGGGAAAAAGTCTAGGACTTCAACAAATGGAATGCAAGCAGAAGGCTGGTGCTCAGAGCCTGCCACCTCATCTCTGCTCGTCATTTGTGGTCATTGGCCATTACCCTACAGGGAGGGCCATAGGCCAATAACGCTGGGATTTCTACTGTCACCTGGTCCCTAGAAAACTCTGTAGTACACTTGGAGGAGGGGGCGCACTTCTTATCCCCAATGATCTGACTCCCCCTGAGAATTCCTGAAAAGACATTTGGCAGGAAGCCTCCTTGGGATAAATTACTCTAGGCCGACTCTGCCTAGCTCCTGCTTCACCCATTATCTTTGCTTCTATACAACCAATTTGACTGCTGCGCCACTTGAAGGCAGGCAGAGACTGTGTCTTGCTGGTTATTGATTCCCAAAGGTGTCTCAGAATTGGGCAATAGGCATCAATTAGGCAACAAACACATCTCTGCTCCACTATAACCTTGAACTCTCTTTTCACATGCTTGCCTGAGAGTTGGCCTGTGGAATGGGGACAAAATAGCAATGGAGGTCTGGGATCAGAGTCAGTAGGCTTGAGGACAATGGGCTTCAGGTTGGGTGTGTTCCAGTTGCTGAAGAGGCTAAATCAGGCATAAGCCTTGGTCTCAAAAAGGGAGATAAACAGAGGGGTCTTAGAGAGAAGCAGCCAACGTAGCACAGAGCCAGAGAGAAATCTTCAGATAGCCCAAGGGCATGCTGTTTAAATGCAGAGTTTTCAGGAGCCCTAAGGCAAAAGAGTGGCATTTCACAAGGCAAGTAGCTCGGGAGCATGCATGTCTCCTGGGTGCACACGTAAAGGACCCACGATGCCCCTGCCATCTCTAAGACAGAGGGTTATATTGCCAAGAAGTACTTTATCTCTAGGTCTGAGGAGTGAAGAAAGGAAAAGAGAGACAGCTGTGTCCTAATAAATGGGTTTCTATTTTGAGGGCCTGGATACCAACAGTGTTTAATTTGATCAGTCTGACACAGGTTAGGAAGGAAGTATGAAAGCTTAGCAAGTGCTGAGAGCTGTAAATTTTCATCACTCTTAGCTGGGGCTATCTATTACACTCAACTACTAGACTGGGACAGGTTTTCGGCAACAGAGCTAGGTGGAAATCCAGTCTGGAGCTCAGAGTTCCGTATCCCAAAGGTAATGCATGAATACAGCAGGTGTCAAGGATCTAGTGCCAAGTACAAGAGGTGATCCAAAAAGCAGACAGAATACGACATCAGGGAATCTAGGCTCAAGAGACACTCAGAAATCCAGACTGACAACACACTAAGAAAGTATATCAACAAATAAAGTGGCCTCTATCCATGTGGGTTAATAAAAACCTGTACACAAATTTTTATAGTGGTTGTATTCATAATCGCTCAAAACTGGGAACAATGTCCTTCCACTAAGGAATAAACCACCTGGTATATCCATATACTGGACTACTACTCAGCAATAAAAAAGGAAAAACTACTAATACAAGCAATAAGATGAATGAGCTCCAACACGTATCTTTATGCCAAGTGAAAGAAGCCAGACGCACAAAGCTCTGGACATATGATTCCATTTAAATGACATTTTGGAAAAGGCAAAAATAGAGGGATAGAAAATACATCAATGATTATCAAAAGCTGGGAAGGTTGGGGGGTCGGGAGGGAGAGGCTCTACAGAACTTTTTTTTAGATGAAATAAATATTATATACCTTAATTGTAGTGGTGACTGCACATGTGTATGCACTTGTCACAATTCACAGAACTGTACTATAAAAGGATGAGTTTTCCTGTTTGTAAATTGTACCTCAACAAACCTGACTTAAAAAAAATAAGTGACTTGTAGGAGATATGCATACATGTTATATACATATGTACATATATATCATATATACATACCTATACTCATATGTCATGGATACTAATCCATGGTAGTTTGTATGTTTGAAAATATTTTTTCCAGTCTGTGGTTTGTCTTTTAACTTTTATATGTTGTTCATTATTGAACACCACCTTATTATGTTTTTACTTAGTCAAATTTACGAATCTTTTCTTAAAATGGGCTATTTAAAGTAATTCTTACCTATGTTGATGATATAAAAACATTTTCTTATATTTTCTCTTAAGAAGTTTGAGTCTTGCTTTTCACATTTATGTCTTTTATTTATTAGTAATATATTTGAGTATAGTGTGATGGAGGGATTATTATATTTTTATTTTCCCTTATGCATATCTAACTATTCCAGCATCGTTTACTGAACAACTTTTTCTCCTCCCTTAATTTTTAAGTATCAACTTTATTAAAATCTAGGGAACATGCCTGACACTGTCCAGATTTTTCTACCTTCATATTTTATTCTCTAAAATAACATGATAATCTATAAGCCAAAGTCTTGTCACTTCCAAGAGATAACACCAACAGCAAATCAAGTGTTTATTATATGCTCTTTTAGAATAAAAATTCTCAAAAATAACTAGAACACAGTTTTAAAAAATTCTTATCCAATTGAAAAAATAAAATTTCCATTTATGCTCATAAAATATAAACTAATAAGTATTCTAATGATATATATTGAGCATTCATAATATACAAGACTAATCTAATACTATAATTAAAACCAGATACATTTCCTAAATAATATCGCAGACTAGATTATTTAAACCATCAGAGTGTAAAAGAAATCTAACCTAAATCATGTATATAATTTTAAATTTTCTGGTAGCCACATTAAAAAAAGAGAAATGCAAAATTAACTCAATAATGTATTTTTATTTAACTCAATATATTCAAAATATTATCATTTCGATTTTT
Organism: Rhinolophus sinicus; assembly: GCF_057876585.1. Taxonomy (NCBI): domain Eukaryota; kingdom Metazoa; phylum Chordata; class Mammalia; order Chiroptera; family Rhinolophidae; genus Rhinolophus; species Rhinolophus sinicus. The sequence continues at coordinate 184,945,611 of NC_142516.1, read as the reverse complement.
AACCAGTATAAAAATTAGTATCGAAGCACGTCACATTCCTTTTTTCATACCAAGTTGCAAAATCTGACCTGTATTCCTAAGTTCAGACCAGCCTCATTTCAAGTGTTTAATAGCCACACACAGCTGGTGGCTACCATATGGGACAATGCAGATTCAGATTTGGTTAACAAAAAGAAACAGATTGCCCTTTGTAAATAACTGAAAATGCTGGATAAAATCTAAATGTAGACAAGAACCAAGACAGTTAAGTTTATCACTGATCAGATTTATCTGAGGGCATTTGCCAAAATGGCTAAACTGAGCTTTTTTTCCAGGGCTCCCAGGGTCTTAGGAGGAAGACAGCCATGTCAGGACCCCACCCTCTGTGGAGTCTAACAGGAAGCGCCCACCCCCTTTAAGCTAAAACACCTTACAGCAGCACTCATCCCATCAGCTATGACTAGATCACGTCTAGAGTGGAAAGCTGCCTTTAACACATTAATATCTTGTGAGTCCAAAAACAAAAATCATAAATTATTAAATATCATATGAAATTACATGTTAATGAGACTACATATGGAAAGTTGTGAGATGCATGACCCTGTCCACAGCAGGCTCGCACATGTGTGGTCAGTCTTGAGCAGGGCCCGTTGGAGGGCTTATCCCCTGGAGTCAGTGTCAAGTGCAGAACTAGTGTCTGGGGGACTTGCTCTTCAGTCCTCGCACCCCAGGATTTCTCTCTTGAACTCAAGCTGTCTCCTGCTTCCATCATGTGAGGCTGGTGGTCTGACTGGGATTCTGCCTGGGTTTTCTAACTGGGGATAGAGCTCAGCCCACAGAGCTCCCTTAGGGGACTGAACCTTGACCCCTGGCTTCCTAGACAAGCAGATGACCATCTTGAATCCATCACAGCCCCTAAAAACAATAAAATAGACAAAACCTGTGGGATGCAGGTAAAGTAGGGTTGGAGGAAAACTGATAATTTTACATGTTTTTATTAATAAAGAGAATATACTAAGCATCCAATCCAAGGAGTTAGGAAAACAAAAGAGAACAAACCCAAAGAAACTAGGAGGAAATAATAAAGCTATGACTGGACAGTTTTACAGATCATTCCACCATACATTTCAAGAACAGACAACTCTATTCTTATACAAATTATTTCACATCATAAAAGAGGAAGTACTCCCTGAATTCATGTATGAGCTACTGTAACCTTAATTCCCAAACAAGAGAAGGCAGTGAAATGTCACCAATGAACACAGATGTAAGAGTTTTAAACACAATATTGCAAGTGACATATTCTCTTCACTCATTCAGCAGGTATTTTTGGAAGACCAGATATGAGCCATGCTTTGTGGAATGTGATGGAGACAAGATGAATGATATATGCTCTGTCCTTAAGAAACAGATAATTTAGTGGGAAAAAAGCTGCATTAATAATTATGAGCTAATATAAATTGCTGTAGTCAAGGTATGCCCATAATGGGAACAAAGTGTAATGGGAACAGAGACCAGAAAGTCTAAACTTGCCTTGCTGAATTTTAGAAGGTTCCATTGGGAGGTCACTTGAGTTGACACCTTGTGGATAAGCAGGAGCTTGACAGGTAGAGAAGAGGTGCTGTTGGCAGTGGAGGTAGGGAGGACAATAGGGATGTGATTTAGGGAGTGTGGGGAGGGGGTGCAGGGGGAATGAAACAGACAAGGATGAGGAAGAAACAGCCATTCAAAGCAAGGCTTGGACGCTTTCCTTTTATTTAGACTCAAAATACAAGGGAAAGAAATGACTTTAGTTAATACCTAAAAGACTCTGTAATTAAAGTTATCAGACTGCAGAACAAATATGAGTAGGCATAAAATGAATATAAATTATCATTTAAGTTCACAGAGCTTTACAATGAAATAAGTCATTAATCTTCCATTTTTTCTTGTGCCTATTTTTACTCATTTTAATTGTTTCAATGTATTGAAGCCCATACATTAAGTCTAGATAATTTCTATCTTAATAAAAAGAAAGACCAAATTTTACTTTTAAATTTAAAAATTACTTCAGAGCAAAAAAATAAAATAAAGCATAAAATATAGCATATTGCCATCATGCTATAATCACTTTCAAATCAGCTGAAATGCTTTCATAATTCGACTTCTAGTTGAAATTGCATAGTTCACCAAATCATAATTAAGCTAATTAGAATGTTACATATTTGCGTTTCTTGTTGGTTGAGAAATTGTCATCATGGTGTAATGAGCTTTTTAGACATTTATGCCTTTGGGCTAAACAACACTTTATAGTAGATTTGAGATGTTTAATGTTCTATTGTCAGTTTAATGCGCATTGGCTTCTGTCCTTTTATTAGTTATTACTTTTGCTGACTTCTGCAGGGATGTGTGTACTGAACAAATTATAAGAGGTAAGTTTTATGTTCTATTTCAGATTTCTTGTTACTAATTTCCAACCTTATGGCACTGTGGACAGAGTCCCTAGTTTGTATGAGCTGGGTTCTTTAAATTTGTTGACTATTGCCTTGAGCCCAGAACTTAGCCTCTGAGCTTTAGTTTATCTTCTGTAAAATAGGAGATGGGGTGATTGGAGAGGTTGGAGATCGGTGATTCCTAACCCAGACTGCAGGTAAGAATCACCCAGGGAGGGTGATCAAAGTGGTGTTCTCGAGCCTTTCCCCAGAGATTCCATAGGTCTGGGGTAGGTCCTGGACATTTTTTAACATGCTTTCCAGATGATTCTTGGGTTGTCAGCTGAGCACGGGACATGGTTGAACTAGTGCTGCATTTTTAGAACTGTAGAACTGTGGGCTGTGACCCATTAGTGCAGAGGTTGGGCTGCCATCTGGTTTTGTAAGTAACATTTTATTGGAACACAGTCATGCTTATAATTTACATATTGTTTATGGCTGCTTTCCCGCTGCAGTGGCAGAGTGTTGCGTAGATCTGACAGAGAGCACATGGCTCACAAAGCCAAAAATATTTACTACCTGGCTCTTTATAGAAAAAGTTTGCTGACCCTTTCATTAGTGGGTTATAAAATCATGTTAATAGGTTGCAATCAGTATTTCACTTTATGTATTTTTTTCTAATTTTCAATTACAGCTGATATTCAATATTACATTCGTTTCAGGTGTACAGCATAGTGGTTAGACATGTATATAACTTACAAAATGATTCCCTCAATATGCCTAATACCCACCTGGCATCATACAATTACCGTATTATTGATTATATTCCCTGCACTGTACTTTACATCCCATGACTATTTTGTAACTACCAATTTGTACTTCTTAACTCCTTCACCCTTTTCACTCAGCCTCCCAACCCCTCCCATCTGACAACCATGTATGTCCTCTGTATCTGTGAGTTGGCCTTTTGTATTTTAGATTCCACATATAAGTGAAATCATATGGTATTTGTCTTTCTCTGACTTATTTCACTTAGCATAATACTCTCTAGGGCCATCCATTTTGTCTCAAATGTTAAGATTTCATTCATTTTTATGGCCAAGTGATATTTCACTATATATATATATATATATATATATATATATATATATATATATTACACATTTTCTTTAACCATTTGTCTTTTGATTGGAGCATTTATCCATTTACACTTAAATTAATTGGTAGAGATGTAGTTAATGCCATTTTATTGTTTTATTGCTTTTGTAGTTCTTCTCTTTTCTGATTCTCTTGCTCTCTTCCCTTGTATGTTGATGACTTTCTATACTGTTGTTTGGATTCCTTTCTGTTTATTTCTTGTATATCTCTTGTAGATTTTTGGTTGGTAGTTACCATGTACTTCATATATACCAACCTGTTTATAGCAGTCTATTTTAAACTGATGGTTGCTTAAATTCCAACACATTCTAAAATCACTACTATTTTTACTCACTCCCTTAAACTTTGTTTTGTCGTTTTTTACTTCTTTTGTGTGTTAATTTACTGTTGTAATTCCACATGATCTTCCTACTTTTGCCTTTTAACCTTTTTACTAGCTTTAGTGCTGGTTGATCCACTGCTTTTATTAAGTGTTTGCCTGTGTCAGAATTTCTTTTCTTTGAGATATTTTATTTGTAGTTTTAATACACATTTTTTCTTCTTCTTCTTAAAGAAGTCCCTTGAACATTTCTTGTAATACTGGTTTGGTGGTGAGGAACTCCTGTAGCTCTTTGTCTGGGAAGCTCTCTATTTCCTTGAATTCCAAATGGTAGCTTTGCTGAATAGAGTAATCTTGGTTGTAGGTCTCTGCTTTACATCACTTTGAATATTTCCTGCCAATCCCTCTGGCCTGCAATGTTTCTGTTCAGAAATCAGCTGACAGTCTTATGGGAGCTCCCTTCTATGTAACTGTTTTTCTCTTGCTGTTTTTAAGACTCTCTGTTTTTAACCTTTGGCATTTTAATTCGGATGTGTCTTGGTGTGGGCCTCTTTGATTCATCTTTTTTGGGACTCTGCACTTCCTGGACTTGTATGTCTATTTCCTTTGCCAGGTTAGGTAAGTTTTCTGTTATTATTTCATTAAATGGGTTTTCAATTCCCTGCTCTCTCTCTCTCTTCCCCTTTTGGTACCCCTATGCTGCAAATGTCATTATGCTTGATGTTTTCCCAGAAGTCCCTTCATCTGCCCTCATTTTTAAAAAATTCTGTTTTCTTTTACTTTTCAATCGGGTGTTTACTGTGACCTTGTCTTCCAGATTGCTGACTCAACCCTCTGCTTCATCTAATCTGCTACTGATTCTTTTTAATATATTCTTCATTTATTATATTCTTAATTTCTGACTGGCTCTTTTTTGTTTTCTATCTCCTTAGGTTTCCTATCTGTTTGCTGAAGTTACCCCTGAGATCACTGAGCATCCTTATAACCAGTATTTTGAACTGTGCATCTGGTGGATTGCCTACTCCATTGTGTTTAGCTCATTTTCTGCAGATTTTGTCCTGTTTTTTCATTTGGTGTATATTTGTCTCCTCATTTTGTCTGCTTTCCCGTGTTTGTTTCTATGTACTTGGTAGAGCTGCTATGTCTTCCTAGAGTGGCCTTATGTAGTAGGTGTCCTGTGGGGACCAGTAACACAGTCTCTCTGGTCACCTGAGCCAGGTGCTCCAGGTGTGTCCCTTGTGTGCCCTCCTGCGGTAGTTGAGCCTTGATTGCTGTTGGCATGCACTGGGAGGGATGGACCTTCAGGCTGACTGGCTATAAAGACTGGCCATGACTACCACAGACAATCTATAGTGCACATGCTCACCCCATGAAGTGGGATTTGCTTTAGCAGAGCTCCTTTTGTGCCTGCCCAGTCCACCTTTGGGTGTGTTGTTTGTGGCATTAATTGGGTGGTACTCTGGTGTGGTCTGGAGACAGTCACTGGATGTGTTGGTTCTGGGGCCTCTGGAGAGGGGCTCCAGAGAAGGCCAAGGCCAGCTGCTGCTCATGTCTGGCTTGGGGCCGCCTGGCAGGAACTACAAAGTGATCTGTTGCTGGTAGCTGCCTGTGCTGGGCTTGGAGCATCTTTCTCTCTCTGTATGATTTCTTACAATTATATGTGAATCTACAATTATCTCAAAATAAAAAGTTTAATTAAAACACTATTATTTCCCACCAGAAAGAATGTAGGCTTCACACATTCTCCAAATGCATCCTTTTTATTTGAGAAGGACGACCTGAAGGCAGTGCCCTTTGGGAAAGGCTTCTCTCATCGTCACATACATTGAGATCAACCATTACGCTCAGCAAAGTACAAAAATATACATGTCAGTGACTTCCGTACAATAAATACATAGTCATGCATCCCACAATAAAAGGCACAGAAAACTGGTCACTTAGTAGTCATAAAAATTGCTAGCTACGTTAACAAAGCCACCCAAATGATCTGTATAAGGAACTGTAACAATATATTCCAAAGGTGGAGACACATAAAACATCTTTAAAATAGTATGCAATAAATATCTCAATTGTTGTATATATTTAAAAAATTATGCCATTGTAAACAGCATGTAAACAAACAAAACTCACGTTTTCTTACCATTATTAAAAGTAATTAGAGCCAAAGTTATAACCTCTGCTCTGTCAGGTATATTTCACTGGCAAGTGTGCTAAGCAGTTAAAAGTTTCACCCTTTTCTGCAGCAAACAGAGCCCACTGTGTAATAAATAGACATGATCTGCATCTTTCAGATACAAGTTTCAAAACAGACTACCAAAATGTAGTAAATTCTTAACTATAAATAATAAATCAAAGGCTAAATTAAAACTATCTTTTGCAATGTAAGGGACAAAAGGAACTCTACTGTTGTGTTTTCAATGATGATAAACAGAAGGCAAATAGTTACTAAAAGGTATCTTTATTAAAAGGTAAAAACCAAAATGCTGAATATAAGGGTAAAGTGTAGCTTTCTGAGCCTTCTTTTGTGGACCTTGTATAATGTGGAACAAAGAGTGATGTATTAAGCTAAGAATTTTCTTTTGCCAGAGGACATAGAAATAGTTGATACTTCATGCAGAAGGGGAATAGCATAAAGTATCAAAATATGCCTATCAAAATGTAAATCTACCTACAAGTAAGGTTTTTTCCATACTTACTGACAATAAAGGGCAGTTTTTTCCTTCTCACCAATGAACCCTATTATGTGGCCAAAACCAAGATTAGAATGAAGCATTTGTAAATCTTCAGAGAAGTTCATTTTTTATGTCTCAAATATTTTTGTTTCATCTATGTATCAGTGCATTGCAGCATGCAAATACCAGGAGTATACTTATAAGTATGCTACCTGTTAAATATTATTTCTCCATACTCCCCAATAAAAATAAGAGGTGGAAATATCAACCCATAAATTCAAATGGAGCCTTATATACCAGGAAGCATTACATTTCCCCTCTACTCTGGGTTCACAATGTATACCTCATATATTTGGTGTATGTGTCATTAATAAGGATATATGCCTTCCTAAAATAAACTTGAAACTTAACTCATGTTGTACAAATCCTAGTCTCTTGGATCACACACAGCACGTATGTTGTGGAAATGAATGGTGTTCTACAGATTTGATGAAAGATGTACTTGACAAGTGATGGGCAAAAACTATTTGTGGCTGACCTAAAAATACAAAAACTGTGAATATAAAAATAGGATTACTTCTTCATGACACAGAATTTAGTTAGTGTTTTAGCGTGGAAGGAGACCACTTCTCTGAAATACTCTGAGGAATACTTGGTTTAAAAAATGTCCTCCCAATTTCTTAAATGGACTGTAGAAAAATAATTATGAAAACAAATGAACTCTACCAGATAAGAGCTAAGTCTTTTTTGTTTGTACTCTTGGCATCTATTCAGGTGCCAAGTATAGAGATGGTAGAAAAATGTCTATTAAGTGAAGGAAGATGGCATTTAATTACATGCATTTTGGACTATGAAATCACAAAAGAAAAACAGACCATTGGTTGTTTGGGGTGGGTGTAGAAAAAATACTACTAAATTTTTGAAGATTTTAGAAGTGAGATTTCAGTCTAGTCTGAAATGAACATGAATCTGTAGTACACGGGTAACAGTTTTCACTCTTCATGTTCGAAAAGGGAAGAAAGTCACAAACAAGCCTCCTCCCATGTGCATCACGAAACAATGAAGCAGTCGTTAGCTGTAAATGGCCTAAAAACCACCCAAATTCAGTCAGTATCTCTGGCTGAATATTATCTGAAAGAAAATTTCATCTTCATTATTGTTTTTTCTTTCTGAAGTCTCATTGTTTTGTGCAGGTCATCAGTATATGTATTTATATAGATTGTAGACACTGAATGTCTGCAGAAGAGAAAGACCATCTTTAGGGCACATTTATGAATCACAAATAAAAATTTGGCAGTTATATGCAAAGTTGGCAAGCCTCGTTTTTAGAAACAAGAATTCAGATGTGGCAAATATTTCTGAGAACAGCTAACAACAAATGATTCTAAGCAACTGCTCTTTCCTGCTGTTTATCTTCCGTTGGTTTCCCAGAGTGCATGCAGGCTCATGAAACACACACCCCTCGTGTGGACTCGCGGGAAGTCTAAGTTTTCATTTGTGAAAGTACGAAAATACAGAGAAGTTTGGGTTCTCCATTACCTTCATTTATTCAGAAACACTTCTCAAAGCCCTATTATTATGTGCTAGCTAGACAGTGAGACTACAAAGATAGAAAGAAATTCAGTGGGGGCAAACAGGCATATTATATATAAAATTGTTGAAATGTGATGTTATTTTAACAGAAAAAGTTTCAAGGTTCTGTGGAGCATGGATGAAACACAACTCAGTCTGGGGGTCTTGAACTGGGTCATGAACGAGTTGACCGATGGCATGTGAGTATGCCAAGGCATCAAGTTGTGAGTAGTTCCAAATTCTGGAATTACGGAAGGTTGTTAGAGGAAATGGTAGGTGAGGATGCTTTAAAAAAAAGGTGGGAAATGGTGGGGTGAGGATGCTAAAAAAAGGTGCCAAAAAAGCAAGGTCACACAGACGCTTATCCATCATGCTAAGGAGTTAGGTTGCTATGCTATAAAAAAAGGAGAGTATATTTAAGAATTTTCAAGCAGAGGGATGCAAAGTAAATTTGTGTTTTAGAAAGACCACTATGTCAGTGGTGAGGGAGATGGATTACAGGTGGGAGAGAAAGAACGTAGGTAAACTGCTGGCTGAAAAATGAAGGCAAAAGCCCAGGTAAGAAAAATGGCGAAGGCTTGTACTGATAAAGGTAATGGAATTACTACTTTCCTGCAACTGATTAGAAATAGAACATAAAATGCCACTTCAATTTTTGATGTGGACCAAAAAAATGAAATATGCAACTGCATAAATACTGAAAAAAAACTTTGATATATAAAATGCTTTTGTTTACACAATCCCAAACCAAGATTAGAATGAAGCATTTGTTTTGTTCCATATTTTAGTTTATGAGTTTCTTGGCAGAAGAATGTAATCACATAATGTTGCTATGAAAACTGTCAAAACGCTTTCTGAAAGCTTTTCAAGTAAAGGAGGAGGGTAAACATAAGAGCTGCTCAAGTTTGCAATTTTGTCATCCTCAACATTATGCATATTGAAAAACTACTGTACAATTGAAATCTGTAAACAGGGCCGGCTCTAAATAGCATTATAATTAATTTTAATTACACTAAGGTCATCTGTGCATCAGGTCATGTGGGAAGCAAATTCCCAGAATAATGGTTTCTTCCCGTCACTGTACCAAATCATTCTGGAATATCAATGAGAGATCTGTCATTAAGAAATGAAGTTGTGTTCAGACAAGTCAAAATACCACGCGAAGAAGTTCTGATTCAGTCTCCTCCCTTGTGTCAAGAGGCTTGCCCCCTCTTATAATTTCAATGTTTTTAGGGGAGGAGAAGCCACAAGCGCTCTAAGTTATCATATTGTGCTGAAATCCACACCAGATTTAGCAAAATCCTTAAGTCAAGGATCAGACAGTGAATAAATGTGAATGTCAGGCAAAAATAAAATCAATATTTATTTGCTCTCATCTGCAGTTCATGATTCTAACCGGGTTCTTCTCATTTATTTCCCTTAATTGCACCCCAATTTCCATTAGAGTAATAATTAAGATAATCTCTAGTGTAGTTTCCTTACAGGAAGTTTTGAAGGCATTTGCATGAGGGAGTACCACTCCAAAGCCAGCGAAGGTAGCCAGCGACGCAGGCTAGAGGACAAATGGCAAGGAAAGCATTCCCCACTCACTCTGCAGAGAGAGTAAGTGACGTCACAGGGTAAGGAAATCCCGTGTCCCATTCTTTTAACCACTTTAAAGAGACAATTTCCTCTTTGGGGAATTAATATAACAAAAGACAGGAAGAGCCTAAGTTAAAAAAAAAAAAAATCACTGCTATAAAATTGGTTGTTTGGGGTCAGTATGGAAAAAAATACTACTAAATTTCTGAAGATTTTAGAAGTGAGATGATTTTAGTCTATCCCAAAATGAATACTATGAACTGGTAGGACACAGATGAAAATGCCCACAAGCTCCTCAGGTACAGAAAGTGTTAGTGCCACTTCATGCTCATTTTTAAACTGAGTATCAAGGGATATTAATTTGGACTTTTCATTTTCGTGCTATAGTCTTGGAAGGCTTTATATTTCAAATGGCAGTGGGAAAGGAACGGTAAATTTAGGTATGATTCACACTTATATAGTTCCTTTTATAAAAGAAAAATCCCTACGTACTTATAATTGATAATATTGTGTGCCATTTCTAATTGGGGAAACTGAGGCACAAAACATACAGTTTGTAGAAAGGACACAGTGAGCCAGTGCCAGTCACAGAACCCGATCAACCTAAACCATATTCCCATCTCCAGAATCACGGAATTCGGCTACGTATATTATAAATCTTAATAACTTTTTGTTTTCAATGAAAGGAAAATCTATCATTGCAAGAAATTCAAGGCTTGGCAAGTTCACGAAAATCTTGTTAGTCTGATGGTATGGTTTCACCTGTATTTACCAGAGTTCTTCTACAGGAACTAGTGAAGCCCTCCTTCTGACTAGTTCTCCCTGTGCAAATCGTTAGGTTGACAAAGCACAGACATTGGCTTCATGTAAGAAACACAAACTAGGTCATCCAAGCCACTGCTCAACTGACTCCTAAATTTCCACAGAATGGGCCCCCTGGACTCGCTGGTTGTTGATAAGATACAGATGCAGTCTCAGAGTTCACCCGGGTGGGGGCATCTTTCACTTTTGTGGTATTGTGTCCAGCACATATCTCACACATGTTTTGTGCTTCCGTAGTATAAAGTAAACCATATCTACGTTCAAACTATTCATTTCCAAATCTTTCCAACATGACCAACTCAAGTTTTTTTTTCCTTTAACAGCCAGATAAGGTTTCTCACATATTTTCTTTTTTCCTGACTTTAATAATTGCTTGTGTAACAGTAAAAGTAATAAAAAACTCTGTCTTTAAAATTATAGTAAATTCTTAATTGTCTACTATAGTTCTTAAATAGTTCACAATTCATCTACTGCTTATACTGTAAAGCAATAAAACAACTGAATTTAGGACATGTTAAAGTGATTTCTTTGGTATACAACACTGACTCACATTAAAGTCAAAACAGCTTTTTTTTTTTCCTTCATGTGATTTTATTCTGTGTGGTATGTTGTGCCATTATGTTTTAGAATTTTCAGTCTTTTAAACAGTTGAATAGAGAATACTTTTAAACAAGGTAACTCAAAACTCAATTAAAATCCCATTAGGAAAATAATCCCATTGACTTAATTGACAGAAACAAACAAATCATTATCCATGATGGTTACTATCAGTAAAGTAGCCCAGAGTCAAAAGCAAATAAGTTAAAAAAATATACACCCTGGAACCCACAACTAGCCGCTTGAGGTATGTGATATTTTGGGGGGTTTATTTCTTAATGTGCATTTGAATGTTGGCAGTATAATCACTGAGATTTCTTTTATGATAAAAATTGAAAATTTACCACAGAAAAGAAGTTCTGACTCAAACATAAATTATATACGAATTCGCAAAATATAGCACAATAAATCCTTTGGTTACATTAAATTCTTAATAGTGGTGATTTCACTTTGGCTTTATGCCTTTTTCAATATTTATTTTAGACATGAAAATTATTTTTTAACAAAGTCCCTATTACTATTCTGTTACCTATGATGGTAGAGAATACTATGTTTTACAGGAAAAAAAAAAAACCTGGGCATCTGTTTGACAGAAATGAGTACTTCAAGTACATAAGTAAATCGTTAACAGAGCTATTACATTCCAAGCGACAGCAGTAACAAGAAAAAAGCTAGACTATGCATTTTGCATAAAGACTAAATTTCACAACATAATAAATAAATGCACTGATTTATACAACTTGTGAAAACTTTCTACTAATGGTTACAAGTAACACTGTCTATTAATGACTTTGCTGATAATAGCACTAACTCACTTAAGAGATTCAAAGGTAAAATTCTTGCCCCCAAAGCCACAAAACATACAAAGCTGGTGTGTTATTAAATATTTTGTCTGCCAAAGTCCAGCAAACTAAAATACATCTTGGCAGTTTGAATAACCAGCATGATAATTATTTTGGTATAAAAAGATAAGAAAAATTCTAATATGAAAATTAATAAAACCAGTAAAAGGAGAAATCTGTTGTATAAATAGACATTTTAACATAAAAGTGAGACTTTTATCTCACTTAACAGGAAGAGAACGATTTGATAAAACTTACTTGAAGATTTGAAAATAATTATCGTAATTCCCAGCTCTAGATAAATATATTACTCCAATTTATTAGTCATCTTCAACATACAATATATAACTTACAAAACTGGGAATGTTACAATACCAAAACCTTTCACAGCACTAGTTACCAGTTACCAGAACTGAAAGAAATCTTTAGTTATACATTAGCTTAATACTTAGAATACAGAAATAGACATGGCTAAGCTGTGGGAAATAGTGCAATCAAACAGTAAGGACCACAAAATATATTCTTTTTCATTTTTAGCTTGCATACCTTAACTGCATTATTTCAATGGCATCATTGAGTATAAAACTTATTTTAATACATTTTTAAAGTAACCCTATATTCCTTTAAGTTTGGCTAAGTTACTCTTGAAATGCAGTTCCTATGAAATACCCAGACTATGAATAAATTCCTATGTAATGAATAACTTGTAGCTAAAATGAAATATTTTATGTAACGTTTTTAGAACTTTTAAATAGTGGCTTCGTTTCTATTTTTCCAACAAAAACTTGGAAGTGCATAAAAAATTGAGAGGATATAAATATATGCAAATAGAATATCTGTTACATAAAGAACATTAATCTGTTCACCTATATTAGTAATTTTTTTAAAACATTGTTACTGAGTTTAATGCAGTCTCAGTTACTGTTAAACTTCTATTCCTGAAAATAACAAAGTATACAAACAGGTGCAGTCCAGCTGTCTTTTATCTCACTGTTCTCTATAAACCTTTATAGCTTTTTATTCTAACAGAAATTATCTCTAAACAAACCATGGTGGAAATAATAAAGAGAAAACAATAAGATTAAAAATTAATGTTTTGCTTATTATAAAACCAATAATCATGACCCTTTCAGTTTTTGTTTCTTTAGGAAGGCATCTATTGCAAAGGCAACATCTGACACAGATTGCTATACAAAAGTCACTGGGAGCTGCCATAGCAGACACAAACAAGTCCCAGGCCCCCACTGTGCTGGGCATGCGGCCATACAGGAGGGAGGGAGGGGCCGTGAGAAGCGAGGGAGGGGCGTGAGAGGAAAGGGAGGGACCGTGAAGAGGGAGGGATATGAAGAGAGGGAGGGGTTATGAGAGGGAGGGGCATGAGGAAAGAGGGAGGGGCTGTGAGAGGTAAGGGAGGCTATTCCATTGACTAACAGTATTTGAGGAATCTTCACTTCACACTCTTTTCGGCTGATTTAAAGAACTTGGTATTTTAAAACTGCCACTTGTATCCTCAATCTCTAAACCCACTGTTTTATCCAACTTGCATGTGAAAAATACAGGATGTTTTCTGGGGAGGGGGAAACAGTGTACAAGAAGTCTTAGATGTCAAGGTTAATAGATGTAATGTTTTTATAACTTAATGAAAAGTTATATCCTTAAAGAATTCATATCTGTGTAACATGAAAGTGCACTATGTTGTCAGCCCCAACCGAGATAACAGATGGTTTACATTAGAAGGATGTGTGGACGATTCTGCTATAATTTTCTAAGTCAGAGCTTTGCATGAATATTTCCTTCCTCGATTCCTGTTCAAAACAACCTGCATGAAGACTAAAGTAGGGCCCTCTGTATTCATGAAAATCGGCTGAAGATCTCTAGGCAGTAATGTTTCGGTGAATTATTTCAATATGTAAAAACTAAGTGAAGGATTACTAACTGACAGTCACTCATTAGAAAAGATCTTATAATCAAGTAATTTGTATTTTGAAGGTCAAGAATATGAAATGGTATTTTTCAGGCACTATTTTAAGGAATTATTAGCTATCTGAAAATTAAGATAAGTCAGCACAGTAAGAAAAACAGATTTAGTCTAACAAACATGCCTTCTTTAGGGGCTTTAATGAAATACTCACTTTATTTGCAATCATTTTGGTTCTTTTTTTCATGCCTAATGATTTTTAACGTGTGTGTGCTGCTATGTGTCCTCAAGCATGAACTGTGTCAACAAGATAATCTACTGATAAGAGAAAGTGAAAATGCACAAATTGTAGGAGACTGATTTGGTCTTTACTTATCTCAGTACATAGTCTTCTGAAATGTTCCTTGTTGTAAACAAACGAGAATGACGCGGGAGCAACAAACTGAGTGATGGTAGATTGAGGGGCGAGGGGCTGGAGAGAGGCCAGCTATGCTAGCCAATCCCCCGTGCTCTGCTTTAGCTACCAAAATATAACCACTGTGAAGGCAGGGCTCAGCTAGAACCAGAATTAGGAAGAAGGACTGAGAAGAAAACTCAGCTACGGTATGAATCAGCATTTCAGCTGATTTCTGGGATTATCTGGGGAACCGATAGGAAACAGTGACTTGGGGAGTGAGCTATTCTGAGGACTTTTTGAAGACCTCAGGTCCCTCAAATCTAGGAGGGATAAAATGTATCTAGACCAGTGCTTATCACCTGACGAAAATTGTTAAAAGGTTTTGATTCAGTAGGTCTGGAATGAATCTGAGATTGCGTATTTCTGAAAGTTCCCAGGTGATAAGGAGACCCCTGGTTCATGGACCACATTTTGAGTAGTGATGCTCTAAACCAATGTGATCCAGAATTTTTGCAATGATGGAAATAAATGTTCCACATCTGTATTTGTGTTGTCCACTATGGTTACCGGGCACTTGAAATGTGGTTAGTACAGTTGATAAACTAAATTTCTAGTTAATTTAGATTTAAATAGCCACATGTGGCTAGTGGCTATGCTATCGGACAGCACGTGCCTAGACATTCACAGGTCCCCTCTTTTTAGCCACAGCAATATGTATCACGACACCCAAATTATCTAATCCATTAATTCATTTAGATTAGCAGGTTTACTTTTATAAAACGCAAACTGTAAAAGCAGTTTCTTTAAATTGTTTTCTTCCTAAAACTTCACTAGATGACCCACGATGCGTGATACGTGGGGAGAGACGAAAGGACTCATTTTGCAGTGGGACAGTTGATGAAGAGAGGGTAGTACATTGCAGTGAGAATTTGAGCAACCATCACTGTGTTGGGCGTGTGGGAAAACAGGAAGCCAGGAAGTGGGAAAGAAACTCTGAAAGAAAGGTGGGAAGAGGCCAGAGAGAAACTGAGTTTTCTTCGAAATGTTACTTAGGCCTGCTTGACCCTGGCTCTTTCCTTCTTGAAAAGTAAGTTCTTCGAGACTGAAAGGAAGTGGATGTCGGGTGGGACTCCTCTCCATCCCTCCCAAATTACCTGCATGTGAAAGAGCCTAGTGGGTTGGAAAGGTGGCAGTTATAGCTGGTAATCTGGCGCAGGTCTGGGCGACCCACCCCAGCTTTGTGTGGTCAAGGCAGAGGCCCCCCTGCCCTCCCCAGAGCTGTGATCTGACCCCATGCAGCTGCTCCTCCCTACTGTCTTTGGAACCCCATCTGTTAGAAGAAGCGGGTTCCTCAGGGATACTGACAGGGCTCCCAGGGGACTCTGACAGCACAAGCCTGGCAAACAGGTGTGAGTGAAGTCACCTGGGCGCAGCCATGCATAGACAAGCAAACAGGAAAAACTGTTCTTGTTTAACAAAAAATGTATCAAATTCTCGTTTTAAAGGATTTCCTTCATCCAAAAGCTGTTTGCAGGAAAATTCTAGCTAAGAATTCCATCAACTGAGGTTTTAAGTATATATGAGAGATGTTATCTAAGAGTGAACACTAAACAACAACAACACTAAACAACAACAACAACAAAACCAATCATTTATATCTTACTCTGAATTCTGAAAATGTAATCACTTATCTTTTCTATGGGCAAAGGGGTTTGCTGGGGGAGTGAAAATCAATAAAGATATTTATATTAAATCATCTTTTACTAGAATTCCTTTCCTCCTTCCCCCACTTTTCCTTTTTTGGTAGAGCTGGACAGAGAGAGATCTGTGCTGTTAGCAGAGTTCTGAGAACCGGGCATCTAATATTCTGATTTCACAGGAAAGTGCCAGAAGAAAAGGACACCTGGCAGGACGGGGGCTTATAAAAGGGACAGGAAAAGACCTTTTATTTCATAGGTGTGGATAATATTAAAATTATTAAATGAGTAGCTTTTTACTTTCTTAAGATACTTGATGTAATTCCCTTTGGAAAATATCCATTTATTCACAACTTAGGTAAAATATATAGTCAGATACACTTGGTCAGGAACCCACTGGGTTCACTTATTTTTAAGATATCCAAATTTTGTGATTTTACTAGTAGTTAAATACTAAAGTTATAAATAAGAATAAAGTGTCAAATACTTAAACTCCTTTGATGTAATCAAATTGTATCTCTGATAATAGTTCATTTTAAATGCTTTCCCATCAAAAAGTCTCTTTAAACATTCAGCAAAGAATTGTCTAGAAAACAGCAAGTATATTTTACGATTATATGTGTGCCTATACATATAAATGTACATATATGTATATACAGATATATGTGTACATGTACATGGTGTGTGTATGTATGTATATCTATTGAGCACCTACTTTGAAGGCTATTTTATGAAAATTGTCACCACTGGGTCAGTACCCTGTTTACTTCTCTTATATAGAAGATTTTTAAATGTTATAATTAATTATTGTGGTATAGAATATCTAAAGAAAGCTTATTTAAGGATATTTTTATGAGCTTTCAATATGTATACCTTTGGCTTTCAAAGATTGGATCATTGTAATGTTGACTCCTAATTAGCTACACTAAAGTACAGTGGTTTAGAAAAATAATATCTACCTGATAGGATAAAAGAAGTGAAATAATAATCATGTAAAGCCCTTAAGAAAAGAATTAAAATTTCTCTTGTTGGGAAGTTTGTGTCAAGAGTAGCCAGAGGGTGAGTCTGGGTGACCCATCAGTACACAGATCCCTATTGAGACCTTGGAAAAAAGCCTGAACGTCAGCAGTCTACTATGTTATAAATGCAAACAGAGTATTAAATAATTATTCAGTTGAAATGGAAAAATAAGAACACAATGTGGGAATTTTGGTTTGGAAAGCATAATAAGTATTAGATGACAAAACATGAAATTTTATGAAAATACCCCGAGAATTTTCTTACTGTGCATACCTACTGTTTATGATCAGCTGACTTGCGGAAGATGTATATCATTGTTGATTATGGGACAGACACATGTTCACAAATTCTTAGATACAGAATGTTTATGCAAAAGTCCACATCAAAGAACAGAAAAGTGCCTTTAGCTAATAAAAAGGTACTTAAGGTAGTAATAAATTAATTCCATGAAAACTGACATTAAAACTAAGTGTTACAGTATTAGATGTGACATGCAAGGAAAAGAAAGACAATTCAGGCAGGAATAGCGTGCACTAAGATTTGCCTTCATTCATAATATTGGGCCATATTCTTAGACCACTGAGTGCTAGGAATCTGAGGTGATACCCATCTAATATTCAAAACACAACTTAATTCATATTTTAGTCCCCTGCTCAGGGGTGTTAAGGAAGAAGTCAAGGCCTCCAAAACTGAGACCTAAGGAGTCTTAGCCAAGTTAGGTGGTCGTACGGTGAGAACATTCCATCCGACCAGGTTAAGGAAAGGAAACATTTTGCAATTCCCCGTTTTAGACAAGGCAATTGTCTCAGATTTTTCCTACTATTTTACTAAGGTGAACGTACTCCAACACATCAAGTTTGCAAAATAAGAAAATGGCTTCGTGGAATGTCCTTTTTGGCACAAAAATATTTTCTACTACCTCAAATCAAAATTTTCACCCACAGCAACGTATCAAGCCATACAGGTGCCTCAGTGGTGCTAATTTCTCTAAGCAGAAAACTACAAGAATAGCCAACTGCTTCAAAGAACTCTGTATTAAGTAGCAATTACTTCCCTTCCGAGGAATAGCACCAGTAAGATTACACCTCAGATTGAGGAGTGCTCCTTCCAAGCTCTTTAATTCCCTGGAGAATTCGCTTCATATGACCCACTTTCAGTATCCCCAGGTCCTAAAAAAAAAAAAAAAGAAAAGAAAAGGAAAGAAAAAGAAAAAAGAAGGAAGAGAAAGAAGTTTACTGACAAGAGAAAATTGGGGATTAAATATTTAACTTGTAATGAGCATTCAGTTCATTTATTTTAGTTTATATTCAATGATTCAGGAAGTGAAAGCTAGAAAAATAAGTTTATAAAACAAAAATAACCCAACATTGAAAAATTACCAACCAGTAAAAAATCGCATCCTACACAAACTCTTAAATGTAACATTCTCATAAATGGTACACAATGGCAGTTCTTCTTCAAGAGTCAAAATTAGTTTCTTCTTTATCTTCTTTTTTTAAAAAACACAAGTCCTTTTGTGACCTCCGAGAAAAGTGATGTGTGACACAACTAGTCTTAAGGCAACTATACATTTCCTTAATAAAATATCAAACTTAAAAGTGACCCCTAATCCTAAAGGAAGATACCAGGTGCCTAGTACCTAAGTTTGGAACGTAAATGCATTTGCAGTTGCATTTAGAATCTTTGATTTGAGAGCAATATTTAAATATTCTTTACACTTTGTAATGTGTAAGGGTGGAAAATTCCTTAAACACAGTAATCTGTGGGTTGATGCTTTTCCTCAAACACTTTTGGTTCCTTTCCCTCACAACTCTTGTTTCTTAAGGAACTTTCCCTTCTTGTTTCTTAAGGAACTATTTCCTATAAAGAACCAAGAATTCAATAGTTAACTTTCAGAAATGGATGATGACTGCATAGCAGGCAAATGAATCCTTGTTGCAGAAATGAATGAAATGCATCCAAGATGGACACAGTACTTACTATCTGAAAAACTAAAAGGAAGGGTGAAGGCCTCCAAACTCCACAGCGTCTTTACGTGTCATGGTCATAATCAAATTGCTAATATGTGAAGTCAAATAACTTAACTTTATAAAACAGAGTTTTTAAAATATTTGAAAATTAGTAAAATGATGACTTCCAAAGCAGCCTAGAAAAAGGATTACAAAGTACAAGTTTTTTTTCTGAGAAGATAAAAATTCCAAATATCCACTCTATTTTGCAGATGAAGAGCATTATTTACTTCTAAACTTTTTCTATTTATTTATTTATTTATTTATTTATTTATTTACTTACTTACTTACTTATTTTTAAGGAGGGCGCAGCTCACAGTGGCCCATGTGAGGATTGAACCGGCAACTTTGGTGTTATTAGCACCACACTCTAACCAACTGAGCTAACTGGCCACCCCTATTTCTAAACTTGTAAATGAAGTAGACCAAACTGTTTTAAGTACGTTATGTGCACACACACACATACACACACACACACACAGTTTCTCCCATATACTTTATGAGCAATTAGAGTTCTATAGCAACAGCGCTAGTGATGATTCTGAATCCTTCTGGAAAATCCTCTTTCTATAACCAGTACTCTTTTCATACTTGGAATAATTTCAGGGTGACATTTTTACAACATTTAACTGACCCTGAAAAGTATTTTCTCATATGACCCTAGGTCATCCACAGTCTTAAGGCAACTATTGTGTTTCCCTGAAAATCAGACCTAACCAGAAAATAAGCTCTAGCATGATTTCTCAGGATGACATCCTCTGAACATAAGCTCTAAGGCATCTTTTGGAGCAAAAGTTAATATAACCCGGTCTTATCTTCAGGGAAACACAGTATACATTTCCTGCGTGTGTACTAAAATAACAAACTTAAAAGCAAGGCCAAATCTTAGAGGAAGACAGGACACCAGTGTCCGCTATTGGTGTCTTCCCCGAAAATAAGACCTAGCTGGACCATCAGCTCTAATGTGTCTTTTATTATATATTATATATAATTATTTATTATATAGTATAGTATATTATATTACATCATATCATATTATATTATATTATATTACATTATATTATAAGGACCCGGTCTTATAGTAAAATAAGACCAGGTCTTATATTAATATTTTGCTCAAAAGATGCATTAGAGCTGATTATCCAGCTAGATCTTATTTTCGGGGAAACACGGTACCTAAATTTCAAATGTACATGCATTTATAGTTATATTCAGCTCCTTTGATTGGAGGGGAAAACTTAATATTCTTTATATTTTGTGATAACAGTTATTGATTAAGACATATACTTAATACTAAACATGTTCTTTATAGGCCATATGAACATTGTATTCTCAAGAATGAAAACTTCTTTGGGAGAGGCAGGCTGTACTTAAAATGACTCCTGTGATGCAGTGAGGTGAATGTTTCCTGTGGACTCACACTAACTTCTTCAGTTTGAGTTCAACACTTTCACATCTTCTAGGCGTTAGGCAAAAAAGTTATACCCTGATTTTTATTACGTTTCTTTATTTTTTCATATTCCTTATTATTGGCTTTTTTTCCCTTTGGATGAATAGGCCTAATTTTGCAGAAGCATGTTTTTTGGATTTTCAGTTATCTTTCTAGCCACACATACACAACTTTCCAAATGGAGAAAAACAAAAACCAACCAAACAAAACCCACTGTGTCTTTACCATTTTCTTTGGTGTCCCTTACGTTTTCCTACTGTCTTCCAGGAGGGAAAATAATGCAGTTTATCTGTCTGTTAAAGCACATTCTAGATGTACTCTCCCTTTGCCACTTTTTGACTGTCACATTGCTATCTCTAGTTGTTTCGGTGAAAAGGAGGTAACACCTGAGCCAAGATCTGAGCAGACTCAGGCAGGCCATGGGTAGAGGGAGAAGCATACCATAAGGGGTACACTCCTAAGGTGAGGAACGGTTTAGCATTTTTAAGCAAATGAAGTAAGGCCCGGGTAGATGGGGTGTAGCCCAGCATGGGGCCAGTGATTCCACAGCAGGTTGATGAACAGGCAGAATCTGTTAGCCTCACAGAGATGTGAGTCTGTATTCTGATAAATGGGAAGCCATGGAAAGGTCTTAAGCAGAAAAGTGATATACCTGATGCTGAAATGATCACTCTGGTTGCAATGTGGATTAAAGGCTGGAGAGAATAGCAGCGGAAGGGCTAGTTAGGGAGTTCCTAACCTTATATAGGCAAGAAATCACAGTGGAGTAGAATTTGTGGAAAGGAGAAAGAGAAATGGATGGAGATTAGAAGCCACGTGATTTGGGGACGGGCTTCATGAGTCAGGGGGACAAGGATAAGGAAGAGGAAAGTGCGAAGTGTGACCTTGGGTTGCTCTGGCTCCAGCAGCTGCAGGGAGAGAGGGCTGATTTACTAAGACACAGAGCACTGGAGAAGGGGCAGAATGGGAGGGAAACAGGAGGTCAAAAGTTTGGTTTTGGACATGGTCAGACTGACATATCTGTGTCACAGCCAAGTATCAAGGAGAGTTCGTCACATAATCCTCAAGTTCACAAATAAGGTCAAGGCTGGAAATACCAAGGTGTGAACCACTGATATGACACATTCATAGAGAGTATTTGAAGCAATGGATATGGATAAGATTACCCAGGGGCAGGTAATCCACCACATTTAGAGACTTTATTCTGAAGGGTCTGCTGTCTCTGACAACCACACTACAGAGACCACTCGTCCTCCAGTTTCATGGTTTTGTTCTACAGAAGGTTCTGTCTGTAAAATTACTTTCCTTTTCCCATTCCACCATGCTCTGTTTTAGAACCAAGAGTTCAGAAGAACCACGTCAATACAAATTTCTAAAAGAAAAGCTTTAAGGGAAAAAATGTAATTTGCATTAAAAAATAAAAAACAAAACCAAAAGCCCCATGAAAAGCTAGAGAAAGTTTACTAAAATAATTTTTAATCATCTCTTTTTTACTTATTCTTTTTTCCAGCCAGGTCCTATCACTCTAACTTTGACATAGTATATGCATGAGCTATGTTTTTTTCATTCTGCAAATACAGAGGGTGCCAAAAAAATGTAGACACATTTTAAGAAAGGGAAAAACTGTATTAAAATTGTAATACTCAGTATATACCGACAACGGGAGATGAATACAAGTCATGTGTATACATTTTTTTTTTTGGCACCCCCGGTTTTTGCTTCACTCATTCTGTGTGTATTTGTATTTTTACATATGTACAAACATATACATAATATATACATAACATACACATATTTACATAACATATACATATTTACACACACACACACACACACACACACACACACACACACACAGAGAGAGTCTTGTCCTTGAATGTATGCCCATTTTATGGCAAATGAAATGCAAGTTTCTAGAGAGCAGGTGCCACCTACATAGCTGGCATAATACATTAATCAGTAGCTATTCAATAAATATTGCTGCCTGCTGAGGATATCAGAAGCTACACAAATATGTTGGATATAACGATTCTCACATTTATGTTTTGTGTGCATTCATTTCAAGTTTTGAAGCCAACCTTTACTTTATGAAGTATACAATACTGTATCTTTTGCTGTGTTCCAGATTTGGGACTCTCAACTAAGGTAGTTAATTAATCTATTATTTTATTATTATTCTGGCTAAAAATGTGGTGTTCACTTTTGACATGTTGAGACTGTGTGACTCTGCATTATAAAGATCTATACGTTACCCTGTAACTGTTCAAAGATTTCTGCTAACTTCGTTGTAGACAGACACACAACAGTTCAACAGAATTTGTTTGGAACTTACTGTATCATAATTCTATGCAGTTTAGAACTTGGTCTACAGAGAAAGGATCACTCCAACAAATGTTGAAGCCTTTTCACTTGTTTATTCAACAATCTTGGAATTTTAAAATGGCAACATGTGGTAAGAAAATATACAATGACAAAAACCCTACTCCTAATCCTAGACCGAATAGCCTACTTTGGCTATTTCTACTGTTGAGTCTCTGTCCAAAGAATTAAAGGGAATTGCTACAGACCACAAACTAATGATTTTCCTTCTCCACTGTAAATAACAAGTAGGTTCTGAGCTGTCTAGTGAAAGCAAGGCAAAATCTTTATTTCATTTACTGAAGAAAATAATAAATGTTTTTTGGGAATAATACAATTTTAACAATAAGTCACGGAAAGGAAATTTGAACGTATTGGTCTGGTTGTTCCTGTGACATCTGAAGGGTCATTTTACAAATGCAACAAAATTATGGGACTGTACGTCTCTCATCTAGTTCCATATATTAGAAAGGCTTTGTTATTGGTATTTTGAATTAATTTTTAGTTGTTAACCTTATATTAGTTTTTTTAAAGTCATTTTCAGCAACAACGATCACCTTTCATGCTGATCCAATAGAATGAGCTGATGGAAACGTGATCCATTTAAAAACATTAGCACATAGGAATAGCCATACCAATTTTAGTAGAGAAAAATTACTAAAGTCATGCTAAGCTTTAGCCATAATAGTAGGAGAATGATTTTGACAGGAAAATATTGCTGACACTCTTGTGTAAAAAGCATAGAAGGAATTCAGATCACAGGGCAATGCATATTAGATTACTGCATATTTGCATAACATAAGCCAAGCTATAAGCACATAACAGAAGCGGCACAGGAGAAAGGATTCGGTTTTGCAAGAAAAATGTCAAGAGCAGAAGGATAGCACAAAGGAAATACCTTAAGATCTCGCCTTTCCAGATGCAAAAGTTCCGCCCCTCTGATGTCATGACGGATGAAGGTTTCTCTGTACTCTCCCAAATTGAGCAGATCCAGCCAAACAGCAACTTCCTCTGTGCCCCATTTCTGAACTACCAAAGTTAAGAGCAAAACCCCCTTAATTTCTACATGCTCAATGCATCACAAAGGAAAGGTTGGCCAAAGAAGATGCAAAACAGAGTACAGCAGCAGTGCTAGCAAAAGGAAAGGTCAAAGGTGTTGTTTGAACAAAACTGCAATTCCATTTTCTCCCATGCAGGTTACAGACCACCAGCCAACATGAGGCTCTGACTACACACAGACATTCGCGGCAGAGAGCCTCAGCCCGTAGCTTTAGCTCAATTTCCTCCTGAAAGCCACCCAACCTACACGACACGCATAAATAATGTATTTCTCACGGTTAGGATCAGTCACACAAGGTGTTCTGACGATTTCCTTAAGACTATATGAAACGAGCTACAAGTTATCAGGTTGGTGCAAAAGTAACTGCGGCTTAAAAATAATTTCAAATACCGCAATTGCTTTTGCACCAACCTAATAATTAGCTAGAAATGCGAATTAAAATTTAAAATCTGACAATGGGGTCCTCAATTTTACACAAACTTCTGCTTCAGGTCTTGCAGACTTCGAGTGCTGCCTGTATGGATTCTGTTACTATTGATAATTATAAAAAAGAAATGTATTGTTAAATTGATTTAATGTCCTCTAAAAACTGTCCACACAACCCTCTCAGATGGCTGTTTTTCAGTTTGTATAATCATTCTTTTATACATTTTATTCAACATTGACCAGATTAATAAAAGCCTAACTATTTGCCACAGTTGATTTTAAAATGCCCTTCAATAGCAGCTTTATCATGGTCAAAAATCAGATTAGATATCACTTTTTAAAATGAGAACGCTAACTCAAAAGATTTACAAACCGATTTCATTGTGAAAAGCACCTACTATCCTATACATAGAACTTGAAGGTGCTTTAGCATTAAACTAAATCTCTAGGGAAAGGTGGGAAGGGAACCAGGACCACAACTTCAAAGAAAGAGTTTAATCTTTGCTTGAGAATGCAAATATCATAGTAGGTTGTCCTGACCAAGGGGGATTAAAATGGTGTAATTTATGTCCTTAAACAGGAGAGGGAGGCTATATAATTTTAGGTGGAAAATACATTTAGCAAACTAAAGGAATATATGAAAGTCTCTATGTTCCATTTATCAAAATGATCTAGATTTTGAACTTTGATAAAGAAAAACAAGATACACGCTGAAGCCTTAAACTGCTGTTGAGCAAAATAAAGAAGCATCTAAGCAGACACACTGACATCTACCAAACGTAGAAGCCAACCAGCAGTCGCCTCGTTTCCTTGCGTGCTTTTTTGTAACTACAGACTCCCACTGATATGTGGACATGGTTTAGGTACGATGTAATTTTTTTATTATGGTAAAATGAGCATTACATAAAACTCACCATTTTAACCATTTTACAGTGGACAATTCAGTGGCATTTCGTACATTTACAACATCATGTGATGATCACCATGGTCTAGTTCCAGAACATTCTAATCACCTCAGTGGCATCACTTTGATAAGCTATTTTCCCATAGTGTTATACTTTCCCTCCCAGTGTGGACCACCTACCAGGCTGTGCACTTGTCTTCTGCTTGGGAATCTTGTCCTTTTTAAATTTTGGCACTATGCGAAATACTGTGCTTCTGTTGTTTCTCTTGGTGCAATCCATAGGAGGCTCCTGTTCGAGTGGAACAAGCAAAGAATTTTCTCAGGATAGGAAGAGAAGGAAAAACCCTCTAATATAAGAGATGACACAGGAACGGGTTACAAACACAAAATATTGCTGAAATGACAACGTCTTCAAAAACATTCACACAGTTACGTCCACTGAAAATGTACCGAGTCCCGGAAGTTACCTTGGTTCACATAAAAGCTTTTCGTCGCCTGTTCAAGAACAGTACAAACAAAGGCAGTGCTCAAAATGTGTTTGTCCTTGAACATCTCTTCCAAAAGATGAGTTTACGGTCAATGATTATGAAGTCTACCTTTCTAAGGAAACAGGCTGAATTTGACGTACCTCGTCCTCATTTGGGTGTAGGATGTAATACAGCCAGGGGATCTCTGTTAACTTCTGTAGCTCCACCTCCACAGAATGTAAGGCACTGGAGACCCGCTCTTCATGGGGAGATTCCAGCTGCTATTTACCAGACGATTAAAAATCAAAGAAAACAAGGCTCAGTGCCCAACCTCATGTAGAATAAATGACGCTGACAACGAACATCCTCCTCTCTCACTAGGCTAGGCTAGGCTATTGTTACTATTGTCGTCGTTGTTAATATAAAGGAATATAAACAAAGAACAAATTATCTTATAATGAGAAAAATCCAGTTACATTTATCCTTACTTCCCACAGATGATATAAGTAGCTAGTGTGACATTTGCACTAGTGAGTAATCTCATTACTCTACTTATTTGTGACAAAAATCCATCTGATTTACATACTGTGTGGACAACCATATTTTTAAAAATTGGTCAAAAATCCATCAGAGAGTAAGAATTACTTGGCACAAAAATCTAGAAAATTTTTGTAGTAAGTTTAAGGGAAAAAAATCCTAAGGATCTCAGAAAAATTTGGGATGAAAAGCTGTTGAAAAATCAGGGCAATGCAAAAAGCTAAATCGTTTGTAATCTGGAAGAGGGTTTGGAAACTTTACAGAGAATTTAACTGGTCACCTATTATCTACACATTCAAAGCAGTTACTAAAAAGCACTGAAAAATTCGATAAATGAATAAAGGTGAAATAAACACTGATACGTGCAGAACTGGAAGGGAAGTGACTGAATTCTAGTCCGGGCCTTGGTACCAACTATGCAACCAAGGGAAGGTCAGTTGATTTTAGGAGTCGTCGTTTCCACCTCAACAAACAGTAGATTGTGACTAGATTACTTCTAAGGGCTCCGCCAGCTAATAAATACTTTTATAAATAACTTTAAAATTGCAGAGTACTACATATAGGTCCATAGAATTTTAAACAGAAAGTTCAGAGAGAATGCAACTGTTATTTATTATGGATATTATTTTTTCACCTTGTTATTTAAGGTATCTACCATTTCTAGTAGTTAATAAAAATATAGAGACTCTCCACCCTATTATATATAATTTACCACTTTCTTTTTAATCTAAGAATATACGTTTTATAAAATTGATGAAATGGTTACTGCATATTAATTATAGAATCAAAATGAAGAGTAAACCTTAGTTGCTCTCAAACACGATCAACTATTGTGATATCAGTATTGTCAAAGGTTTTGATAAAATTCTCCTGTGTATATTTTAAACCAAACATCCATACTTGACAATGACAGAACAATTAAAAATGGAGGAGGGGGCTCCTTCTATATTAACCTATATCACTGATAAATATTAACCAAATAATATGAATACTTTCATATAGTATGAATTCAAATATATGAATACTCGATGAATACTTTCGGTGTAGAGAACTGAAATACAGAAAAAGTCATGTTTTTAGATCTTGTCAATCAGAAATTACCTGAAATGTACTTCAAATAACACAAAAACTACATGTCCTCCATCCAAAAATTGGGACCCAAGTTACCTGGATTTCCTGGACTAATTTTAAAGAGCAAAACACGATGATTCTGGTTAATCACGGAAGTACCAAGAATAGCCAAGAAGATGTTCCCACTGTTTTTATCAAAAGATGCAACCAGTGCTGCTCCTTCAAGTTCTCCTTCGAGCCGGTAGCAGGAGCAGCCACCTCTGGCCTTAAGGAAGTTGTATTTCACTTCCCTCTGGAGGTGGGTGAGAGCAATGGACTTCGTGCAGCCTCGAGCTTCTCTGTTCTGAGTAAAGGATGCTCTGGGGGTGTTACTCCTCTGCATCCCAATCAAACAAATTCTACCCACAGTCACTTTTTAGTTGCTAGGCTACGTGACGCACCTCCCACTTCCCCACTGGGCGAGTTACTATGACTTTCACTATCACTTTTATTTAAGTGTATATTTTCCAAAGCAAGAGATAAAATTATAGTCGAGAAAAACATTTTAAGACTATTACCGATCAATTAATCAGAATTGTTACAAGGAAGAGAAAATTAGCTAAACGCATTAGGCGTCCTGCACGGTCCCAGCAGCACGTGCGCACAGCTCACAGTCGGACGCTAGGTGGCGAGCAGACCCAACATGCTAGAAACTGGAAGGCTGACCAGGCAAGGCCTGCGGGCGAGCCAAACAGGACATCAGTGGTCGTCTGCACTGAGGCTTGAGGGCTGTGGACTGTGGTCAGATTCAGACTTGGCCTAAACTTGATGTCCAGCACCAATCTGAGTTCATCTAGGGATATGGCTAGTTCTTGAAACACTCAGTCTAGAGAGTGTTGTCTTTTAAGCAAATCCAGAAAGCCATACCAATCATATTTTCATGTTACTGTTGAAAACAAACTTATGATTTCCTCTAATTTTCTGCAAGACTGAGTTTACCATACCCGAGGAATGCCTACTACACTGTATAAAGCGCATGTCTCTCAAACTGACCAGGGAGAGCAGGATTATATAAAAACATGTCGGCATATAGGAGGGGGAAATCCCTTCTCTGGTTAGCCTGAACCCTAACTCACGGGTTTAGCCATGTGTTTTCTGGAAGGAAAATGAGGTAAAAAGGAAGCTCTAAGGGTGGAGGCAAGAGCTGCGTTTTTGCATTAGAATCTGATGAATGTATGCTCCCTAATGAGGTAAGACGCAAGCATTTACCACCATTCTTATGTGATCACTCAGCTCTTTTCCTTACCAAAGGAACCCTGCCAACTAGTAAAGATTCTGTTTCATTATACAGCGCCTTCACATTGATGGCTATTTCAGTGGCAGTGTCTCTAGTAAGACTCTAGGGAAAACAAAAAGACAAGTGGTTCTGTGTTAAATTGGGATTCAATCATCAGCAAATGCTTTACATTTTATTCTTGCAATTTAAATCCACATTACAACCATATTTTAAAATCTACCAAAATTCTATTATAACTGTACAATTTCACACTCGTATTTATTAGCATAATTACTCTTCTAATTCTTATATCACAGAACCCCCCCAAAAAAATGTATTGACTATAGCGAATACACTCAGGACCACATCTCCTACACACAATTATTTATATGCTGGCAACAACATGCACATATTCCCATAAAAAAGTTAAGTCGAAGAAAACCATGTTCTAAACGTCTAAACGGGGCATTATCTGATCATAATTAGTTCTATCCATGACTGTTGGTAGTTCCAACCAGATTGTTTTTTAGATGTTAACCTTGACGACTAACACTTATGTGTATATTAATTTAGGTCGCTTCAATTAAATAATTAAAAGAATAAAATAATGCTGTCTGTTTTCTCTCCACTATTGCCTTTTACCATGTATCACATTTAAGAGAGTTATATTCTACCCAATCTGTTAACTTCTACATTAAAAATTTACAAAAGTTACAAAATTTTATAATTCTCCACAAAAATTTACTAAATTTACCAATTTAGTAAAACAAAATGAAGTAAAAATAATTTCAGTGCACAACTTCAAAACTGAATGAGCATCTTTCATAAAATACATGCTACATTGGTTTGTTCTATACCAAGGTGCAGGGGAAGGAGGAATGGTAATAGTTAAAGGGAGAAGTAGAAGAATGGTGGCAAGGTGACAAGTGATTGCAAGCTGAGGTGGAGAGAATGAAGAGAATTTAAGAACAGGAATGGAAAAGTGGCAGGAAGAGAAAAATAAAATAAAAATTTGGTCACAAATTTACCATAAGCTTCTGGCAGAGATTCATACGGACTACGTATATAATGCACTTTCAAAAGGCATGGCACATTTTATAGTATCAAGACATATGTGTAACACTAAAAAACCTGTGAATGAGGATTTACCATGAGCTCCTCACCTCTGGGAACCGAGGGTTGGCTTTATTCAGCGCGTGGGAGCAGGCGTTCACAGCGTGGGCCAGTTCTTGCTCCAAAAGACAGTGGATCGTGGCTGCGTCACAAATCCTGGGAGCAAAAACAAAACAAATGAACGAAAATCTTTTTTGAGCATTGCTGATTTTTCTGAAGTGTATAAGTGGTAAAACAAGTAAAACAAAAACAGGTCATTAAGGGAAATTTAAAAAAATTATGCTAAATTATGAATGGCACAGAAAAGATTTACAAAAGTCAAACCCCATTGCAACAAAGAATACTACACCAAAAATCTTTCTATAAAAAAGTCAGGATCAGAGATAAATATATTGAGGTGCTACTTGGAAAAGCAAAATATAGTCACACTTCATTTTGCAGTATCATCGGAAAATAAGAGGGGTCCCAAATGCAGAGGGTAGAAAGTTATCTTCTATTCATTGAAACTTCAACTGGGAATAAACACAATAGATCAGGGGAAGAACACTGCCATATTTATCACCTATATGCTAAGTGCTTTCTATAAGTTAACTAATTTACTAATCACAACTTAAAAGGTAGTGTAATTAATTTTCTCCACTTCCTGGATGAAGACACTAACATTCAGAGAGATTTACTATGTACACACAGACAGAGCCAGGATTTGAATCTACGTCTATCCAACGCCAATGCCTGTTATGCCACAGGCGTCTGGAATCGAAACTTTCAAGAATATTCCTAGAAAGACAAAACAATCCTGGAGGGCACTAAGGCCAAAGAAGAGAATGAGGAGATGTTCCACCAATGCTAGAAAATGATGTAAGGTTTGCAGATGAGAAAGAAGGCAAGACTCTTCAAACTCTTTTCACTTCTCATGTCTTCACAAGAATAATCTTTGATCTGGAAAGGGTAGAACAGACAGAAGCCCTGCATAGTTGAATCAAGAGTAAAAGACAGAGTTTAATTCCTAGGGGTCATACAATTGATATCCAAGGCCCAAAGGAACTTGCAACTGTCACCTCAGCATTCTTACCAATGACCTTGAGAATAGACAAAGAATAGGTTATTTAGTCTTCTGATAAAGAATACGTGATTTATCAGAAGAGGAGAGATGAGTAAACGTTATTGTAATTTTCAAAGACAAAGAGGTCAATCAACTTCAGATCGACACTTCCAACTGCCAACTGAATCTCCTAGGTATTTCTAACGTGACTGAAACTCTAGTCCAACATGGAACCTGCCATGCTCAGAATCTGCTCCTCTTCCTAACCCATCTTAAATCGCTCTTCTCCTTCCATCTCTCCTGTCTCAATCCACCGTTCCCTATCGGGACCCTCCTGACATGTTCACCCTGCCCCAGCTTTGCTGTCTTACAGACAATGCTCCCCACTGCTTGCGAACACACCCTGATAAACATATGGCCCCTCCTCCACTCTCCATCCACATTTTCCACACCCTCAAATCTACCATGCCAACATGTCAGTCAGCCCAAACGCCCTGAGATTTCCAGACAGCACCAGGCATTCACCCGCCTCTGGGCCTTTGCACAGGCTGGCTCCCAGGCTTAGCTTCTCCTTCTCTTACTCTTCTCTCAAGACTCAGCAGACAGACCACTTCCTCCAGGCAGCTGTCCCGCACTGCCTCTCTCTGGTATCCCGTGGGACCACAGTGCCCACTGAGTGACCTGGGACAGTGCTTCAGCCACACTGTGCCCTCCTACTCCTCTGCCAGTAAATTAAGAAGAGGGGCTGCGATGCAGTGCCAACAATAGTGGCTGGCACACAGAAGAGGTTCAAAACTAGTTAAATATTTAATGAATAAATTCTGAAAATTGACGAGTAAGCCTGATTTTCATCTTTTGCAAAATTTAAAACAACGGATGGGGAACCAAACTAGGCTGACCAAACCCACGCCTGGCCAAGCTCCACTTCCTTTTTTCCCATAAGGTTATTCGGTTGGTTGATAGGATGATAATATAGGAAGTGTATTTTGGTTTCAAGGGAGCCTATTTTGGTTCCAAGAAAATGCTGTAGTTCTATTTTACTTTTTTTTGAGGAACCTCCATACTGTTTTCCATACTGTATGAATTAGCTTGATTGTGGTAACCATTTTACAGTGTATGCATATACCAAATCATCACTTACTTAAATACATACAAATTTTATGTCAACTATACTTCAATAAAGTGGTGGGGGAGGAAACCCACTGTACACTGGAGTCCATAGAAGTTGTCTGTGGCACCTAAAGAGATGTATTTACT
This sequence comes from Rhinolophus sinicus, assembly GCF_057876585.1. Lineage (NCBI taxonomy): Eukaryota > Metazoa > Chordata > Mammalia > Chiroptera > Rhinolophidae > Rhinolophus > Rhinolophus sinicus. The sequence continues at coordinate 184,913,677 of NC_142516.1, read as the reverse complement.
CTAAAACTACTGTCTCTGTGAAGGAGAAGCTAAGATGGACAGGAATGCAGTTACACGGATTTAGCTGACTAATAGTCATTTTCCCTGTGTTTACTCTAAGCTACTCGGTACCTGGCAGCTATACTTTATTCTAATTTTGAATGCTGTTTTCTAGTAGAAGGGAGTGTATATCTTTTCTTTCATATCTCTAACGTCCAGTATATTCTAGGTGTGTAACAGATATTTAAAAAGGAGAATAAGGAATGGGGGGAGCAGGTGGTGAGTGGGGGCGAGGGGAAAGGGAGTGACTAAGCCCTAGGACCACCGAGCTTTGTTTTCCTTCTCGTAATTTTGATTAGTGACCAGATGAAGGTGCAGAAAGAATGTAATAGCTACCATTCAGAGAACACAAAACATGCCAGACATGAAGTGCTAACGAGGACTGTCCACGGTGGGTCTCATTTACCAGTCACGGCGACCTGGTAAGAAGGCGCTTATTATCCCCATCTGGTAGAGAAGACTGAGGTAAAGAGGAGATAAGAAACCTGTCCGTGGTCCCGCCTCTCTTCTGAAGCGTACTCCTGGCCATACTGACTTTTATCTGTTTTACGCTCGTAAAACTTGGCGTTTATCTCTTTCTTTTCTGTCCACTACAATCAATTTCTGTGTCGTCTCGCGATCTCTGTGATGTGTTTGTCAGAAACTGATTCTTGGACTCTTCCCACCCCCCAGCCCCCACTCTCCTCGGGAGCAGGGTTAATTAATGTTTATATTTCCTTCTACATTCCATCAACATTTAATGAATAATTATAAGGCAATATGTAAGTGAGTAGTGTAGTGTGAAGCCTGTGCATAAACTGGGGAAACACACAGGGACAGAAAGCGTACGGTGCGGCAGAGCACATCTGCACGTGTTTCAGGAAATCCCAGATCTGTTCTGTAGAGAACACAGGTGTGGGTCTGTCCTTGTTGGAGGGGGTCTGATGAAGGGGAGAGCAGGTGTGGAGGGGAAAAATGGAGGAGAGGAAATGCATCTCTTTTAGATACCCCCAAACAACAGAAACGATGCATGAAAACCAGTAAAACGGTGGCCAGCCCGGCGCTGTCAAGCCCACAAGCCAGCAGGCCCCCTGCACCTGGTGATCAGCTCCTCCGCAGCCTGGGAGCACAGCTGCATCTGAGACACCTCCTCCGTCGCCAGGTCCACAGCGTGCTGGATGTACAGATGGGTTCGAAGGACGGCTTTGCCAGAATCACACTTCTGCTTATCTTCCCACGATTTCAGAGTGCTTTCGAAAGCCTATTTAAAATTAATATTACAGTGAGCTGTTAAGAGTTCTGAGGCCCAAATAATGGTGTATTTAGATATTATATGAATAACTATGAAACTACTATTGCTTTTTTCCTAAATAACACCTCATTAAATAAATCATAAATACGAAACATAGTTTAAAGCTCTCCAGTGTATTGCAATAAATAAAAAGTAATATCATCGATGATGGTGAATATATTACTAAAAAGTTAAAAAAAAAGTTTCAATCTTTACTATTATGTGTATAATAGATAGGGTGGACATGGGCAGTCTTATTCGTTATGTATGTGACCTTAATTAAAAATGCATATTGTGGAAAAGGCAAAAATATAGAGATATTGGAAAGATTGGTGGTTGTCCGAGGCTGGGGTAAGGGAGGGAGGGGTGTGGATAGGTGGGGTAAATAATTTTTAGGGCAGTGAAACTATTCTGTATCACCCTGTAGCGGTGGATACAAGTGATTATACATTTGTCAAAATCCATAGAATGTACAACACAATCAGTAATGTAAACTACAGATTTGAGTTAACAACAATGTGCCAATTATTGGCTCATCAACTGTAACAAATGTACTAATACCAGATGTTAATAATAGGAGAATTTATGTGTTTTTTGAGGAGGTGATGAGGTATGTGGGAATAGAATTGGAATTTTCTGTATTTTCTGCTCAATTTTTCTGCGGACCTAAAGAAATTTAATCCATTAATTTAAAAAAAAAAAAGCACCTATACAAATATTTGTTCATATTTAAAACCACAATGGCTTAACTGTCAGATTTAAAAGACAATTTAAATCATTTTCCTTGGTTTTTAAATCTTTTTCCTTAAGATTTCATTAAATCTTTTTTCATAACAATTTATGATTTTTTTTAAAGGCTTGATAAAAATCTAGAAGAATTTTTGTGGTCACATACCCTGTCCCTTGTTAGCATCTGAGCTCTGTTTTTGTGCACGATTTTAATAATCCCTGGAGGCTGCACCCAAGCTTCACCATCCACCTGCACGGGGACGCCCTCATCACCAAGTATAGTGATTTTTACTGTACGGCACTGAAATAAAACAAGTTAAAGAGTTAGAATCCTCCTGGGAAACTGACAGGCAATCTGCATTCAAGTTTGACCATAGTCCATTCTTTTCCACTTACGACGGCATAGCAATAACTAACATAACAAGAAAGTCAGTATTTTATAGATGAATTATATGGTACAGGAGTCATTTGAAATAACGCCCCAGTGGCTCAGGTAGTGAAGTCAGGTTCATTTAGAAAAACAAACCTGGGCTATTCGATGATGCTGCAGTTTAATGACCCTTGACACTGCCATTTGCACACTATCAAATATTGCAACGACCTCCAGGATCTTGTCATCAAATGATGGTGCAGCAAATATCTGAAAGGAAAAACGACAGGTGACTTCTGCTAATGAAACTAAGGTTTAGGTGACACAGCACATCAAGCAAGGTAAACTCTGCAATAGACATATTTTTAAAAAACACACAAAAATAGTAAGCAGAAAAGTAAGTGAACAGTACTAGGACATGACACTCCAAGGCCAAAAACACCAAAACACTAAAGATAGCTTCAAACAACATAATAAAAAAAGGTTTTAGGACCCACGTGGCTATGATACTCATGCCCCTTATAAAGCACTCTTTGGACTAGTAAACGATTACATTTCCAAAGGATTCATCTTGATATAAAATATATTAAATATCTGTTCATACATAACTCAGAGGTCTTGACAAAATAAAGCACATGTAATTTTAAGAAACCTGAAAAACCCAAAAGGTGATATAGATTTCATAAGGTTAAAGCTAATGAACGTGCAGGTTTTGATCCAATTCACTAGGTATATTCTAAGGGAAATCTTCCAAGGTTACAAACAGTATGTATACGTGCTTTGTATCTTAATACAAGAACTTTTTAGGGTGTTGGAGAATATGGAAATAGAAACCGCAGGGGATGAGAATCATGTAGGCTTACTTTACTTTGATGTTAACTGCATTTTCACAAAATTAATTTAACCTAAAAATTTAAATTTCACCTGTATTACTTTGTCCCCTTTACTCTCTTTTTACTATTCATAAATAATTATGCCTCTGAAAAAATTATTGAGTATAAAGTAGTATACTAATGAAAACTTTCACTGAAAATATCAGGAGACATTTTCAAACACTGATAATTTCTTATCATTTTTGGTGTCAGACTGCCTAGTTTTAGACTCTGCCTCTGCTACCTACTAACTGTGCGCACTTAGTGTCAGTTTCTTTATTGGTAAAATTTAGATAAAAAGTGTAGGTATTAAATAATGAACGTGTAGCTCTCAGAACATTGTCTGGCTACCTAGTTGGTGTTCAAGGAATGTCAGTTTTATTGATCTTAATCTCACTGATTTCTTCCCCTTAAAATATTTAAGAGAAGTGAAAGGCTGACAAAAAATTGACTGCTAATGTTAGTTTTATATGACAATAGGATTGGAATATATTTAAATCATGAAAACTACAAATACTTTCCAATTTACTTTAATCCCCTGCCTGCTTATTTAAGAGCCCTGAGAAAATGGATCTGTGGGAACCATTATGTCATAAGCCTCAAATCAAAGGGCCTATCATTCAATGTATGTGACGCTTCAAACAACATCGTGATAACACTTCTCATTTTTATGTTCTATATACTTTAATAATTGTGCCCTCTCTTTTTCAATATTAGTTTTAGAACAATTACATTTGTTAGGTAGTGCTTTTTTCCTTTTATTATAGGAAACTATAAAAAGCCATCAAAAATAGCCCTAAATCTCAATGGCTAAATAAGCCTTAACATTTCTAAAAACAAGAATAATAATATCACATAAATTTAGAAAATTAAAAGTAAAGAAAGGTATTATGGTAGGTAGGATGATGTCCCTTTCTCCACCCCGAAAATGTCCATGTCCTAGTCCCTGGCATCTGTGAATGTTACCTTATATGACAATGTTACCCTAAATGTCAAAAGAGACTTTGCAGATGTGATCAAATTAGGGACCTTGTGCGGGGGAGGTTATCCTGGATGATGTGGGCGGGCCCAATGTAATCACAAAGGTCATTAAAAGTAGAAGAGGGAGGCAGAGGAGGCGACCAAAATGATGTAACGCAAGACTCAAGCTGCCTTTGTTGGCTTTTGAAGATGGAAGGAGCCACAAGTCAAGGAATGTGAGCAGCCTCTAGAAACTGGAAAGAGCAAGGAAATACTTACATCATCCTCTTTAGTTCCACCCCAAAAGTTAGTGCCTCCGGCATAGCTGGGAATGTTCAATACTGCTATTCCTTGCAGACTGGGCAGAGGAATATACTGCCCATCACACTGTAAGGTAAAAAGCTTACAGGTTAGATAAAAAGAGTAAAACCACTAGCTTGGAAGCCACGAGAATACCAAAGACAAAGGATGATGGAGGAAAATGTATTGGTAATGTTTGCTGTCTTATAAATATATTCCTACACATTACCCTTACCTTATTTTTTTAATTTAAAAATTTTAAAGTATAAATAATTGCAGCAGAAGTTGTTACAGAAAACCAAATTAAACCAAAAAAACGTTTTTACCTCTTCTTTCAACCAAAATCAGGCAGTACTTAATTTTTTTTTCCAGGTCACTTAGGATATTCTCATTTTTATTATGGTCATCTTTGTCCTTATTTTAAGCATTCTTCTGAAAGCAGCGTCTGTGAGGGTGGACTCTGGGTTCCCACCATCTCATCTAGTATCTCTGACAACTTGTGGTATTTTGGTGGTGCTTAGTAACTAACTGGTGACTGGTTAAACTGAAAACTGAGTTTTTCAAGTAGTCAGAACCAAAAACACTACACATGTACATTGGGAAGTCTCATACTCCAAGCCTTCTAATTAATCACTTAGATGAAAATTAAATTATCAATTAATAAGGAAAAAAATATTATATGGGTAGTGAAGTAATTATACATGACATATGAATAAATTCTTGCTGAATAGAAGGTTTAAGTCTTATTTTTAAGAGAAGAACCTGCAGATGTCACACTTAAAATAAATGCTATATTTTCACCAAATAATTCTTTCACTAGAAATAATTAACATAACTTTATAAAAATTGCATTTTAATGCCCAATCAAAATTATCTGCAATCTTTAGATCAACTGAAAATTCTGTTTGAACCAATTTTTCAAACATTTTAAATAACTGAGAATACGTTATACTCAATTTACCCCCACAGGCGTCTTTTACAATTCCTTTCTTTACTTCTTCATGAAAACACATTCAAAGGTCCACACTGTATTCCAGCACCTAGGACTGTTCCTGCAACACAGCTGGTGCTTAGTGTGCATTTGTTAAAGGAATGAACACTAAGTATTTAGTAGAATAATAAACTTTCGCTGAAACCAAAGAACTGAACACGTATTTTTGTGTAGTTTAGAAAATGTTTAAATCATATAACTAACTTAAAGAAAATGGGAAAAAATCTATCTTTATAAATATAAAATAAATATTTAAAGAAACAATTCTGTGGAATCTTAAAGATTTTATAATAAAGGCCATATATGACAAGCCCACAGCTAACATTATACTCCATGGTAAAAAGCTAAAAGCTTTCCCTCTAAGATAAGGAACAAGACAAGGACTTCCACTCTCACCATTTTTATTCAACATAATGTCAGAAGTCTTAGCCAGAGCAATTAGGCAAGAAAAAGAATTAAAAGGCATCCATATTGAAGAGGAAGAAGGAAAACTGTCACTATTTGAAGATGACGTGATATTATACATAGAAAACTCTGAAAACTCCATCAAAAAATCATTTAAACTAATAAACTACTAATGAACTATCAAAAAAGAAATTAAGAAAATAATCCCAATTATAATAGTAGCAAAAAGAGTAAAATACATAGAAATAAATTTAACCAAGGAGGTGAAAGACCTGTATATTTAAAACTGAAAGACATTAATGAATGGAAGAAGACACAATAAATGGAAAGATAGTTCTCGCTAATGGATTAAATAAGTTAATATTGTTAAAATGTCCATACTACCGAAAGCAATATAGAGATTCAATGCAATGCCTATCAAAATTGCAACAGCATTTTTCACAGAACTAGAATAAACAATCCTAAAATTTGCATATAACCACAAAAAACCCCAAATAGCCAAAGCAATCTTGAGAAAGACGAACAAAACTGGAGGCACATCATTCGAATAAATAAAGAGATTGGTTGTTGCAAGAAGTGGGGTGGGGGGTGATGGGAGAAATGGGTGAATTTTTTTTTTTAGTTTAAATAAACAATTAAAAATTAAAAAACTAAATAATAAATTGAAAAATTTTAAAATTCAGAGCAGTCTTCAAGGTTTATAAATGAATGCTATGAAAAAAATGAACACTTTCAGAAGTTCCATCTAAATTTCTTAATTTCATTAATTTATTTCAATAGTATTGGTTTCTTTTGTAAATGCATTTAAAAACAATACTCAGAGAGGAAGTCCATGGTTTCACCAACATGCCAAAGGGGTCCAAAGCCCAAGAGTTAGGAAACGCTGTTCAATGCAGAGTAAAATGCAGCTGTGTAAGTAAGATAAGTCTTGTTCAAAATTTGGACCACCAGTAGACAAGGCTAGAAATACTATTTCTGAAGAGCTAAAGGAATAAAGGCAATTCAAACATTCTGATTCGCAATAGTTCCTTACATTTTAAAGCTAGCTGCCTATGGGGCTTAATCACAGTATTTACCAAATTATGGTAAAATGATTATTTACCTGTCTGTCTCTCCCTCAAGACAGGGCCAGGGATTGTTCAAGACACTGAGGAAAACTAAGAGGAATACAATTTCCTACCTGTCCTTAAGGAGAGTGGCTAGGGGACATGGGTAAGAAAATGAATGAATGATTACAGCACAATACATAGGCGAGAACCCAAGCTGACCTGGGATGGGGTTGTCAAGGACAGCGTTTACTAAGTGGGTACCTTCCAGATTTTGTACCTTTTCAACCAGGAACATCTACCTTAATTTCACAAGCACCGATAAATCAAACTAGCTGACCTAGTAGTGGTGCTCCAGAGTGGAAGGTATCTTTCCTAGAACATTTAGACGATAACGAGTGAGCCAGGCACCTCTATAGCCCGCAGTGTGAAGATAATACCTAATAATAATACTCTGTTTAACTCATTGAGCCATAAACTTAGGATTTGTTCATTCTTCAGTGTATAGGATATCCCTTCATTAGAAATATCTGGTTATAAAAAGATACAAGATAGGAAAGATGCCTGTCAGCATAATTCACAGAAATCAGTAGACTTTTCAAAGCCATGTCCCCAACCTTCTTTTTCCTGTTATTGGAGGAGATTAAATAACTTTTGCTGTCCTTAATTTCTTATTTAAATTAGTAAAAAATACTAAAAAACTTAAATGGTCAAAATCTCTTTTACTAACTTGTTAGAAATAATTGGAATGAAAATACACTTATATGAAAAGATTCTACTTATGATGAAAGTTATTTTCAGGGATTCGTGAAACTTGAGGCATTATAGAATTGGGTCAGAATTTGAAAACTTAATGAGAAAATCCATGAAAAATGCCACCCTAAAATGTACTCCCATGGCTCCATCTTTCCACGGGGTCCCATGACTCCACATTGGCATCCAAATTTCAGGAGCCAATGACAATCATAATTAAGTGTGTCACTTGTATCTAGTGTCTATCTATATACCTTTAGTAGGAAGTTGGTGACTACTTCCATTTTTCCCCTTCTCAGTGTTTAAACACTAATCAAGAAGAATTTAGGCCAAATTCACTCCACAAATAAAATCATTTTTCTATGTAAGATAACATGAACTGTTTTTACTTCAAATGAACTTGAGATGAACTTACCTCAAGTTGAACCCTCTGTTCTAAATTCTTGTATGATCTCTGTAATAACTCCCGGGTTCCAAGGACTCCATACCACATCAAGTTTTTAGTTCGGCTCCTGAAAATGTATGTTGGCAGGCAATTTCAATGACTATCATTTATTTACTCTTTAAAGGCAGAGAGAGCAAAAGAGGTAATAAATGAAATTAAAGTAAAATTGCCTTCATGTAATAATGTTATTACCATTACCAAGTTACCTGCATTTTTCAGGGTGTTCCTCTCTCTTATTATTAAATTCTAATGAAATTTTTGCATCTAATCCAATCCCAAAGTAATTGTTCATGACACATTTTTCTGAATATCCGTCTCTATGATAATAAGGAAAAGTACATAAAAGTCAATTTCAGGTTCACAAAATTACAATTTATACACAAAATAGCACTTAAGACCATTTAAGACTCCATTCCTGATAGAGAGTAAAGTTTAGCAGGAATTGCTTCCTATTCACAGGCCATGTGCATGACCCTGGCACACGCATGTAAATTTGGATAACATATAAAGAGATGGTGGGCAAGGCAAACTGGAGACAGAGTCGTGGTAATACTTTTCTACTAATTGTAACAAAATCTTAGTTCTCTCTCCTACGTGAGCCCCTCACTACACGCACAAATGGGAAGGCCCTGTACTCAGGTGCCAATACTCTTTTATTTTATCATTAGAAAGTCATTTCCACTTCTATTCTTATCAATGGACAAACAGTTACTGAGCAAAAAACTACTAAATCTCATCCATTCTTCTAGGTGCTTTGGAAAGTACAAAGTGTAAAACATGGCACTGTCGTTGAGGATGTCAGCGGAGAAATGAGATACAATAAAGGCAAAATTAAATATGGAAGGAAAAGGACGTGTATATTGAACTGCCCAAAAGTTTTTCAGTAGTTTAAGACGGAAAGAGATCAATGTGGGTTAAAAGCTTCCTGAAATAAGTAAACTCAGAGGCTGGATGTGGAAATATGACAGATTTGGCAAGAGTGAGAAAGGAAATGACAGGAACAGCAAGAATATGGATATGAAGGAGTCAGTAAATAAAATATTCCAGGGACAAGCGAGTAGGCGGTGCCTGACTCCACCACAGAGTCGTTACCAGAGACAGGAGGCTGGAAGGACCCACCTCAGGTACAGATCGTGAAAACCACTGTAGTTCAAATGGATCAATGTGCTCTGATGATCCTTTTTATATATGGAAGCTTATGTATTGCAATACATTTAAAATGTCTCAGTAGCATAACACAGACACAAGAAAAGCCCAAACAAAACATTTGCAAAAGTATTTTCTTACACTGAATCTGGATCTGGGTCAATAAATGGCGTCGCACCACAAGGGTCAATGTTTGCTAGTAACATTTTGTTGATAATAGAACTCCCAGCAATTGATGCAGCTAGTCCTGCTCTTAAACCTAGCCAGAAAAAAATACACACAGGATCACACGTTAAGAAATAAAAAACAAAAACAAAGAAAAAGCCAGTCCATTGTTTTCAGGCATAATTTCAAATATCTTGCTCCCAAAGCATTATTTTCAGTACCCGCTCTTCTCATTAGTCAAAACTAAGAGCTATGATATTGGTAAGTACATGGTTTTTGATACTTCTTAGGATCTGTATGTTTCCATTAAAAAAACAAAACAACAACAACAACAAAAACTTGAAGCAGATGAGGACCTAAATCGGAGTCTCTTTGTGACAGTTTCTTATTTACCATCCCAATGATTCTATATCTTCAATAAATAAATATTACTTCCTTTGTTATAGCAAATAAAGTGTTGTCTGTAAGTAATTTACAATAAAGGCTGAATTACCCAAAATGTTATGGAGTTACTTCTATACTCTCAAAGCATAGATAATAATACTCAATTGACAATGTTAACAGATATACAAATGTGAAAACACAGTGTTGGTGTCAGTAATAAGTAGTGAAGTATTAAAAGCAGGTATTAATGAATTTAAGAAGAATACAGTACTGAACATTAAAAAATGAAGCATTTATCTTACTTCTAAATATGCAAAACTTCAAATTTATTTCAACATGCTTTCTACTAACTAGTTACGGTATTCAAAGCTAATGAATCTTATCCACCCAACCTAATATTAAGGCTAGAAGCACTACAGTCTGGAGAGCAGGCAATAGGGACCTAAGGGAACAAACAAACAAAAGAGAAAAAATAGTGAAGAAAAACACGTCATGCAAGAGAAACACTAGGAAATGAAGGAAAAAGGTCCTTTTTTACTTAAGCAAATATTCCTTTCCCAACATATGCTCTTCTTAGATTAGTATTCATTATTTTAGCTACTAAAGTTTAGTTGATTATCAAATAATCAAGATGAATTTTATTGTCATTTAATTTCACAGTTTGAATATGCTACGGCACACTTTACTATGCCAATTTCCATTATGCCTAAATAAGTAAATAAATGAACAAAACAATCGTTCCAATGAGAGGAAAGAACAGTTTGGAGAGGTAAATGAGCCACACTCCAGTTGTTCCACAGAAAAGTATAATATTTTCTAAAATGTTTTAAGTTTAGCCATATTTACAGCTTTAGCCCAGAAAGGCTATCCCAAGGTTCCAGGTTTGGATAGAGACATGACCTCTAGACATAGAGACCATTCCAGCATCAAGCATGCACAGGATTTATCTTTCAACATTTTCTTTGAGATATTATTTACATACCATAAAATCCGCCCTTTTAAAGTGTAAAAATCAGTTGTCTGTAGTATCCACACGAAGTTGTGCAATGATCATTACAATCTAATTCTAGAACTTTTTTTTTAATTACCCTCAAAAGAAACCCCAGACCTATTAGCAGTAATTTTCTATTCTTTCCTGACCCCAGACCTTGAAAACCACTAAACTACTTTCTATCTCTATGGATTGACCATTTTGGACATTTTAAATGAATGGAATCACATAATATGTGGCTTTTCTGTCAAGATTCTTTCACCTGGCATAATGTTTTCAAGGGTAATCATATTGTAGTATAGAAGTGTTTTATTTTTTTTTAATGGCTAACTAATATTCCACTGTATGCATATACCATATTTTGTTTCTCCATTTATTAATTGATGGATATTTGGGTTCTTTCCATTTTTCAGTCTTATGAATAATGTTGGTATAAACAGCTGCGTACAAGTTTTTGTACAGACATATAATTTCAATTCTCATGGGTAGACACCTAGTAGTGGAATTTCTGGGTTGTATGTTAACTCTATGTTTAACTCTTTGAGGAACCGCCAAATTATTTTTCAAAATGGCTGCACCATTTAACATTCTAATCAGCAATGTATGAAAGTTTCAATTGCTTGATGTCCTTGCCAATGTTTATCTTTTTTTTTTTTTTATCATAATCATCCTTGTGGTTTTGATTTGCATTTCCCTGAGGACTAACGGTGTAAGCATCTTTTCATGTGCTTACTGGCCATTTGTATATCTTTTTGGGAAAATGTCTACTCAGATCCTTTGCCCATTTTTAAATTGGAATATTTATATTTGTCTTTCTACTGTTGAATTTTAAAAGTTCTTCATATATTCTGGATACTAGTACTTTATCAGATATGTTCTTTGCAAATATCTTTTCTCATCTTGTGGACTACCGTCATCTCACTTTCTTGGTAGTGTCCTTTGAATCACAAATATCTTTAATTTTGATAAAGTCCAATTTATATTTTCTTGTGTTGCTGTGCTTTTGGTGTCATATCTAAGAAACCAATCCCTACTCCAAGGTTATGGACATTTACATCTATATTGTCTTTCTATGGTTTTATAGTTTTAGCTCTTAGTTTAACTCTTTTATCCATGATGAGTTAATTTTTATATATGGTGTGAGGGAAAGGTCCAACTTAATTCTTTGCATGTGGATATTTAGTTGTCCCAGTACCAATAGTCAAAAAGACTATTCTTTCCCCATTGAATAACTGTCTTTGCACATTTGTTGAAAATCAATTGACCACAAACGTAGGAGTTTATTTCTGGATTCTCAGTTCTGTTCCACTGATCTATATGACTATTCTTATGGCAGTATCATGTGGTCGTGATTACTGTAGCTTTGTGGTAAGTTTTGAAATAAGGAAGTGTCCTTCAACTTTCTTCTTCCTTGTCAAGATTGTTTTAACTATTCGGGGCCCTTTGTATTTCCATGTTAATTTTAAGACCAGCCTGTCAATTTCTGCAAAATAGGCAGTTGGGATTTTGATATGGATTGCATGGAATCTGTAGACAATTTGAGATGAATTGCCATCTTAATAATATTAAGTCTTCTAATCCATGAAGGTGTGTTCCCATTTAGTTACGTGTTCTTTAATTGCTTTCAGCAATGTTTGTCATTTTCAGAGTTCAAGTCTTCCATCTTCTTAGTTAAATTCCTAATTTTTAAAATTTTGATGCTATTGTAAATGGAATACTTTCTTAATTTCATGTTCAGATTGTTCATTACTAGTATAAAGAAATACAATTACTTTCTGTATACTAATCTTTTATCCTGTAACCTTGTTGTACTCATTTAATTATCTCTAATAGTGTGTTGTATGTGTGTGTATGTATGTCTTAGGATTTCCCATATGCAAAGTCAATTTGTGAAGAGATACAGTTTTACTGCCTCCTTTCCAATTTAGATGCTTTTAATTCTTATGTTTCCTAATTTCCCAAGCTAGAACCTTCAGTACCATGTTGAATAGGAGTGAAAAGGTGTACATCTTTTCTTGTCCCTGATGTTAGAGAGAAAGCTTTCATCCTTTTATCATTACATATTATGTTAGTTGTAGGTTTTTCACAGACATCTTTTATCTGGTTGAAGAAGTTCTTTTCTAGTCCAAGTTGTGCATTTTACCATCAGAGGATGTTGAATCAAAATGCTTTTATCTGTATCCATTGAGATGAATATGTGATTTTTGTCCTGTAGTCTTTCAATATGGTATATCACATTAATTGATTTTCATATGTTGAATCAACCTTATATCACTTGGTCATGGTGTATAATTCTTACGCATTGTTGGATTCAATTAGGTAGTATTTTGTTGAGGATGTTTGTGTTGCTACTCATAACGGATATTGGTCTGTAGTTTTCTTGTGATGTCTTTTGACTGGTTTTGGTATCAGGGTAACTGGCCTCATAGAATGACTTGGAAAGTGTTTTTTCCTCTTCAGGCTTTTGAAAGAGTTTGTGAAGGATTGGTGTTAATCATTCTTTATACTTCATCACTGAAGCAATACGGATCTGGGCTTTTCTTTGTAGAAAGTTTTTGATTACTAATTCAATCTCTCTACTTGTTTTAGGCCTAGTCAGATTTTCTATTTCTTCTTGAATCAGTTTTGTTTCCAGAAGTTTGCGGTTTCCAGGAGTTTGTCCATTCATCTAGGTTATCTCTTTTGTTGATATGCAATATTTTATAGTTTTCCCTTATAATCCTTTCTATTTGTAAGGTCCATAGTGACTTCTCCTCTTTCATTCCAGTTTGACTCTTTTCTATTTTCTTGGTCAGTTTAGCAAAAGGTTTATCAATTGTTAATCTGTTTACAGACCAACTTTTGGTTTCATTGTTTTATTGCGTTGTTTTCTAGTCTCAGTTTATTTCCAGTCTAATTTTTATTTATTTACTTCCTACTGCTACTTTGGATTTAGTTTGCTCTTCTTTTTTTCCAGTTTATTAAGGTGGAAAGTTATGCTTTAATATGGGCATTGACAGCTATAAATTTCCCTCTAAATACTGCTTTAACTCCATCAAATAAAGTTTTGTTTTCATTCATATGAAAGTATTTTTACTTTCTCTTGTGATTGTTTTCCTTTGATCCATATATGTGTGCATTTTCCAATATCACTCTGTAATTTGTTTCTAATTTCATCCTATTATGGTCAGAGAACATACTTTGTATGATTTCAATCCTTTTAAATGTACTGAGAATTATTTTATGGCCTAATATATGGTATATCCTGGAGAATGTTCCAAATGCACTTGAGAAGAGTGTGTATTCTGCTGTTGTTGGGTGGAGTGTTCAATAAACATCTGTTAGGTCTACTTGTTTTATGTGATTTCAAGTCTCCTATTTTCTCACTGATCTCTGTGTAGTTGTTCAATCCACTATTGAAAGTGGAGTACTAAAGTCTCGAACTATTATTATTGAATTGTGACTCACCTTTAAAAATAACTTGTGTTACACCCTGATTTTGAGGGTGTAATTTGGTGAATCTGGAGAGTTTTCACCAACTCAAACAGCTAGTACTTAAGGAGGCCTCTGAGACGTCTGTATTTCCCTTCGCTGCTACACAAGTCCTTTGGTTTCCACTAGTACTAACCTAATCTCAAGGTAAATTCATCTTATCAGGTCTAGAATAGATTCCTCAGATGTTCCAAAATGAAACAATATTACTAGTCTAAAAATAACTGCAGAGAGACTTGTGGCTTAAAACTAAAGGGAAAGCTGTGAACATATTTAAAAGGTAGTGGAATATAGGATCAGATTTACCTTGGGTACCTAATAAATGCAGATTCCTGGGCTCCACTCTACAACTACTCAATCAAAATTTCTCAGGGCAGGGCCCATAAACATGCATTTTACTACTTCTTAGGTAATTCTTATACACATACAAGTCTAGGATCTGGATTCTGATTGATTAGAGTACCAAGAACATGCTCCTAAAGGGACATTTACCTTTAAGAACACGTTTCTGTAGCTCATGGAAAAGAATACTTATATATTTTCACAGAAATACTTAAAAATATACCATGTTTCAGAACAGGTACTACCTGGGCAGATTATTCTGGTATTGAGCACAGGGAGGTTCTCTTTGCTGGCGGCCACAGTTGGACCAGGGCCAGAGTCAGTCTGGCAACGACTTGCCCGACCATCTGGAGACCGAGGTGCAGTTTTCACTGTTGGCAAAGGGTGCAGATTAAAAGGAGGAAATGATAACGTTATAAAAATAAGCAAGCCCCTATAAATTCCAGACCTAAAATAATTTAATACATGTTTAAATCAATCAGTAGAACTGCAAATATTACACTGTGCTTACCTATTCTTTTACCATTTTGTTTTCATTGTTTTTGAGGTTTACTATATGGAGGGTCTCTGCCACAGGTAGATACCTTGATTTCTCACTTCAAATAGATGGAGATCAGCAGAAAAGAGACGCTTATCATAATTACAGGTCTATAATACTCATAATTTGAATGTAATCACCCCACATTTAAAGATAAACAGAAATTCTGAAACTGATAATTTTTTAAATGAAACGTGTTATAATGCATATTACTAGTGCAATCCTTGTCTCATAAATGTTAGGTGAATGATCAAATTTAATTAATGTGATTCCCAGAGTTAATATGTGAAACATGAATTAACATTTTCTTCTATAGAGAGTAAAAACAGTATTTTTTCAAATGAAAGCAACATACTTTTCTTGTACTTCTCAATTATTTATTCAGAACTATTGGCCCCAAACACTTCTATCATATATTTGTAAAAGTGCAATACGTTTTAAAAATTGTTCCAAGAGAGAGTTACTCTCAAAGTTAACAACAAAAAGAGAGATTTAATTCTGCCTAATCTGGGTCATTTTAATGAAGAGCAAATAGTATGTTTAACTAATTTAGGAGCTATTGGCGAATGTTTAAAAAAACAGTAATCCTCAAACTCAATTTAAAAGTACTCTAAAACTTAATTACCTTTACTTACCCTAAGACTAATTACAAACTAACTATATTAATCTTACACTCTCTTCTCTCTGTTCAAAAACAATCCAATTGCACTAAAGAAAAACAGCAGAACAGACACTCTCTTTTTTTTTTTATGTATGGGAGCCCTGGAGCTAATTTCTAATAAAAACAACCTTTTGATATTCATCTGTGATAAAAAGCAGAGAGTGTCCTACTGACTAAGATTGATGTTCAATTTTAGGTAAATAAATTAATGTTTCATGGTTCTTCTTAAATATCTCATTAATCTTATTAACATGCTGTATTTTACACATCTCAGGCATATGATTACACAAAATAGCGATAATACAATGAGTGTGCTTCAAAAAGTAAGGATTACTTAATAGAGAAACACTTCTATTGCTATTGATTACAACTAAATTGGATTACTAGCCAAGCAATAAGACCCAATACTGCACCATTGAAGACTTGCATACCCTATGTCTACTTCAATATCAGCGTCTATAGCTCTATACCTCTGTTTTTGTTTCCTTTGTAGACTACAATGAAGTATCAAGTTCATGAGAGTATAGTAAGGTGGGACGGTAGCTGGGTGAAAAACCATTAGCAATGACTACTGAAAAACCAATCCTCCAAAGGGAGCTGTTGTCGTAGGGGGACTCATCTTGCAGCATATTGTAATGACGCCACTGTCAACCCTTCCTGAGTCAACATTTCTTAATGGATGAAACATACATGGCCTGCTTATCAAACTCCAGATAAAGTAAACTCGAGATGATAGAATCAAGTTTCAAAAGACTGTAACAAGGTGAAATGATAGATCCAAATCAAAAAGATAAAAATTCATAGGGATGAGCATACACTACTGTAATTAGGTTAAAAAAATCACTTGCACAAAAACAGGAGGAAGAAACCAGGTTTACATAGTACCACTATTTAATACTTCAAGCCAGAAATGTGGGGTAGTCTTTACAACATCAAAAATATCCAGAGTGAGTAGTGTATGGGTGTCACTGTGCTATTATACAAATGTCGGAAGAATGTTGTTCAAAATGGCCTATTTTAAGTTAAACATTGACCAAATGGGTGCAACGAGGAAAACAAAAAGTTTGAAATCAAGTCAAAGATTGATAGAAGAATTTAGGAGCAATAACTTGGAAAAAAATGTATAAGGTGTGGAAAGAGGAGATGGTCCCATAAAAGCTGTCTTCAGTACCATTTAAGGCTATCATTCGGCATCAACTCCAACAGAGTGGAATAATGTGTGAAATTGCTTTTAAACTAACTGTAAAGCACTGCACAAGTACCATTAATCATTACTGTTAACATTATCACACATAAAACTTTATCGATAATCATTGTAATCATGGGTAGAAATTTAAGGAAGAAAATATAAAGCTCAATATAAAGAAAAACTTTCTAACAATTAGAGCTGAGCATAAGAGTAGGATGGAGAGAAAGTAAGTTTGGACCAATGAGCCTCTGTCCAAGGAGTTATAAAGTATGCTTGCATTGGATTACAGGCTGCAACAGGGACATACAAGGACGAAAAGGTCTGTTATAGAATTGGGTTGTGTGTTGGAGTAGGTACTTATACAGGCCCAAAGGACTAAGGTAGTAGATTATGCGTGCATTGGTTGTATGCCAGACATATGAGGCCTGGAAGGTCTAATTTTCAAGTCTCAAAGAGTTTTAAATACAATTAAGAAATATTCTTTCAAAGTTAATGTAATTAGTAGCAGCAGCAGTGACAGTAGTAGGAATAATATTAATGATATTGACAGTAAACACTCTTACAGTACGATGTATCAGTCACTATTCTAGGCACTGTATACATATTAAGTTACTTAACCCTTGCAATAAATAGGTATATTATGGAGAAGCTACATTTTTATCCCCATTTTACAAATGAGGAAAACACAGAGAAGTTAAGTAATCTGCCCTAGTTTACATGTAATGAAAGTAAAAATTTAATGAGTGCAAACAGTTCTGATATGTTGACTTTTCATTGGTACTATGTAATTATTTCCATATTATCCTCTCATCTTCATTAATATTTTAATTCCTGCTTTGTTTTATTCTAGTAAATTAATTTTTCCATTACACAATATGATATATTAAAAGTATTAATATAAATCCATCCTCAACTCAAACCTAAAACTACTTTTTTTTTTTTTTTTTTTTCAGTTTGAAGCTGATACTGAATAATATTGCATGGCAACTACTTCTTAATTTACTGGCAAAAATAATTTCAGTAGAGAAAGGGTTGTAACTAGATAGCCTATCATTTTAAGGCTTAATTTATCAATAAGGATTATCAGCCACCTATGCTGATCAATGGACTCAAGGAACTGATGAATTATTTAAATGCCGAATTTTATGCATGTGGACCCTGCAGCTTTCATATAATTCTCAAAGGAATCTGCGGGCTAAAATAGGTTAAAATCTGCTGATTTCGGTGTTTGCTCCTTCATTCTTCAGGAAAATTAAGATACTTAGGCATATTGGGTCCCATACTCCTTAGCTTACTATGATAATCTCTAGATTACATAATAACAAGGAGACGTGAGACTACTTAACAGTGTAAACAATGTTACCTTTATTGTTTTAGTATTCACGAATATGTAAGCTTTAAATTCTACTTGAAAATAAAAACACAAATAGTATATTTCAAACTGATAAGCTTTTTGAAAACTAAAAGCAAAATTACATTTATTTAGTTCCAAAATAATTTTATCGTAGTTTTCTTACCAGTTAATGACTCTTTTGTATCATCGTCTTTGGATTCTTCTTTAGATTCATCTGTTTCTGTACTATCATAATCAAATGACTGATTGACTGGTTCACAGGGGTGAACTGTCTGGTCGTCCATAACTTTAAGTAGTAAGAAGATAAACACATTTGAACATGTAAAAATAAAATCCACAAATATTAATATATGCTTAGAAAAAAAACGGAAACATCAACCAAAAGAAATTCCATATTCATAAATAAACACTAATAGGCAATGAACTTGGGTGTAATGTCTATAAGTACTAGAGATTATAAAACTAAATAAATCTGTCCAAATTGTATTTTTATTAAAAGAAAAAATAAGATATAAGTATTTTAGAGAATGAAAGACAAATCCAAGTTACAACCTGTAAAGGGTTTTTGGATTTATTGTTTATATTAAAATTAAGTTTTAGTCTACTATGAAAACTCTAAGAGAAGTATATACATTATATTGAGATAAAAAGTAAAATATAGGCAAAACTTTTATAAACTCTTAAAAAAGCAACATAAACATTTAGGAAATAAATGTTAAGAAAATATTTTCCAAGTAGATTACAGGTTTGATTTTTGTTTAGAATTTAACAGATTCCAATTAAGAAAAAAAGATTTTAAATTTTAAAAATTGTATTTAAATAATTTTCAAGTTTATTTCAATGTTTCCAGTGTACTTTATTTCTGAGATTTTATTTTATGTTTCATTAATATGCTGATCCTTACTCCTCAAACAATAAATAGGATTAAACACAAATTTCACTTTAATGGATTTATCTTCTTCTATCTTGTCTTAGAGAAAACATTTTAAGTGTGTCCAGTCTGACCAGTATGAAAATTTCACTGCATTTGTGATATGAATGTTGCTAACTTCTTCAAAAGCTAAGTGTGTTCATTTGTACCTTTTCCAGCTTCTTCAATGACTTGCCTCACTGCTTTCTTTAAACTGTTTGCCCGCAACATTATTTCCTTTGGTTTGAAGGCTTTCTGGGAGGACGTTCTTGTCGTGTCATCCAAGAGCTGTTCCCTGCTTTCACACAAGGATTCTTCACTGGAAGATTCCACCGTGTCTTCTTCTACGAGGACAGGGCTGATGCCTGGGGGGAGCGGAGCCGCCTGGGAATCCGCGTGCAAAGCCTGGAGCAGTTGTTCAAGCTTCTCGTTTAGCACTGAACACTAAGAAAACAAAAAGCCGTAATGCATCTCCATTTCGTGGAGATGGAAAATGATATTTGAAATGAACGGCTTCTGATTTTAAAGGAAAGACGTGATGTTGGTGTTTACCACTAATTGGCTACTATATATGTTATACTTTAGACAGCCTATGGACTAAATAATTTATCATTGTAAAAACACAACGTGATTCTTATGTAAATTTATTGATTTATGCTTCCGGAACCATTCTGACTCCATTTCATGGGTGAAAATCTTTACAATTTTTGTATAGCTATTTTTCCTTAAACAAACACTTTCCTATAAAGTGGGACATTACATTAAAAATTTTATATGTTATACAAAATTTGCTCTACATTATACAAAATATTGCATCAACACTTTGTTAAGGTAATCACCTTATGGCACCATTTTGAGCAGGTCAAGCTGTGTCTTGCAAAGCTTACCTTCAATGCTTTGGTTTGCAAAGAAGTGAACAATGCCTAAGGAATCACTGGCTCAAAGAAAGAGCCAAAAGGAAATGCACAAGGAGGAAGAAGAGAAAGAAGGGAGATGCAGAAAGAAAAACAAGCCTCCTCCGTGTTTCTTTCTGCTTTTCTTGAATTACCAAGGGTGAAGAAACATTTAGGACTGAAGCTCATGATGCTACTGCCTACCATAACTTTTACCTTCACACTATTTCCAATTCTCTCCTGCCTTTGTCTTTGATGACACGCCAAGACAACGTTACAGCAGAAAGAGTGAAGAGAAACAAGTGGGACTAGAGAGAGTTTCTGTTTTCTGAAGCTCTCCACAGAGTAGACAAACATGAGAAAGAGGCCGAAAACTTCAAGTGTAGTTTTATTTCTATTTTCCTTTCCTTTTACTCAATTAAATCACCATCTACAGCATGAATCCGGGGAAAATTCCTTTGCAAGCCCAAGAGAGCCAAGCCTTTTCTAAGAATGCCCTGTCATGACCTCTGGAAAGTGAAGACAGTAGCATAATTTCAAGGCTCAGTAAACTACTCTTATGTTACTGTCAGAAAGCTCACCAAGGGGGGAGAAATCTACAAAGATAAAGGTAATGAAGAAACAACCCTGAGAGGGAGAGAAAACTGTAAACCTGGGCAATCTGAGGAACTGTGCTGGGAGGGAACATGACTGGTCCAAGTTTGCCTGGAAATGGAAAGCCATTCCTCTCCCCACAGGAACCCCAGCCACCCAGCATTCTCCCCCGTGACCAGATTATTGAGCTTTTCTTACACAAGATGTCAATCAATAGGGAACAGGGACTGCATTTATAAAATTCGGTTTGTCGAATGGTCTTCGGCAATGAAGTTTTCCTACATCTTAAAGGAAAACTGTGAAACAGAATGTTTTTAAACATTCTCAAAGTAGCTTTTCTCTTGATTTAGGATGTTTTGGCAGGAAAACCACTTAATCAATTTAGCTGTAAAACAAGTTCCACGTTAACATTGTAAGTAACAGACTCGGATGCCCTGATGGCGTGTCCTTACTTTACTGGCCACAGCGTCGGCTACAACGGCATTTTCCAACGTTTTCTCATATGCCTTCTCTACTTTGGAGACGAAGTCCTTTACAGTTGCACACAGTGTCCTTTCAGGAAAAGAAATTGTGCAATTTGGTAAACTCAGTAGGCTGATTTGCTTTGATTTATAAACATATTAAAAATAAGCACAACTACGCAAGCTGTCAAAATACTGCCATCGTGCATATTACAAACCCACTTCCGTCTGCTGTAGGACACGCCCTAGCTAAGTTCAAGACATTCTAAGTGACAAATGGATACATGAATAAACCTTGCTCCACATAATTTAAATACATGTAATTTTAAGGTGATAACAAGCCTTTGTCAAATATTTAAAGTATATCTTAAAGGTAAGAGTATTTTTAGATCCCATTTTAAAAAGCATCATCTCCTACACATTATGTATTTTCATAATAACAGAATTTGAAGTATTGAACAAACAAGGATAAATATGTCACTTATGCTGTCACTGCTGCTTTACTATTCATCTTGTGGGTATCTTGATAATAACATTGTTCCTGAAGAGAAAAGAAGTTTTATATTACACGAGAAACCAACCTGTCACTTGACTTGAGTCATAGTTTCTGTAAATCCATTCATTTTTTTCCCTTAAGCTAACATGTAAAATCAATTTAATTTAGGTCTTGCTACTGTTAGCAATACATGGTTTACCTGTTTCTTTTAATTACATTTGGTTTCTTTGGAATAGAAATAGACTAAAAGAAAAAAATCACCTGAAACATTAACAAAATCTGTCTTTCGAAAGTCTTTGGAGCTGGTGTTGGATTAAAAACAACAACCAATGGAAAGGTACTACTACTATGTGATAAGCTTAGTGTAGCAAGAGCTGACAGTGATTCTGAAAACAGAATCAGATTATTTAAAAATACTAATATTTATCTTTATCATTGGCATAGATTGAAGAATTTAAAAAAAAAACCCACAAGGTCCAGCAGTTATTTTTTCTGTTACACTCACAATTTTTTCTGGTATATGACATAATGGTTAAGTTTCCAGATGATTAAGTATTATGAAATCGAGTCATTTAGTAGATAAAGGCGTGTCTCTCCCACCCAGCCACCCCCCACCCAAATTCACATTTATCAAGGAAATAAATTGCTCCTAACAAGTTTTGTTTTGTTCGTTGTTTCTTTGCCAACCATTTCTAGATTTCACTTGGACAAAATGTAGTTGTTTCCTAACCCTCAAGCTTTTTAAAATCCAATTTCTACAGAGAATCTAGCTTACTGTTTATTAGAGATGCATTCATGTGCTACACACCAAGTTTTGTCGTCTTTGTTCATGTGTAATACTTTTATGGAAGTTCTTGAAATATTAAGGCAGGCTATGATGAAATTTCTTCTCTGGGCCTTATTATATGTTTCTCTGAGATGTCCCACTTCTAGGCATATTCCTTGATATTTCCTCCTCTTTATGTAAGCCCAAAATAGGCTCTTTTAGCCATTAATACAACACTGTCTTGATAGAATTTTCCCTTGGATTTGTGCAATTGCATATGCTATAACATTATTGTAGGTACTTCTGCTGGTGTTTTATAATACTAACTGCTGGGGACAGAGCCTGTGGGTCCCTCCACCTAGGAATGACAGGGGCAGCAGTAGCGCATCCTCAGTTGTGCCTGTTGCTGAGGCAGACGGAGGCTGGAGGAGAGAGTATGATTCTCTTAGGAGAATGCTTGCCATGGAAGTTGTGGGAAGAATCAGAAGAAATGGTCTATCTTATGGTCCGTTATGTTCCATATTCCATATTCCAAAAGTCCTAGGATATTTATATTCTGGAGGAATTAACTTTTTATTATACCTAAAGAGTGAATGGAGAATTTTAAAAATAGAAATAAAACATATGTAAAATAGCATGATTTCAAAGTCATACCAATTGGAAACTTGCAAATTGGAGAAATAAAAATATTTTAAATCTCTAATGACATCTCTAATTAATGTTAAGACATAATTTTGATGAAATGTTTCCAACATTACATCTCTTTAATTGAGTCCTCCTTCTTTGAAGTTGAATACAGTCAATGATGTGCCCTGAATCTACCGCGGAAGCTGACGGCACTCCACACTTACCATGCTTGGTGATTTCTACCATCGTCTCAATTACACTACACATCTGATCTATACTTCTTAACACTAGGAGCAGTACCTTTGTCAGTTTTCCACTTATTTTCCTAAAATAGGGCCATATGACACTAAAACATGCAAACACTACTAAAACACGCCCAAACATAACCACATATTGGCATGCAGGGGCCATCCTATGAGAACCTGAAAAATTCATTTTTCATCTGATATAAAACATTTCAATTAGAAATTACAGGTGATATAGAAGTACTGGTGCCTAATATAAAAAGCAAAGCCTAGCTATCTATGTGCTCTGAGGAAAGAGTCTCACTACTACATGTTTTACCCCATCTACTCAGTGAGGGGGTGAATTACGAGTCTCTCTACAGGAGATTCCAAATCTAAAATACTCTGGTTCTGGGAAAATGGTTCCAATCTTGTTATTTTTTCTTGCCAGTGATCCCATTTTTTGAAGGTTTGTCTACAGAACATATGGCATTTATTCAATAACTTTGCTTTTCATTTTTATTCACACCTATGATTGCCAATTAGCGCTTCTGATTCTCAGAAGATAATATACGTTACCATACTGAACTGACAAAATTCAAAAGTCAAAGAAATGTTGACAGTATGTTGCTTAACATACATTAACTCACACATTAGTTAACCCTCATGTTAGCTAAACTAATGGAACGCAGCTTGTCCATAAGCATTACCAACATTTTTAAAATAGTTAAAAATAGCTTACAGGGAATTACTATTTTGTGAAATAAATATAAACATGCATAAGAGGGTTAAAACATCCTGCCTTAATACTGTATCATTCAAATGGCATTAACAAAATAAAGGAGTTCTTCATTTTATCTAGTTGGTGGTTACAAGGAAGTGTGTGTGTGTGTGTGTGTGTGTGTGTGTGTGTGTTAGCTTTTCTAATCACTAAGTTGTACCCTTATGATTTGGGTACTTTGTTGCATATATGTCGCACTTTAGTACCAATTTTTTTTTTCTAAGCCGGGGGAACTATTATACCTTTTACAAATCTTACAGATATATCACCCAAATGCAGTATGTGTACTGTGTTTGGATTTCGATTTTAACAAATTAACTGCTTGGAAAACAACAACAACAACAAAAAAAAACCTTCGCTAAATGGAGAAATGCACTAATATAGAATTATTATTAATTTTATTAGATTTTTTAAAAACATTATCAGATATATATATACTGAAAGTGGAATGAAACAATTTCTGAGATTTGCTTAGGATACTGTAGCAAAAGAAAAGGGGCGTATACAGCAAAATGTTGATAAATAGTGAAGCTGAGTGACAGTACAGTGGGAAATCATTATACCAGTCTTTCTACTTTTACGTATCTTTTCAAATGTCCATAAAAAATTAAAATTAAAACTCATCGTATTACTGGTACAAAGTTATTACATACGTCCTCTCTTTTCTGTCATGAACCTCTTTATGACAAATCCCTTAGAATTTTAATTTGGGGTTGTAAAGACAGGGCAGCCAGGCAGGCCTAGGAGTACAGATGAGGGACAAGAGGGGACCAGGGTGGAATAGAATCTGCTTAAAGGCAAATGAGCCAATTGGGGAGAAATCCAAAGTTAAGGCTGAGAGCACAGCATAGATAAGGAGCCAGGCCAAGGTCAAAGAAAAATGTGCAGTGTGATTGGGGAAAGCATGAGGTGATGATTTAATGATCGAATCCAGCACTCTGCAGTTTATAAGGTCTATTTATTACTCGACTTAGTTCTATCAGCTTCATGAGGGAGGAAGGATAGGCATTCTTTCCATTCTTAAACCTGATAACAAACGAGGTCACAAAGCTAGCGAATGGGTGAGTCTCCAGTGGGAGCTGGGATTTTCTCCTGCTTAGGCAACACTGGGACTTACTCCATCCAGTGGCTTTCGAGCTGTTCTGTAGAAATACTTCAAAGATCCCACAAATGCTTCCTTCAAATATCATTTAGAAATATATGATACAATTTTTTAAAGTTCAAATAACCATTAGAGATATTAAAGACAAATATGCTAACTTTTACTTTAAATTCACGAGTTTTTGTGAAATCTTCGACCAAAGCTTCTACTATTTTTATTTAATTGAAGGCAGTTTCCTTATAACCATGTAACCAAAATAAAATACAGAAATAATTGGAAATAGCATTGAATATAAAACTATAACTGTCATCTGTAAGCTTATTTTCTGTTTTTCATGCATGTCTCATAACTTAATCATATCCAATTTATCAATGCCAACAAAATAGAATTTGAAGTTATTTAATATTGGTATTCTACATAAACTTTCATTTGAAAAAAGATTCCCACTGCTAAAAATGTTATACTTCATGGGTATCAAGATTAAGAAAGATGGGGAGAGAAAAAGTGTGCTATAGCAACGATAGCACAATTGACATTGTGCTATTGTTGCTATAATGATCCTGTTTGTATCCAAATTTCATCACATTAATTCTGTTTAATTAAAAATATGTAAGTAGATCTTAAAAGTTCTCATCACAACAAAAATATGTAACTATGTGAGGTGATGGTTTATCACAATTAAACTTATTGTGATAATAATTTTGCAATGTATACATTTATCAAATTATTATGTTGTGTACCTAAAATCAAAACAATGCTATACATCAATTATATCTCAATTAAAAAAGTAAAAATTAAAAAAATATATAAAATGTGTAGGAGGCATTAATCAAAAAATATCCAACACATGACGGCCAATATTAAGGCTCTGCCAACATCCAAACTCCGAAAGGTAACCAGATAAAATTTTACTTCACTGCATTAAAGAATAATTCTATTTTAATTCGATATACCTTAGAAAAGGTTCCATTTCAACTTGCCCCTTTTTCCAGCCATGTCCTCTAAAATGTCCTATGAAGAAGCATTTGATTCACAGAGCAAGGGTGGTAAATGCAAAGGTCTTCCTTGTAGAAGTAACATAACCCGAACTTGACCCCAGATGAGGAAGACAAGAGGGGCTGCTCAGGGCCGGGACAAACCGGAGATGCACACATTTCGCCATAAAGCCATACAGTCCGTTAAACAACACCCAACCAAACAACAACAACAAAACTACCAGCAGCACCGCCCATCAAACAAAGAGCGTCTGCGCCCTCCAGTCCCAGCAACCATGTGCTTCCCTTGACTAAAGCCATTCAACACTTTTCCTGTTGCTCAGTCCTGTTTCCTCTTCCTGGGAGGTTACAGCATCAAAAGCAGCTGTCTTTACGTTTGTACTTTTGTCTCAGGCAAATCTGTGTATACTGATTTATCTTGGTTTTCCTTGGCTTCTTTACAAATTAAATACATAATATACTAAAGTTTGAGTATTTTTTCCTCTACCACTTCCCCACTCCCTTTCTTCTTCCCTTTCTTGTTTGCCTCTTTCTCTGTAACAGTAATATTTCCTTGCTAAGCCAGCATCCTAAGGCAGTCTTTTTCTTTTGCTTATCAGTTGAAAATTTCAGTTGATTTCATCCCTTCGTCTAACTGACCTCCCATTTCTTGTGACATCGGGATAGGATGCCTTAAACCTACATTTTACATTGCTAGGATGCTGATATCAAGTAGCTTTGGCTCCATGTACAGAATCAACTTAACTAAAATCCGTTAACTTTGAATTCAAGTATAATTATGTAATTTTAACATGCTGAGAAACGTCGTTTTGAAAAATCTCATAATTTTCTTTTCCCAATGTAAATAGTTCCCAAAGAGTGAGTTTATGGAAATAATGAATTATAATGAAATGTGTTTTCCATATTATAATTAATCATAAAATACATCTTTAAGTAGGAACTTTGAGTAATTAAACTCTAAACACTTATTGCACCTTTTCGACAAAAATGTTTCAAATTACGCAGTTAAAAAACTACCTTCTAAATATATACTCCACTGCAAATAAGATGCTAAAATAATTTCTAAAACATCAATGCAAATTTAGTTTATCTAATTCAGTAAGATACTTCACAAATATTTTTTGGGGAAAATTCACAAAGACGTGATACAAATAGTAGGAACTAGCTTCCTCTCATTTTCACTATACAACTATTTTGTGACTTCAGCTCCATAACTCACTTGGCAGATGATATGACTACTGCATGTTCATCAGAATTGAGGATTTTTGTAAGATGAGCTGCAACTGAGTCTTCATAAATTGTCATCTGAAAAAATAACAAAAAATTGACAGTGTGTTATTGTTGCTGGAAATAATACAATTCATTTATTACTGCTTCATAAATGAAACCATTCATGACACGTGACACCAGGCAATGGCTACAATGGAATATATAAAAGAGTCATTATACAAAATAGGTAAGGATTTCCTTTCTGAAAAAGGCTATTAGTTTCTGGAATTCTTAGCTTATATTGTAAAAATTCATAAAAACCATTACAAATGTTTTTTTAATTGTCAGAAAGCTGGATATACAAATAATTCCTACAAGTGAGTATATAAAAAAGCCAGACAACCTAATAAAACACGAGCCAAAGGTTACAAATTTAAAGACAAACATATCCAAATGGTCCATAAACAGATGAAAAGGGGTGCCACCTTACCACCCATCAGGCAAATGCAAAGTAAAGCCACTATATATTGGCCAGAATAGGTAAAATGAGAACCATAACAACCACCAGAAAATGTCAGCTATTGGCAAGGGCAATAGAACTCGCACTCATGGCTGGTGGTAGAGAAAACTGATGCTCTCTCTACAGAACTGTGGGCCGTGTCTATTAAAGGTGAACATGTGCCTAATACCGTAGGACCCAGCAATTCAATTTACACATATATGTCCCAAAGGAATGCAGACGTGGGGTCACCAAAAGACATGCCCTAGCATGTTCACGGCAGCATTCATTCAACAGTAGAATGGACAACAAACTGTCGTATGTTCTTGCAATGCAAAACTGGGGGGCAATGAGAATGCATGATTTACAACAATGCCATGCTATCGATGAATCTCACAGAAAGCTGAATGAAAACATTCAGAAACAAAAGAGTACGTACAAAATGATTCTATTTTATCAAGTACATAAATAGACAAAACCAATCTATGCTGTTGGAAGTCAGGGTACTGGTTATTTGTGGGGGAGGTTGGGGTGGTGAATGAAAGGGGACCTGAGCAGGGGTGCTGGTAATGCTGCCTTGTGATCTGGGTGTTGATTACATGAGCGCATTTAATCTGTGGAAACTTACCAAGCTGTACCTTTGTGATACGTACCCTTTTTGGTATGTACGAGGATTTTAAAATGCTGAATGTACTGTCATGCAATCATATAAATAAATATTTCTCTCAAATAGTGAAATATTAATAATTGAATACTAGCGTCCTATATCCCCCTTTCAATTTGACTCACACTTTAACATTCTGTTGAAAGAACACAGCTACCTAATATGTGAAAATGTGCACAATATTTAAACAGCTTCATATTCAGAGCCTTCTATCAAATGTTTGCCTCATATATTCCATGTTAACACAGCTCAAAAACTTCCAGTATAAACCATCTGTTCTACTCAAGCTGGCGTCTTACGTCTTCTGCCTGACTCAGATATCCTTTTCATTGCTTTTTACCAACCAGCATCAGTTTATTAAGACTTAAATGAAGATAAATCACCACTCCCCCCAACCATAAAGCCTTCCTGATTCCTTAGTTTTGACATGATAGTAATTTCCCAAAGGGACCTCATTCCCGATTGACATTTAATTCCACTGGTGGCTAATCAGCATGTGACTCCTTTCAATTTCTACCTCACTTCCTTCAAAGATAGACCACACATGGAAAACAATGTTTACATGAAAGAAAGGAGGGGAGGGGTAGAACCTCCAAGTTTCATGCAGTATTCTACCGCCTCACAAATCCACGTTATTGATCTCCTGGTCTAAACATTTAAAACTAAATCTATACAGGTAAGATCAGAAAAATGAAAATACGTCTTTTTAAAAGGCAATCAAAGGAAATATTTTTCACAAAGATTCGTTTCTTTTCCTACAGAGTAGAGTAGATGGTCATAAGGCCTAAGGAACTTGACAAAAAATATTTTAACCTATCATTAATTCCATGTGAATTCATTAAAAAAAAACACACCAAGTTTTTGCCCATTAAAAATAACCAAAGGCATAGAATACAACCTCTTCACCAGGAAAATGAAATACCTCAATGTCCAAGCATAAAATTACTGATGTCACGTAGTAACCTATTACGTAGTCATTTAGCAGAGTCAGGAAGGTAAGGTGTAATAATGTACCAGGCCCCGGGGATGAAGCAGGTTGTATACATTTATCCCATTAGTTGTCCTGTTTCACAGCCAAGGAACCTGAGGCTCAGGTGAGTTGAGTGATCTGCCCAAGACCCACAGCTGATGAAGAGCAGACACGCTAGGGACCAGTCTGAGGACGCTGGGCCGTTCCCACCACACCGCCCCCTCCTCCGCAAGTCTTGGTCTTTGCTTAACTGCACTGGTAAATAGAAATTCCATCATTTCTCAAGTGTATCATTATAACAGCCTCCTTCTGGGGCTTCCTGTATCTCTCCTGCTCCTTTTCAAACCATTCTCCACTTCACAACACAGTGGTGTTTTGGCTTTTTTCTAAACACAAATCCGATCCTGCTACATCTCTGCTTCACGATGTCTGAGTGGATCCCTCCTGCATCCGCATCACGTCCAAACCCTTCCGCTAGCGCACAAGACCTGCCAGGATTCCCGTCTCCGTGATCCGAACACTCCTTTCGTGTTCTGTCCCGTCTGTCGCTGCTCTCCCCTGGCACGGCACGTCCTAGCACGACAGCACGACCTGCCGTGCCCCCCCCACCCCCACCCCCACCACAGTCCTTGCTGTCGCTCTCTATGTCACGCCCCTTTCAATTAATTGGCTGGTCCCCACGCCTCTTTCTGTGCTAAAAATCGAGCTGAGTCCGGGCTTCCTCGGTAAAGATTTCACTGAACTTGCCAGGCCAGGAACCCTCTCTGGCGCACCCATTATACCCGGAAAACAGCCTAAACGTTGACCATTCCCTTGTCTGTCCTTCTCACTAGACCAGATTCCAAAACTCTGAGTTCACCGCATTCTTAACGTCTTCACAATTTTGTCACAGGGCTCCTAGGCCGAAAGAAATACCTAACAGTAGTTAACGCCAAACAACGTAATGAATATTTGTGTTCCAACAACTTAATAACCATCTGAAAAATAATATACATACATCAAAATTTTAAAAATCTAATTTCGTTCTTAAATTACTAGCTGTAAGCCTGTGGGCACTGTACTCGTCTCAAACCTTGGAATCAGACGGGACAGTGGTAACTCATTTCCTAATCCACACACGGTTTTGTGTGGTGGTTGCTTTTTGCCACAGCAACTACTGAAAACCCAGCTTCACAAAAATATGATGTCATCAAAAGGAATGTAGAGCAACCTAATGTTTAAACTGTGCACTAGTTCAAACCGGAAGTTTGCGCGGCCTCCAACAGAAAACATTACCACGTTTTCTTTGAAGTTTAAAAATACCTCCTGGTAGCCCTCTGGGTTCACTGTGGTGCCCGGAGGTGCCCTGACACACAGCTTGGGAACCACTGCTCTAAGCTGACTGAAGCTAGAGGGTACGTGTTCCATTGCCAGTCCCAGGTACTGATAGGCATTTAATATTGTTCAAGGAATAAAAGCAAGAATAAAGTTGCAACTTCTTGGCATGCTATTACCAGGCAGCTAGAAAACAGACAGTACTGAGCAAAGGTTACTTTGATTATTCTATCAGAGTAAATTTGAAAATAAACCAATAAGAAGAATTCTGTTTGCAGACACCAGGCTATTCTCCTCTGCTTTCAGGGAGACGACTGAGCTGCAGCTCACACCTTCTCTTTGGTTACCCTGGCATTCATAAAAAGCATCTGTCGACTTACTAGACTTGTACGATTGGGGTATGATACCGAAGGGACCAAACATATGACTCCTGCATCAAAGGCTTTAGATCCAGTTGAAAACCAGCAGGAATCTGGCTTCCAAGAAACAGGCAAGGCCAGAGGGCTTTGATGCCAAGACTCCCATTGCTCCAAAGGGTTTGGTATTGAGATCAAAAATTAACAATACGAATTTTTTTATTAACTGCCTATTTTGTGCCAGTCATCAAGCCAGATGACCATGTAACGGTGAGTAGTACACATGGCCTGATTGCTGTCGTACGGCAGCACCAAGGTGATGGAAGGTGAAGGGGCTATGGGACTACTGACCTCGAGGACTCCGGAGATGAGGGGTGGCTGCTTGGAGCAGGTGACACCCACGCCAAGACCCATGGTGGGAACAGGAGCGAGCTAACAAGCATGATGTCAGAGGAGGAATCCATATTTATTCGCAAGGGTTAGAGGACAGAACGTGATGGCATGGGGACTGCACATTAAATGTAAACAATGAACTTTCTAATACTGAGTACTAGATAACGGAATCATTGTTAACTGAAGGAAATCATGAAACCACTAATTTTACAATGTTTAAAAAGTACAACAGCAAATAGAATTATTTAATTATGGCCGTTAGGAATTATTCAATACAACTGTCTCAATTCCTTAAGCTCTGTAATTCTAAGATGCCAGGAGAATGCTAATAGTCAGTAAGATAATCAACCACCTTTTGTGTCTTTTTAAGGAAAACTAGAAAAATAAAAACGATTTCACAATCTGCATAAGGGAATCCAAAATGAATGTCTTATCTAAAAAATATATATAAACTGGAAAATTAGGTTGAGGCTAAGAAGGAATGTTCAGGTTACTCTTACTGCAGTTTTTCAAGGTGTGAACGTCACACGGTGGCTGGTCAGTGACGTAGAATACTGATTTAACCTGTAATCTCATGGTATTCTATCCCTCTGTCATGAAATGTTTTGATAAGAAACCAAAATAAATGAGGTTTCATTCAAAACTCTTTTATACTAAAAAAAAATAAGTTTCTTCCATGTAGCTACAATTGTACCTCATTTAGTGACCATAAGTGATAAAAGCAAATTGTCCGCCTTTATTTTATATGCCAGAAAACAAACTTCTCCAAAGTAGAGGAAAAGAATTCCCCCTTTTGTTTCCTTGAAGAGAAAATTAATAACATTTACAAAAATATTATTAAGAAAAACAGACTGGTTCCTATAAAAACATGTATTGTGTTTACGGTGGAATAAAATAATAATGTAAATAAAAATGCTACTGGAAATAAAAGTTAATATATTAATCTTTAATAGTAATTATTTCTGGGTGGCAGGACGGTAAGTATGGTTTTTATTTTCTTTTTCATATATTTTTGTATTTTTAAATTTCCCAGAAGAAGTTTTTGCTACCTTTGTATCAGAAAAAGGTTTTCAAAATACAGTGAGCTTCTTTAAGGGGTAGCCCCACACTTCTAGTTATCATTCCTTAGTTTTGACATGATAGTAATTTTCTTAATGACAAAACAAAGATTTCAACTGTAAAACAAGCAGATGAATTTTCCTCAAGGGAAAAGTAAGCTATCACAGATCAAATGGTCTTAGTGAGTCAGAGAATAATCCTTTGAAAATGAGGTTCTGTTTTAAATCTCCAGTGCTTTGTGGTTTAATCAGAATGCTGAATCTTTAAGAACGTCTACAAACTGTCGTTATTAATGGCCTGTAGAAGGGATGGAATGAAGTGCGTTGGTGCTCTTCCTCTGCTTTATCTTGACTGACAGGCTCAACCTGGAGACCTGTCCTGATGCACCCTCAACAGAGCAGGCAAAACAGGGAGAGAGAAGTTATATAACATCCTGGCCATGAGTACTGGTGTGTTTGCACGTTGCTTAAGGGAGCTGGGCTAACCTCTAAGAATCCAACAGGTGCCGTTGGCCAAAGCAGAAGATGAGTAAAAGGTAACAGGAAGCTGGCCTTCCCTGGAGCCCTGGTGCTAAGAGGAAGCAGGCAGGTGGAATATCCAGGAACTAGTAGAGGCGGGAGAAAGGGGATTTGCATGCCTGATGCTTTACATACACTCACACACTCACTACCTCATTTAATCCTCATGCCACAGTAGCCTCCCTCTACAGAAGTAATGGATGCCCATGAAGGTGAGTGATGGGGCTGAATTCACACTCTCAGAGTGCTGGTCACGGCAGGGCTCTAACCCAGATCAGAGTTCTTTCCTCCCGGGAAGAGGACCAGAAGTAGTCCTTGAGACCACACCCCAAATAATAAACCATGAAATTAAGTAAACATACTACTGTATCATATGTTTCCTTATTTGTTCAAGACAGTCACCCCCATTTTCCAATGGTAAATAGGTAAAAGGGTTAAAGTCTTACATAAACTCCTTCAGATGCTTCTGGAGGTTCTGGAAGAAGAGAAGCCTTTGGTGGCAATTTGAGTTCATAGGTCATTATACTCCACCTGAAGAGAGAAAAATCTTTGGTCTAAAATTGCTTTAAAAATTAATAAACTGATTTTATTCTCATCTCATAACATACATATGCACACATATTTATGAATTATGGTTTACTGTATCTAAAACAACCAAAATGGAAAAGAGACAGAATTTTGGTAATCTCATAAAATCTGAGTTCCTAAATTATGATTTCCGTATCTAATCAATTCTCTGACTAGCGACTTCCAGACGTTTCAAGGCCATGACCCACAATAAGAAACACACACATCTAACCACACTTCCCCTTCTTCACCGCGTGCAATGCATTCCGACTTCTCTTTGATTTTTTCTGTTTCACTTTTGAACTAATGCTCACTGCAGTTTACTAACTAGATGATACAAGTTACTAATGGGTCACAGCCCAAAGTTCTAAAACAATGTTGAAGATTAAATAAATGCATACTACCTATGAAAAAATAAATCGTTCTCCATGTCACAACCCGTCTTGCCAAGTCAGTTTAGACATACATGAAATGAAAATCAGCTAAATATCCCTCCTTAAATTAAGGAAGAAAGTAAGCATGGGATTGAGAGGAAAGTATTAATAGAAATAATACATAATTAAAGCAAATTTATCTAAATTAGCTATAAATGTTAATTTCAAACCAAACATTGAATCATTTGGTGTTAGAGAAACGCAATCAACTCCAGGTAAATCCAGTCTTTTATCTAAAACAATAATTTCAAAATCTGGGAAGAACAATTGGGTAGGGATATTATTATTGTCAGGAACAGGATGTGAAGTAAAGATTTTATAAAGACACAAGCATAATGAAAGCAGTACTGGAACACACAAATTTTAAGAAAAGCATATCACAGCTGAAGTCAGTGATGGAACCTACAGGAAAATCCCCAAATTATCATCAATATTTAAACAGAGCCCAGTGTATCATTCAGATTACTCTTTGCATCAGAAATCCAAAAACCGAGAAAAACCTCTAAAAGACATAGGTTATAGATTAGGATGTATAAACTGAATAGTTACTTATAGCTACTATTCAACTCTTGACATGAATACACTATAAACAAATATATATTTGAGCAAGAGATATTGAACGTCTCAAAGTGACAGACAGTATTTCAGGGCCTGGAAATGCAATAGTGAATAAGACTTCCCTAGTGAAGCTTATATTTTAGCTCAGAAAACAGATATAATACAAGCAACACAAAATAATTCAATACCCAAATAGAGAAAACTACCCCAAATAGAGGAAACACGAAAGGCAAGTTCCTCGTAGCTAGAAATACTCCTGTGGTCAAAGGACAGCTAAGGAAATGGGAATGTCTTAAGTTCTTAGCACCTTCCATGCTGCACCTCCTCCCTTGCTAGGAAGTGACTGGGGCTGCAGAAACAGGAGAAAGTGGCAGTAGGAGTCAGGAAAGGGGGCATGTTGGCACCAGCTAAACAGAATTACAAGCCAGCAGATAAGGACCCATCCGATGCACACGTGCACTAAAGAGAAGAGAGGACGATACAATGTTGAGGAAAGACCCTGGGAACTGGAGTGTGGATTTCCGTTTAGAGCACCAGCCCCACCACTAATTAGATATGTGACACTGAGAAGATAAACCCCACCGCTGAGCCGTGTCATTTGTAAAATGGAGATTATAATAGCGGCTATCTTTAAGTGTGTAGTGATGGTTAAATGGGATGATACTTTATCTAGTAAAGCTACTACAAGTGCCAGGCAGACAAAAATATTATCACTTTTTCACCTGCCCTTTACAAACAGTATTCTTAAATTAGTAAAGAAAACATAGAAACAACATACTCTTCTGTTTCTAATAATGGTCTTTTTTAGGTTGAGAAAACCTGATAGTTTTTGTATCCCCCCGTTTTTTTCTTCCTGTGTGTTTTTCAGGTCTGTATTAAGGAATTTCACCACAGTGGTGCTGTTTCTCTGCTCACCACCTGGAGAAGTTAATTTTTATAACACATGATGCAAAAGCACACACTCAGGGTAGAGGAAACGCCTAGCAGCATTTCCTAGGATGAAACAAGAGTGTGGTATTTAAATGTGCAATAAAAACCCACTTAAAATACCCTGCATGGTTTGGGGAGCACAGAATTGGGCAGTTGTCTGCGGAACCACCTCCAGGCCCTTTTAAAGATTGGAGGTTGGATCCACTTTGCACCCAAACTACTGGGTTATACCTCTCACCTTGTAAGTCATATACATGTCTAACCACTATGCTGTACATTTGAAACTAATATAATATTAAATGTCGACTGTAATTAAAATTTAAAGAAAAAAAGAGTTTGGGATAAATGTAGATAAATGCTCTACAGCCCAGCATTCTTTTTTAAATATTCTGTCAGCAAAAGAATAAGCCATCACAACATTACCTTATGACAGGCAAGGTTACAATTAATTAGGTTATAGCTCATTTGAGAGTAATTACATTTTAGATTGGTGGCTCCCTGATGAGATTCTGTTATTTTCGGGAAGAGTTTCACAGACGGCTAATCCTATCAAAGTTGTTTTGATTCATGCTCACAAGTTTGTAATGATATTTTGACATTTGTCTTCTCTTATGGGGGTGGGGAGGTTACAGCTTACTGTGTCTTATTTTCCCTGTACCCAAATTCTACATACCCCCTCCATAATACTCAGGGTACACACAATGGGATTTCTTTTTTATACGTGGGGCACTTAGAGAGAAAGCAGTGAAGAGCTGTGACCAAGGACAGCATCACCACAGTGACAGTTCCTTCATAGGAAGCTATTTTCTTAATACTTCCCTGTTCCTGGGAAAAAAATTGGTTTTTCAGTATTTAGTTCTCTGTTGGTACCATTCATTCTTAATATGTATAATTAAGAAGAGATATTCTAACAAACCTGACGTTTATAGGTCTCTTTTAGCTTTAGTGAAACCACAAGATGATACTCATCGAAAGCTGCCCTCCCCAAATTAACTATTTAAGCTTTCTTCTGACCCGAACAGCAATGAAAGGCAGTTAGTATCGACATAGCCTTTTCTTGTTAAAAATAACAGGTTCACTAGACTAGGTTTCTCAGTTTTTGTTCCACTTCATTCACTCACTCAAAAAAGATACTTATTGAGTATCTGTTCTGGGCGGGGCTCTGTCCAAGGCCGCAGGGGTGGGAGAGAGGACAAGTGGCTTCCACTCAGTGACGTTTACATCGTCAAAACCTGATTTCAGTGTGTCATTTTCAAACCAGGTTTAGGAGAAGAGTTCACGTTTACCTGTCCAACATTTTGGTGCTGGCTCGTTCCAGCTTCTCTAGTATCTGTGGGAGTTGGGTGTCGTCATCGTAGGAGCCTCCCCAGCCCAGGACCCGGGCAAGGTCGTTTCCTGTCCCCAACGGCAATACGCCCAGCTGACACTGAAAGACAGCACAACAGGCGGACCTCAGACAGGTGGCGCAATAGGGGCTACCACAGTTCCCCCCGTTTCTGGTCAGCAGGTTAGCAGACAGTCCTGCTAGCTAGCAACGAGAAGAATCAGTACTTGCCTGTTTATTCAAGTTGAGCTTGTCAATTTCAGACAACACCCAACCTACACTTCCATCTCCTCCACAAACAAGAATCCGGAAATTGTCAAACTTCTGGAATAATCTTAAACTGAAAGTAAAAAGTATTTTAGTGTAATATCCATCAATCAAATTCACTTTCCCCCACCCCTTTGTTATTCTGTATTTATCGGTATTCATGTCTAGGTTAAATGTAAGAACGCTTACAAGTTAATTATCCTATAAGATTCATTTGTGTGTAATTTTAACTCAAGAAAACCTCTTAATCATAAATGGGAAAGTGGACTGCAAGTATGAATGGAGATAAAATTGGAAGGAAAGGGAAGTGAGAAATGAGACAACAAAAAAGCAGCAGAAGGATCCAGGAAAGAGAATGAACGGGAAATGATACAAGATGGTGAAAGTAGTGGTTTTCTTCTCCTCTTATTACAGGGCTATGTTGTTTCCTGGAGCAGATGACAGACCAGAGAGGGGAACGCGGGCACTGATGGGACAGTGGAGGCAGCTCCTAAAGAGACCCACCAAGTCGTGCCAAGGGACCACTTTTAAGACCCCGGCAGCTGCTTCTCCTCCTCTTCTACTGCCACTCCATCTTTTTACTCTGCCTTCCTTCATCTCCACTTTTGACACATCCCACCTCCTGAATGTGCCTTTGTATACCTCCAGTAGTGTGGCAAATCTAAAAAATATGTTATAGAGACAATCCCGAAGTTTCGCAAAGGGAGTTCCTTGGAATCTTAGAGAATGGGTAGGGAAAAATGAATGTCAAGGATAGAAGATATTGGAACTGTGAAGGATTATAAAACAGATGTACTGCAAAGGGAGACAAAGCTAACCAGTCACGTAAGAGACAAAGGTGAGGAGAAAGACCACATGAGGAAATGCCAGGACCCACATGAAAAATACCCATTCCTACTTTTGTGTTCATGTTGTCAGGTGACAGTGGAGCCCTAGAGAAAAGCTGACTTGGCATAAGTAAGTCAGAGAGAGATTGTAGGGCTCTGGTTCAAATGACACAGTATCACCCCTTCAACAAAAATTCTACAAATACACTAAAAAAGTATTAAAAGTGCCTCAAGGCATATATTTTCTCACTGAAAATACTATGTATTTCTTTTTCTGATTTTTTGTTATATGACAGTGCAGAAAGCTGAAACAAACAATCAACAAAAGCATTTCTTTGCCATTTATATGAAATCCTTGAAGAACTGGCCCGAGACCCATGATAATATCTGTGCTTTGGTTAAATAATTGATTGTTTGCATTGTACATAAATTAAGGCTAGCCTGCCATGCAAATCATTTTCTAAAGTTATTTTGCATTTCTATATTCACACAAGTTTATTTTTCTTAGAGCTAAGCACGCTGTGAGTGCTTGTTTGATGCAAGAGATAGTCGAAAATATTTTCTCAACAAATTTTGGAGTTTTCAGCACATAAAGAAGTTATACAATATCAAAAAGGTTGTGTCAAAATTTATAATTAGAACTTTAACAAAGGGAGGAGTGGGAAGACCAACACAGAATTGTCTAGATGAATCTACAATTTTCATGAACTTAAAAGCCAGACAGACAGACATATTTCATGCTCAGTGCTACATTTCATTTAAATGAGATTTATCAATAATCAATTACCCTAAATAGGGACCTCCATTCATTAAATCAAACACCTGAGCCGGATTTAGTAACTGTTTAAATCGACGAAGGAACTTTACGCCTTGATTATCTCCACTCTTAGAATTGACAAAAACCAATAGAGGACTAACACAGAATGAAAATGTTGCTCTACAAAAACCTGTAAAAACAAAACAAAACACAGGACAAAATCAGTTAAGTACAGCTTTCTCAAACTATTAACAAAAATTCAGAGAAAAGGAGAGAGATTGATAAAAAATAAAGACCTCTGTTCATATTTAACGA
Organism: Rhinolophus sinicus; assembly: GCF_057876585.1. Classification (NCBI taxonomy): domain Eukaryota; kingdom Metazoa; phylum Chordata; class Mammalia; order Chiroptera; family Rhinolophidae; genus Rhinolophus; species Rhinolophus sinicus. Next base: position 184,874,446 of record NC_142516.1, on the reverse strand, counting down.
TAAGTTACAATTTAGCTCCCCAAATGGAGATAGGTTTATTATTTACATACTAAGAATATAGAACTTAGCATTTAAAATATGCTTTCTAATGAAAACTCATACCAAAGATGGTAAAAGTATTCATCACAGGTAACGAGAGATAGACCACCTGCCTTAACACTTAATTGTAAGAAAAACCAATTGCAGTCAATACATTCTCATTTGTCAAAGAATTCATGTGTTCATATTCAGCATTATAAAATATTTTAACTGCTCCTTGATGAAGCCCAAGCAAATACTTTAAAATTTATAATAAACAACAAAACCTTGATGTATCAGGGCTTGGGGGCTGGGGGCTCTTAATAGCACAGTTTTAAAAAAAAAATCACATTTTTGAGGCTATCCTTATATCTATGAGATACATTGGCATAATTTATATAAAAGTTTGAAAATCATAAGGTACGTTATCAATGCGAAATATTAATATATGGTAAAAGCCTTTCGTAATATGGTTTGCTTAGAAGGAAGATATTCCTTCCAAAACCAGTGCTGTGAACAGGTCCCTCAGTGCTTACAACTAAGTTGTAAGATTCTGGAAAAAATTGATAAACTTATAGCGATATAAAGTCCTGCAATGAAACTACAGGAAAACAGATTTCTAAATAAGAGCTATGCTAACAGGAAGTTTCAATTATGGAGGGGAAAAAAAACACTTATAAAAAAATTAACCTTTCTGGATTGCATTTCAGTATAGAATAATGATCTTATTTTATTTGCTGAAATGTAAAGTCTAAAAGTCTTACACACAGAAATTCCACCAATGTGTTAAAAACTATGTTAGACTTTAATTTTAAAATGCTTTTTAAAAAATTAAATGTACAGTTCAGCAATTTAAATGGAATCATTAGGTAAAAACCGACAAGAACAACCAGTTACAGCTCTATTTATTCCAGGGAAATAAATGTCCATGTGAACGTTCACTATACCAGGAATATACATACTTACACGACTGTACTGCTACCTACCGTCAGAATCGGTGCTGTTTAGTGCAATGGGAGGTATGATAGACACTTTACATTGGCCAAGTGGACACACAGGATGATACAAATCCTTGCAGGCAGTGTGTACCTAATAACAGACAAATAAACTTTTAAGAATCATAAAAACAAATCAACATTTAGTTACGTCATAAACTGTATCTAAGGAAAGGGTAACTGACAATCAACTGCATCACGAAACGTTCAGTAACTCATACATTATTTTAATGGCACGATACGTATGCTCGTAGAAATGGTCTGACTACTTTAGAGATGGGTATCTGATGGGGTCTGTGTAGCCTATTTGCACGACTGTCTCAGGCAAGGAGCAGACAGTGAATGAATGCCTGAGAGAGGAAGAGAAGAGAAAGGAGTGCAGAGGAGGGAAGGAGAGAGGAAGGAGAGAAGCTAACGCGTTTGCATCGACATCATAATCCACTAAAAAAAACAAAACTGATGACATCTGCCTTAGAAAATTCTTATAGAATTTAATGAAAATAAATAAAATCTGTTATGTGTCTGCTCTTTCTGTAATGATCCTACGTATGTCCTCACCTCCAGAACCTTTAAATGTTTTAACTAGTAAAAGCAGACACTTCCTAAAACACTTATTTAATATGGCGTTATTCCATTAGTCCTTTTAGAAATCTGGCATATTAATTAAACATTTATCCAAAGTTTTGAGAAAATAACTGAAATTTAATAGTGATTCTTGTCCTGCTGGTGACCTACTTTTGGAGAGTTTCTCAATATGATTTATAATAATTAACAATCCAAAATAGATTGTAGAAAAACAAGCATTCAGATAGGAATAAAAAACATGAGAATGATTGAGCAAAACTGAAAAATATAACAATGTTAAATAAGAAAAGTAGAAGATATAATTGTATCTTCACTATTTTTACAAAAAAGGTAAAACTATGCCCAGAGAGCAGGCAATAGCTGGACAAATTCGATGCTAACACATTAGGGTTGTGGAACTGCAGCTTGGTCTTGTTTTGTTTTTAACTAGATGACTGTGTTTCGACACTAAATATTCTGCTGTTAGAAATTCATATTTTAAAGGCAACATAAAATGTAAATAGATAAACGACAGTGGATAGGAAGAAGAAACTAAGAGGGATATAAAAAGGCGAGAGGGGCTCAGAAACCGCATGTCTAACTGACACTGGGTGGGGCAGGAATGATTTCATAATAAAGTGACATTTAAGGTTGCCAGGAAAACAGTGAAAAGATATTCCAGAATGCCCCCTTCTATAATTTGTAATAATATTTCTATTTGTGAAAAATTTTAAAGGTGGGGGTGAGTAGAGTGAGCAAGTAAAAAATCATAATTTACTCCAACTGCTAAAGTTAGTAACGTTTAAAACTACTGACTAAATACAAGTAGAAACCTAGATATTGCAGGTAAAGACAACTTAAATGAAACCTTTCTAAAATACTTCATCACACACAATCTGCTTTCTCTTTAAAAAGCTACAAAAGAACAGCTGAAATTCTCAATGTAGAGAATTAGACTTCAGTAAATGTAGACTAAAAAGATAGCAGTAAGTGCATACATCGCTGGTTGTCCCCCAAAAAAGAAAGCTTAGGTGGGATGAAAATTTAAATCTAGTTTAGGGAGCACTCCTTTAAAATAAGGAATGGCAAAAGAGGGTTTTAGGGGTTGGGTTTGCACCAAAACTCCAAAGAGAGAGACTCTGTATTGCATTAAATAGGATAAGAGGAATAAAAAATAACACCTCTGGTTAATAAAAGTGGCAACAGATGAAGAATAACAAATGCATGAGGACGAGAATCATGTTAGATTTCAAAGTGAAAAGGAAATACAGATGACCCATCAGGGCTGACAAAAATATTACAGGACGTATTTTCCTCTGTGGCCTATGGAATCAATCTCATGAAATCAACACGTCACACTCACATCTCTTACATTTGCTGATCTACACCATACTAACTAAAAGCAATAGTTTTGCCACCTTTTTTGGAGGTGGGGGAACTAACATCCAAGACTCAAAACAAGAGAAACAAATCAGCCCAATGCAAGGTAATCACTGTCGTAGTTGGACAGCACCCCGGGGGGCTAAGACAAGCCTGCACAGCTTTTGCCCCCTCACCCCGTTATCCTTCAGCCCCCACGCCACGTTTGGTTGGAGTGGGCTGAGTGCCCCTCTGCATACCGAGTGGCCCACATGCAGTCTTGCACTTGCCAGACAGTTTTAAAATAGTTACTCAAATGCCGAGTACAGCACACGACTACTGGACTCGGCATTCTGTCTGTCAGAGAACACGCAAGGGATTGAACCAAAATTATATTTTGCATGTCAGTCAGAATTTGGTGGCCTTCTCTATGCAACAGGTAGGAAAACAGGCCTGAAAATAGCAAACTGCTGCATGTGACTAAAGCATAATGAAAAACAATAAAGCTGTGGGAAAGGAGGTCTTTAGACAAAGGAAATAGGTAACAAGGATAAATAGCACAAAAAGTGTATCTGAAAAGTGACCAGACGGCAAGTAGGACACCTGGAAAAAGATGAACATTACCACGGGTGTGGGTGCCACCAGGCTCTGAGATGAAAACAATATGAACGGAAGCTGATTGTAAAGGGCTCTCACCATCGTTTTACACCAGAGGCATTTCCAATCTTGCAGACGGAGGACGCTGCCGCACGTTTTGTCACAGACAGCACATTTGGCGCTCACGGGCAAGTTGCCCTCCAGCCACTGGTGAGGCATAGCCACCTGTGCAGTAGGAACAAAGGACGGTCAGATTAAAGACGGTGGAGGACACCACCCTGACCCCAGGGAAGGTACAGTTATTTCTTACTCTATGGAATCAATAATAGGTATCATTCATGGCATTCACTCATTTACCCTACGTTTACTGAGCAGCTACTATGCCCCAAGCACTGCGGAGATACAAAGATAAGATGAAATCCCTGCCCTTCAGGATCTGTAGTCTCCCTGACACGAGAAAGACACGGAAAGGCATTATCACAGTGATCAGAAGTGTATCAGAGATCTGCATGCAAGCTGCGATGCAGGCAAGGTTTTGAGGGGCGGAGGACACTAATGAGAAGAGGCCCCAAAAGCTGAAAGTAAACATCAGACCAAAGCCTAAAAGAACATCTTAGCTTGTGGGGTGAGGGTCTGCAACAGCAGCTCAGCATGACCCTCCTAAGCCGTATTCATATTTCCCTCCAAATTCAAGAGCTGAAGGAACCTATGGAGGATCTAATTGAAAATAAAAACTCGTAATTAGCCAACTTCTTCCATTTAAGACTAATAGTAAATACTCCTGCTTAACTCGCTGCCATTATTTTCCACTGGGCAGAAAATAAGAGAGCGGAGGTGCTCGGAGGAGCTCAGAGATGGAACAGGCCTTACTCCATCCTCGTCTTCTATGATGTCCTTCCCAACGGAGGCCAGTGTCGTCCACTTGCAGTTATTTGTTGCCCTCACTGCACACCTTTTGTGAGCCTTGAATTTACACACTAAAAAAACAAAACAAAAGGAAACCATTTCTAAATGAATGTGTACTTCTGGACCAGTGATAAGAGGAAATCACAGCATGACATTTTAAAAGGGGCGATAGAGAGAAGACAATATTTTAAAAAGTTTAAATTACTTTCAACAATAGTGATGGCATTCTATAAAGCAAATATGGCTATGTATCTATGGAGCACTTTTATAAAGCTATAGATTGCTACTTAGAGAGATTCTACTTAGTCATGAAAGAAAAAGAGAAAGGAAATAAATACAAAAGAATTTAGTTCTTGAGGACAAAGCGACAACATACACACAGAGACAGAAAGAGACAGAGAGAGGGAAAGAGAGAGAGAAATAAAGTTCACTAAGACAGACTGTAACAGCCTATTTCTTAATCTGAGCACTGATTACATAAACGTGTTTTACTTGTGAAAAATCCAACAAGTTGTACCCTTCTGAGACTTAAAATAAAAAGCTTCAGAATACCATTAAGATAAAGAACAAGAAAATTCAAAGGAGTTTTAAACTGCAAGTATGTCAAGAAACTATGCATCATGGGAAACAGGCTGATAAGGGTCACAAAGATGGCAGAATCCTTTGAAAGTACTATGTTGGGATGACTACGTTATAATGTAGAGGAATGAAATGATGAAGTGATGGTCCCACTACATGCGTCACTAATGCTCCCCAGCCAAAGTATCATAAAGGAACCTATGGAAAAAAAAAAAAAAAGAGGCAGTGAAAACTATAAGACATCAATGAAAGAAACTGAAGAAAACAGAAATAAATGAAAAGATATTCTGTGCTGATGGAGTAGAAGAAATAATATTGTTAAAATGTTTATACTACCCAAAGCAATCTAGAGATTCAACGCAATGTCTATCAAAATTCCAACAGCATCTTCCACAGAATTAGAACAAACGAGTCTAACATTTACATGGAACCACAAAAGACCCTGAATAGCCAAAGCAAGCTTGAGAAAGAACAAAGCTGGAGGCATCACACTCCCTGATTTCAAACTATAGTACAAAGCTACAGTAATTAAAACTGTATGGCATTGTCATTAAAACAGACACGTAGAGTAACAGAACAGAGAGCCCAGAAATACACCCAAGCATATATGGTCAACTGATTTACAACAAAGGAACCAAGAATATACATACAATGGGGAAAGGACAGTCTTTTCAATAAATTGTATTGAGAAAACAAAATATCCACATGCAAAACAATGAAATTGGACTACTATATTATACCATATACAAAAATTAACTCAAACTGGATTAAGGACTTAAATGTAAGACCTGAAACCATAAAACTACTAGAAAAAGGCATAGGTGTAAACTTCAAGAGGGACTACATCAAATTATAAAGCTTGTGCACAGCAAAGGAAACAATCAACAAAATGAAAATTCAACCTACTGAGAGAAATAATAAACCTACTGGGAGCAATAAATGCAAATCATGTATCTGATAAAAGGTTAACATCCAAAATATAAAAAACTCATATAACTCAATAGCAAAAAAACCCAAAAAATCCAATTAAAAAATGGGCAGAGGATCTTAAGAGACAGTTTTCCAAATAAGACATACAGATGGCCAACAGGTACATGAAAAGGTTCGCAACATCACTAAACATCAGGAAAATGCAAATTAAAACCACAATGAGATACCATTTCACACTTGTTTGAATGGGTGTTAGCAAAAACCCAAAAATTTACCAGTGTTAGTGAGGAAGTGGAGAAAAGAGAACCCTTGTTTACTGTTGGTGGGAATGCAAACTGGTGCAGCCACTATGTAAGCAGTGTCGAGGTTCCTCAAAAAATTAAAAATAGAACTACCATGTGATAGAGCAATCCCACTTCTGGGTATTTATCTGTAGAAAATGAAAACACTACTTAGAAAAGATGTCTTTCTGCACCTTCATGTTGATTGCAACATTATTTACAACAGCCAAGACATGGCAACAACCTAAGTGTTCATCAACGGATGAATGAATATAAGGAGAATGTGGCACATATATACAATGGAATATTATTCAGTCATAAAAATAGAATGACATCTTGTCATTTGAGACAACAGGGATGGACATTGAGGGCAATATGCTAAGTGAAATAAGTCAGACAGAGAAAGACAAATACTGTCTGATCTCACTTATATGTGGAATAAAATAATTGGGAGAAAAACACCCAAACAAGTTAATAGAGAACAGACTGGTGCTTGCCCAAAGAGGCGATATGAGTGAAGGGGGTCAAAAGGTACAAACCTGCAGTTATAAAATAAGCAAGTCACAGGGATATAACGTATAGCATTGTGACTATAGTTAATAAACTGTCCTGCATATTTGAAAGTTCTGAAGACAGTGAATCTTAAAAGTTCTCATCACAAGCAAAACAAATTTCTGTAACTGTGTGGTGACACACATTAATTAGACTTATGCTGGG